>NC_068913.1:120237500-120907500 GCF_023091745.1 Budorcas taxicolor | reverse complement strand
TGAGCAGCGGCTCCTGGTGGTCGGCCGAGGCCTTCTCCCTCTGGGTCATTGAGCAGCGGCTCCTGGTGGTCGGCCGAGGCTTCTCCCTCTGGGTCATTGAGCAGCCTGTGCTGTCATTCAGTTGCTCAGGCGTGTCCGACTCACGACCCCATGCACTGCAGCACGCCAGGCCTCCCTGGCCATCACCAACTCCCAGATTTTGCTCAAATCATGTCCATTCAGTTGGTGATGCCATCCAACCATCTCATCCTCTGTTGCCCCCTTCTCCTCCTGCCCTCAGTCTTGCCCAGCATGAGGGTCTTTTTCTAATGAGTCAGCTCTTCGCATCAGGTGGCCAGAGGATTGGAGTTTCAGCCTCAACATCAGTCCTTCCAATGAATACTCAGGACTGATTTCCTTTAGGATGGACTGGTTGGATCTCCTTGAAGTCCAAGGGACTATCAAGAGTCTTCTCCAGCATCAACAGTTCAAAAGCATCAGCTCTCCAGCGCTCAGTCTTCTTAATGTCCAGCTCTCACATTCATATGTGACCACTGGAAAAACAATAGCTTTGACTCTATGGACCTTTGTTGGCAAAGTAATGCCTCTGCTTTTTAATGTGCTCTCTAGGTTGGTCATAGCCTTCCTTCCAAGGAGCAAGCATGTTTTAATTTCATGGCTGCAGTCACCATCCACCATGATTTTGGAGCCGAAGGGAAAAAAAATCCGTCACTGTTTTGACTTTCCCCCCATCTATTTACCATGAAATGATGGGACTGGATGCCATGATCTTAGTTTTTTGAATGTTGAGTTCTAAGTTTTCACACTCTTCAAGGGCTCTTCAGTTCCTCTCCACTTTCTGCCTTTAGTGAGGTGTCATCTGCATATCTGAGATTGTTGGTATTTCTCCCGGCAATCTTGATTCCAGCTTGTGCTTCATCCAGCCCAGCGCTTTGCCTGATATTCTCTGCATAGAAGTTGAATAAAGCAGGGTGACAGTATACAGCCTTGTCTTGCTGTGCTGAGTCACTTCAGTCCCACTCTTTGCAACCCTTTGAGTGTAGCCTGCCAGGCTCCTCTGTCCATGGGATTCTCTAGGCAAGAATACGAGAGTGGGTTGCTGTGCCCTCCTCCAGAGGATCTTCCTGACCCACCTATCAAACCCATGTCTTCTGTGGCTTCCACACTGTACTCAGATTCTTTACTGCTGAGCCACCGGAGAAGCCCACAGCCTCATCATATTCCTTTGCCAGTTATGAACCAGTCTGTTGTTCCATGTCTGGTTCTAGCTGTTGCTTCTTGACCTGTATACAGGTTTCTCAGGAGGCAGGTGAGGTGGTCTGGTATTCCCATCTCTTAAAAAATTTTCCACTGTTCGTGGTGATCCACACAGTCAAAGGATTTAGCATATCAGTGAAGCAGAAGTAGATGTTTTGTTGGAATTCCCTTGCTTTTTATATGATCCAGTGGATGTTGGCAATTTGGTCGCAGGTTCCTCTGCCTTTTCTAAACCCAGCTTGAACATCTGGAAGTTCACGGTTCATGTACTGTTGAAGCTGTACTTGGAGCATTTTCAGCGTTACTGTGCTAGCGTGTGAGATGAGTGCAATTGTACAGTAGTTTGAGCATTCTTTGGCATTGCCTTTCTTTGGGATTGAAATGAAAACTGACCTTTTCCAGTCCTATAGCCACTGCTGAGTTTTTCAAATTTGTTGGCATATTGAGTGCAGCACTTTCACAGCATCGTCTTTTAGGATTTGAAACAGCTCAACTGGAATTCCATCACCTTCACTAGCTTTGTTTGTAGTGATGCTTCCTAAGGCCCACTTGACTTCACACTCCATGATGTCTGGCTCTAGGTGAGTGATCACAGAATCATGATTATCTGGGCCATTGGGACCTTTTTTATATCATTCTCCTGTGTATTTCTGCCACATCTTCTTAATAACTTCTACTTCTGTTAATTCCTTGCCATTTCTGTCCTTTATTGAGCCCATCTTTGCATGAAATATTCCCTTTGTATCTCTAGTTTCCTTGAAAAGATCTCTAATCTTTCCCATTCTATTATTTTATATTTCTTTTCATTGTGCACTTAAGAAGACTTTCTTACCTCTCGATATTCTCTGGAACTCTGCATTCAGTTGAGTGTATCTTTCCTTTTCTCCTTTGCCTTTTGCTTCTCTTCTTTTCTCAGCTATTTGTAAGCCCTCCTCAGACAACCGCTTTGCCTTCTTGCGTCTTTTTTTCCTTTGTAATGGTTTTGATCACTGCTTCGTGTGCTGTGTTATGAACCTCTGCCCATACTTCTTCAGGCACCTTGTCTACCAGATCTAATCCCTTAAGTCTATTTGTCACCTCCACTGTGTAATCATAGGGGATTTGATTTAGGTCATGGCAGAATGGCCTAGTGCTCTTCCCACTTTATTCAACTTGAGTCTGAATTTTGCACTAAGGAGCTGATTATCTGAATCACAGTCAGCTCCCAGTCTTGTTTTTACTGACCGGATAGAGCTTCTCCATCTTTGGCTGAAAAGAATATGATCAGTCTGATTTCAGTATTGACCATCTGGTGATGTCCGTGTGTAGAGTCACCTCTTGTGTTGTTGGAAGAGGGTGTTTGCCATGACCAGTGCATTCTCTTGGCAAAGCCTTTGCCCCACTTCATTTTGTATTCCAAGGCTGAACTTGTCTGTTGTTCCAGGTATCTCTTGACTTCCTACTTTTGCCTTCCAGTCCCCTATGATGAAAAGGACATCTTTTTTGTTAGTTTTAGAAAGTGTTGTAGGTCTTCATGAAACCAGTCCACTTCAGCTTCTTTGGCATCAGTGATTGCGGCTAGACGTGGATTACCATGATGCTGAATGCTTTGCCTTGGAAACAAACAGAGATCATGCTGCTGTTTTGGAGATTGCACCCAAATACTGCATTTTGGACTCTTCTGTTGACTGTGAGGACTACTCCACTTCTTCTGAGGGATTCCTGCCCACAGTAGTAGATGTAACGGTCAGCTGAGTTAAAATTGCCCATTCCCATTGATTTTAGTTCGCTGACTCCTGAGACGTCAGTGTTCACTCTTGGCACTCCTGCTGGACCGTGTCCAATTTAAATGATTCATGAGCCTAACATTCCAGGTTCCTGTGCAATATTGTTCTTTATAAGCATTGGATTTTACTTTAACCACCAGCCAACTGAGCATCGTTTCTGCTTTGGGCCAGCCTCTTCATTCTTTCTAGAGCTATTTCTCTGCTCTCCCCACCAGCAGTTTGCACACCTACTGACCTGAGGGGCTCACTTCTGGTGTCCTATCTTTTTGCCTTTTCATACTGTTCATGGGGTTCTTGAGGCAAGAATACTGGAGTGGTTTGCCATCCCCTCCTCCAGAGGACCAGGTTTTATCAGAAACTCTCCACCATGACCCATGCGTCTTGGGTGTCCTTGCGCAGCGTGGCTCACAACTTCCTTGAGTTGTACAAGGCTGTGATCCATGTGATCATTTTGGTTAGCTTTCTGATTGTGGTTTTCATTCTGGAGCCTGTGGGACTGTAGTTCTTGCTTCTTCTGTCTGCCCTCTGACGGATGAGGATTAATAGCTTATGCACGTTTCCTGATGGGATGGACTGGCTGTGGGGAAAACTCAATCTTGTTCTGGTTGGCAGGGCCGTGCTCAGTAAATCTTTATGCCACATGTCTGCTGATTGGTGGGGCTATCCCTGTTAGTTGTTTGGCTCAAGGCAACCCAGTCCTGGAGTCCACAGCTCTGTGGTAGGGCTCAGGGCGACCTCCTAAAGGACTTACTTCAACATGCACCTCCCAGGACTGATGCCGCCAGTGCCCCTGACCTGTGGCAGGCCACCGTCGACCCGTGCCTGTGCAGGGACCCGCACACTCAGAGGCAGGCCTGGCTCAGTCCCCGGTGGGGTCAGTGCTCCTCCACCCTAAGCTCTGGTGTGCATTTGGTTTGTACCCTCCAAGAGTCTCTGTTTCCCCCAGTCCTGTGGAAGTTCTGTAGTCAAATGCCAGTATTCCTCCCAGTCAGATTCCCTGGGGATTCCCAGTCCCTTGGCTGGACCCCCACTTGAGAGGTCTGCTGTGGGGTGTAGAACCTTTGCAACAGTGTGAGAACTTCTTTGATATTACTGTTCTTCAGTTTGTGGGTCACCCACACGGCGGGTATGGGATTTGACTTTTAACGTGATTGTGCCCCTCCTACCATCTCTTTGGGGCTCCTCCGGTGTCCTTGGACGTAGGGTGGAGGTCAGCTACCCTGGCCTGATTTCACAGCTCACAGTGCCGAGACCAGAGGAGCCGGGGGACCTCCTCAAGGTCACTACTTTGGGGGAAAGCAGAGCAGAGTCAGTCTCCCTAGGCTTCCCCGTGCCTGGCTGTCTCTGGGCGAGTGGGGGCGTTCGCTGGCTTCCCCCCAGGGTGTTACCCTCTCCTCCGCTTGGCCAGGCTCTGCAGGGAGAACGGAGCGAGCAGGGAGCAGAGCTCTGAGAAGAGGGGCAGGGCACGGGGGTCTGTGCACGGATGAGGGAGGCAGTGACGGCGTGTGCTGAGACTGGACTGAGGAGGAATGCTGTTCTCACAAGGTTTGTTATTTCAGGAGGACGGAGCTCTGCTTGGAGCTGGGGCCGCGGGCAGCGTCCGGGTCACGGCGCATCTGTGCCCGGGGCCTCCCTCTCAGGGCTTCTCCTCTGGGGCAAAGGGGCGTAAGAGTGGGTGTGTAAAGCTGTCACAGGGCGGGTGAGACTCCTTTATTCTTGCGAGTGTGGGCGGTTTCACCCTCTGTGAGACCCGCACCCTTGGTCCTGGCACCGTGCTCCGCCTCCTCTGCAGAGCTGGGCCTTCCTCAGTCCACATCTGCCTGGGGGATGAGTTCTCCAGCTGTGGGATTTCAGAGCGATTCCCTGTGAGGAAATTGATGATCGCAGACTTTGCAGGGCCCTGGGGTGGATCTCCCTGTAGCTAGTGGCTTCCTGCTCCTCGTCCTCCTCTGCCGCTCTGCCGTTGACTCTCAAGCATCTGCCATTGGCCAGACACAGGTAGCCATTCGGGCAACAGTGGAGGGTAAGAAGCTACATTTCTGTGGTTCCTCACCTCGAGAGTCTCCTGTTCGGAGAAGTTTGCCCTCGGGTTGACATCACAACACAATGTGGAGAGTCCTGCGGTGGACGCCTGGACTGAAGCAGCTGACTGGCCGAGTCAAGGGCATTTCCCTGGGCGATTGTGGACTTGGGTCTCAGTGGCCGAATAGGAGTGTCAGCTGGAGACACAGGAGTACAGGCTTTATGCTTCTAAGCGAACGTGTGTATTCAGGAACCATCTGGCTTTAGCTGGGTCCTGCTGGAGCAGGCGTGGCTATGCCTGGGGCACCCCAAGGATCGCTCTGAGTGCTGTTCCCTTGCTCACACCCTCCTGGCTGGCCACAGCAGGCCCCGAGGGTGCATTTCAGATGACCCTGGACGCAAGGCAGCACGGCCCCCTCCATGCACTTCCCCTGACCCGCTTGCGAATGAGCGCTTTCCTCACCTCCCGCCTGGTTTCCTTACGGAGCACACGGGCCTCCGTTCGTCCGCCTCTGCTGTCCGTGTGCCCTGGTGACGCCTCGGTGTGCGCCGTGGGCGTGAGGCACAGGGGCTTTGACAGAGGGCCCCGAGGTGCTACACGAGTGGTGGTGTGCACAGAGCACGGTGGGCCTGGCCCCGAGGGGAGCTTGCTATGGAGGTGCCCCTGACGGGCTCATCACCACCTCCCAGCAGGAGGGGGATGGCCCTCCCGGTGACGGAGCGACAGGATGACTGGTCGTCCTCCCGGGGGGGCCAGCCCTGCTTCATGCCCTCCCCCCGACCCGAGCCAGGGGCGTGTGGCCTGGCTTCCAATGCCCAGCATCCTCTCACTGAAGCAGGCCCCCAGCTCCGTGCGGCCCCCTGGACTCCGGGGCCAGCAGGGCCATGGCCCTCAGCGCACTGAGGCTCTGACTGTCTCTCCTCTGTTCTCCCTCCCAGGCTGCCTGTTTGAGGATGGCCTCTGCAGACCCGCTGAGACCTGTGTGAACGGTAAGTGCCAGCCACGGTGACCCCAAGGCTGGCTTCACTACGTGCAGTGGGGTCCTGGGTGGGCTCATGTTTGATTCTTCCGAGTGTGTGCAGATGTTGGCCTCGGCACCCCAGGCACTGACAGGGGTTAGGCCAGAGCGCCCACCACGCCCTCTGCACGCAGGGCCCCAAGTGTGCTGTGAGGCCCCGTGTGAGGTGGGGTCCCCTCTCCCCCACAGTGAGTGTTTGCAGGGTAGGCTCTGTCCCTGCCTGCATCCAGCCGCGTTCTCCCCGCCTGGCGTGGGTGCCCCAGCTGCACCCAGCTCTCTGTGCCAACCAGAGGCCTGCAGGTGGAGCCCACAAGTGGAACGTGCCCCCGGGACCCTTTGGTCCAGTGCAGCCTCTGCCCCGCCGCTTCTGAGCTGGCTTGTCTCTGCCAGGCCCCCAGGCGCGCTGTTGAGGGCCTGAAGGCCAAGACCAGGGGCAGCTAGGCCAGCGTCCTGGCGAGAAAGTCCTGCTCGGAGCCCGTGGACGGGGGGCTGGGACAGCTGTGTGTGTGTCCCTGTGGCAAACGTGCCCTGGGGACCACGCCAATGGGCTGGACGGCTCTGTCTTGTGTTCATTCTTTTGGGGGAGAACTCTGAAGGTTGTGGCGAGCACTGACCTGGGTTGGGGGCTGCAGCAGCTGTGTGATGGGAGCCCACCCGGGTCGGGCCATCGCACACTGGCTGGCCTGAGAGCCTCCTTGCCACGGCCGCGCGGTTGAGCCTCTCACTGGGCCCCAGCACGGTTCCTCGTGCTTACACCTCGTGAAGCTTTTATCTGGAGGCAGCTTTTGAGAAAATAATTTACTAAAAAAATGTGTCATCTGCTCTGACTTGGTGAAGTTGGATTCTAAAAGAAACAGGTGTGTGTTTAATGTGAGTGCAGGCTCGGGCGGACCGGCAGCGTGAATGCTGCAGCTCAGAGCCTCCCCCCTGTCCCTGACAGGGAGCAGGCCTGTAGCTGTCATGGCTCCTGTGGGCTCTGCTTCCCCCAAACCTTCGCTTGCCTCCCTGGTGTGGAGGGTACTGATGTTACGTAACAGAGTAGCTCTGAGTTGTGTGGAAACGGAAGGCAATTTAAGTATAAACAGAAACACGTGGGCCTTGACTTATGGAGACAGCTGGTGTTTGATATTCCTCCGGTCCAGCTGAGGGCCCGCTGTGGCCTGACCAAGCGAGGGGACAGCAGCGAGCAGGGATGGAAGGTGCTGGCCCAGCTCGTGACCCTGGGCGAGGCTGTGGGGCTCAGCCTGGCTGGAGGTGTGGGGGGCATCAACGGACACTGAAGTCCCTTTGCATGCCTTCGTTTATTAAAGCGGTCCTGTGTTACTTTTACAATAAGACTCTTCTAATAAAGGCATTGCAGCATCTGCTGAGCTGATTCTGAGAGGCAGGTCTGGCTTGGGCCTGCCGCCGTGGGCGCTGACTGAGTGGGCCCAGCCCCCAGCTCCTGCTCAGGGTAGCCCTGGGGAGTCATGGACCCTGTTCTGGCCGCAGTGGGGAGCTTCTTGGCAGAAATGTGCTGGGTATCTGAAGTGGGTGGGCAGAAGGACAGACTGGAGTTCGGGCTGGCACTGAGGGTGGTAATGGGGTGAGAATCTGGGCAGGGAACAGCTCCCCAAGTCTGGTGTTCAGCTGCAGGGGCCCCAGAAAGGAGGGGCAGAGGCCAGGGCTGGGAGGGGCTCTAGGACAGCGCCCAGCTCATGCAACAGTGTCTGTCCCATGGCAGCCACTCACAGGGCCGGCAGGCAGGGCCTCCGAGCTGGGAGGAGCTTAGGTCAGCTCTCAGGGCACCCCACCTTCTTCTCGAGTTGGCCCTTCTGGGGTCTCAGATATGCGGCCTCCAGTCCTCAGGGCACAGACCCCCAGGCTTGTGAAGACCATTCCCCCTCCCTCCCTCCCCCGTTCTTCGTTTCCTTCTGAAGCTTTCTTGAAAGAAGCAGACCAAATCAGTAACTTTGTTGGAAGCTCTCAGAACACTTTTTTCCATGTAAATGTTCGGCGACCACAGGCGGAGTTTGCCAGCTGCTGCTGTGGCCTGCTGTGCACCCGGCGTGTCTCGGCTAGTTTGATAAACAGGGCTGTTCCGTTCTATTGCACTGGAAAAATGGAATAGTAAGGAGCCTTAATTTGACAACTTGGAGACCATGAAGAAGTACAGCCGGTCTGGAAACAGATTGGGTCGGAGCAACAGAATGGATGTGGTCTGAATCATGGGCCACCCGAGAGCCTGGCGAGGCCGTGTGGTCCGGACACCCCAGGCCGCAGGCGGAGGCTCTGGGACTCAGCGCTGGCGGCTGCCAGCTCTGGGCGGAGCAGCGTGCGGAGGGGCTGCTCGGTGTTCCCCACCACCAGCTCTGAAGGCTGACTTTGAAGCTTGATGGGGTTCCCGTGGAATGGCTTGACAAAGTCCGCTTTATGAGAACCGTTCTCACCTTGTTTCAGGAAGGTCATGCTCCTGTTTTGGCTTCTGCTGTTGAGGTAATAAAAGCAGCCCTGAGAAACGGTTGGCTTACTGGCTCTTCACTGGATGATACCATCCTGACTGGGCTTCTAGAGGCCAAGGAGGCAGGGTTTGGTGATAAGTTGTCCGGATACAACTCGAGTTCACAGCGCTTGGTTAGGGATGTTGAGGACGTGGCCTTTCCAGCACAGTTTTGTCAGCAGGATGCAGGGGCCAGCCAGCAGGCCTGGCCCTCACCAGTGGGCCCTCCTCACGCTCCGCTCCGGCGAGTCCAGCTCCTGCAGCAGCTCTTCAGGGTTAGGCTGCAGCCTTTGCGAGATGCTGGGGCATATCTGAGGAGACCCCTGTGCTGGGAGACGACGGCTTGGGGCCAACCCCCTCCGCCACCACCTCCCCTCGAAGCACTTGCTGACCTTACTGTGGTGGAGATGGCAGATGAGACCAGTCACGTGCCCCCAAGGACCAGGAGGAGGTGCAGGGTTTGAATATTCTGAAGTCTATAGTTTGGGGCAGCCCGGCTGCTGTCTCTGATCCATGCTGCTCTCGTTCTCTGAGAGGGGTTTTCCTTGAAAAGTTCCTGAATCATGGGAGAGAAGTTGTGTCCATCTGTCTGCAGTTTGCCCAGATGGAGGGGTGGCATTTGTAACCTGGGGAGTTTTCAACTGTCCTGTGAGTCCACTTGTCTGCATCAGAGAAGCGATTCCTCTAAGGAAGCACATTCTCGAGCCGTGTCCTTGGCCTTTCAGTCTCATCTCCTCCCTTCCCTGTGTCCTGGGTCCTTGACGGTGTCCTGCTCTTTCTGCAGAGGAGAAGCTCAGGGAGGAGGCTGTGTCCCGGCCAAGGAGAGTGTCAGGTGGACAAGCGTCCGTCCTTGGCGGCCTGGGGACAGGAGCCCTGAGTGGTGATGTGACTGCTTTTGCCTCAGCCGCCCGGGCCCAGAGGGAGGGCCTGGTCCCCGCCGCTGGTCTGCAGACAGCCTGAGCTGGCCTGGGGCAGTGAGCTGTGGGAGTGTTGTCACCGCAGCCAGGCGTTTCCTCACAAGAAAGATCTAGCAGGTGTTGGGACCTGACCTGAGCCATGACAGGCTCGACAGGCCACACTGGGCCTAGGCCTCAGGTTCTTGTGAGCATGAGTCACAATTCTGGGAAGCCCCACCAAGGTCCCCGATGACACCAAGGTCCCCGATGACACCAAGGTCCCCCCCGATGACGCCAAGGTCCCTGATGACACCAAGGTCCCCCCCGATGATGCCAAGGTTGAGTCAATCACCACGATGACCCAAGGTTGAGTCAATCACCACACGCCAACTACACTATTGCTGAGACAAAAGACCGCCTGTATATAAGCAGCTGTGATTCAGAGCTCGGGGCCCTCGTCAAGACTCCACTGTGCCGGATGAGACTTGGGCCCTAACTCGAGCTAGTAATAAACCCCTTTATGCTTTTGCATTGCTGTGGACATCTTATTCTCTCAGTTTTGGGAACTCGGACACTGGGCATAACTGCAGGGAGCACATGGAATGGCCTCACCTGTCTCGTACCGGGAGGGCGTGGGTCCACGGCTCTGTGGGCAGGACCTGGCTCCAGCCACAGCTGCCCAGAGGTGTGTGGCTGGGAAGCTCGTTCCCTTCCCAGATCCCAGTTAACCACAACTCAGGGGGAATGAATGGGGATTAATTACTGAGTTAAACGGTGCGAAGCAGAGTTTAATTTGGCATGTTAACAGGAAAAAAAAATGCAATTTCGAGCCTCACATGAATGACTGGAGATGAGTTACAATTGATTCGGCTCCATTTGAGCGGCTGCCACGCACAGGAACGTGCACGCAGCTGGTGTGCCCGCAGGCTCCCTAGGCTCTGAGGGCCCCTTTGCTGCCATCCCTCAGGCTCGGCTCCTGCAGGACCGGTCTTCTCACGCCTTGCCTGGCCACGCTTGCATCGCAGCTCAGGGGCCAGGAAGCTGCCCTGGGAGCGCCCTGCATCTCCGCCTCTGGGGTGGCCGTCGGGTCGCCTTGCAGGAAGCAGGCTGGCGTTCCCCTCCCCTCAGCGGCCCCGGGCCTGAATTCCCAGGGAGCCCCTGGGCCACCTCTTCCTACTCCTGGGCGGGCATTTCTGGGGGACTAGAGATGCCCGTGTCAGAGGCTGAGGACTCGCTTCTTTGCATCTCATGGGGTGGCTCACAGCATAGCTGGTGTGACCCTCGTGTTTGGATCTGGTGTGTTTTTGTCACCAGAGTAACCAGTCCTGGAGGGGACGGGGGTGTTCTATTGTTCTGAGTAAACAACGAGAGGACACAGCCCGTGCATAAGAGTGTAGCTCCAGATCTTGCTGTCTGCGGCCTTCCTGGGGGGCTGGGGGCTAAGGAGGCAAGCTCCTGAGGGTCCACCCTGTATGGGGCGGGCGTGAGTGCCCTGATCCCAGACTCCCCAGCGCACTGCCGACCGGCTTCACCTAGCCTGTCCTGCCGCCGCTGCTGGACTCGGTCAGCCCCGCGTGTGCATCCGTGTGCTTCGGGTTTTGGGGTGCTGTCCGAGGTCCCTGCTGCGTCTCCTGCTCCCAGGGCTCACAGGCGACTGCAGCAGCCGCTCCCAGCTCTCCGTCAGTGCTCGTCCCAGGGGGCAGTTAGATGGTCCCTCTGGGGCCTTGGCCTCCCCAGGCCTCTCAAGGAATTCCTCCCGTGGGACACGCCCTCTATCAGGACACGCCCCTGATGGGCATGCCCTCTGTTGGGACACGCCCTCCGGCCAAGCAGCCCATTCTTTCCCAGCGCCCACTGCCTGCCTGCCTACCCGTCCTCAGCTGTCGCCTGCCTGGGGTATCTCCCACCCTGGGGTCCCCCTCCCCACGGAGGAATGAGGGGAGATGGGAGGCAGCGTTGCCATCTCCCAGCAGAACGACACCTTTGAGGGGAGCACCCTGCGTGGGGTGCGTGTGTGTCTTAAGACGTCATTTCTTCCTTCTGTAGCAGTTTCTAGATTGACTTTCCAGTTAGCTCAGTTAACTCTTCAAAGTCTTTAATTGTAAACATGGAAGAGGATAATGAATTGTCTAGCAGGTCAAACCTTCTTGCATGTTTTCCATTGTATCCCAACCAGGGCTGTTTAGAGTGTTCTGCGGGGAAAGTTACCTTGACGTGCCAGTTATGGACAGTGTCTCCTACGAGGTCCCTGGTCCCTGGGTCTGCCCATGATCTCAGCGTGTGACGGCTTCTTGGCGGATGAGCAGTCTGCGCAGACTCCTGAGGCTCTGTGGCTCCTTCCCTTGGGTCAGGGTTTGCTGTGGTGATGTCCAGTGGGCCACACTGCCGGGCTCCGTGCAGGTGGGTGCGGGCGTGAGACCCGCCCCCTACCCCGTGCCCACCAGGGCTCCTTTCTGGCCTGAGTCTCTGCTCATCAATGCTCTGGTTTCGGTTTTGGTCTTATAAGTACTAGCTCTTGGTGTCTACTGAGGAATGTCACCGACATAGAGAAGAGAGCTGTTGGGCAGGCGTGTCGGGGCCTGGGTGGAGCAAGTTAAGCCAAGTAGACTTTGTCAGTCAGGGCCAAGACGCTTCCCTGTTTGAGCTGTTTATTGAAGTGGTACCTGCCTTGCAGTTTTTTTCTTTTCCTTTCGAATGCCTAAAAATTTGTTTTTAAAGATACTATGGCAACCTGTTTTTTTCCTGCATTAATGTTTAAAACAGCATTCCTTTCCCCAGTTTGTCATTGGTAACTGTTAGATGGTTGGACGGTCTGAGCTGTCTCTCAGAGCCAAGATTGGAGTTTTAATTAGCTCATTTCAGACGAATTTGGATTTTCTGAGGCTATGGCCATGCCTCTCTTGGGAGCCCTGTGTCTGCATCTCTGTGCTTTAGGAGGCGTCCACTGCTCAGAGTGGGTGCCCTCCCTCTCCCAGCCCCTGCCCATCCAGTTGCACGGTGATTGTAGCACGTCCTGTTAGGCGCAGGGCTGCGGTGTGGCCCCGGCTGCAGGTGCACCTTCTCCCCTGCTGAGCACAGATGATGTGGGCATGCGCCCTCTCTGCCCTTTGCAACATCAGCCTGCCCTCTTGGAGCTGTCCCAGGTGTGGGCTTCTGCTTACCCCCCTGCCCACACTCACACCCTGAAGCGGCTCCTTATGGAGACAGTTGCTTGTTGCTCTTGAGGAGGGCTGTGGGTTTGCAGCAGGGAGGGTGTTACAGTTCTGACATTTTCACGGCTGCTCCTTCTCCGCTCGTAGGACTTTGAGTCTAGAATTGCTGCAATGTTGAGAGAAATGTGCTAAATCCTCAGTCAGCTTTGGTTCGTTTTGCCGGAGGTGTTGGAGGAGACTGGGGTCTGGCACTGGGGGCCCTGAGCTCTTGATGCTTTTAGCCATGGCCAGAGATGGGGTGAGCAGTACGTACGGTGCGACCAGAGCTTCGAGTGTGCCCGTAGTCATGCACTGTGGAAGCACAAAAGTCTGTATTGTTAAAGCAAAGTTTTATACTAAACTTGAGTCCTAGAGATTATATAGTGGTATTTTTTAAAAGCTTTTTTTTTTTATATAGTCTCTGGGTAACCGTGTGGGGCCTAGTTTCAGTGGTTCGGCCAGTACTATGTTGGTCAGTGGTCAGCAGCTAGCTCCGGGCGAGCTGTGTTGATTTTCAGTCAGTTTCTGTGGCCTAAACTTGGCCACTGGGCTGATTTCCAGTCAGCGCAGCTCCACCGTGGGGCAGCTGGGGAGACACCGTCAGGAGCCTTCACCACTCCTGGGAGCCTCTGCCTGCCTGGGACACTGGACGCACAGGTTTCACAGGGCAGGTCTGCAGAGGGTCAGCTGGCGGCTGGGTAACGGCAGAGGTCTCTGCCTCCCCCGACTCAGGAGTGACCTCGCAGTCGAGCTCGGTGGGGCTGTTTTGGAATGTGCCCTGGCTGGCTCCCTGGCTCAGAGCCTGTGAGGGAGTCTGAGTGGATCCGCGCCCCTCACGTCTTTCTGGAACTAAAACAGCATTACCTGGTAACAGTGCGCTTGCAGGAGGCTTTGTGCTTTTCTGGGTGTTTTACACAGAAATCTCCTTGGGTTATCGCAACATCCCTGAGAGACTCTTTCCTCCTGAGATAATTTTGTCCTCATTTAGTGGATGGCAGACCTGATCTTATCGATGTTGAATTTGGGTAAACAGGTCAGAATCAAATCTAGAACCAGGGCTGACCCACCGTCCCCCAGCTGAGCTCAGTGTTTGCTTCTCACGACGGCACAGGAGGTATTGGGGTCAGCGTTGTGGTTTTGCCATTTATGAATCTGCAGATGCTGCCACGGCAGGGAAATGGCCATCTGTGGTGAGGTGGGTGTTGAGGCGAGAATGATCGCGTTGCAGGCACCTTCACAAGGGCCTGGGGCCTGGCTGGAAGCACCAGCCGGGCGAGCTGCCAACTGGTGTCATCTTGTTCCCTGAAGGCAGATTCCGATGATGGAATGAGCTGGGAGCCCCATGCTCACCCAAACCCCGGAGAGATCCTGGGCCGGGGCACGCGTCACCCAGGGTCTCAGTTGCTTCTGCTCTCATAAATATTAATCAGAGGAAACTGCCTGTGGAAGGGCCTCCCCTTTATTCATTTGGCTTGAAATCGGTTTTGTTAATGGGTTTTGAACTTGTTCTCAGAATTGGAAGAAATCACAGAGACTGGAAGCCAGGTGATACTGTGGGTGGGAGAGACCCTGTGGACACAGCCTGTGGCCAGCCTGGGGCTTTGTCAGGAGGGCCGGCCCTGTGCAGACCTCCTCGATCCTTGAGGAGGCGGCCCAGCAGCTCCGTCGTCTTCCAGGGAGGAGGCGCTTCCTCAGCTGCCCGCTGTGAGGTCTGACGGGCCAGTTTACTTTCCTGTTGTTTCCTCTTTTTTGGAAAAAAGTAACAGCTCTGATTTTTGCTTAGAGTAGAACTGATCCCCTGGGAATACTTGGAGAGAAAGAGGGGGAAAGCATGATGGTCTGAAGGCCTCTTGGTGGTGGGGCCAGTCTGCACAGACCCCAGGCTCCCCAGATCCACACCCCCAACCCTGCTGCTCTGGGTCCGTGGAAGTTAGGCCAGCTCAAGGTCACGTGTCCAGGTTTGTAAACATTGTGATGGTGAAGAGATTGGAAGTAGTACAAGATTAATGGAGACATTAAAATAGCGATTACCTAGGCTGTGGTCCAGACGTGCACTGGCTTTATCAAGACTGATGACCAGGGTTTTATGTCCTCAAGCAGCCAGTCCACCAGAATGTGGGCAGTCTGGACATCCCGTGGGTCCCAGCCCATTCCCACAGTGTTGCCCGGTCTTCAGGGAGACCCTGGCTGCCCAGGTGGACTCACCCGGGACAGAGCAGACCCTTCCTACCCCGGTGCCTTCTCTGCTCACCCAGCAGCAGACACCCCACACCTTCCTACAATTCTGTGTGATGTAAAAATCCATGGAGACTCACGCTCAGGGTTGTGTCTGTGTGTGACCCTCCCCCAGTGACGGGGGTCCTGAGCTTCCTCCCCGCCTGGTCATCGGCACCGGCCGTCACCTGGCCCTCCCTGGCCCGCGCCTCCTGCTCTGATGCTGAGCCCTGGTCTGTCGGTGCTTGGGCCATTTCCGGTGGTTTCCAGTGTTTGGCTGTGGTAGGAGGGCCCCTGGGAACACCCTGCATGGGCCTTTAGGGGCTTGCTGACCTCCTTGTGGAGGAGAAGGCGGGGCTTGTCTTGGGGTACCTACCTGGGAAGTTCTCTTGAGTCAGGTTACTGGAGATTCTGGTAAGATGCAGAAATGTAAGAAATAAAAGGCAGATTATCCCACAGGCCACTAGAAAATCATGCATTTGGGAAAACCCACCATAGGATTGCGTTTTGAACAGTCTTAGTTCTTCAGCAAAACAGAATAAATTGTATGTTCCCAGCTGCTGGAATAGAACACTGTGACCTTATTTGATTATAACCTGTTTCCAGATGGAATTCTTCCAGCTCTACTTTATGTTTTCCAGTGTCAGCCCTTGTTCCGATGGGAGGAAAACCCCCCACGCCTTTGCTTACCACTGGCCAGGGCCTCTGCCTCACTTGCCCAGTGGACTGAACAGATGCTCTGAAGGCAGCTCTGATGGCTTGCAGGACGCACATATTCTCATCTGCTTCGGGGAACCAAAATGCACTCCAGCGTTACCCAGACCGCTGAGGGTCCTGGGGACGGCGTCGGTGTCAGTTCACACGCCTGAGCCCAGGTCGCCAGCCCCACCTCTGGTCTGACCGGCTGGCCTCTGTGGCCATCAGCCTCCACGTCACGTGTCTCCTTCTGCCCAGTGGCTGGGGTCAGGGGCCCGGGCTGCCGACGGCCAGTGTCCGCAGGCTGGCCGCTCTTGCCTGCCACAGACAGAGGTGCGTCAGCAACTTGCACTTGGTTTCTCTACCCTTTAAAAGGAATCACAAACAAAACAACTAGACCCAAACTTTACAGACACTCTTTACTTGTATTGGGTACAGTGACTGAGCACACACACAGGCAACACGCACCGGCTGACGGGCCGACTGACAGCCCGGCTCACAGCCCGGCTCACGGCCCGACTGATGGCCCGGCTGACGGGCCGACTCACAGCCCAGCTCATAGCCCGACTGACGGCCCAGCCACAGCCACACTGATGGCCCAGCTGAGGGCCTGACTCACAGCCCAGCTCACAGCCCAGCTCACGGCCCGACTGATGGCCCGGCTGACGGGCTGACTGACAGCCCGGCTCACAGCCCGGCTGACGGGCCGACTGACAGCCCGGCTCACAGCCCGGCTCACAGCCCGACTGATGGCCCAGCTGAGGGTCCGACTCACAGCCCGGCTCACGGGCCGACTGACAGCCCGGCTCACAGCCCAACTGACAGCCCGACTCACAGCCCAGCTCACAGCCCGACTGACGGCCCAGCCACAGCCAGACTGACGGCCCGGCTGAGGGCCTGACTCACAGCCCGGCTCACAGCCGGCTGACGGCCCGGCTGACAGCGTGGTGGCAGTGTCAGCTGCATAGCGAGGGGGCTCAGCCACAGACACACGTGCACGCTGCTGCTAGACCCCGGTCTTCACGTTTGGGGTCTGTTCGCTGTGGATTATGTTTTTATCTTCTTAATCTGAAGGCCGATGCCGTTGATTGTCTGGTGTGTGTGTGTAAGCGCCTTCGTGCACACACCGTTGTCCTGATTTCTGAGGCATGGACAGAATGGACTGAGAGTCACGGCACTCAGGGCCAGTCTAGGCTCTGCCGCCAGCCTTTCCTGGCCTTGCTATTTAAGTGAATTCTTCATGGAAGGAGCTTTCTCCTCCTTGGAAAGAGCCCGTTTTCTTACCTGTAAAATGAGGTGTTTGACTACATCACGGTGTGTAGCTCCATCAGGGGCTGCCGACCGTGGCTGTGCATTGAAGCTTTTAAACAACTGATGGCCAGGCATTGCCAGGGTGGGGGAGAGGGGATTGGCATCAGCTCTTTCCTTTCCTGTTTTAAAGCTCCCTGAAGCGGTTCTATCTCACAGCCATAGCTGAGAAACACTGGGCCAGATGATTCCTAAGAAACGTTCCAACCCTGAAAATTCCTCAACATCTACACTGAAATGCCAGCTGTGCTTTGTGCAACAAAGCCAAGCATATGGAGGGCAGTCCAGTCTCCTCAGTGTTACTTGTATGGTTTGTTAGCAAGAGCATCATTAGCATAGAAGACAGTTCTCTGTGGACGTGCAAATCAGTGCACACGACGAGTCTGCCATTTAAGAAACTGCAGATTCCAACACAAGGCTGTCTTAGGTAAATAACTCTAGTCCAAGGCATTGACAGTATTCTGCACTTCGTTATTTAGGATTATTTCCCCAAACACAGAAGACTGTAAACAGCTATAAATATTATTAACACCTGCACAGTGTTATATAACTTATGGGAGATTTCGTACACTTTATTTCATTTGGGCCTCAAAATACCAGTTGCACCGTAGACTGGCTGCTTGTCCGGCCCTTTGCTCAGGTGGAGACAGGACAGGGTGCCTGGCAGAACAGGGATGTAAACAGTTGGCACAACTCAGTATAACCTGACCCCCCAACAAGGCCAGACCTGGTGTGGGGCTGCCAGATCTTTGGCAGTAGAATTACCGAAGTTCTGAAGGCCGGCGGCTCAAACGTGTGCCGTGGAAAGCGAGGGAAGGAGCGCCGTGCTAAGTGCAAATGTGTCCTTCCTGTCGCAGCACGAAGCACCATCCAACAGAGACCCCCGAGGAGGGCAGGGCGCCCGGGTCAGGGTCTGAAACACCGCCCAACAGAGAGACCCCCGGGGACGGGGCAGGGCGCCTGGGTCAGGGTCTGAAACATCGCCCGACAGAGAGACCCCCGGGGACGGGGCAGGGCGCCTGGGTCAGGGTCTGAAACATCGCCCGACAGAGAGACCCCCGGGGAGGGGGCAGGGAGCCCGGGTCAGGGTCTGAAACACCGCCCAACAGAGAGAGCCCAGGGGAGGGGGCAGGGAGCCCGGGTCAGGGTCTGAAACACCGCCCAACAGAGAGAGCCCAGGGGAGGGCAGAGTGCCTAGGTCAGGGTCTGAAACATCGTCCAACAGAGAGATCCCAGGGGAGGGGGCAGGGCGCCCAGGTCAGGGTCTGAAAGTAGGGCCCCAAGTGAGCAGCCTCACAGCGTGACCTGGGAGCTCTATGCGGGAGCCTCGGGAGGTCAGAGGCCCTCTGCCCAATTCCCCCAGTGCCCAGGTGCAGCAGATGCCCTGTGGGCCAGCCCTCAGCAGGCACCCGCTGGAGACCAGGTACTTAGGGCAATGTCCAGTGCATGGGACCTCTCACCAATCTGGGCTCGCTGTGCGTGTGATTTCCAGGCTGTCTGCTCCTAGAGTGTGAGCCGCATGGCGGGGTCTTGCCTGTCCGGCTAATTGATGTTTCTGGGCACCTACAGCAGTGTCCGTGGCAGAGCTGGTCACAGCAGATGTCAGTTTATTTTGTGTTCATGGGACGTCGTGCTTTAAACTTTCCCTGTTAACTTTATCAAAGGGATGCATACGCATGGTTTAAACAGTCAATTGACGTGAGGTTCTAATAAAGTCAGAACACTCTGCCGGCCTGCCCAGGCCGCCCACTCACAAGTGCCGCCTGGCTGTCCAGTCTGTCTAGTGGCCACTGTGTATTCACATTGTGCGCTTCTGCCCTGGGTCACTGGGGTCCCCTGGTCCTCCTCTTGCTCCTGTTGTAACAGAGCAGGACACTGTGGGGCCTTCCCAGAACAGACTCTGCACCCTTGCCCCAGTCCTCTGTTTACATTTTGTCTGTAGAAAAACATTAAAGAATGAATTCAATCAGAGAAGCCAGAAAATGCCGAAACAAGGGAAATAGCCAAAATGAAATAACAATGTTGAGCCGCTCAGCCTTGTCTGACTCTTTGCAACCCCATGGACTGCAGCAGGCCAGGCCTCCCTGTCCTTCACCGTCTCCCGGAGCCTGCTCAAACCCATGTCCATCGAGTCGGTGATGCCATCCAACCATCTCATCCTCTGTTGTCCCCTTCTCCTCCCGCCTTCAGTCTTGCCCAGCATCAGGGTTTTTTCCAATTAGTCAGCTCTTCCAGTCAGTTCGTCAGAGTATTAGAGGTTCAGCTTCAGCATCAGTCCTTCCAATGACTATTCAGGACTGATTTTCTTTAGGATTGACTATTTGATCTCCTTGTAGTCCAAGGGACTCGCAAGAGTTTTTTCTAGCACCACAATTCGAAAGCATCCATTTTTCCATGCTCAGCCTACCTTATGGTCCAACTCTCACATCCATACATAACTACTGGAAAAACCATACCTTTGACTATACACACCTTTGTCAGCAAAATGATGTCTGGTTTTTAATATGTTGTCTAGGTTTGTCGTAGCTTTTCTTCCAAGGAGCAAGAGTCTTTTAATTTCCTGGTTGCAATCACTGTTCGCGATGGTTTTAGAGCCCAAGAAAATAACGTCTGTCACTGTTTCCATTGTTTCCCCATCTATTTGCTATGAAGTGATGGTACCAGGTGCCCTGATCTTAGTTTTTTGAATGTTGAATTTTTTGAATGCTGAAATAGTAATAGTTTAGCTATTAAAGAGTCAAGGAGCTTTAGTCCTCCTTAAGGACTGCAGGCAGTATTCTGAGCCATGTCCTCTGGGCTGGTTTGTGCATGCCAAAAGCCTCACTGGGCGGAAGACGTCAACTGCATGACGAGCAGACTGCAGCCATGGTGTGAGCTGGCAGCCTGGAGAACTGGCCTCAAGGAAATAGGAAGAAACCAGCCCTGGAACTGGAGACTAACCATGCTTAAAACAAGATGGCGCTGGTCAGACCACCACCAATTTCAAGACAACTGTCAGAGCTGCCTATTTCCCAGCTGACGTGTTGGGGTGGCGAGAGGGCTCTCGGGAGCATGCGGTGCAGACGGGCTGCAGATGGTCTGCTTAGGTGGGGATGAGCTGCAGAACTGTCTCCCCCTGAGAAGGAGGGAGGCCCCTGTTTTAGTTCTTTCCTGGTTCCTAGAGGGCTGTGGGTGGGGCTTCCCGGCATTAGGCTGAGCGCTGCGTAGCTCAGGCACGTGGGAGAGTCTCCAGTGGTGCTGTGTCCACTGCAGACTCCTGCCTCAGCGCTCCCCATGTCCAGGGCCAGGGCGGACCCACGTGGACTCCTTGCTCTGCTCCTGGTTTGTACTCAGCATGTGGTGGGAAGTGCTGGGGGTCTGACAGTCTATGAACTGTTTCTTGGGGTCCGAGGCAGGCAAGGGGCCTCACGCCCGCCTTGCCCACTTCCCGAGTTCCAGACGGCAGAGTGTCCCCCAGCCCCACGGCCTGTCCCAGGGCTGGGTCTGAGTTACTCCTCCGGGGGTGGGTGGGGGGCAAGTACCGACCTCCATGCAGCCCACGGAGAAGGCCAGCTGCTGTGGGGCACCGCTCGTGGGTGCCCCGAGCATGACGGGGTGAAGCTCCCTGCCCACTGTGCTGAGAGGCGTGAGATGCCCCGCTCTGGACTGCGATGTCCCGGGGAGACTCACGGAGCTGAGCGCTCTCACACCCATGTGCCACTGTAACTATCTGGGCGTGGGGGACCCTGCGTGGGGCGCAGTGTCATCTGCGGTCTGAGCGCCTATCGCTCCTCACTGTCTCCCAAACATTGTCGTCGACAGAGAGGGTAGCATGGAAGAAGCCTGAGTGCTTGAGTGGAAATGGGAACCAAACTTGAAAATCTCCACAGATACTGCTTTGGGCAGAAGTAGGTAAAAAAGCGTACTGCAGATTAATGATTATTAAAAGTCATTCAAGAGTGATCTTTTTTCCTATTCAAATCTGTTCCCAATTTTATCTGATTCCCTTAAGATCAGAGGTTTTAAACAATGTACTTTGGTTTTCTCGTTTGTTTCCCCTATCCTGAGACGGGCTCCTCTCCAGTCGTGGGTAGCGGCGGTCAGTCTGTCCTGTGGGGTAAGAGGCCTTGCTCCCTGGGCACGAGCAGGCTGGGTGGGAGGCGTGCTGAGTCCCAGCGGCCTGTGCGTGCGTGCTCCGTCATTCAGTCCTGTCTGATTCTCGGCAACCCTGTGGACTGTGGCCCACCAGGCTCCTCTGTCATGGGATTCTCCATGCGAGGATACTGAGGGGGTTGCCGTGCCCCGCCGGGGGTCCAGCCCCAGTGGATCCAGGGTTATTCAAAGGTGGGGACGGCGTCGGCGTCCTTGGAAAAATACGTATTTAATTACAGATATATAGAGAGATTAGAAACAGAGAGTGTAGTAGGAAAATTAGTGGAGAAAAAGAGGCTGAATAACTTGGAATTCAGCCAGAGAAATGGGGAGCAAGAAAGAAGCGACATGGGGGTATCAGTCTTTCTGGAAACTGATCCGATCCCTTTATTTTGGGGTTTGCTTTATAATACCTTTTGTTACACATAGGGATGAATACAGAGTCATGTGGGGGTCAGCAGTCCTGACCTTTATCAAAATCAGGTGCTTCACATAAATGTATAAAAAAAAGGTCTTAGGGATATTACATCATCTTCTGGCCTTGAGACCTGCTGACATTTTATGATTCTTTCTTTCTGATAACCAAAAAACTTATTTTTTCCAAGGGTGTTTTTTCTTAAACCAGGCACCACCCTCCAAATAAAGATACATTCCTATAGGGTGAGGGTGTAGTGAGTTACAATCAAGAAAGGAATTTATTTAACCCAAGGTTAACATGATTAATCTTAAAGGTTAATACTTATTTCTCCTATATGCTTAAAGGTTAATACTTATTTCTCCTATATGTTAGTTATATTCATTATAAGGGCAGGGAACATGGAGATTTAGCAGCAAACATCAGCCCAACAAATGAAAATCCTTTCACCAATGTTCCCCTTAAGATCTATTTAGTCTTAAGATAGTGATAAAGTTACATTTTTACATAGCAAGGATACAGTGATTTATAACAAAGTACAGTGATCTATTACAAAAGAGAAAATTCATTAACTCAAAAAGTCTAGTAATGCTAACATCAAAAACTACTGTATTTCCTTTGCTATATTCCAAATACATTGATTAATATATTCCCAGGTGCCTAAGGATATGGAGGCCTGGCAGCAATCATTGACTCAACAATGAGAAAAGCCCTATGCTAATTAAGACTCTCAAAATACTCCAAACTCTCTGTGCTGTTTATGGTTGAGAGGTAGTCAACAATCATGTGGCAGGAGTATGGTAATCCTGTCTCACAAGCTAGTCTGCCAGCAGAGAGGTTTGACCTGAAACACCCTTGTCCCACCCAGGGCAGGGAATTAGCAGCAATTATTGACACAACAAATGAAAAACCCTTCACCAATATAATTCCTAACCAACCCACTATACTAATAATTTCCAACTCCCCAAAGAATTTGCCTTTAGTAAGTCTAAAACATCTCGTGCCTCTCAGGTTGGGAGGCTGTAAACAATCACATGTGGCCGGATGAACCTATACAGGCGGGCTAGATAAACTTCAGAGGAGTCCATAAGCTGAAACACTCTTGTCAGGCCCAGGAATTTTTATTGCCTTGGAGCTGCATGTTTACTCCTTCTCCGAGAGAAATGGTTATGGGGGAGAGCCCCCCGTAAAGTCAGAGGTGTAGGTGAGAGCATAAAACAGACTCTGATTTTGGGGTAGATGCTCAGGAACAGGGGGTTTCCTGAGGCTTGATCACGCCTTTGCATATGCCAAGCCTCCTTCCTCATGACCTTTGCCATGGGCAGAGCTCCTCACGCTGGCCCCCCGGCAGTGCCCTCCTCCAGGGGTCTTCCTGCACTGGCAGGGGGCTGTTTACCACTAGCGCCACGTGGGAAGCCCCCAGTGGCCTGAAGGCAGTGCTTCTTGTAAGCAAAAGGTGCTGACTGGTGTGGCCCAAAGTGCAGAGCTTTATGGAGGCTTTTTTTTTCCATTCTCAAAGCAGTTCATCACGAAAGGAAAGTTAGCGTGCGCAGGAGAGCAGGGAAGAGGTGAGCCTGTGGGCCAGTCACTGGAGACAGCTCCGTTTTGATCTCTTTTTTATGTGTCCTTGCATTTGAACATGTTTTATGCATTTATAAATGTATCATTATTATAATTCTCTTTTGAATTTATATAATACACATTTTCCTATCTACTTCACTCTCTTCTTAAATATAACCTTTAAAAGAATAATAGTTCGGGATCGTAAAATCAATGTCAAAATCACGATCCCTCTTTCTTGCCTAAAAAATCCACTTTGTTCCTTTGTTCATTCAATAACTCATTTCGTGAAGAGACTCACGGTTGCCTGTCAGTGGCAGGCGCTGGCTGGAGCTGGGGATTAGCACCCCCACCCAGGAAGGACGCAGGCGTGTGGGGAGCTAGACTGCCGAATCATGGTGATGGGTGATGCCCCACCCAGCGATGGCACCTCTAACCCCACCCCATGTGGGGAGGGGGTGGCCAAGGCCCAGGGGCTTAAGGAAGAGGAGCTTTGAGGACAGAGAGAAGCATTATGGGCAGGAGTTACTAAAAGTTTACTGCTGGTCTCAATGAGGCTTCTTCTCTGAATTCTCCCTGACGTTTTGTGATGGTTGCTTGTATCCGTTTTCCTCCCCGGGGAAGGGAAGTTTTGTGTCATCCAAGACCGGTGACCAATACGGGCACCTGCGGGCGTGGGCTGTGCTGGTCACCCTCACTGACACAGCGCGGGGAGCCGGGTGGCTCTCATGTGGACTCAGCTGTTGTCTGGATAGACTTGGACGCTGGCAGGGCTGTGTGGGGTGCTGTGGCCACCCGTCCTGTGTGTGTGCTTTGCCTTAAGTCCATCTTCGAAGAAATGAACTGCACAGAGCAAGTTACTACAGCAACAGTGTTTATTAAAATGCAGTCTTTCTATCCAGCTTCCAAAGAATTGATAAACCCAGGGGTGACATGACACACAGAGAGCCTGCAAATTCTCTGTTACAGAAGCAGCGCTGATACAGAAACTGAGAGACGGCTCACAGGGCTCCCCTGGGGCCAGCGGCTGAGAGTCTGCAGCCAGCGCAGGGGGCACGGGCGCCACCCCCGCTCCAGGAAGAGCCCGAGCGCGGCGGAGCAGCTAAGCCCGTGCGCCGACACTGCTGAGACAGGACGCTCTGGAGCACTCTTACACACGCCTAGTGCCACTCACGCACTCTTACACACGCCTAGTGCCGCTCACGCACTCTTACACACGCCTAGTGCCACTCACGCACTCTTACACACGCCTAGTGCCGCTCACGCACTCTTACGCCTAGTGCCGCTCACGCACTCTTACACAAGCCTAGTGCCACTCAAGCACTCTTACACACACCTAGTGCCACTCAAGCACTGTTACACAAGCCTAGTGCCGCTCAGGCATTCTTACACACACCTAGATAGCATGTTGCCAGCATGATCCAGTGCCATGCTGAAAAAATACTCTTCTCAGAGTAAAGAGTAGCCCAGTACTGAGGCACTGTATGACTTACCATGGCAGCAGGTTAGCGGGCATACATACATTCACTTGTAGAGTACCAGAGAGAGGACATTCAAGCTCTGGTCCTTGAGACGACGAGACACAGGCGGATAGACTGAGCACCGACGCCCAGCTGCGCCGCGTGGATTCTGCCCATGCGCGACTGGCACCCCGTCACTGAGCACAGCTTTGAGCCCCGGCCTGGGGTCCACAGCCTCGCCCTCCATCGGGGCCACCTGGGGACACTCAGGAGCATCCTGTGTTCATTCTGCCCCAGGCCAATGGAATCAGAATTTCCAGGGCGAGACCTCTGTATCAGCTCATCAAACAAATGTGAAAAACATAAGAGGCATAAAACCAAAGGGAAGAGACAGCATGACCGTCGTTTTCAGATGATATGATTATTTACTTGGAAAACCTCAATGAACCCACTGAAGAACTACTGACAGTGTAAGTTACATGCTTAATGTAGAGATGAAGGGTTTTCCTAAATACCAACAACCAAAAGAAGACACAGTGAAAGAAAGTAGGGACGTCAGGAGTTTAAGCCGTCTTGGAGTAACCTGAAGAATGCAGAGGTCATTTATGAAGCCCCCTTGAATTTTGCTGAGGACATTTCTGCTTCTGGGTGTGATGGCCAGTTTGCAACAGAAAAATTTTACCTCAAAGCAAATAGAAAAGCTGGATAAAGTACAGAAAACTTCTGGTAGAAGATGCATGGAGCTATGACAACAGCCGGGACCTGAAGTCCCAGGACCGCAGGACAAGGGGCCAGTCCAGGCCGATCAGTCATCAAGGCCCTCGGAGGGAGGCTGAGAGAGACCAGGCCCAGAGCAGGTGTGCAGAGCTGCCGCGGGCGTGTGTGCTGGGCCAGGGCCTGCCTCGGTGTGAGGACCCCGGTGGACCAGCGAGGCCTCTGGTCAGCCCGTGAAAGGCTGGGAAAGCAGCAGGATGAAGGGTGCGTGGCCGGCGCCCTGCGCCTCTGGCTGCCAGGAGCTGAGGAGAGGCCCTGTGTGCAGTGGAGAGCCCGGCGAGGGGTTCCTCCGTTCACATGCTGCATTAGCGTTCAGCCAAGACCGCCGTGCTTGTCGACAGGGCGAGAGGGAATGGGGGGTGGCAGAGGCAGATGCGAAGTGGTGCGGGTGTTGAGGTCATCAGCCTCTGATGGCGAAACACCGGTGATTCAGCTGTTTGAAACAGTAGTTGGTAAGTGGAGAGTTTCAGAGAATTTTTAGATTTTCTACAGTCTGTAGAGAAGAACCACGTGGACATGGTAGCCCTGTAAAATGCATATGTTGAATTTAGAAATGCAGCCAATGGGTCTAGTAGCAGATGAGACATAGTGTAAGTGGGGAAGAGTGACATAGGTCAGTAGACCGTATCCAGGGACTTCCCTGGGGGTCCAGTGGTGAAGACTTCGATTTCCAGGGCAGGGCTTGCAAGTCTGGTCCCTGGTCAGGGAGCTCAGATCCCTCATGCCTCAGGGCCAAAAAACCAAACATGAAACAGAAGCGATAGTGTAACAAATTCAATAAAGGCTTTGAAAAATGGTTCACATAAACAAAAATCTTAAAAAGAAGACACTATCCAGAGAGAAAAAAGGATGGAGAATATAAAGAGAGGGAGAGACCCATGAACAGGGAGGGAGCTTACTGTGAGTCACAGCCCACAGGGGAGGAGGTGGAGAAGGGACAGAGCGCCTGAGGAGATGGAGACTAGCAGGTTTCCAAAGCAAGGGAGAGACACCACGCAAAAGCTCAGGAAGCACCGCGAATCCCGAGGATAGGTGTGTGTGCGTGCACACACACACCTGGGAGCAATATAGTGAAGCTGTTGAAAACACAAGTCAAAAAAAGCCATCATAGCCAGAGAAAACATGTCTAACCTCAAAGGTTCTAAGAAGACCACGGGCAAGATGGCAGTAAGCCCCAGGTCTTCCCTCTTCCTGCACACATGCCCTCTACCAGGCAAGCCTGGATCACAGGAGGAGCTTCCGCCCCGCTGCCTGATTCTGGCCTTGGCTATGACTTGTTTGACCATCAGGTGAGGTCAGAAGGATGAGGTCTTGATGCTGCTGCTCTGACGTTGTTATACCCAGACCCCCAGGAGGAGAGTCGCAGGAGCACAGCCCCGCAGCTGGCCCCCGCTCCCTTGCAGACTCATGCAGAATTGCACCGCTTGTTGTTTTCAGCCATGGGTTTTGGGGGTGGTTTCTTATGCCATTGACAGCAGCTTCCGCAGAGTTGGGGGTAGCTAGAAGATAATGGAATGATGTCTTCAAAGAACTGAAACAAAACAGCCACCAAACTGAATGTCTATCCCAGAGAAAGAATCTTTCTAAACAGAAAGGGAAATTATGACATTTTCAGGCCATCAGAAAAACAAAATTTATTGCTAGTGCTCTGACTAGGAACAACCAGCAGGAGGTCTTCAGGCAGAAAGCCTGTGACCCCAGATGGCAGCTGTGGGAGAAGGGCCTGGAGAGAAGGGAAAGGCGTGCACGCGTGCACACAGACACACACACAGACACACAAACGGACAGACACGTGTGCACACACAGACACACATGCACACACATGTGCACGTGCACGCATACACAGACACACGTGCACACACAGAGACACATGCACACACAGATATGCACACACACACAGAGACGTGCCCATGCACACAGACACACGCACACACATGCACACACACAGATGTGCGTGCATGCACATATGCACACACACACAGAGACATGCACACACAGATACACATGCACGCACACATGTGTGCACACACAGACACACGCACACACACAGACACACAGAGACACGTGCACGTGTGCACACACACGTGCACACACACAGACACACACACGTGCACACACAGACACACAGACACACGTGCACATGCACACAGAGACATGCATGCGCATACACACGCACACACACATCCACGGTCACACATACACAAACACACATGCACGCATTCACACATACAGACATGCGTGTGCACACACATGCACATGTGCATGCACGCACACACATGCACATGTGCATGCATGCACACACGGACACACATGCACGCACGCACACACACACATGCACACACACATAGAGCAAGACGGGACCTGCTCTCAGACTGGGAAGGAGTGAGTTGTCAGCAGATAGTGTTTCTGGGTAGGAAGCTCCAACACTGTAGTGTATCAGTGTTCTCTGAGTACCTCGGTGTTTCAGTGAGCACAACAAAACATTCACAGAATTTCTTTTGAAACCGAGCAGGCTAGTTTTAAAGTTCACACTGAGACATAACGGGAAGGTCGTGAAGCAGGGAGGCTGTGTGGGGGCCGCTGACTGCCCCACGCCCGGTGCTCCGAGACGATGGGGTCCTTACACCCGAGCGGCAGCGATGAGGAACAGACAGACAGATTGAAGGGAGGGGACAGAAAGCCCCGAAACAGCCTCCGTGCTGCGAGCATTTAGCATATGATAATGACGACATTTAAATCAGCGGGGAAAGATGCATTATTCAATAATGATTTGGGGACAACTGGCCAGACATTCGGAAAATATATAGCTGGATCCCTCCCAAACTTCTCACCCCAAAATAAAATCCAGATGGCTCAAAGACTTAAGAATATAATGGGACTTCATAAACACTAAAGGAAAACTTAGGGGAATTTTTAATAATTTTGACAGAGTATTAAATTTTTAAAGCAAGACAGAAAACCCAATATCTAAGAAAATATAAAATGCCTTTGCTTTTAACTCCCTAGGCCTACACCTATGAAATCCATGATGAATATGCTTAAATATGTGTGTAAAGAATCAAATGTAAAATGAGCCTTTGAAACACTGGAATAGAAAACCACATGAATATCCTAATTACTCTTCAAATTATGACTTATCCTCAAGATGGAACTGTGTATGTGCAGATACAGAAAGATCTCAAGGTATTTTGAATGAAAAAACGAAGCTGTAGAACAGCTGGGATCCATACTAGAAAAAATGAAACTGGACCTCATTTCTTCATGTAGATCAACTCCTAGATACGTAAGTGAAAACTGTGAAGATTTTTCTATGAGAACATACATTTTCATGACCTCAGAGTAGACAGAGGTTTTTGAAATAGGACTTAAAAAGCACTAACGACAAAGTTCTTCTTGTTCAGTCGCTTAGTTGTGTCCACGAATTAAAAGATTGGTAATTTCAGCTGTCAAGAACGTCGTTTAAAATCAAGAACATCTCTTAATAAAGACAGAACTAAGACAAGGGACAGTCGTGGGAGAAGGTGAACGATGTGCGCCCAGGAAAGGCCTCATGATCAGTGACGTAGAGACGCCCCATAAACCTTTAAGGAAAAGACAGACATCCAAGAAAAAATTGGTTAAACACTTGCACAGGAATTTCTGAGGTAGAAGCACAAATGACTGAAACTAATAAGATGGTGTTCAACTAGTTACTGAAGCAGAAAAGTGAAACGGAAGCCATGTGACACATGGCGGGCCACCGACTAGACGGGTGGAAACAAGTCCGCCAGTTCCGGGTGCTGCTGAGAATGCAGAGCACGAGCGTGTGGGCTGGTGGTGGAGTAAAGTCTGCCCGAGCCCAGCCGGCCGTGGACGGCAGCTGCAGTGCCCTGCACGCCCAGGACACTCCCAAACGATGCTCACAAGTAGCCTTGTTCCTAAGCTTGCCAGTCCGGAAATCCCCAAACGCACTTAAGGGGCAGAAGACACAAAATGAATATTTCATATGATGGAATTTATGTATTTTCTATGTTGTATGAATATTCTTCATATTTATGAGTATAAACTGAATATATTGTGCGTTCCTTACATTCACACAGTAGAGACATTCCACGGCAGTGAAACTGAGCAAACCGTGACGACTCATATCACGTATAAAGTCGAGTGAAAGCAGGAAGGCACACGGGAGTCCAGGCCACGTGAGTCCAGATCTACGAGGGGAAGGCTAGAGAATTAGAGGACACGGCGGCGCCCTGCATGGCTGTGCTTGGCCTGGGGGCTTCCGGCTGGGTTATATTTCTTGGCCGGGGGAGTGATTCTACGAACAGTTGTGTGTTATACTTAATAACTGTGTGTTATACTATCAAGCTTTGTGCACACTTCTCTGTGTTGATTAACTTTCACAAGAAGACTCAAAGAATGCAAGAATGAAGACCTATTGAGTTTAAGCAATGCGGTTCTGTACAGTCGGCAAAAACAAGACGAGGAGCGGACTGTGGCTCAGATCATGAATTCCTTTTGCCAAATTCAGAATTAAATTGAAGAAAGTAGGGAAATCCACTCGACCTTTCAGGTATGACCTAAATCAAATCCCTTACGATTATACAGTGGAAGTGACAAATAAATTTAAGGGATTAGATCTGATACAGTGCCTGAAGAACTATGGATGGAGATTTGTGACATTGTACAGGAGGCAGTGAGCAAGACCATCCCCAAGAAAAAGAAATGCAAAAAGGCAAAATGGTTGTCTCAGAAGGCCTTACAAATAGCTGAGAAAAGAAGAGAAAGACAAAGGAGAAAAGGAAAGATGTACTCATCTGAATGCAGAGTTCCAAAGAATAGCAAGAGAGATAAGAAAGCCTTCCTCAGTGATCAATGCAAAGAAACAGAGGAAAACAACAGAATGGGAAAGACTAGAGATCTCTTCGAGAAAATTAAGAGATACCAAGGGACCATTTCATGCAAAAATGGGCACAATAAAGGACAGAAACAGTTTGGACCTAGAGAAGCAGAAGAAATTAAGAAGTGGCAAGAATACACAGATAAACTATACAAAAAAGATCTTATTGACCTGGATAACCACAATGGTGTGATCACTCACCTAGAGCCAGACATCCTGGAGTGTGAAGTCAAGAGGGTCTTAGGAAGCATCACTACAAACAAAGCTAGTGGAGGTGATGGAATTCCAGTGGAGCTATTTCAAATCCTGAAAGATGATGCTGTGAAAGTGCTGCACTCAATATGCCAGCAAGTTTGGAAAACTCAGCAGTGGCCACAGGACTGGAAAAGGTCCATTTTCATTCCAATCTCAAAGAAAGGCAATGCCAAAGAATGCTCAAACTACCGCACAGTTGCACTCATCTCACATGCTAGTAAAGTAATGCTCAAAATTCTCCAAGCCAGGCTTCAACAGTCTGTGAAGTGAGAACTTTCAGATGTTCAAGCTGGATTTAGAAAAGGCAGAGGAGCCAGAGATCAAAGTGCCAACATCTGCTTGATCGTAGAAAGAGAAAGCAAGAGAGTTCCAGAAAAACAGCTGCTTTTGCTTTATTGACTATGCCAAAGCCTTTGACTGTGTGGATCAGAACAAACTGTGGAAAATTCTTAGAGATGGGACTACCAGACCACCTGACCTGCCTCCTGAGAAATCTGTATGCAGGTCAGGAAGCAACAGTTAGAACTGGACATGGAACAATGGACTGGTTCCAAATTGGGAAAGGAGTACGTCAAGGCTGTATATTGTCACCCTGCTTATTTAACTTATATGCAGAGTTCATCATGCAAAATGCCGGGCTGGAAGAAGCACAAGCTGGAATCAAGATTGCCAGGAGAAATATCAATAACCTCAGATATGCAGATGACACCACCCTTATGGCAGAAAGTGAAGAGGAACTGAAAAGCCTCTTGATGAAAGTGAAAGAGGAGAGTGAAAAAGCTGGCTTAAAGCTCAACATTCAGAAAACTGAAATCATGGCATCTGGTCCCATCACTTCATGGCGAATAGATGGGAAACAATGGAAATAGCAACAGACTTTATTTTCCTGGGCTCCAAAATCACTGCAGATGGTGACTGAAGCCATGAAATTAAAAGACATTTGCTCCTTGGAAATAAAGCTATGACCAACCAAGACAACATATTAAAAAGCAGAGACATGACTTCACTGACAAAGGCCCATCGATTCAATGCTACGCTTTTTCAATAGTCATGTATGGATGTGAGCGTTAGACTATAAAGAAAACTGAGCACCGAAGAATTGATGCTTTTGAACTCTGCTGCTGGAGAAGACTTGGGAGTCCCTTGGACTGCAAGGAGAGATCTAACCCGTCAATCCTAAAGGAAATCAGTTCTGAATATTGATTGGAAGAACTGATGTTGAAGTTGAAGCTCCAATACTTTGGTCACCTGATGCAAAGAACTGACTCACTGAAAAAGACCCTGATGCTGGGAACAAAACGGGGTGACAGAGGATGAGATGGTTGGATGGCATCACCGACTCGACTCCAGGAGTTAGTGATGGACAGGAAGGCCTGGTGTGCTATAGTCCATGGGGTTGCAAAGAGGTGGCCACAACTGAGCGACTGAACTGAACTGAATGTGGTTCTGTCCTTGTGTGTGGGAGAACATTCTATGGAGGATGCCAAGAATCCGCTGGCAGCTGGAGGTTGCAAGACTGGACTGGAAGACAATTTATATTCTATTGTAAATTCTTTTTTATTAATTTTTTAAATGAAAAAATTCATTTTTAGACTTATACAGTGCATATGAAAACCCTTCAACTTAAAAAAATTAAACAACGTTCAGCTTTTTCACGACCGTGTCAGCTGTGTTCAGTGGAGTCCTGTGCTCTGTGTGTGGAAGGGAAGATGGTGCGGGGACCTATGCGCGGCGGGCCTGCCCCTGGCGGCCCTTCTGCTGCCCCAGGGCCGCAGCTGCTGGGGTCGCACGTGAAGATTAGGCAAGGTTTGGGCACGTGTCCTGTAGGTAGTGTTGTTGTTGAGCTACGCAGTCGTGTCTGACGCTTTTGAGACCCCGTGGACTGTAGCCCCCCAGGCTCCTCTGTCCATGGGATTCTCCAGGCAAGAATCCTGGAGTGCGTCGCATTTCCTCCTCCAGGGGGTCTTCCCGACCCAGAGATTGAACCTGGCTCTCCCGCATTGTCAGGGGCATCCTTTACCACTGAGCCATGTGGGAAGCGTGTGAAGGCTGCACTGCGCAGGTCTGATAATACTGCCCTGCAGGCAAGTGTGTGCCCGACGTGGGCAAAGTCCCTGGAGCCCCTAAGGGGGGCCGCACCCACCGTGCGTCTCCTGTGCCCATTTCAGCTCCCAGCGTCTCCTGAGTGGCTGCATCTACAGCTGTGACTCCTGAAGAGATCAGACTTGTCTGTCTTCCTGTGTTTTAGCCAAATGAAACCATGTATGTAGAAACCTTCCTGGGAGTTCCCTGGTCGTCCAGTGGCTCAGACTCCTCACTCCCAATGCAGGGGTCCCGGGCTGGACCCCTGGTCAAGGAAACTAGATTCCACACGCACAGCGAAGGATTGGAGATCCCACTTCCCCCAACAAAGACCCGGCACAGCCAGAGATATCCATATGTATAAAACCCCTACTCCTTCAACACGTTCGGTAGACAATAATGAATGTTTTTACAATTAAGAGATTATATTGATACCTGTTTCCCTTCATGAGGAAGAAAAAATTTAGTTCAGGGACATGCTTGTGGTTTCATCTTATAAAGTGGTAACAAATGAAGGATGGATTCATTCTCACCGTGAATGTTTGGCTGCCTCCAAATTGACTGGGGAACAAATGATGAGATAGCCTTTTAAAAACTAACAAATTCTGGGCGTGCAGAATGTCATGGATGTGGGGTCCCCCCGTGGGGGGTCCCCCCATGGCCCACGCTCCGCCCTGTGGCTCCAGTGCGGTGGTGAGGACCAGGCCTGCACGCTCCTCTCTCTGCTGCCTGCCTGGCTGCCGGTCTGCACCCACGTCCCCACCAGGACTTGGGGCATCTGGGTGACCCCGGAGGTGCTGCGAGCATTTGAAAGCATGGTGAAGAGACAGACAGGCATCCTCCGTTCCTGCTGCATGCTTTAGAGCCCAAGTCCCAGACAGCAAGAGACCCACATGCTGGTCATGTTAGCAGGTCTGGCACCTACACAAGGCCGTAAAGAAAGCTGGGCCCTGAAGGACTGATGCTTTCCGACTGTGCTGCTGGAGAAGACGCTTGACAGTCCCTTGGACTGCAAGGAGATCCAAATAGTCCATCCTAAAGGAAATCAGTCCTGAATGTTCATTGAAAGGACTGATGCTGAAGCTGAAACTGCAATCCTACGGCCACCTGATGTGAAGAACTGACTCATTGAAAAAGACCCTGATGCTGGGAAAGACTGAAGGCGGGAGGAGAAGGGGGTGACAGAGGATGAGATGGTTGGATGGCATCACTGACTCGATGGACATGAGTTTGAGCAAAGTCTGGGAGTTAGTTGGTTAAGGACAGGGAAGCCTGGCGTGCTGCAGCCCATGGGGTCGCAAAGAGTCGGACAGGACAGAGGGACTGGATAGCAAGATCAAGAACAACGGAAGGCCAGGAAGGGTGGGTGCTCCGGAAGCAGGCGTAACACGAATCGGCTCGTTTTCCTCTCACACCCCTGAAGTCTATCGCAAGTGGAACCACGAGGCTGGCTTCCTGGCGCCACTGTCTCTTCAACCCCTAGAGAGAACGTGCTCAGGCGTGAACTGCCTTTTTCTCGGGTGATTATGTGGGCAACGCACCCCCTCCACCCCCACCTGAGTCTGACTACTGACAGATGTGGATCCAGGAGCCGTCTCCCCAGAGCCCAGTTCCAGGACTCTCCATGGGGCACAGCCATCCCCAAGGATGGCTCCCAGGGTGGGCACCCCGTGCCTTCTGCCGCCTCCCAGCCTCCACCTAGATGTGTGAGTGTGTTTAAGACCAGGGCACGTGGCAGCCAGCATCACTTTGTCACACGGTGTCTTTCCTGTAGCAAGACGTGGGGAGATGGGGAGGGGAGACTGGAGTTCTGGGGGTCGGCCGCTCCCTCCGACCAGCAGCAGGCCTGCCAGGTGAGCTCTTTCCCGGGTGAGGTCAGGCCGGATCCTCCCTGCTGTGTGTGATCAGCAAGGGCACGGGCGTGCATGTGAGCTCGGTGTCTGCGCCCAATTTCCTGTCTCTATTAAAGCAAGGTTTGAGGTTGGACCTGGCTCTGCTGGCTTCATTTTAATACCGATTATAACGTGATTTTGAGAAGCAAATACTTTAGGAATAAAAAGAGGTTCAGGATTGATATTTGTTTGCTGGGAAAATCAGAAAGGGTTACTTGATTACAGAAATGATGAAAGGCCACAACCAGTTATGTGGCTGCTGGAAACAGCATGACTTGTCAACGGTTTCATTAAGATGCTCCAGCGGCAGTCCTCAGGCTGCTGAACACAGGGGACAAGCTTTCAGCTCCATCCTGGTCTCCTTTACCAGGGAGCCGGTGATGTGGGTGACCTCAGGAAGGACCCAGCAAACATCTAAGCACTCAGCGCTTTCACCGCTACCACCTGAAACCCCTCGGTTCAGTCCTGCTCGACGGGCGGTGCCCCTGCCAGCCTCTGTCAGTGGGCACCAGCTCTGCGTGCGCGTCCCTGCTTCACGACCGAGGCGGCCTCCCGTCCCCAGGGCCAGGGAAGCTGGGGGCGGCTTTCTGTCCGAGGCAGGCGGCAGCGGTCAGCAGGCGGGCTGACGTTTGTCCAGCGCGTGCAGCTGTCAAGTGGTTGCACAGTCAGGCTCAGAGGAGGTCCCGTGCAGCAGTCAGACCTCCAGCGGGCCAGCTCGGGGGGAGGGGGGCAACCACAGCCTGGGTCTCTCTAGGGAAGGGATGGCCGGTTAAAGGGGCAGGAGAGGCCCAGCGCGTCTGGCAGAGCTGCTGTGAAGCTTGGCTGCAGGCCCCCTGCACGGCATCCCTGGCTCTCACGCCCAGGGCCTCTGCCAGGCAGGGAGGGGGGAGCCGCTTCCGCAGACTGCTGTGTGCCCTGGCCCTGTCACATCATGCCTGTCTGCATCAGCCCAGCGTGCACACCCTCACCCCGCACGTGGCAGGCCCTCTTCTCATTACTGCAGGCACCTTTCCTCTCCCTCACGTTTTGTGAGAGAGCCTCACTCGGCTGGAGTCTGGGGAGCTCTCCATGGTCCTGGCCGCAGTGATGGGGCAGGAGTGATCATGTGACCCCACCACCCAATCAGGGTGAGCCATAGGACTTCCTGTGAGTGCTCAGGCGGACAGACTGCAGGTGTGAGCATGCAGCCACTGTCACCCAGAGGCGGGAGCCCGCAGATGAGCTCCGAGGCGGGGGGTGGCGGCAATCAGAGAGGAGCACAGGGCGGCCAGGCGTGCAGCTCCCCAAGATCGGCGGTATCTTCTGGGTGCTTTAGTTATGCGAACCAACACATTCCCAGATTTCAAGCTGGTTTCAGTTATATTTTCTCTGATTTGCAATGAAAGTGTCTTAATTGATACCGAGACAGAAGTTTTAATTGCTTCTGATTTCTTCCAAATTTGTTCTGGTAACAAATTATTGTTGTTGTTCAGACTCTCAGTCGTGTCCGGCTCTTTGCGACCCCATGGACTGCAGCACGCCAGGCCTCCCTGTCCATCACCAACTCCCAGAGTTTACTCAAGCTCATGTCCATCGAGTCAGTGATGCCATCCATCCATCTCATCCTCTGTCGTCCCCTTCTCCTCCTGCCTTCAATCCTTCCCAGCATCAGGGCCTTTTCCAGTGACTCATCTCTTCACATCAGGGGCTAAAGTATTGGAGCTTCAGCTTCAGTATCCTTCCAGTGAATATTCAGGACTGATTTCCTTTGGGATTGACTCATTTGATCAATCCTAATTGATCATGGTTTCCCATAATAGCTTCTTTTTATTTTTTGCTGTAAATTCCCATTGCTATAAAAAAAATAGCTATCTTTATTGGAAATAATTCTGGAAGAAGTGACTAAATAAAATATAAATACATGGGTGGAACTTTCTGAGCAAAATCTGGGGTGATAGCTGTAATCAAATTGTAACTCCCTCCCCGTTGTATTTTGTTGGCTGCTGAGAATCTGCCACAGTCCACTCAGAGGACATTTGCTGATCGGAAATGACCCTCCTATGCAGAAGAGTGCACTAGTGGTGAGAACCCGCCTGTCAGTGCAGGAGACCCATGAGATGCAGGCTTGATCCCTGGGTCAGGAAGCTCCCCTGGAGGAGGGCATGGCCACCCACTCCAGTGTCCTTGCCTGGAGAACCCCACGGACAGAGGAGCCTGGCGGGCTACGGTCCATGGGGTCGCAGAGAGTCGGACACGGCTGAGCAGTCACAGCACACACACGTGCAGAAGAGAAGTGTGGCAGAGCAGCCACGAGCAGATGACAGGTGCTTTGTGCCATTAAAATGGAAAAAAAATGGACATTTTCTAGGACAAAAAGCTTCCTGAGGCACAGTGTTAGTGAGAAAGGAATCCACGATTGTGCAAACATCGCCACCTCCACTGCGTGCAGACAGCCTGGACGGGAAGGGGAGGGGCTGCGCAGATATGGCAGCAGCCCCTCAGACTGCCGGGGCTGCGAGTGCTGTGGGTTTTCCCCTTCACACTCTTCTGTGTGGGAACAAAAGTTCTCTGAAAGGGCAGCCTTTGACAGGACTTTCAGGAAAGCGTCCCTGAAGGCCCTCACCACCCGCCTCCTTCTGAGCCGCAGAAAGCAGCCGTCGCGGACGCTCTGCGAATTACCCTGAACCTTGCATGCGCTCACCAGGTATGCTGCCTGTTGGGAAGATGACTTTCCTCTCTTTCAGCCTGAAGTGAAGCCATCAGTGCTGCATTCCTCTCACAGAAGCCAGTTTCATATGCAGCCCAGGTTAGAGATGGGTTCGTTGGGTTTCACGACACCTTCTTTTAACACTTGGTTATAGGTTAAGAGAGCCACTGTAATTTGGAGACGAAGCAAAATTTCAGGTCTGGGCAGAATTAGATATGCGCACCAGCCTCTCTCCTGGTAGCGAATCAGGCTGCACTTCCGGTGTATCGTTCCGGGCTCCTGGCTGCGCGTCCCAGCGGGTGGGAGCTGCCCTCCACAGCACTCTCCCCTCTGCTTCTGGCAGCACGCAGCACGCCCCCAACCCCTCCTGGGCACCATCTTCGCCTGCACCTGCTCTGTGTGGACCTACCCCTTCCCGGTGTGCGCTGGATCACGTATTCAGATGAAGGTCCAACCCCCCTCCCGTGAGCGTCTCTCTGACTCCAGGTTCACACTGACCAAGCCTGGTGCGTCTCCCCTGCACCCCACGTGCTTGTGCAAACCTGTGGGTCGATGCCTGTCTCACGACGTACCCTTGTAAGGACGTATTTGCATATTTCTCTCCCTCCTCACCCCAACCCTGCCCTGACTGCTGTACTGTCAGGGTTCCCAGAGATGCAAAATTGACAGGGTGTGTGTGTGTGTGCGCGTGCATGTGCGCGCGTGCGCGTGCAGGGTTCATCTGCAGGGGTTGGCTCCTGTGATCGTGGGGTGGGCCTGAGGCTGCAAGCTCAGGCAGGAGATGACGCTGTGGCCTTGGGCAGAGCCCCTCCTCCCCGGGGAGCCCCAGTCTTTGCTCCTCAGGCCTCAGGTGAGTGGCTGAGGCCGAGCCCGTGGAGGGCAGTGCCTTTTACCTACAGTTACCAATGACAGCTTGCAGTCCCGCCGCAGGGCACTGGCACAGCCACATGGGGACCCGTGTTTGTTTGAACAGCGAGGACCACCTGACCACGTGCAGGGCAGCATGGAGCCCCCCAGCGCGCAGCTCTTCCCGGGCCCGGACAGGCGGGTGCCCACCCTGCTCTGAGGACGGCTCCTGCTGGAGGGCCCCACTGACGTCAGCCGCACTGGAGGACGTGTGCAGTCTGCTCTGTGTGCTCAGCATGTGCTTAAGCTTGGCCAGAGGCCTGTCGGGAAAGGAGCCGGGAGGGCCACCACGTCCCTGCTCCCGTGAAGGTGTGCCCCCGGGCACTCGGAACCAAGTTCTCATCACAGACTCGGGCAGCATGTGCTCCAGGGTGGGGGGGGGTGCCCCCGCTTACCCCAGACCGCGTCCTTTACAGCCAAGTGGGGTCAGTGTGACAGGGTTCACCCCTGCCTCCCTTCGGCTTCACCAAGCCGAGCGGAGAATGGCCCCCGTGAGGAGGGCGGGCGGGGCCACTCACCCTGCTGCAGGCTTCATGTGTGTGGGGACGCCTGTGGGGCATGGGCCCCATGGGCCACGTGTGTGTGCACCAGCCCCCCTTCCCCCCCCCCCCCCCCCCCGGAACGCGCTCGGCCCACCAGCCACGTGCATGTGCGCGCCTCCCCCGGGGAACGCGCACTCGGCCCGCAGGCTGGGAGGGCTGCGCAGGGCTGGTCGAATACAGGGCCCGGGCTCCACGACCCTGCTGCCGTCTGCTGAAGGTCCCGTTGGCCCTGCTCCTCTGCCAGCTCTCTGCTTCCCTTTGTCTGCATCTGGAAGAGGAGGAACCGGTCAGGCCCGTCAGAGGAGCCCCGGGACGTCCTGGTCTCAGTGAAGACAGGCTGTATGGGGGCCACAGCTGGACAGCCGGGCCTTGAGGGTGCAGGGAGGCCCCCAGGACCAGGCTGCCTGATGCTGGCCACCTGCGCTTTGCCAGGGCCCTGCCAGCCTGAAGCCCGGCCGAGGAGGGTGGCCAGGCTCCCCTGACTTCAGCCCTGGGCCTCTCGCCTGAGTGTTTTCCCAAAGGCCCGCCTCATCCGCCCGATGCCGCTCAGCCTGTCCTTTGCTACCTTTAAAAAGGAGGGCTTAGACACACTTTCAGACGAGGGGTGCTGGCCTGCGGCCTCTGCTCCTTGCTGCTCTGGGTCGATGAGCAGAGCTGGAGCCTGTGGCCTCAGATTCAGGCAGGATTGTCCCCACCCCGGGGGCCGCCTCGCTGACCTGTCCTGTCTCCGTCGCTGCCGCACAGTGAGTCGGATGGACTGGTCGGCTGGCCGATTTCTGGAGCCCAGTGCCCAGCCATCAGCGTCACCCGGAGCTCAAGTCTCCCCCGGTCACGGCCTCTCGTGGGGTATCTGCCGCTTCGGGTGCAGCGGGCGGTCATTTTTCTTCTTTTTTCTTATTCCCATCTTACCTTTATTTTATCCTCTTTGAGATGTGCAAGAGTACATGTGTGTCTGTGACTTGGGAACTGGTGGCATTGGGAGTGTTCCTGCTCACACCCGCGTCCATATCTGTGTCTCAGGAAACGGGGGGTGCCCCCTGCATGTGCCCTGAGTCTCCCTGAGCCCAGAGACCCCCATCTCCACCTCCAGGGGTGTCTGTGCAGCCCAGAGCCCGCCTGGCCCACGGCCCCTTCATGTTTAAATGTCGTGATTGGGTTTCTGTGGAACCCTAACCTCAGCCCTGCCGGCTCCGTCACAGTTTCCATCCCAGAGGCGAGATTCAGTAACTTGTGAAATAGGAATTCCAGGAAATTTGCGTTTTCATGACAGGTTTTTGTAGGTATTCTTTGAATGGTGGATTTTACTGAAGTATCTCTGTGATGAAGCTCGACTGCTAACGACAAACCTCCGCTCTGACAGCAGTGTGGCCTCGGTCTCAGCCCCTCTGGAGAGACTGCACAGATCTTACAGTGAGGGAAAGAGACCTAGCTGCTTAGAGCGAAGACAAGCTCTATTTTTTATCCCCAATAGTAATTCTTTATTCCCTCACAGCTACTGCTGAATATGTGACATAAATGTTTGATCACTACTTCTAAATGTAAAAGGTTTAAATTTCAGCTATAGCCCATTTATATCAAACAGACCATATGGCTCTCAAAGCAGCACGGAGCGTGTTGGAGAGAAAACCAGCGCCTTGCTCCCCATTCAGCTTCATTTCCCTCACTTTCATGGAAGCCATAGACTGTTTCTGTGTTTCAGATCAAACATGTTGTTGAGCAAAGAGTACATTACCCAGCTGTCCTAAAAGTCATTACTCGCTGCTGCTGGATTCAATCCGAGCCATCTGGTGTGCTTCGTTCTCTGCATTTATTTTTGAGGCACATCGCAGGAAAGCTGCTTCTCGACATATCTCACTTGGAAAAGTTACAAAAAGGAAGATATGCCAGAAACTTTAGGTATCGTTTTATCAATGCATTTTTGCATAACTAATTCAGCTATAGTCTAGTTAGGGTTCAAAACCTCAGTGCTATTACCCCAACTTAGAAATAAACTTGAAGACTCCAGAAAACAAACAAAACTTATGATTCTAAATGGGGTGGGTCTCAATAATGTGCAACAGGCTAAGCGCTTCCTTTTAAATGTGGTTCTGTTGAAACTGCTGTCTGAAGACCTGAGAGTACATGGGAGTTAGTGTGTGGTGTCTGAGCTAGCGTCTTTGTAATTGGTCGTGTGCCTGGTAAACAGGCAGAACTGGAGCATTTTTATTCTGAAGCCTGAAAGGAAGATCTGGGCCGCAGGGGCTTCAGGAAGTGTAAGAGTCGCCTCTCCAGAAATGAGCTTGAGACTCATTCGTGCCATTACACGACCGTGGGGAAACGGGGCCCAGGGCTGCTTTCTGAAAAGTGCATCGGCTTTAGAAACCACAGGAGATAAGGGTGGGGTTCTCTGCGTGGCTCTGCTGGAACCTGGGGTGTCTTGTTCCCCTGGCTGCAGCCCCCACTGTTTCCCACTCTGTGACTCACTGAAAAGGACAGGGAGGGCGCGACTCTGGCCACAGCGTCCAGGCGGTGTTACAGGTTTTAGAGCAGGAAGTGGGACAAGCGACAGAATAGGTTTTTCTGGAAGCCGTTTGGTTTAGAGTGACGACACTGCTTTCCCGATCCACATCCGTGACAGCCCCGTCTTTGGGGGAAGGAGAGCTCAGCAGTAACGCCTCCGCATGTGGATGGCTGTATAACGCCGAGGGCGCCTCCGCTTCCCGGAAACGCCTCCTGAATTGGGAGCGGAAGCCCGCCTTGCCGCTGCGCTGCTCTCCTTTGCCGTGCAGGGGCTTGCGGGCGCCTCTGCTGGGGTGGTCCTGGGCTGCACCCTGGCGAGGGCGGCCCGAGGGCTGTGCACTGAAAGGAGGTGGGGAGGTCTGGGCCGCCGTGGGAGGCGTGGTCCTGCTCCAAGCCCGGCCGGAGGCCTCAGTCGGCCTTGGCTCCTCTGGTGTCTGCGTCCGAGCTCCAGCCCAGGCCGTGGCTGTGGCACGCGCTGCGGGCCTGCTCTGGGAAGGAGGGCGGACAGCGGTTTGTTGGGAGAGAGGCGGCTCTCGATGTCCTCTGCTGTCTTACCGAGGGCAGGACCCCACCGAGCAGAAACCACTGCCTTGTGGCTTGCTGCCACTTGGGCTTGGCGGGGACGGGTGGAATCGTGTGCACTGACAGCCCCCGCTTCCCGAGTGGATGGCGGAGGTGGGCGGCGTCTCCCTGCCAGGCAGGCTCTGCCTGGCTGCTTCTGGCTCAGGACTGGCGGCCTCCCCCAAGGCGCAGCTTCGGGCCAGAGACCTCCACCTGCCTCCGCCCTTAGAGGTGGGGAAGGACGGAATGCTGAGCGTCCCGAAACAGTGAAGCATCCTTCTCAGCAGCTTGGAGATCTGAAGACATTGAAGCATCCTTCTCAGCAGCTTGGAGATCTGAAGACACCGAAGCATTCCTTCCCAGCAGCTGAGAGATCTGAGGACGTTGAAGCATCCTTCTCAGCAGCTTGGAGATCTGAAGACGTTGAAGCATCCTTCTCAGCAGCTTGGAGATCTGAAGACACCGAAGCATTCCTTCCCAGCAGCTGAGAGATCTGAGGACGTTGAAGCATCCTTCTCAGCAGCTTGGAGATCTGAAGACGTTGAAGCATCCTTCTCAGCAGCTTGGAGATCTGAAGACATTGAAGCATCCTTCTCAGCAGCTTGGAGATCTGAAGATGCTGAAACATCCTTCTCAGCAGCTTGGAGATGTCCTGGTGGTGAGCGTTGGCGTGGGAAGGGAACCTGGGCTTGTTAATCGGGCTCTTTACCCTCATACATCATTTTAATTCCGGCTGGCGGTGCACTGCTGACTGGCCTGCTGGTGTGAAGCGGAAGAGGAAGGTCTGCACAGATCGGTGTCAATACTGGGAAGACTCATGATTGGGAAGCAAAGAGCTGACGCTCGTCTGACTTTCCCCTTTAACAGTGTTTTTGTGAAGCTGTGCATTTTTGTGAGTCTCAAAGACTCTCCAATGCACTTGATACAGACTTCCTAAGTCTAAGATTAGTAGTTAAAGCAGCAAAGGGATCCTGTCTTACTGTGTGTAATGTCTGGCAAAACAGCCGTTTCCTAAAGTGGGACCTTCTTGGCCAAAAGGACATCCTGTTCAGAAAAGCCTCGCAGGCCCGTGCCGTCCTCCCAGAGTACTCTGGGAGACGGAGGTGCTCGTGCGGCCAGCCACGGCTTGCAGGCTGCATGTCTCCCCTCAACGCTTGGTGCACAGCTGTGTGCCGAGCGAGGCATTTGAACATGGAAGGCGTTCACGGGGCCGGTGCCTGAGGCCCTCGCCCTGTGCAGGCGCAGGACTGGGCTGAGGCCTGGCCCGGCCACCCCAAGACTCGGTGAGCCTCAACCATCAGTGGGGAAATTGTGGTAATCCCAGGGCCTTTAAAATAGTTTTTAAAAAATCAAAAGTCTCTTAATGCTGGTTATGTGTGTACAAGTGGAAATAGAAACCCTGATATTGATTTAGGGCCTATAACTTAAGGCATCAGACGCCCTGAAGGCCGGTCATCTAAAGTCCAGCCCCAGTGACGCCCAGCCTCTTGGGTCACAGCCTGCTTGGAGGAGCACCTTCCCTGTGACTCGGTGGGTTGTCCTGTACCTTTCTACCTCTGGCCCAGCCTCCCCCGTTCTATCCTCTGCACGTTCCGCGTCCAGAGTTCCCAGCGTGAGTATTTCTGCTGACGTCACCTCCTCTGCTTCACCCCCTTCGAAACCACGTCCCTTGTTGACCTGGTGAATCGTCTTCACGGCCTTCCTGGGGCCGCGTGTCTGGAGTGTCTCCGAGGGCAGCCGTGTGCATGCTCCCCTGGTCAGCAGTCTGCTCCACAACTCAGGTTTCCCTGCGGCCTGCTCAGCTTTCCTCTCTGCTGCGCTCCCATCCTCCAGGATTAGCCTCTGCTCCGATGACCCGCTTCTGGGAGCTGTTCTGTGGCTTGTCCTGGGCGTCCGGGCATCAGCACACACCCCGCTTCTCTGACGGGCCCTGGAGAGGAGCTGTGCGTGGTGCCCAGCACCGTGAGATCTGCTACAGACACGGTGATTTGTGGGTGGAGGACTGGCAGCAGACTCTGTCCTTTGGGCACCGTCATCATCACGGGAACCAGATGCGAATGTGTGCCCCGGGCTGCGCCGTGTAACCTAGCTGCCCGCCTGGGGCGGGCGGGGCTGGGCCGCCACCGTCATCACGGACAGCAGGGCCGGACCCGAAGACCTGAGTGGAACTGGACCCCGGGTCCTGCAACGCTCGAAGACACTGTCAGGGCAGCTCCGACTCGGCTGGGTGGGGTGCCGACAGGTGGGGCCACTGTCCATGGTCAGGTGTGGCCAGACGCAGGCCAGGCTCGCCGTGGGGGTGCTGCAGGGGAGCCTCACGGACCGGGAGCAGGGATGGGGTGCAGGGGAGGCCCAGGGCAGCCCCGGGGCCCCGCCTCACAGCTGCACAGCTTCTGAGGGGAACATCCAGCCCCCCGACGCGCTCCCACGAAAGATGCTGGCAGCCGTGACTTCAGGAAGTGCCCCGGAGTCTGTCCTGGGGGCTGAGTCTAGACTCCGTCACCCTGAGTCGCCGACTCGTCCTTGAGAGGTTTTCCGTTTATCGCGCACCAGGCAGACGCAGCTTGGCCAAGGAGCCTGGAAGGGGGTCTCTGTGTGTGTGCGATGAGTCACCACAGGAGGGTGGCCTGGGGCGGGGAGGAAGTCGGCAGAGACCCTCTGAAGGGGGCGCCGTGGTGTCTGGTTTGTGGCTGCGGGCTCAGCATGGGTTCTAACGCTTGTAGAGGCCCCGTGCTGGAGGGCATCCGTGCTCGAGTCGGTGAGGCTGCCTGCCCCCGCCTCCAGTCCCAGCAGAGCCGGACCCAGGCCTTGTATCCCCAGGGCCCAGGTGCCTGCGGGGTGCTGCCTGGGTGCAGAGTTTGGTGGGGCAGTGGGCAGGCCCAGGGACCACAGGCCAGGAGGGGCTGGCCTCTGGCTGGCTCGAGCAGCTGGTGGAGGGGCCGCTTTGCCCAGTGCAGACGAGCGGTCTCGGAGCAGAGGCTGGAGAGGAGAGTGAAGCTGGAAGCGAGAAGCCGCAGGTGCAGCCTGTGGCCCGCCGGTCAGTCAGGAAGGTTGTCGCCTGGGCTGCTGTTACGAGGCCTTGTGCGGGAGCAGCCGGTTCCTGTCCCGTCCAGAGAGGGTGTCTTCCCCACCCCGGAGGGTGGGTGGCTCATACAGCCTCCTTCCAGCGCCACAGCCTGGCTGCTAGTGTGAGGGGCTTGCAGAGGGTGGGGACCCACAGCCTGTGTCCACAGCCCCGGACGTGAGGGGACGGTGAAGCGTCAGCCGTGCTGGTGTGCACTCTGAAGCAGCCGCGTCCGTGGGCTCGTTGCCCAGGAGCTGCCTCTGGTGGGGCTCTGGGTGGGTGGCTCTGATACGTCACTCGCCGCTGAGCTCGAGACGCCTTCTTGTCCCCGTGCCCGAGGCGCCCGCTACCCGCGCCCCCCGCCCCGTGCCCAAGGCGCCTGCTCTCCCCTGTGCCCCCTCTCACAGACGGCTCGGGAAGATGTGGTGAGCTTCTGTCTGGGGGGCGTCTTCCCTCCAGAGGGAAGCCTCTCAGCCGTGGCTGACAGCCGCTGCCCCCCGGGCCGCCCTTGGGGCCCAGCGCCCCAGCTCCTGAGCCTGCCCCCAGCCATCCTGGCAGCTGCTCTGGGCAGCGCCCCGTCTCAGTCCCTGCTTCAGCGGCCCCCCTCCTCCGGCTGGGCTGGGAGCCCGCCTTCCTCGGGGGTGGGTTGAGGGGTGACCACACCAGCCCGGGCGTCAGGGAGCTCTCCTGTCCAGTCTGCTGGACTCGTGGGCCCCTGGCTCCCCCTGTCTGACTGGACCCGCCGGCAGGCCCAACCTCATTCAGGCTTGATGGGTCGGGAGTGGATGTCTCCATGTGACGGGTGCCCCCCAGAGCCTGCCAGCCACACAGGAAGACCTCCAACCTTAGTGCCCCGCAGAGCCTGCCAGCCACACAGGAAGACCCCCAACCTTCATGCCCCCCAGAGCCTGCACAGGAAGACCCCCGACCTTCGTGCCCCCCAGAGCCTGCACAGGAAGACCCCCAAGCTCTGGGGTGGGGGCTGTGACTCAGGCTCAGGGACTGCAGGTGATGCCTGGGCTGTGGCTCGCCCCTGACCCGAGGTCTGCCTCCCCGGGTGCTTTCTCCGAGAAGACAGCCATCACTGCGGGACAGCTGGGAGCCGCCCGCTGTGCTGTGTCCGGGCTGAGCCCTGGACAGACGGCGGGAAGGGCCAGGCCTGGGCCCCAGTGCCTGCCAGCCTCTGGTTGGGAAGGCAGGCGGGAGGGGCGGGGCGGCCGACACAGGCCCGCGTGGTGCTTGCTGGAGGGCGCGTCTGGCCCGTCCTATCTGTGCCTCTGTCTGGGTTCAGGCACCGAGTGAGCCGCACAGGAAATGCACACATACGCTAGAATCGGGGTTTTTTCATAACTTCCTACAACTGGTTGCAAACCCAGTACAGAGGATTACTTTGCTCCTGAACTGAACCTGAGTTCAGATTTTGTTGTCATGGGCCTTTAGCCAGCTCACCTCTGTTAGGTTGGAATGGGAAGGCTGAGGTCTGCACTGTAGAGGAAGGAATTGGGGGGTCATGGAGGGAAGGCGTGTGGGGCATCAGCTGGGCCTCCCTATGCTTGCAGGATGGGGACGGGGTCCACCCAGGTCACAGAGAGAGCCCAAGGATCCCTGCTGCCCAGGGTCCACAGCCCTCCGGTGGGGAGGTCTTACCTTGGGGGACGTCTGCTTACCTCGGGTGGGGGGCTGCAACTCCAGGGAGCCCTGACTTACACGGGGGGCTCCTGGCTGAGAACCCACGTGGGCAGCATGAGCCTGGGTGGTGGGGTCCCTGCCCTTGGACTCCAGTGGGCCCAGTGCTGGCCACACATCCCAGCTGAATGGAAGACGCCTCGTGGGGAGGGGTCTCGGCGCTGGAGGTCTCTGACGGCCTCCGCCTTGTGCGGCGGACTTGCCGCTCAGAGACCAGAGGGGTGCATGGAGGCACTTCGCCAGGCATGGTGGCCCCTTCCTGGGACAGACTGAGGGTGATGCTGGGGGCTTCTGGTGCCCGACGGGGACAGTGGGAAGCTGCTGGGCACTGTGAGCTGGGGCTCTGCGCCCAGCAGGCAGACGAGCAGAACCCTGCCTTGTGTGGGCTGCCTCCGCCCGCCAGCCACCAGCTGGGAGAGAAACAGACGCTGCCATCGACGAAGCGGCGAGCTCCCCGACTCTGCACAGGAGACCCTATACGGTGGACACTAGTGAGGGCCGAGCTCTCGGCATGAAGGCAGGACTCATCTCAGAGGCGCTGGGCGGTCACAGCGCAGGCTTCAGGCCAGCGCCCGTCCTGCTGGTGCCTCCCTGAGGCTCGGCACAGCTCAGAGGTCAGAGACGGGACTGTCCCGCCTCTCAGCGCGGTGTGCGGGCGGATGCTCATCCTGAGGCCGCGGCCGAGGGGCCCGGAGCCAGTTCCTCCGAGGCTGTTGTTGAGCTGCATCCTCCCCCGTTTGGGGAGACCAAGGACGTGTGACCTTCGAACCCCAGTCTGGAGGGGCTCTTAAGGACCCCTTGGCGAACTGAGCTAGTTTCTGCAGACGCTGAGGACTGTGGCGTGAAGTCTGGCCCCGACCCCCTGATGGCAGGACCAGCTGCTGGGACGCAGGACTTCCTGTGGCCCCATGCGCTGTGTGGGAGGGCGTGGGGACCCTGGTGGGATGAGTCGGGCAGGAGGAGGAGCCAGGAGACCAGTGAGAGGTGCTCGGTGCCTCTGGGTGGAGGCCCGGGGCTGCGCACACCCACCCGTGGGGTCGGAAGGGCCAGGCCCACGGGCACGCTCGCGGAAGCAGGGGCTCTATCCCTGGGGCCTGCTGTGCGCCCGCCCAGTGCCTGCTCCGTGGGAGGCGCAGCCCCAGGTGGAGACAGCATCTCGTCTTGAGGACCCCGCCTCTGAGGGGGAGACGGTGTCCTGAGATGCCCCGTCCTGGCCTCCCCGTGCTCCGTGTGCCTTCTTCTTCCGGAAGGACCCGGTCAGTGGGTTGTGGGCCCGGCCTAAACCTAGGATGGCCTCATCTCGAGAGCCTCAGCCCTGCAGAGACCCCATTTCCAAGTGTGGTCGCGTCCCAGGTGGGCGTGAATCTTGTGAGGACTCCAGCCCGTTGCAGGGCCCTATCCTCAAAGGGCTGAAGAGCCACAGACACGTTAGCTCTTCCAGGCTCAGGAGACGGACGCTCGCAGAGGCTGGTCTCACTCAAAGGCTTCATCTGGTTTGGGGCACCCTGGGAGCCTCTGCCGCCTGGTGCCCAGAGGGCCTCAGAGTCACTGGCTTTAGCAGGAAGGGGCAGCGGCTGGGGCTGGAGGTCAGCTGAGAGAGTGCCTACTCCATCTCCTTCCTCCTGCAGAAGTGTGGGGTCAGCTGTGTAGCCTGGCAGGACACAGTGGACCCTGCCGTCCTGACCATCGGCTCTCCTCCCAAGCGGCTTCCCCAGTGTCCCGTTGCCTCTGATGAGGCTGCCGCTCTGGGGAGAGGAGGGGCTGCAGAAAGAACGGGCCCTAGTGGGCGTGTGCCGGGCGGTGGGCGTGTGCCGGAGGTGGGCGTGAGCCGGGCGGTGGGCGTGTGCCGGAGGTGGGCGTGAGCCGGGCGGTGGGCGTGTGGGGAGGTGGGCGTGTGCCGGAGGTGGGCGTGTGCCGGAGGTGGGCGTGAGCCGGGCGGTGGGCGTGTGCCGGAGGTGGGCGTGTGCCGGAGGTGGGCGTGAGCCGGGCGGTGGGCGTGTGCCGGAGGTGGGCGTGAGCCGGGAGGTGGGCGTGAGCCGGGCGGTGGGCGTGAGCCGGGCGGTGGGCGTGAGCCGGAGGTGGGCGTGTGCCGGAGGTGGGCGTGAGCCGGGAGGTGGGCGTGTGCCGGAGGTGGGCGTGTGCCGGAGGTGGGCGTGAGCCGGGCGGTGGGCGTGAGCCGGGAGGTGGGCGTGAGCCGGGAGGTGGGCGTGTGCCGGAGGTGGGCGTGAGCCGGGCGGTGGGCGTGTGCCGGAGGTGGGCGTGAGCCGGGCGGTGGGCGTGAGCCGGGAGGTGGGCGTGAGCCGGGCGGTGGGCGTGAGCCGGAGGTGGGCGTGTGCCGGAGGTGGGCGTGAGCCGGGAGGTGGGCGTGAGCCGGGCGGTGGGCGTGTGCCGGAGGTGGGCGTGAGCCGGGCGGTGGGCGTGAGCCGGGAGGTGGGCGTGAGCCGGGCGGTGGGCGTGAGCCGGAGGTGGGCGTGTGCCGGAGGTGGGCGTGAGCCGGGAGGTGGGCGTGTGCCGGAGGTGGGCGTGTGCCGGAGGTGGGCGTGTGCCGGAGGTGGGCGTGAGCCGGGCGGTGGGCGTGTGCCGGAGGTGGGCGTGTGCCGGAGGTGGGCGTGAGCCGGGCGGTGGGCGTGTGCCGGAGGTGGGCGTGTGCCGGAGGTGGGCGTGAGCCGGGCGGTGGGCGTGAGCCGGGCGGTGGGCGTGTGCCGGAGGTGGGCGTGAGCCGGGCGGTGGGCGTGTGCCGGAGGTGGGCGTGTGCCGGAGGTGGGCGTGTGCCGGAGGTGGGCGTGAGCCGGGGGGTGGGCGTGTGCCGGAGGTGGGCGTGAGCCGGGAGGTGGGCGTGAGCCGGGCGGTGGGCGTGTGCCGGAGGTGGGCGTGAGCCGGGGGGTGGGCGTGTGCCGGAGGTGGGCGTGAGCCGGGAGGTGGCCCCGTGGACCAGGGCTGCCTGTTTCTTAAGCAGCTGCATGGAGCGTCCGCTCCGGGCGGCATCAGCTTGCTCTCTGCGGCTGCGTCTCTGCGTGGGCGACGCCGGCGCACGTGTCTGACCTCCGCACCTTGGTCTTGGAAGGCTCCTCAGCTCCTGCAGAAGTGTTGTGAGTGTCCGCCCTTCGCAAGAACGGCCCTCCCCAGTCTCGGCGGCTGAGGCTGGAGCCAGCCAGCAGCTCCGTGCCCTGGGGACCTCCAGGGACGCCCTTGCCTTCGTCAGCCGCTCGGGGTTCGCTCCTGAGCCTCCTCGGGGCCTGGGCCGACGTGTCCCGCGTGTGGTGGTGGTCCTCTCGCTGGTGGACGAGCCTGGGTCCCGAGGAGCAGGGCTCCCTGTCTGGTAGGCGTGCCGGCAGCGGCAGCGGCTGCAGCCCTGAGGCCGAGGGGACGCGCTGAGCGGCCTCGCCCCGCCCCCCGGCGGCCCCTCCTCCTCAGAGGGGCGTGGCTGCCCGGCCGGCGGCTGAGCCTTGGTCGAGCCCGCGCAGGAGCAGAGCCCCACGGGCGGGGAGCAGGCAGGACCCCCGCTGCAGACCTGCGGCAGGCTCTATCCTGACCCCACGAGGGGTGGGCCCGGGCCCCTCCTCAGACCTCACGACTGTCCAGGCCGCAGGCTTTCCCTTCTCGCCCGGTGGTCTGCAGGGCTCTTCAGAAGCCGCGGCAGCTCAAAGGTCCAGGGCCTGGCTGCAGCCTCAGGGTGTCCTCCCAGCCCGGGGGCCGGCGGTGGGCTGGAGGGGGGGCGGGAGAAGGGCTGCTGAGTGCCTGTGCTCCGGCCAGGGGGGGCTCCTCCCTGTGGGGCTCCTCCCTGGTGGGAGTGGGTGTTGCCTGGGAGGAGGAGCAGTGGGAGGGTGGGCGGGAGAAACGGGGGCCAGACCCCGGGCCACCCTGCGCATCTGGGGAGCTGAGAATGTCCCGAGGCTGGAACGCAAGCCCGTGGTGGGTACCGTCCGCACCTGGAGCCGCCGCTGGTTCATCTGTGAGATGGGAGTCATGCATGAGACGTCACTCCTGGGCGCAACGAACATTAGATGAGACCCTGCTTGCTGAGGGAGGTATGGATGGTCAGCCTTTGATTTTTGTTTTAATTAAAGAGGGTAAAGGGATTGCTGGGCTTCCCTGGTGGCTCAGAGGGTAAAACGTCTGCCTGCAATGCAGGAAACCCGGGTTCGATTCCTGGGTCAGGAAGATCCCCTGGAGAAGGAAATAGCAACCTACTCCAGAATTCTTGCCTGGAAAATCCCATGGATGGAGAAGCTTGGGGTCCATGGGGTCACAAAGAGTCAGACATGACTGAGCGACTTCACTTCACTTCACTTCAAAGTGATTGCTAGAATGGGTGGCAAATGTGGGGATTAACTTTATATCTTTTAAAGTAACATTTTCAGTAGCAGACAAGCCAACAAACAGGAACACCACTGGGGACGTCCAGAGTCTGTGTTAGCAGTATTTTGCAGAGACACGTTTGGCCTTTGATCAAAGTTGGAATTTTGATCTGACCTCCCATCTTCTCCGTGGTTCACAGTCACCACCGCAGTCAGACTGAAAGGGTGCATGAGTGAATGTATTTCCACAAACTCGGGAGAAACACATATACCACGAAAGTACCTCTTCCCATGATTTGGACTTTTCTGGGCCCTTTGCATTACCCATTTTATTAGTTTGCTCTTGACACACAAAATAATCAAGGTTACTTATGCCGAAATAAGTGGTGAATGTTCCCTTTCTCCTAGCTTTGCAACAGAAGACTGTCAGGCACTTCCTGTGAGGTGCTCCTGGCTGCCCCGCGTCTGCGTTTGCAGCTTCCCAAGAGGCCTGCTGGCTGCGCCCATGGGGCTGGCTTCCTCCTCTGCATCTTCTTGTTCAATTCTGTTTAAAAACTTCCACTGAGCACAGAGCTGCTCCAGTTTGGCTGTTAGACTGTGACCCAGGAACAGGCTTATTCAAATAAAAATGGTATAAAGGTGGGTTCTTAATAGTTTCTTCCCTGTTTTGTGAACACCTTCTGCTGCCTATGATGGTGTTAGTTTCCCGTCACAGAGAAGGGGGGAAGGTGCGCTTGGCTCACGTGCGTGTCTTGGGTACAGAGTGAGACCGCCGCCCTGCGGCTTCTGTCAGGGCGTCTCCACTGACCGGGGAGCTGTGAGGACTGACGACTCGAGTCCTGAAGCATCGCTGTCGCCCTGAAGTGTGTCCGGTCGGCCTGCTCTGTCTCAGCTGCACAGCTTCCCAGTTCACGAGAGGGCCCGCTCACGCCGAGGTGGTCCAGTCGGGTCTGAGGTCTGTGTCCGCACTCGGCTCCTCAGAGGCGGACCCCCAGGGGTTCTCACTCCAGGGCCTCGCTCACAGCCAGAGGGCGAGCGCCTGTGGGGTGCGTGTCCCGCGGGGCCAGCGGCTGAGCAACTGCTGCGGCCGAGCCTCTGTTGGCGCCTGCTTTATCCACTGCATGTTGATAGCTTCCCGCGTTGCACAGTCAAGGCAGTAAAGTAATTTGCCTGAAGGCACTGGTCTGTCCGGTTGGGAATTTGGCTGTTTGATGTCAGGCAAGAGAAACAAAGCTAGCTGAAACACAAACCTCAAACAGACCCCAGGGCAGGGGCGTTTGAGTCCAGAAGGTTTTCACAGTCGCCGAGTGCGGAAGGTGGCAGCTGCCCGTTCAGCAGGACAGAGGGTGAGACAGTGGGCTTGTGACGCCACAGCGGGACGGGAGCTGGGCGACGAGTCCAGGCTTCCGCAGGAGGCCATCGGGTGACCGAGGCGTACAGACGGGGGTGCCAGCCCGGCCTCCATGGGGGCCGCCCTGGGGCCGCGGGGGGCATCCAGTCCTCAGGGCACCAGCCTTCCCCCCCCCTCCATCAGAGGCCACTCTCCCGTCTCCATTTCAGTCGAATGTCTCAAGCCTTGGCATCTTTGGCCGGAGGACATGGCTTCCCCACTTTGCTGCTGGAAAGGTTTCCAGGCTCTCCAGGGTGAGGCCCCACAGAGGAACTTCACTTTTTCAGGCACGGACAGAGTACAAACTAGGTGGAGTTCAGAAAAGTGAATTCTGCACGTTCAGGAAAATCCTGGCCACTGCACAGCTGCACGAGCCACAGTTTGCAGTAGGGAGGACTGTGCAGGCTAAACACTGTTCATCAGAGGCTCTTGCAGTGTGTGGTTTGCTCCCTGCCCATTCCCACGGGTCAGATGCCTGCAGCTCCTTTTCTGTCCCTTTGAACAAGCGCTGACCAAGCGTTTCCTCCAGAGGCCTGTGCTGGACAGGCCAGCTCTGCGGAGGTTTTCATTAGGACTTCAGGGTCAGGACCAAGCCGGGGATCACAGCCAAAGCCCGCGAAACCTCCACGGCCACACCTGGCCTTGGCTCTGTCATCCAACGCTTGATGCACACTGCCCTCCTTGCCGAGCATTGGGCACACATTTACAGTCACTAAAGCCAACGTTAAAACTTTGGGGAGGGGCAGTGCATTCTGAGTAAGTAATTTTTATAGAATTAATTTTTCTTATTGTCACGGTGATGCCTTTTAACTTAGAAAGTTCAGAGGGCACAGGTGATCAACAGGAAGGTCTGGGCCACTCCAGGGATCTGTCCCTGTGTCTGTGTGTCCTGTCTTCCCTATAAGAGGTGCCTGAGTGTTCCTAGAGATGAAGGCATAGTGTAATTTGTGCCTTTTAACCTGCACTGAAAACAGGCTTCCCTCATAGCTCAGCTGGTAAAGAATCCGCCTGCAATGCAGGAGACCCTGGTTCGATCCCGAGGTTGGGAAGATCCCCTGGAGAAGGGATAGGCTACCCACTGCAGTAATCTGGCCTGGAGAATCCCATGGACTGTGTAGTCTGTGGGGTCACAAAGAGTCGGACACGACTGAGCGACTTTCCCTGAGCACTGACCACTGAAAATGTTATTACCTTGATTGGGTGAACTTTTACATTAACCTGAGAGGTAAGGCAAATATCCACTTCCTCTCTTTCCACAGCTGTTGATTTTCCCAAAGTGTGTTACCCTATAACCAGCTTCAGAACTCCGCGGAAGCCAGTGGAGTCAGATCTCAGGACTGGTGGGTGGGTCTCCTCTGAGCAGTGGTGGCCAGTCTGACCGCCAGCCTGCCGCGGCGCCCCCACCCAGCTGGGCCACAGGTGGGCTCTCGGTGCCACACGGACCCCCCTTCTGAAGTCGGGGCCTCGCGTGCTCTGACCTTACTATTAGCCCCTGCTTCTCAGACCTGCTGCTCCAGGGGACCGCCTGGCAGCCTGGGTTCGGCACGCAGGGCCTCGTCTAACCGGCCTGCACATCCCTACGAATGTTCTTGGTGGATTCCCACGCCCAGTCAGGATGGAGGAGGACTGCTCTAGGTCACACCCGTGATTATTTTTAAAAATTGCACAGAAAGGAAATCCCTGCTTTTGTGCCATTGGCTTGTTTAGCTAAGAGGCCCTTTGATGGATTTCTGTTAGTGGAGCCCGTGAGCCCCAGTTGTGCCCTCTGAGCCTTTGCTGGGGCAGCTCTGTCCCGTCACGGGGCTGAACATGCTTCGCCTCCCGTGGGCACATCGAGAGACGTACCGTGCTGCCTTCCTGGGCTTCTTGCCGCCTTCCTGGGCCTCTTTCCTGAACTCCTGAGCCGTCTTACCAGAGGCAGGACGTCCATCCCCGAGGTGGGGATGTGTGGGGACAGAGGGCGGGAGGTCTCCAGGGTCCCCCAAGCTTGGAGGGAAGTGTGGGGTCAGGAGACTCTGAAGATGCACCTGCTGCTGGTCCTGTCTCAGCTGAGCTGTGCCCCGAGTTCCCCGTTGATGCCCTAACCCTGGGCCCTGCAGAACGTGACTGACACTTGGAAGCAGGGTTGTGCCAAGTGTGATGCGTTGAGGTGAGTCATTGGAGTGGCCCTCCTCCCGTGTGACAGGGTGTGTGAGCGGAGGGCCAGCCCTGTGAGGACAGGGGAGGAGACAGCCCAGGGGCAAGGCCCCTGAGGGCCGGCTTCCAGGAGTGAGGACGTGCGACTCCTTCTCTGAGCCGCCTGGTCTGTGGACTTGGCTACGGCTGCCCCCCTGCCGCGTTAGCTGGGACTCGGGCCCGTCCTGTCTGGGGCGTCGTCTGGCTTCTCCAGGACGCGTAAGCCACCCCAGTGGCCTTCTCGCCTCTGACTCTGGGTGCACGCCCACTTTTCCTCTCACTCAGCTCTCAGCCTTCCTGCCCCTGAAACCAAAAATCTCAACTTCCCATTTGTGCGCCAGATGGAAAAAAATGCTCACTTGGTCTTTGCCCAAAAGTAGCCTCTTTTTTTCTCCTGAAAGTCAGTTCAGCCTCTCTTGAGTGACAGGAACAGGGAGAGCCTGTGAACTTTTCTTGGGAGTAAAAATAATGTCTTGACAAGGTTGCCATATCCATTCTGGTTTGATGGGAGCTGGTTTTCAGTCCAACCTCAGAGTATTTTTAAACACATGCAGATAGAGTCACGTGCTTTGGGAGGAAGGGCAAGCAGCAGATGAGGCAGCTGACTGGCCCTGGAGTCTCCGTGGCATGAGGTTTTGTGGCCTCAAAACGGGGTGGGGAAGGCTGGCTCCTATCTCAAGAGACACCAGGACGAGTGGCTGCCACTGTGTCCTCAGTCACACTCCAATCTGTCTGGTGAAGGACTGAAGCCCCCACTGTGGGCGCTGGGGAGGGCCAGGGACGACCCCTGCAAGGCCGGGCCTTGGGAAGCACTCCGTCCCTGTGGCTGCTTCCTGTTTGGTGCAGGTTCCCAGCTCTCTCTTCTGCTCAATTGCTGCAAACCCTGAAATTAGCCTGGGATTTGCCGCCATCAAGAGGTGATGCCGGTGGCCCACTGTAATTCCACGATAGCGCACTTCCAGCTGCACGTGTCCAGGGGCCTGGGGTGCAGGTGGCGATTGCGACAGAGTTCCAAGTTCCCTGGAGCTGTCTTTCTGTGCAGGCTGTGCCAGCCTTGCACGTGTGAGGCATTTGGAGGGCTGAGGTGGATGGAAGTGAACCGACAGTCCCATAACCTCCCGAGAGGGCCAGTGGGGTGGAGGCCACGACTCGGTGACCAGGTGGTGGAGAGTCCGGCCCCTGCTTGTCTGATGGGAGAGGATGTGGAGGTGTAGACCCGCTCCCACGCATGGAGTGGAGGCAGGAGGACGGGGACTCAGCGCCCGTCCGCACAGACAGCCTCCGGGTCGCTGGCCGGGCGTTGAGCGGAGGCCGCCAGCTGGCTGTGCCCCAGGAGAGGCTTCAGGAGGGAAGCTTCTCTTCTGTTTGCACAGGTTACCAGCTAACCTGACTTTAGCCTCAGGGACTAAGGCGTGTTGTAGGGAACAGGCTTTTGGGAGGAGCGACTGCGTGCTATCTCAGGAAATGCCCTGCGCTTTAATTATGTCTGTCATTACGAGACGGGAAAATTCTGATAACGTTCGTGGACCTGTTTGCAAAATGTTGATGCGAAGGCACAAGCACAGGGATGCTCAGGCCCGTTGTTATCTCCCGGGAGCCCCTCGGTCGTGCCGAGGGAGCCGTGGTTCAGTCACGGGAGAGGGATGAGAGGTGTTACAGGACTGACTGGGAGGTGCTCATGTGATGTCTCTCCACAGAAGACCCAGCTAGAGGCTGCTTAATCACGTGCACACTGTCTAGGGCAGTAACTCAGGCCCAGAATCCGCGGAGAGCTGCAAGTTCAACTGAGGGATACGTTTCACTGAGAAAGAAAAAAAGCAGGAGGGTTCTGAGGAAGTGGAGAAGCAGGAAGTAGCGGAGTCTGTCTCCCACCTGACCGCCGCTGAGCCGGCAGCACCTCCCGGACGGCACTGTCTGGGGACCCGGCAGTCTCGTGAAGGCTCACGACTCCCAGGAGAAGCCCTGGGTGAATGGCACAGTAGCAGTTGCCTGCTCCCTCCAGCCGCGTGGCGGCCCCGTGCATATTCCCGGAGCCGCCTGCACCGACTGCGGCAGGGAAACTGGGGTGCATCCTCCAAGTGTGGGGGCCCTGGGCGCTGCTCTGACTGCACAGGTGCCCGCGTGGTTGCACCTCCCTGTTGTCACACGGCCCTCACCCTCTGGCTGAAGTCACTTCCAGGGCATGTAAAGGGCCAGCATCCTTTTATTCACCCTTTCATTTTTCATTTCCCCCTTTTGGGAGCTAGACGTTAAAGATTAGGACATTAAAAACAACCACATATACGGGAAAATTAGAAAGTGACTATATATACCCCAAGAAAGGTTCCAGAAAAGACCCCCAAGGACATTAAGGTCACACCTCAGACTGACCCTCAGCACAGAGCCAAGTGTGCAGAGACAGTCACAGAAATGGCAAACCTGCGTAGGGGGCGAATCTGGTCTCCAGACTTACCACGTTACTAGAGCTCAACAACAACAGCAGCAGCAAATCGCAGGGCACGCAAAGAAACAGGAAACACGGCCTAGTCGAGGGAAGCCCGCAGAATCCGTCCCGGAAACCAAGCTAATAACAGTGCAACGGCCATCAGAGAGACGCTCGCAGAGCTGAGCAGTGATGCGGGGAAGGGCAAGAAGACAGTGTGCGAACAGATGGAAGTATCGGTGAAGAGGCAGAAATCTAAAAAGAAATCAAAAAGAAATTCTAGGGAAAATACGAGTTTTGCTGTCTGCACCAGCGTGGAGGGCTTTAAGGGTGTTCTGCTAAGTGAAGTGTCTGGAGAAAGACTGACACCACATGCTTTCGGTCACGTGTGGGTGTAAAAACACACGGATGAACGAACAAACCAGATCAAACAGGAATGAGCGTGCAGATACAGAGGACAGAGTGGAGGGTGCAGAGGGGAAGGGGCGGGATGGGAGAGCGGGTAAAGGGAGCGAGCTGTCCGGGGACGGATGTGCGGTGGTGAGCGCGCAGAAATGGAGATGCAACCCTGTCCACGTGGAGCCTACGGAAGTTTGCAAACCGCTGCTGCCGTGGTTAAACAATAAATTCTGGAGCTGAAAAGTACACTGACTCAAGCGAAAAGTTAAGTAGAAGGATCCAAGCGAAGATTTGAGTGGGCAGAAAAGAGGATCAGTGGATTTGGAGACGGGACAATGGAGACTGAGTGTGAGGAACAAAAGAAAGTGCAAGAGAAGCGAACAGAGCCCGTGTCCCGGGGGCGCTGTCAGCTGCCACTTGAAGACGCACTTTGTGGGGTTCCTGGGGGGGGCGGTGGGGAGGATACTTGAAGAAAGAGAGGCTGAAAACATCCCCGATTTGTGGAAAGACACGAGTCCAAGGAGTTCAGTGGACTCCAACAAGGTCAACTCAAAGAGACCCGCATCCAGACTCACTATAATCAGGCTTTCAGAAGCCGAACATTAAACCTTAAAAGCAGCAAGCAAGGCACGAATCACCACATACAATGGTCTGAATAAGATCATCAACAGATTCCTCATCAGAAATTCTGGCGGTCTGAAAGCAGGGGGCTGACATAGTAGAAGTGCTGAAAGAAAAAGTATTAACCAAGAATCCTGTATCCGCAAAAATGTCCTTAAAAAGTGAAGGATAAATCAAGACATTCCCAGGTAAACAAAGGCTGAGGGATCTCTTGACCACTAGACCTGCCCTTCAAATAATGCTCAAGACAGCCCTGCAGGGGAGCCAAGGGGCACACACGGCACCTCTTCGCCGTGTATGGGATGAAGGTCTCACTAGAGGTAAAGATGCGGGCTGTTGCAGAAGCAGGGTTCTGTAACCTGGGTTGTAGCTGCACTCTTCATTTTTCCATAATTTAAGAGACTAGTGCACTTAAACTCCAGGAGTTGGTGATGGACAGGGAGGCCTGGCGTGCTGCGATTCATGGGGTCGCGAAGAGTCGGACATGACTGAGCGACTGAACTGAACTGAACTGAGCGCATTTAAAGGAAAAAAAGGTAGTGCCAAAGCCAACGTTATGTAACTTGCTTTGTAAATGTAAATCTCATTTCCTACATAATCTAGTGGACTGATGCATTTAATAGTTGTTAGTTTGTGTTTGGGGGCACACAGTGTGTGAAGATGTAGTTTTGTGGCAACAAATGGAGGTGTGGAGACGGAGCTGCACGGGAGCAGTTTTGTATGTTGCTGAAGTCAGGTTTCTATGCATTCAGATTGCAGTGTTAAAACTGTAGGGTGCCAAATATGATCCACATAGTAAACACAAAAGAATCGCTATAGAACGCACACAAAAGCAAAGGACTGGAAGGCACTGAAACATCTCACTGTAAAAAATCAGGTAGACACAGAAGACAGGGTGCAGGAAGCGAGGGGCAAAAGCTACGGGGTGTGTAGAAAACAAAGAGCGAAAGGCTGGAAGTACGTTGGTCCTTTAAGCGGAGATGCAGCGAATGTTCCGAAAGACAGAGATGGACAGAATGGGTGAAAGTGCCCACGCTGTGTGCTGTCATCCAGAGACTCTGTTGAGGCGCAGGACCCAAGAGGCGCGCGAATGAAGAGGCGCAGGCCGGCAGCTGCTGAGCAGGCAGCAGCGAGTGCTGGTGAGGGTGTGAGGAGGCTGGAGCCCTGTGCCCGCGCGGTGGGGGCGCGACCGGTGCCACCATCGTGGAAAAGAGCTGAATTTATTTCCTCAAAAAGCTAGCATGGAGCTGCCAGGGACCCCGAAGGTGTCTGCATCCCTACGTTCACGCAGCCCTGACTTACGATCGCTAACTGTGGGGGCAGTGGCACGGTGGCCTGTTACTCAGCCTTAAAGGAAGGAAATTCCATGATGCGATACAACCCGGGTGAGCCTTGAAGACGCGGCGCTCACTGAGCTGAACGGTGCAAAAGGACGGGCGCTGAGAGGCCCCTGGAGGAGTCCCGATCAGACGTGGAAAGCAGAGAGGTGGGGGCCAGGGTCTGGGCCGGGGGGCAGTTAGTGTTCAGTGGGGATAGTCTCAGTTTTCGAAGATGAAGAAGTTCTGGAGATGACGGTGGTGAGGCTGCGCGACAGTGTGAGGGTCACCCTGAACCCACGCGTGGGTGGTCACGTGGGGCGGTGGGGCGACGGCGGATCCTCCGCCAAGACCCCCGTTCCCGGGGGGAGCTGCAGGGCCGCCCAGGGCGTCAGCCTCAGGAGGGGCTCAGACGGAGCGCCTGCAGTGGGGGCGGGGTCACGTCCCTCCAGCAGCCGTGGGCTGGGCGCTGCACGCAGGTCAGGGCGGGCGGTGCTGTGGCGTCACGTGTGTGCCCGCAGCGACACCTGGGTTCTCACTGGTGTGCGCTCGCCTGCGTGGAGCACGGGGCTGCGTTAGACCACCGCACCGCCGCCCGCTCCCGAGCGCCCAGGAGCCCCTCTGACCGTGAGAGCCACCCTCCCACCTGAACAGACGTGCGCGGCGGCACTGAGCCGCGAGCCTCCCCACACGGAAGAGCAGGGTGCCAGGCCCTGCGCCTGTGGTCACGGCCCCGAGGTGGGCACAGTCGTCGGGGCCGCTGCGCCGCGGGACTCGGGTGCTTGCGCACGCGCGGTGCTCCGGCCGCGTGCGCGCTGAGGCTGGCGGCGCCGCCCTCCCAGCGCCTCTGTCCCCAGCGCGGCGCTTTCCCAGGCCCCCCTGGTCAGCGACCGGTACTCCTTTCCAAGTGTCTCGACTTCCCTGCAGGTGGGGACCACGGCGGACAGCGCAGACGGCCCTCCCGCCGCGTGCTCAGCCTCCCGTGTCCGCCCTGCGCCGGCTGTGTGCAGGCTCCGCCAGGGCCGCCCCTCGACCTCCCGTCGCCTGCCCCCGGATCCCCTCAGACCCGGTTTTCCGCTGTTCTTTCTCTTTTCTTTTTAAAATTATTTATTTTGATTGGAGGCTACTTTACAGTACTGTAGTGGTTTTTGCCATACATTGCCATGAATCGGCCGTGGGGGTGCATGTTCCCCGATCCTTTCATCTTCTGGTACATCAAGGTGTCTAACTATACCTTTCACATGAGAATCTACGGTTGGCTGTTTTTCTTTCTCTTCCACGGCTGAGCTGAGCCTTCGTGGCCACACGTGGGTTTTCTCCAGTTGCGGTGACTGGGCTGCTCTCCACTGGGGGGTGCGTGGGCCTCTCGTTGAGGAGCTGGCTCTGGGCACGCAAGCTCCAGCCGTAGCACTCGGGTTAGTTACCCCGCAGCAAGTGGGGTTTTCCTGGACCAGGGATCAGGCCTGCGTCCCCTGCACTTAGGGGGATCCTTACCACTGAGGCACCAGGGAAGCCGCACAGCTGGCTGTGAAACCTACCCTCCTCTCCCTACTCACGGCCTTCGTGGAGTGACCCCGGCCCCAGGGACCCCCTGCTTCACATGCAGGGTGCGGCCCTCCTGTCGTTGCCTCAGCTCCCGGCCTTGCGGCCCCGTGGCCTCCGTTGCAGGTGCAGTGCAGGGCAGGGGCTCCTGGCTTGTCTGCTGCCCTGCGGCGGCCCTGAGAGACTCTTCCGGAAGAGCACGAAGCACAGTGAAGCCACAGAGGAGGAACCGAGTCCCGTGCCCCAGGCCCCCGCCACTGTGCCCGGAAGGGGCCTGCCTCGCCGACCTTGCTCCGTGCTTCTGAGCAACCGTCAGAGCCTCAGGCGTCTCAGCAACCCTGGGGCTCCTGAGGATCACAGCGCAAGCTGCACCCCCGTCCCTCCCGTTTTATTCCCCGTTTCTCAGCGATGCAAAGAGCGCCATCAGAGCGATGAGCCTGCAGGTCGGCAGGGGCCGGAGGAGCACCCGGGCCAGGTTGGCGGAAACCCAGGTTTCCTGCTTGCTCAGCTCGTCCCCACGAAGGGAGATGACCCCAGACCCTTGGTATTTTTCACGGGGTCCGGAGAGGGAAGGTGAGGGATGGGGTCGTTGGCCGGTGTTTGAGGAGCCCCCCAGAGCCAGACTGCCTGGAGACCCACCCAGGCCGGTGCGGCTCAGGCCCTGCCTGTGCGCCGGGCGCTGTGGTGAGAAGCAACGAGCTTCTGGTCGGGCCGTGGGGTTACGCGTCCCACCTGCACTCCTGTCCGGAGGGCCGGCCACCGAGCCTCCTGCTCGCTGGTGGGTCTCAGTGCTGCCCGCGGTGCGGGCTCGCGGTCCCCGGGGGCCATTCCTCACTGCGGTCTTAACCGAAGCCAGAGGCTCTTTCGATGGGGTTTGCAGCGGACGGTGCAGCGTTGTGGCGTCAAGATGGCTCGGGCACCAGAGGCGCAGGCTTGAGTGATGGCGGAGCAGCCCCTTTGATTCCTGTGGCTGTTGCTTTGTTGTGATATGAAGAGGTTGCTCTGTCAGGTTTCTGAGGGGCTGTATATCTGATAAAACACACGCAATACCGCGAGGCCTCTTTTCCCTCCGCAGCCCTCGGCTTTGCTGAGTGGCCGCCCCGTGACCGCGCCCCCGTGGGCCCCCCGAGCACCCGCGTCACGCTCGCGGGCACGCGCCCCTCCGGGTTTCTGATGGCTCGGGCTGCCGGGAGCCTCCGAGGGCGCTTACTCCGTTTGCTTTGCGCGCGTCTATATATTCGAGCAGCTGCTTTTACTCTGCGGTTATGCGTTTCTTCTGTTTGTTTCTTGTTTCTTTTTGGTTGCAAACACCTCACGAGACCTCGAGGAGCAGCCCAAGCCGAGCCTCAGAGGGTTGGCGACTGGTCCTAGCGGCAGGACCAGGCCCCCAGGGAGCCCGGGGCCAGCATCAGAAGTGCCGTCCGTCTCTTCCTCCTCCCGGGAGGCCCAGCGAATCGCCAGGATGTGAGGGGCTCGAGTGGAGTGGCCCCGGCCCCCGGCTCCCCAGGGTCGGCCTGCTTCCGTCCCATCCGAGGCGATGACACCAGGAACTGTTTCTCTGGGAGGGCCGGCGTGGTCCTGGGACGCGAGAGACCTGGGCACCAGCCCTCGCGTCCAGCCCGGCTGCCCCAGCCATGCTCCCAGGGCAGGTCTGCGGGGGCGTCCTGGCCCCCGTCAGCAGGATCGGTCAGACTGGACTGAGCTGCCCACCTCCATGGGGGGGCCCACGCCCCTGGCCCCCGATGCAGGCGGCGGGTCCCCCAGAATCTTGCTAGATTTGAGAATGATGCAGGGCAGAGGGACGAGCAGAAGTCCGAGCTCACTCGAGTTGGCGGAGTGGGGCAGGGGGCGCCTACAGCAGGAGGCTCTTCTGGGTCAGAGAGGACCATGGCTCCCAGCCTCAGGGCCTGGGCGCCCCCTCCTGGTCTGCGGCTGGAGCGCAAGGGTGGGGCGGCAGCCCCTTTCTGTGCCGGTTTCCGGGGGAATTCTGGTTTTAGGCCATTTTGCATATTTGAAAGTGAAAGTATATATAGTACCATTACCCTCGGAGCTTCCCCGCTGGCTCAGCGCTAACGAATCTGCTTGAAATGTAGGAGCCGCAGGAAAAACCGGTTTGATCCCTGGGTCAGGAAGATCCCCCAGAGAAGAAATAGAAACCCACTACAGCGCTAAAGAAACTGCCGCCAACGCAGGAGACCTAAGAGATGTGGGTTTGATCGCTGGGTTGGGAAGATCCCCTGGAGGAGGGCACAGTAACCCACTCCCGCGTTCTTGCCGGGAGAAGCCCATGGACAGAGGAGCCTGGCGGGCCACAGTCCCCGGGGTCCCAAAGAGGTGGACACATTGAAGCAGCTTAGCCCACATGCACACACCGTGACCCTCACGATGTTTTTATTCTGTTTCAAATAGCTGCTGCTGCTGCTTTTTTTTTTTTTTTTAGTAAAAATGTTCAAAAGTGATTTGGTGCTGAAAGTGAGAGAAATGGCCTTGGTGGGGAACAGCGTCTCCACTGGAAGAGGGGCCCTCGGTTCTGTGACCTGTGGCCCTGAGCAGCATCCCCAGGCTGTCCCCAGAGCAGTCCGGGATCCGAATCCAGCCTCTTCTTCTGCCTGAGAACTTGGGCAGCTTGGTCACGGTGCAAGGAGGCTGGGGCCAGCCTAAATGTGAAACACGCTTTTGAGGGGGTGGCTCACCCCCTTGCTCACCTTGGACTCGCTGGACCCGCCCGGGGAGCTTGAATTGCCCTCTCTTGGGCCCTTCTGCAGGGGGTCTGGGTGGTCCTGAGAGCCCAGCCTTCACCCTGTGAAAGCCGGGAGGGAGGAGCTGAATCCGCCTCTCGCTGCAGCCCTGGGAGCCAGCTCCTGCTTCGGGAGGGAGGGCGCTGACGGGCAGCTTCCCCGGGGCCCGTGAGGCCCCGCAACGCCTCCTGTAGGCGGCTGTGCCTGGGATTCGGGGAAAGCCTCTTCTTGGCGCCATCTTGTGGCCACTTCCTGGTATTGCAACCCTGTTTCCCAAGCCGGGCGCCCGTGCTAAGCCGCTCAGTTGTGGCCAACTCGGTGAGCCCGTGGACTGCAGCCCGCCAGGCTCCTCTGTCCATGGGGTTTTCCACGCAAGAATACTGGAGTGGGTTGCCATGCGCTCCTTCAGAAGATCTTCCCGACCCCGGGATGGAACCCGAGTCTCCTATGTCTCTTGCACCGGCAGGCGGGTTCTTCCCACTAGCACCGCCTGACCAAGCCCGAATCCCACAGGTGGGTGGAATTAATTCCACGCTAGCGGCCTCCCTGGGGGAGCAGATGGTAAAGAATCAGCCTGCAGTGCGGGAGCCCTGGTGGCCGGGGAAGGTGGCAGGGGGCTGCAGGCAGGCGTCTGATGTGCCGTTAGGGGCGTCAGGCTGCCCTCGGGGTCCCAGCTGCGTCCCCAGGTCTGTGCACCTGCCCCTGGGGTGCGCTTGCTGCCGAAGCTCCCCCAGCGCCTTCCATCTATCTGCTCGCTACAGCCTTTGCTGCCCCACCCCACTCCAGTGCTCCTGCCTGGAAAATCCCATGGGCGGAGGAGCCTGTGGGCTGCAGCCCATGGGGTCTCGAAGAGTCGGACACGACTGAGTGACTTCACTTTCACTTTTCACTTTCATGCACTGGAGAAGGAAATGGCAACCCACTCCAGTGTTCTTGCCTGGAGAATCCCAGGGACGGGGGAGCCTGTGGGCTGCCGTCTATGGGGTCGCACAGAGTCGGACACGACTGAAGCGACTTAGCCAGAGATTTAGAAGCTCTGAGGTTTATTTTTCTTCCGCCAGAAGGGAAGTTTCTCTGTCCGCTCAGCTCACCTTGTCTAACCTCCTCCCCTTGCTTGGGGGGCCCCGTGGTGCTCAGTGGTGCCTCTGGGTGGGGGCGCAGGGGGCTCACGGGTCCTGAGCAGCAGTGCTCCCAGCCCAGCCCGTCCTGCAGGCAGCGGCCACCACATCACCCCACACACCAGCGCCTCTGCCTGCTGGGCCCTCCTGCCCCTGCACCGGGAAGATTCTGGAAGATTCTGGAATCCTGGGAGATTGCTCCAGGCCTTGTCTTACCTGCTCCTGCCTTTCTCTTCTGAATCCCGTGTCCCCGGGACTCCCTCACTTTGCCACCCAGGCCCTGGGCACCGGCCACAGTGGTGTCTGGAGGTGTTGTGCGGTGGGTGGGGGAGTAGGCGGGCGGTGGAAGCAAAGCCGGTAAATGATACTCCGTCGTGAGGAGCTTCATTGCCGCACTTTGCAATCACACTTCGTAATTCCACCTTTTCCAGTGTTAGGTAATTGGGTTGTAATGAACACCATTAGAGTAATTACACCGTTTGGAAGGCTCACCCAGTAAGCCACGAGAAATTGCTTTGAAAAACAAGAAACTTTATCTGATGAAAATTACATTTGAGGAATTTCAATTCTAAGGTGCCAATTCACCAAAGTAAGAAATCCAGAGTGACGTTTATTTTACCCCAGCAGGCCCCAGAAGGGGGCCCTTGTGTTCTCTAGAGAAACGCTTCAGCCCCCGGTTTCGCCCTGTTTGCCGCCGCGCAGTCCCTGCGGGGCCGAGCGCAGACCTAGCCCGGTGCTCGGGGCTGGGTTCCCCCGGGCGCCCCAGTGGGCGTGTCCGAGAAGCCGGGCTGCCCCGCGGTCTCCCAGGTGGGAGTTGGGGCCCGTGGGCCGTTCTGAGTTTATAGGCTGTTAGGTCTTAGGTGTCTCGAGTGCCTACAGGGTTTTCGAAGTCGGGTGTTCGGGCTGAAAGTAGACCCGGGGAGGGAGGCGGACGTGGCTGCGGTCGCCTCCTGTGCAGCCTCTGCCGCACCCGGCCCTGCGCCCGCCTGCCCCTTGCTGCTTTCTGGGAAAAATCAGAGTCGGCCCACGGCTCCTCTGGGTACAGGGGCCCATCTTTTTAGGGGGTCCTGGGGTGGAGAGAGGGAGGCAGTGCAGCGGGCAATGCAGCACCTGCCCCACCAGGGCACAAGGGGCGGTCAGACGCGTGGACAGGCTGCCCGCTGTGTCCTGGTCACCGCCCCCCTCAACAAAGGAGTTACTTCCCAGTTGCACGCAGGGGCTGCATGGGGGCGACCTGGGCCCTACACGAGGCCTGGGAACTTGGTGGGAGACGGGTGTGGAGGCCAGGTTGTGGAGGACAGCGTGCAGGTGTGGAGGCCAGCGTGTGGGTTCCTGCTGGAGGCGGTAGGCGGGCAGGGAGGGGTTGGTCCGGCGCCTGGTGGGGCTCAGGGCTCAGCTTTGTGTCCTGCAGGAACCCTCCTTTGCGCGTCATCGCCACGTGGAGGCGTCTGGTGCTTGAGCTGGCTTGCCCGCAGGGCACGTGCACTTGGGCTGCCGGGTGGGAGCCCCAGCCCACGCAGGCTGCGCCCTGGGTCTCTGACCTGGTCAGCAGTGAGGGTCCAGTCCCTTCCTTTCTTATTTTAGGTTGACGTATGTAGGTTCTTCAAATGGACCTGAGGCCCTCCTCGTGTCAGGAGCGGCATCCAGGGGGCTGGACATGGGGGGCCACTTCCTGCCTCCTCCTGCCCGCAGGGCTGATATGCAGACAGACTCATTCATTTGCCCACTTTTCATCTGCTTTTCCCAGGAGGAGCCGTGGGTCCTTCTTGTCTCAGCCTCCCAGGGCCAGCGCCCTTGGTGGTGCCCTCAGGGTGCCCCCATGTAGCCCCCAGTGTCTGTCCTCCAGTTCTGCCCACCGTGGGCACACCAGCCAGGCCGCTGCCCTTGGTCAGAAGCCACTCCACACCAACCTTCCCCAGGGCATGTCCCCTCCCTGGCCCCTCACCAACCCCCTGGTGGGGCATTGTCCCCGAGACGCCATCCCACACCCACGTGGCCCTGGGAGTGTCCACCCGCTAAACCCTCGTAGCTGCCCAAGTGGGGCTGCTGTCTGTCCGTGCGCCCAGGGTGGCGGGAGAGCACTGTCTGAGGGTGTCCCTGTTCATGAGGCTGGCTTTGCGTGGGCTGCAGCTCCTCGCCCTCACTGACCACTGGGGCTCCCGGCCCAGCTCGGGGCAGCGTGCTCCCATGGAGAGGCCTCCTCTCCACCCCCCCTCTCGTCCACCCATGGTGCCCCAGCGACTCTCTGCCTTCGTGGGGGCCTCAGGAGCATCAGCACCAAGCGTCCACACTGGAAGGCCCATGTCCTGTGGGGGTTACGGGTTTCCTGTCATATGCCGAGCCAGTTTATCCCCTGGTTTGGTGATTTCAGTTACAGGAAGAGCAGGGGGTGTCCTGCTCAGGTGGGGGCCCTTCCCGGAGCTGGCCACCCCGTGATGGGGCTCCAATAGCCAGTGTCTCGGAGGAGGGCCTTTGGCTCAGAGATGGAGCAGGACCTAGCTTCCAGGAGAGGCTGAGGAATGGCCAGGAGAGGGGCGTCTTCAGAGACTGCAGGCCCTGGTGCACCGGTGTCACTGAGTCCCAGCCGGTCTGCTCCCCACACAGCAGGCCAGTGAGCCTGAAAGATGAGGGGTTAGGCAACAAGCATGTGCTGGCCGACTGAGAAGACGGCAGACTGATGTCTCAAAATGACCATCTTACTGGGGTCTGGATGCCAGGCTCTTTTATAGATCAGAGATGGGGGAGGAGGGGAGACAAAGGGGGGCACCACTAATCTCGCTGGCATCGCTCGAATGGCACGCGTGGGCAGCGGCGTTGATTCCTTCTTTCGCGTCACCTGCAAGCGGACAGGGTTCTGAACAGGGCTGCTTCGGTTTAACAGTCAGGCCGAGGGCAGGAGTCTCTGCGGCAGGCCATTCTGTGTGATTGTAGTAATGGAGGCTATGAAAAGCAAGTCAGCACGGCAGCTGCGACACGGAGGCAGAGCTGGGTTTCCTGCGGCGGCACCCCCGCCCAGGAGCTTTTCAGGAGCAGGATTGCCGCCTGGGTGGTGCCTCTGTTGTCGAGGAGCAGCAGCTACAGGTCGGGGCCTTTGGAATAAGAAGCGTTTGTTTCAGCTTGTAACTGGTGGTGTCGCACCTGAGCTTTAGAGCACCGTGGCTGCGCTCAAAGCCTTCCAGCGCGGGAGTGGCAGCTAGTCTGCTGCTGGAACGTTTCGCCCCACGCACTTCGTGTTTGTGATGAGCGGTCTGCACCGCGAGCGTGGAGGCTGGGGCAGCGTGTGGTGTGGGCACCGAGGCGCTGCCGCAGCTTTCCGGCTGCCTTCCTCTGGTGTTTCGCAGTCTCCCCTGCCTTGCGTTCGGACGCTGCACAGGCAGGTCCCCTGTTGGCCCTGGTGCTGTGCTCCGTGAGGGTGTCTGGAACACAGCAGGTGGGGAGTGGCGAGGCGGGGACAGGCCCTCCCATGGAGGGAAGCAGGGCATCCGCAGCTGCGGAGGCCGCCGGCTGCACCCGGCGGAGGGCGGGCCAACCCCGAGGACACTCCGGCTCGGTGGAGTCCTGCCTCAGACGGGGCGGCCGGGCCGCGGCTCCGAGCCCTGAGCCTCACTTCCTCTGAGTCATCTTTCTCAGGGCCAGGGAGGAAGGCCCAGCAGTCCGGGTCCCCACCCCATTCCACAGGGAGGGGTTCTTGCTCTCACCCCCCAGCCTTTCCAGCTGTTGGCTTCACTTTGCACTTTTTTTTGAAGGCAAGTCCATTTTCCATAAAGCAGATTAGTTTGATTTGACTTTTCCTTGTTCGCTGCCTCCAAATAGCTTCTCAGGGAGGACTCGCTCCTGCTTCTCCAGAGCTGCAAGCGCTCCGTGGGCTGAGCTGAGCTGTGGGGCCCATCAGAGAAACGGGGAGAGGCTTGGGGCAAGCGATGCGCGGGTGTCCAGCTGGACTGTGTTTGCACACTTTTCAGTGCATCCGGCAGGTGGGTGATGGGGGCGATGGCCGTGATGACGATGGGTCCGAATGGAAGTGGCTGAGACTTGAATGATTAGAGTTATGACCCTCTTAGGCTGGCTCCGTCTGGTCTTGGGAGGGGACCGTGAGTGTGAAGACGTAGTGTCGTTTCCCGGCCCCTGGACGGGCAAGCTGGCTCCACCCCTGCGGGAGGCAGGCTGATCTCCAGGCTGCGCTGCTTTGACCGAAGCCCAGCCCAGGCCCTCCTGTGTCTGGGCTGTATCTGTGCAAACTTCGACCCTTGCCTGAAGACTGCTGCTTTGCACCTGTTTTCTCCCTAGTGGTCCTGCTCGTGAAAATGAAGAGGACGTGGTGAGGAGGCAGGGAAAAAAGTGGGAAGGACAGGTTTCCACCTGGCGGCCTCTGTCTTGGGGGCTGTCAGGCATCTAACAGAGGGACAGACCGCCATGTCCTTCAGGCCCCTGGGGAGGCCAGGGCCCTGCTCTGCAGCCAGACCAGAGTCGGGTTTGTGAAGACAGCATCCCTTCATTTTCAGTGTGTTTTCTCCTGTGTCCGTGTCACAGGGCCTGCTATTTTGAACTCACTCACCGAGCAGAGTGTCTGTCACCGGTTCAGAAGCAGCGCTGCGGTTGTTCACGTTTGCTCCCGTATCTGGTGGGGCCGTGGGCCACCCTCCCCTGCTCAGTGACAGAGAGCTGGGGCAGGTGCCCCCAAGTCTCCCTCCTGATGGACTTGTGCTGAGGAGCTTCAAGCCCAAGAAACAGAGTTCTGTAGCCAAGGGCTCAAGCTTTACTTCTCGTGGTCAATGAATGCAGCCACGTGTCATCCACGAGTTTCCTCGTGTGCGCGCTGATTCCAGAAACAGCTCCATGAACAGTCGTGTGTTGGGTTTTACTCGTGAGGAGTCACTGACTGTACGTGGGCCAGGCTGGGGTGTTAGCGGGTCCTCCCCGGCGTTGCCCGCGTTCACCTTGTGTTCCTGCGGTTTCTGGCCCACGTGCGGGTGGCGTCACCGTCAGCTGTTCCTTCTCCTGTCGGATTGCGACCCTGGCCTCAGGTTCTGTGTCCCCTGGAGACCCACCACGGCCGAGCCCAGCGCCGGGGGTTGGAGTGACGCTGAGTTTGGCAGGATCTTGTGAGCTGCAGTCTGCTCTTACCAAAGCAAGTGTTAGGTCTCCACTTCTGAGTCAGCAGACTGCTTTCCAGAGCAGTGTCGGCCCCGATGACATTGGGTGGGCCTCGGGAGTCCCCACGCCCGCAGCCCCGCTGGTACCGCCATCCTGCATCCACATCCACGTCTGTGCGGACGCTCAGCGTCGTGGTTTGTCGGGACCAGAACGAAGAGGAGGGTGAGACTCAGTGTGGGCCCTGGGCTGCATGGCGTCTGTCTGTGCCCTGGTCCACCGCTCGCGGCTCCTGAGACCCTGGAGTCTCCAAGGGACGAGTAAGAACTCTTGTGCGCTGATGCGGCGTCTGGTGTCTAGGGCCTGGGATGGGGGCAGGGTGGGGCTGCTCCCCAGAAAGACCAGGCACGGATTGAGGGCTGGGCTCAGCACCCCCCACCCCTGCCGGGACTTCCAGGGGGGAGAGGGGCTGCACGTGGGACCAGGCCAACGGCCAGTGAGTTGATCACAGTCACGCCTTTGTGATGGAACCTCCATAAACCATGTAAAGGACTGCAATGAGCTTTGGGCCGTGAGTGTGAGCAGGGCTGGGAACTGGCGCCCCGAGGGCGTGGAGCTCTGCCCCTCCCACACTAGGCATCCCCCTCCCCCAGTGGTTCCCGAACTGTGTCCATGGGCCGTGTGGGCAGGTTACCAGCCCTGTGGTGGCAGGCGTGGGGGTCAGAGGGGGTTGTGGGGACCCCGGTTTGTAGCTGGGACTGGGGCTGGCATCTGAAGCCGGGCAGCCTCGTGGGACAGAGCCGTGACCTGGGGGTCTGCCCGAACTCCAGTGTGAGTGTCAGACATGGGTTAAGTCCTAGGACATCTAGTCTGTGTCAGGTGTTGGGGGACTGGGCATTGGGGGAGCCTCAGGCTGTGCTTGCTGCCACAAATGAAGACTTGGACTTGTGTGCGTTAAGTGCAGATTGCTCACCGATGGGCACGATCCTCACCTGCTTGGCCTGGGAGAGTATGACAAACACAAGGGAGCCACTTTCTCGGTGCATGCAGGTTGACACCGACACCCGGGAGGAGGGCAGGGCCAGGGTGGAGGTGGCCATCCCGGAAGAGCCCATTCTTGGGTTTTTGTGGCCAGTTTAGTACTAGGTATTGTTGGGGGGAAATAAAACATGCTCATGAAACCATAATGAAGTGTTAGCCAGCTGGGGGGAAGTTGAAACTTCGGGTGAGGGGGCCCAGAACAGCAGTTGCGAGCGTCTGGTCTCCAGGCTGGCCTCCGGCTCTAGCATTTGCGTGAGGGTAATCCCCTCGAAACACATCCCCTGGAGCACATCCCCCTGAAACACACCCCCTGGAGCACATCCCCTGGAAGCACATCCCCCTGAAACACATCCCGTGGAGCGCATCCCCCTGAAAGCACCCCCCCCACACACACACACCCCCACCCCCCGCTGAGGCACATCCTAGTGTGGAGACATGCCAGCAGCTGCACCTGTGGCTCCCACCACATGAGGCTCAGCCTCTGGGCTGGACGGGCACCACCTCCCCTGGGCAGAGGGTGATGGTAAGTCCTGAGCCTAAGTGAGCGTTTGCTCCAGGGCCCAGGCTGGATTGTATCTCAAGGACACATCTGAGCAGACTGTGGGCAGCAGACCCTGATGGTATGTGAGGGGCCCCGGGTGGCCGTCCCACCAGATGGGAAAGGATGAGCTGGAAGGAGGGGCTGCCCTGGGAACAGAGAGCCGTGCAGGCCCAGATCCCATGGAGCAGGGCCCACCACCCTGCCCGGCAAGTGCAGGCAGAGCCTCTGTCCAGTCTGGGGACAGAGTTTCACGATCTGGGCCGCTCAAAGCACACTTGACTTTGGGAACAGGCTGTGACAGGAACAATTGATTCGGGTTTTCAGGAGAACAGCCTCAAGTTTCCTTCAGTTCAGAGGAGGTATGACCCTGCGCCTGCCTGTCTTGGGCACAAGGACAAGGAAGGGGGGACAGGGTGAGAGGCCTCCTGGGGAGCTGGGGAGCTCAGCATGTCCCCAGCATGGCGGGGACCACTCTTGGTTTGGCCAGTGTGGCCTGAATTAAAAAGAATGTTTCCTGAAACTTGGAATTTAAAGAGGAGGTGATTGGCATTCTAATCACTGAGAAAAATGATGTTATGGTCTCAATTATCTGATTTTCAGTTAACCAGGACATTGTATGTTTCCCCGGGTGAATTTGGGCCTTTGAATTTGATTACTGCCGAACAGCTCTTGTTGGTTGTAATGCCACAAGAAATAAAAACAGAAGTCAACGCTACTTTGGTAGTTTTGTGTTAACTTTTAAATCCCTTCAAAGCTGAACTTCCATCAGAGCAAATTTTCATGACTGCAATTAAGAAAATTTCCCTGGGCCTGTTGCTTTAATTATAATGGATGAAACAGAATTGGCTGGAGTTCTGGTTTCCTGAGCTGCTCCCAGGACCTCATATCAAAGCAGCTTTTGTCACACGGGACTCGAAGAGTGGAGGCCTCCGAAGAGGGAGTCCAGGTTCTTGTCCATGGTTCCAGAAGGGATGAGTCATCTGCTCGTTATCAGCGTCCCCAGGGCACTGGGACTGGGGACAGAAAGCTCGGAGGAGGTTCACCCATGCAGGCGGCTGAGTCTGGTGGGACTTTCCCGTGAGCTCTGCTCAGGCCTGCACGGCTTGTCCCCTGATGACCGTCGCTTCAGGGCTGTGCTTCTGGTGCCTTGTGCATGCAGGCGCGTTCCAGAGTTGAATATCATCATTTTTCCTTAAATGAAATGTATCTTAAACCTACAGAGTTTGCAGTGATTTTGGACGAGGTGAAGGTTGTTCTCCTTGCCCAGGAGCCCTCGGGGGCTGACGGGCCTCAGGGGGGTCTCCAAGACCCAGAGCCTGTGGGCATGCTCCTCGCTCTTGGGCAGAAGCCTCGGCACGCCGGAGCCCCGCCACCCCGCAGACGATGGCAAGGGCGCGGCCTTGAGGCGGCACTGCTGCTGCCACTTCCGCGCTAGCCGTCTCTGCTGCCCGTGGCCCCTGCAGCTGGGTCCCTTCCCATGCCGTCTCCAGTGTGTGCGGCTGGAGGCCCTTCCTGGTCCCCGGTGGCCTCGGGCCCTCTGAAGCCAAGGACTGCTCGCTGTGGAAGGTGTGGCAATGCAGACCCTAGTGGCCTTTCTCCTCCGCCTCCCACGCCGCCCTCGGGGCTGTCGGTGGACAGAGACGTGTCCAACGAGGGCAGATGAGGAGGGCAGGAGGCAAGGCAGGTGGCTCCCGCGGTCACTGTGCAGGACATTTGAGGCTGGTCAGTGCTGGGGACACAGAGTCCTGAGAGGGAGTCTTCAGAGTGCACTGTCTGCCGTGGTCTCTTTCTTATCTGTAAGAGTGCTGCTGCTGCTAAGTCGCTTCAGTCGTGTCCGACTCTGTGTGACCCCATAGACGGCAGCCCACCAGGCTCCCCCATCCCTGGGATTCTCCAGGCAAGAACACTGGAATGGGTTGCCATTTCCTTCTCCAAGGCATGAAAGTGAAAAGTGAAAGTGAAGTTGCTCAGTCGTGTCTGACCCTCAGCGACCCCATGGACTGCAGCCCACCAGCTCCTCCGTCCATGGGATTTTCCAGGCAAGAGGACTAGAGTGGGGTGCCATCGCCTTCTCCCTGTCAGAGCACAGATGTTCTCATGTTAAAACGTCCCAAGTGTTGAAGGTCCTCGATGGAAAGGCACAGCGCACAGTCAGGAGCCTTTGCAGGCGAAGGCTTCTGGCCGGGACAGCTGCTTCCGCGTGCTCAGGCCTTTTGCACTGTAGCATCTCTCCCGCACTAAAGCACTGCAGAAGCGTCTCTGCCCATGCCTGTCAGTGCCTCTGCACACTCCCAGAGGAGGGGACCCGGGCTGGTGAGCCCTGTGCCCACCGCGGCCTGCCCTGCCACCCGGGCCCCTTGCTGCCCCGTCCCCGGGCTCTGGCTCCTGACCGTCGAGTCTGGCTCCCCTGCCCCGTCCCCGGGCTCCGGCTCTGGCTCCTGACTGACTGTGGAGTCTGGCTCCCCTGCCCTGCAAGCGCCTCTCTTGCCCTCTGTCCTGATGACTCTGTTTAGACTGTTACCTTGACCTTTGAACTTCAGATTGCATTTCTGACACTCTGACAGGTTTAAAGTCATCTCTTGGACCTCCCGCAGGATAGTCAGTGTCTGTAAGTCCGTGTAATTAGGAAGAACTGGAGCACGCTGGGCCCAGATTCCCTGTGTCGTCCCGGCGGCTCTGGAGGGCTGGGAGCAGGCTTCGCAAGACGCTCGTATTTAAACCCCAGGGTGCTCAGGTTTCTGTTTTGTTGGTAGGAGTGATGTTATTTACATGGCTGCTGTGTCATAGCTTTTCTTCCAAGGAGCAAGCGTCTTTTAATTTCATGGCTGCAGTCACCATCCACATTGATTTTGGAGCCCAAGAAAATAAAATCTGTCAGTGTTTCCACTTTTTACCCATCTATTTGCCATGAAGTGATGGGACCGGATGCCATGATCTTAGTTTTTTGAATATTGTTTTAAGCCAGCTTTTTGACTCTCCTCTTTTACCTTCATCAAGAGGCTCTTTAGTTCCTCTTCAATTTCTGCCGATAAAGTGGTGTCATCTGCATATCTGAGGTTGTTGATATTTCTCCCAGCAATCTAGATTCCAGCTTGTGCTTCACCCAGCGCAGCGTTTCTCGTGATGTGCTCTGCGTATGAGTTAAATAAACAAGCAGCCTTGACATATCCTTTCCCAGTTTTGAGCCAGACAGTTTTCTCATGTTGCTTCTTGACCTGCATACAGATTTCTCAGAGACAGGTACAGTGTTTCCGTGTCTTGAAGAATTTTCCGCAGGTCGTTTTGATCCACACAGCCAAAGGCTTTTGTGTGTGTTAGTCGCTCAGTCGTGTCCGACTCTGCAGCCCCGTGGACTGTAGCGCACCAGGCTCCTCTGTCCATGGGGTTCTCCAGACAGGAATACTGGAGTGGGCTGCCATGCCCTCCTCCAGGGGATCTTCCCGACCGAGGGAGTGAACCCAGGTCTCTTGCATTGCAGGTGGACTCTTTACCATCTGAGCCACCAGGGTGTAGAAATCAGAAGTAGATGTTTTTCTGGAATTCCCTTGCTTTTTTGTGTGATCCAACGGATGTCAGCAATTTGATCTCTGGTTCTTCTGCCTTTTCTAAATCCAGCCGTACATTTTTTCCCATGACATTTCCTAATTGGTAATTCCTTGTATATTTTTAACTTAAAAAAAAATTTCTTCCATGCTTATATGTTTATTCAGGAATTTTTCAACTGCTTTCTGAGTCAAATCTGGTATTTGTTTCCCAGGAAAATAACGATTTGCCCAGATTTTCATTTTTTAAGCATAATTGTATACAGTGTATATTTTTTAACTCTTGTCTTACAATGGGCTGCTTTACCAAGACTCTTTAATTTTAATAGTTCGTTTGATTCTCTGTAATTCAAAGAAGTCACATGTAAGGACTGTAATGTGGTGTGTGGGAAACCCTTCCATCCTCAGACTAGAGCTTTGGTCCTGGAAGCCTCCCTGGCCCCGGCCTTGGTTCTGCTGCCTTCCCTCTTCCTTCTCCCCTCCCCTTCCTTTTCTGCGTGCTTGTCCTGACACTGCCTCTCATTCTCAGCCTTGTCTGCGTGCCATCTCCTCCACCACAGCTCCCAGCTCTGCGGTCTGCCTGTTAACCGAGCTTTTCGTGTTTCCAAGTCTGGCTTCCCTGTGGCCGCCTGGCTTCTCCTGGGGATGGCTCTGTCCTGTGAGTCTGGGGTCCAGACTCCATCATCACTTCTTCCCTCTTTTTCTATTCAAACCTCCTGTTTCCTTTGAGTCTTTCACTCAGCTCTCTCTACATCTGGCCTGCTGTCCTGTTAGCTTCTTTTCTGTAGTTGCCATTTCCCTAGATTTTACTGGGAACAAAAATCAGATGCTTTTTAGAATGTCTGTGGGTTTCTGGTAAAAGAGCGGTTCTCGTACCACCCACGCAGGTTTACCGTTCATGTCACGGGATCGTTGCTCTGCCCTCACGCTCTTGTTTTGGTGTCTGATGTTGACTGTAGCTGTTCTTTATCCTCATGACGAGGAAGCATCTATTCAGGCTGATCCTGCCCAGAGCAGGACACGTGGGTGTCTTGGATCTCAGGGGAGAGTGGTGTCCTCATGGATGGGCAGGGCCCCCGCCACGAATGCCCTCCCTGGCCTGTTTCTTTCATGGCCTCGCCGGGCAGGGGCACCCTGCTCCTGCCTGCTGGCTGCTGGCCAGGTGTTGAGGGCTTGGTCCTTGGACGCTGGGTGGTAAAGTAGTGCTCACAACCCACCTCCTGTTTCTTCACCTTTGTCCCATGCGTTTTTGTCCTAAAATCATCATTCTTACATGGACCCTGGGGCAGAGAAACCAGACCTGAGGTTCCCCGCGGCCTCTGCATGGGCTCACCCCCACCTTCTAGTGAACTTGCCTTTCCGAGTGGAGTCCGTTCCCCGACCCTTGTGTGAACCTGTTCAAGTCTGCGGGGAAGAGGGCAGGTCTTTGCAGCCTTGGTGGGTTTGCACCGCTGCAGCAGGAGCACCCACCAGAAGCTGGGAGAGGGATGACTTCACCCTCCTCTCCTTGCACGTCCTTAGTTATCTTCAAGGATTTTTTCCATCTGCAAACCCTGGAGGCAGAAATTAGTTTTGCGGCAGCTGGTTCGGATCTCTGGTGACCAGAGGTAAAGGGAAAAGCCTCGGAGCCAGCCACCCGCCCAGCTGGGAGTGATGATTGATTTAGCAGGAGCATTCCTTGACCCAGGCCCCCAAACGGGGCGAGAGAGCTGCCCGTAACTGTGTGGCCTCCCGTCCTTCAAACGGCGTTGAGTGCGGGTCGCCAAGCCGCTGCTCTGGCTCTGGCGCGGCTCGGGGGACACCGGAGGGGCCGCTCCTGTTCCGGTTGCCATGGCGACCTCTCATTACCGCCGACCTGCCGGGAGAGCGTGCGCGCGAGGTGGCTCACGTGTGTCCTGCTGCGTCCTGTTGTGCTTGTGTTTGTGCGCATGAATGGTGCACACCCGAGCACACGCCAGGGCCCTGAATGGGCACAGGCTTCTGGCGCCCCCCCCACCGCTGCACACTTCAGTCTGCACCCCTACCCTGGAGAATAAATACCACATCGCTTGTGGTCGGAGGAAGGAAGAGACAGTCCACAGCTTTTTCATGCACAAAAATCTCTGTAGACCCAGGCTATGGAAATTTATTCCTTTCATTTCTGTGAACCTTTTTAAAAATATAAACACTTTCTGTAGAAAATTAAGGCAGGCATGCAAAACCAACATCTCACATTTTGCAAATGGGTATTATTTTTCTATAGAATTAAAAGGATTTTTTCTTAACTAACTGAACGTTCTCTACCCACTGAGCCCCTAAATATCCCATACAGTCATAATGTGATAATTTAAATGTAATAGCTTGTTTTTGGAGACTGCAGGAGTTTAGAAGAATTGATCAGAAGTACCAGTCCTTACCCTGTTGCTTTGGCCACGACCTGGTGACAAGCAGGGGAGAAGCTGGGCTTGTGTTGCTGACCCCACCCACAGGTTAACTTCGGAGCCTGGTTACGGCCGCGCTGCCCTAGAGTCATCGGGGGCCCCCGAGACAGCACGTGCCTGCGGGTGTTTGTCAAGGTCAGCTCTCTGGGGATGCCCGGTGCCTTAGAGAGTGCTGCCAATAGTTTATAACTTTTTGACAAAACTGTAATTCAAAAAGGGTATGGCCCACTTACACGCTTCCAAGATTATTTAGTTTTGAAATGGACAAACCTGCCACACTCACCCCACGCCAGCAGCCAGACTGTCAGCTGCCAAAGCCTTTGCCGCCCTCTGGGCAAAGCCGCTCTTTGCTGTCGTTTGTGCCTCCTTCATTACAGGTCAAGAAAAAAGTTCCTGTGTGTGTGTGTGTGTGTGTGTGTGTGTGAGAGAGAGTGTATCTGTGTGTATGTGTAACTGTGTGTGTGTATGTGTATATGTGTGAGTGTATATGTGTGTGAGCGTGTGTATCTGTGTGAGCGTGTGTATGCGTATATGTGTGAGTGTATGTGGATGAGTGTATGTGTGTGTGTGGGTGTACATGTGTGTATGTATATGTGTGAGTGTGAATGTAAGTTTGTATGTGAGTGTACATGTGTGTGTGTGACTCTATGTGTGTATGTGTGTTTGAGTGTATGTGTGTATGTCTGTGTGTGTGTCTGTGTGAGTGTATATGTGTGAGAGTGTGTGTGGGTGTATATGTGTGAGTGTATGTGTGTATGTGTGAGTCTGTGTGTCTGTGTGAGTGTATATGTGTCTGTGTGTGCGAATGTGTGTGTGCATGTGTATGTATGTGTGTGTGTGTCTGAGTATATGTGTGGGTGTGTGTGAGTCTGTGAGTCTGTGAGTGTACATGTGTGCGTATGTGTGTGTGTGTGTGCATGTGTGTATGTATGTGTGAGTGTGTGAGTGTATGTGTGTGTGTGTGTGTGTGTGTGTGTGTGTGTGTGTGCGTGTGCCCTCTGTGCCAGCCCTCCTCTGGCTGTCTGGCTCCACTGCCCGGCTGCACAGTGCTCTGATGTTTGGTGACAGCGGGTAGAGGCGTCCTCAGCTCTGCACTCTGGGGCTGGGTCTTGGTCACATCAGAGGAAAGATCAGGATCAGACGGTGCACAAGAAGGGTGACGACACCAGAGAGCGAGGAGAGAGACCAGACGTGGGCGAGGGGAGCAGGGAGCGGGGCCGGCATTCAGAGAGAAGTGAGGCTGACCACAGGGGGATGGTCGCAGGCCGCGCAGGCCAGCCGGGAGCGCTCTGCACCTCCACCCCGGCACACCGTGCACGGCTGTCAAGACACCCTGGAGGCTCGAGCCCACCCAAAGCCCCGGGTGACTGGCCGTGGGCAGGGCAGGCCTGGGCGCCGCCTTCCCAAGGCCCGCGTGGCTCATCTGTGGGGCCGCTGAGAACACAGGTCCTCACGGCCACACCCACAGTGGGCCCCACCTGGAAGGTCGGCTGGTCGACTCCCCTGGCAGGCTCCGGCTGGCTGCAGAGCCTGTGCTCAGATCCCACAGCTCCATGTGGCAGCATCTCAGGAACCTGCTGTGTGTCCCCGTGGCCTCAGAGGCTGGAACTTAAGCCCAGACTTGGTGGAGACTCGGTCAGCAGTGCCCAGGGCGTGCCGGGTGCAGTGGGCCCTGGGGCCCAGGCCCCCGTCTGCGGGACTCTGTTAGTGAGGCCCCGCTTCCGCATGTGCCCCAGCTGTCGGTTCTGAGAGGACGCCCGTCTGTGGGCGCAGGGCCTTGGTATTAAAGCTGTCAGAGGGGACAGTGGCCTCCTGCAGGCCTGAGCTAATGAGGCTGGCTGCACACCCCTCCCCTCAGGCACCTGGGCTCTTGCAGGGACTGCCATTCTTAATCATATTTTAATTTTCAGATAAATTACTTTCATTATCCTTCCATTTGCCATACCACGTGCGCATCCCTGCCTATTAGTGTCTGTCAGCTCCTCTGTGAGCCCGGTTTCCAGTGGCCGTGGCGGCCGTGCAGTCACTAAGGACCGTGCATGTTGGTTTACAGGGATGATTACTTTTTACTCTTTGAGAAAACATCGTAGAGAGCTGCTGAAACTGGTCCTTCTGATGAAAGCATGACGGCCGTGTGAGGACAGACTGTTAGTGACTTTGTTGGGATGAGGCCCCTGTGTCTGGCTGGCTCTCCATCAGGCCCGTCCAGGGGCTGGCAGGGGCCAGACCGGCAGTCAGCCTCGCTGGACCTCTCTTTGCCAACAGGAAAGAGTTGTGTTTCAAAATCTACGGTTTAAAGCACGCACCCCCTGCCCTCCACCCCCGCCCCCCAGAAGCTGCTTTCGTCCAAACTGAAGCCACGGCCGCTCCGGGCTGCGTCCTGGGCTGCTGTGCTGCTCTCTGATCTCTGTGAGGCCTTGGGTTTAGTTGGCAGGTTCCGACCCACACGTGGACAGTGCTGGGCCGTGGGTTCTGGCGCCTTGGCCTTGGGTCAGCGAGGCTGCTTCCCCACCTCCAGGCAGCTCTCCAGCCGTCTGGAATTCACAGCTTGGCGAGTCTGCAGGCCTGTCCGCATCACCCGTCTCCACATGGAGAGTTTCTGTGTCCATTGTCCCTCGTTCTTTGGTCAAGTATCTATCACTCTTTAAGAACCATTGTGAAATACACATGGCATAAAGTTTGCCAGGATTCCGTCTTAATAAGACTGCCTTTCCAGTGGTTCCAGTGTGGGGGGGCATGTGTTCAGTTCTCTGGTTGGGGAACTAAGATCCCACGTGCCATGCAGCGCGGCCAAAAGGTTAAAAAAGAAAGCGGAATGTTTAGTGACAAAAATGAGATGCACAGTAAAATATCATTAACATAGCAACAATCCATGTGCATAAATAACACACGCACTTGGAACTTAGATTCATTTTAACCTGAGTGCACGGTTCTGTGGCTGTCAGCACGTTCACACCGTCGTCTCCAGGACACTTCACCTTCCCAAACAGAGCCTTTCTCTTCATCACACGAGACCCCCACCCCAGCCGCGGGGACCCGCATCTACATTCCGCTTGTGTGAGTTTGATCACTGTGGATGCTTCTCGGACGGCACAGTGGTGAAGAATCTGCGCAAACTCCGGGAAGTGGTGGAGGGCAGAGCAGCCTGTGTGCTGCAGGCTGTGGGGTCACAGAGGGCCAGGCACCACTTGGCGACTGAGCCGCAGCGAGGTGCTTGCGGAAGAGGGGTCCCACGGCGCTCCTGCTCTGCGTGTGGCTCGCGGCAGTCAGCCTGACGGCCTCGGGGTTCTTCCCTGTTGTGGCAAGGGTCGGGGTGTCTTTCCTTTCTCAGGCTGGATCGTGGTGGACATTTTGTTTACGTGCTCAGCCATCAGTGGACCCTTGAGTGGCCTCCTGGCTGCTGTGCCCGCGGAGGTACAAATATCTCCCTAAGGCCGTGTGTTAGACTTTGGTGTGTTATTCCTAAGTAACTTCCACAGGCCAAGCATTCTGGTGAGCGAGACGCACCTTCCCTACTGCAGGGGGGCAGACAGGTAAGGATGGTTCTGGAGTGTAGGACTCACTGGGCACCGAGGGCGGCAGGAGAGGGGGTCCCGGGAGAGAGATCCGGGGGCCCAGACTGGGCTCGGGGTGGAGAGGCCCTGGACTGCTGGGTGGACACGAGTGAGTAGGGGTGGGGCCTTCCACACGGCTGAGCACGGGGAGCGCTGGGGGGCCAGAGCAGAGGGCATCGGAGCGGTCATCGGCCGTTGCTCGGTGCTCAGCTGGTCTGCCTGGGCTCGAAGGCACAGCTGTGGGTGACTCAATGGGTGGGACCCTCCATTCTGAGGAGCTGCGCTCACCCTGTGAGTGGAGGGGCCGGGAGGGGCCTGGAGGGGGAGAAGGAGGAGGAGAGAAGGGAGGAGGGCTGGGGCCTGACACTAAGGCTGGTGTGGACAAGTCCCCGCCCTCCCTTCCTCCCCCTCTCTCCCCTCTCGTCCCCTCCCCCTCCCCCATTCTTCCCTCCCCCTCCCCTCCCCCTCTCCCCTCCCCTCCCCGCTCCCTGGGAGGTGGAACAGGAGTGGATGCAGGGCAGGTGATGGACGGCTGTTTCTGAGTGACTGTCAGCGTCCGGATAAGATGAGGCTGACAGCTGCTGCTCCCGGGATTCCGCATGATGCGCCGTTCTCCTTCAGCACTGCTGACGGCCCACAGCGCCAGGCCTTTCTATTCTCGTCGGAATAGTCAACGGAACGGTCCAGGCTGATAAGAGGGGCGGCCCGGTTACCTGGCAACGGGTAGGAGTGGAGGGCTGCTGATGGGAAGATCAGCTGCGGCGATAAACCGCCTTCCTTCCCCGCTGCTTCTCTGTGGACCATGGCAGACAGCCGCGGCAGCCCCAGAGACTTGGGAGGGGTCTGAGCTCCCAAAGGAAGCTTACTGCGTGCTCTTGTGCCAGCCTTGGGCAGGTGCCCCTGCCAGGAGGAGCCTGGCTTCCTGGGACCTGCAGGGGAGGTCTCTAAGGAAGCGGGAAAGAAAGAGAAAGAAAGAAAGAAAGTGAAGTCCCTTAGTCGTGTCCCCCTCTGCGATCCCATGGACTGTAGCCCACCAGGTTCCTCCATCCATGGAATTTTCTAGGCAAGAGCACTGGAGTGGGTTGCCATTTCCCTCTCCAAGGCAGCAGGCAAAGCACCACTGAAATCCCGCAGCCTGGCCGGCATGTCAGCCAGGCCAGGTAGAGGCAGGAGCGGGGCGGGCTGGCCCGGGGGCAGGGTCAGCCCCACTGGGACCCCGAGAGCTGGCAGCGAGGCTTGACGATCGGGTGCGGTCAGTGGTTTGGTTCCCACTTCTTCATGGTCTTTCTTTCAGTAAACACCTTTCATGTGGATGAGACCTGCCGGCCGCAGCGTCAGGAAGCTGCCTCCCTCCCCGCAGGCCCGTGTCCACTCCACTCTCCTCTGCCCTTGAATCTTGCCTTTTGTCTGCTGGTCATTCGTACAAGATCCTGAAATTTTAGAACTGGGAGAGGTTCAGATCATTTAGTTCTCTTCCATTATTTTCAGAAACAAACAATCCAAACCCCAGACCCCCGAGGGCCGGAGAGGTGGAGTCGCACAGACTCTGGGCTCCTCCAGGCCAGGCCCCCAGCCGGCACTGCAAGGCTGAGTGGCCACCACGCATTTCCGCTGGCCCACGGGAGCGTTCGTCCTCGTCGTTCCATTGGATTTCACGTAGGAAAGGTAAAGGCAACTTGGCTGCTAGAAACTGTGCTTCAGCGTTTTCGCTGCGATGCTCGGCTGCTCAGATGCGAGGTGAGCTCCGTCTCCATCACTGCATTTCCTTCTGTGCACGGCTGGTGCAGGTCGAGTCTGGCTTCTCACTCTGCTTCCTGCGAGGCCTGCCTACCGGAACTGGATCTCTGGTCGTCTTTCAGACGGGAGTTTGCTGTGACAGTGTTTGGTCATGTTCTGCTTTCCTCTAACGACAGCAGTGACGGGAGCAACACGGAGCTGTGGGAGCCTGGTGCATCTGAGCTGAAACGTGACATCCTTGCCGAGGAGCGGAGGGAAGCAGGTGGCCTGCCGGTGGCTGGAGGGCGGCCCCCATGGGCCCCGCTGTGCCGCCTTTCACTCTCTGTGGGACGAAAGGCCTGGTGCAGGATGAGGGGGTGCTGGCGGGGCGAGCTGCTGCTCAGAAGGGGTGAAGCGGGGCAGGTCCTGCTCTCAGAACAGCTGGAGGCTCACCTGTGCCCAGGGGTTTCCACTCGAGCCCAGAGCCCTCCAGCTGAAGAGACCTTAGGAAAGGTCTGATTTGGCAGTTGTGTTTCAGGAACTGGCGCAGAGAAGGGAGGCCGTGCACCCAGGCTGCACAGCAGGCTGGGGAAACGGCGGGACGGGGGCCTGGCTCCTGCCACTGTCTCCTCGCCCTTTAGTGGGGCTCAGGACACAGCCATGCCACCCGGGGAGGGGGAGCCGCAGCTCCAGTCAAAAATCCAGCAAAAATTATTGATGTTTTCCCTTTCCAGGGAGAGGGATCAGCCTCCCATTCTAGACACGTGCTAGACAGACTCCACACGAGCCCCGGTGCCTCTGAACCGCCGGCAGCGTGCTTGGTCGCCTAGGAGGCAGCCGTCTTGTCCTGGGGGCCTTGGCATCCCTCCCGGTCCTGTCCTTGGATCCACCCACTCTCGGTCCCAGTCTCTGCTCTGCAGATAAAGGGGGCTGTGGCTGCGGCCTCAGAATTCCGCTGGGCTCATGAAGCTTTGGAGTCTTCAGTCCTTGCCCGCACCTGTGGCTGCTGTGGTCACTCTGCAGGGAGGTCTGGGGCCTTCCAGACTGTGCTCGCCTGGAGGCCCGTGGGCAATGCCCGCGCTCTGCGATGCCTCCTCCCAGAACACGCCTGCACCCCAGAGCCTCTCTGGGCCGCACGCCCCCCGCCCTGTAGATGCGCGCTCACCTCTGAAGAGGCGGTGGGTCTGTCCAGTTCTTCCATCTGCATTGCCCCACCCTTGCCAAGACCCCATCCCCCATGGAAGCTCCCTTCGGCCCTGCGGCTCCTGGCACAGAGTGGCCCCAGTTCAGCGCTTCCTGCGCTCCTGGAGGACGGCCGACTCCCTGCCCAGACTCCTAGCCCTTGCGTCCGCTGGACCCGCCGCTCACTCTGGCATTGGACCTCTGCCCTCTTGGCCCCAGTGACCATCCATCCCGCTGCCCAGCCTGCATGGCCCCCGCAGCCCTGTGCGGCCGCCCCCCGGGTCCTCCGCCTCCTGTGGGTGGAGGAGCTGATGCCCCTCTGCTGTCCTCGAGGCTCGTCCCCCGTTGCCCACATCACAGTTACAGGTAGATGCTGCTCGTGGGAGTTGTGCCCCCAAGTCCAGAGGCCCCGAGAGCAGAGCCTGTGTTGTCCATTTGCCCCGAGCGCCTGTCCTGCGGCTCTTCTGCCTGCTTGTCCAGCGGGGCGTTACGGCAGGGCTGTGTCCCGGGGTCAGGGCAGCGCAGGGCAGTGTGAATGGAGACGAGTCCACTGTGAGAGCAGGAGGGGCCTCACAGACTCGCCGTGGACACGGGCCGGACATGCACGGGTGTGCTGAGCAGAGTGCAGCCCGCCCGCCCGCGGAGGTGGACGAGAAGCTCTTTGTTGAGGAATGGGTGGGGCGGGGGGTCAGGTTTCTGGGATGAGTGTGGAGGTTGGAGAAGCAGCTTCCTTGTTCTGTTGCTGAGTTTGGCAGATTAAAACATGTAGGAGGCTGTGTGTGTGTATATACACACGCACACACATATTCACATGGACACGCATTATGTTACTGTTCAGTCACCAAGTCAAGTCTGAGTCTGTGACCCCTGGGCTGCAGCACGCCAGGCTTCTCTGTCCCTCAGCATCTCCCAGAGTCTGTCCCAGTAGTGTCCATCGACTTTGTGATGCCATCCGTCTCGTCCTCTGCTGCCCCTTCTCCTTCTGCCCTCAGTCTTTCCCAGCACCAGGGTCTTTTCCAATGAGTCAACTCTTCATGTCAGGTGGCCAAATTATTGGAGCTTCAGCTACATCATCAGTGCTTCCAGTGAATGTTCAGCATTGATTTCCTTTAGGATTGACTGGTTTGACCTCCTTGCAGTCCAAGGGACTCTCAAGAGTCTTGTCCACACCACAGTTCCAAAGCATCCATTCTTCTGCACTCTGCCTTCTTTGTGGTCCGACTCTCACATCCGTGCATGACCACTGGAAAAGCATAGCCCTGACTCGACGGACCTTTGTCAGAAAAGCGACGCCTCCGCTTTTTCATGCGCTGTCTAGGTTTGTCATAGTTTTCCTTCCAAGGAGCTATCCTCTCTAATGTCACGACTGCAGCCACCATTTACAGTGATTTCAGAGCCAAGAAGAGGAAGTCTGTCACTGTTTCTACTGTTTCCCCATCTATTTGCCATGAAGTGACGGGACCGGATGCCATGATCTTAGTTTTTTAACATTGGCTTTTAAGCTGGCTTTCTCACTGTCCTCTTTGACACTTATCAAGAGGCTCCTTGGTTCCTCTTCACTTTCTGCCTTTAAAGTGTTATCGTCTGTGTATCTGAGGTTGTTGACATTTCTCCTGGCAATCTTGATTCCACCCTATAACTCATCCAGCCCAGCATTTTGCATGATGTGCTCTACGTATAAGTTGAATAAACAGGGTGACAATAAACAGACTTGTCAGGCCATGCAGGGCCACCCAAGGAGAACAGGCCACAGTGAAGAGTTCTGACAAAATGTGATCCGCAGGAGGAGGGAATGGCAAGCCCCTCCAGAATGCTTGCCGTGAGAGCCCTGTGAGCTGTTCAAAAAGACACACACTATCCATTCAGTTCATTCATTCAGGTGTTTCCAACTCTTTGCGGCCCCATGAACCGCAGCACACCAGGCCTCCCTGTCCATCACCAACCCCCGGAGTTTACTCAAATTCATGTCCATTGAGTCAGTAATGCCATCCAGCCATGTCATCCTCTGTCGTCCCCTTCTCCTCCTGCCTTCAGTCTTTTCCTGCATCAGGGTCTTCTCCAATGAGTCAGCTCTTCGCATGAGGTGGCCAAAGTACTGGCATTTCAGCTTCAACATCAGTCCTTCCAATGAACACCCAGGGCTGATCTCCTTTAGGATGGACTGGTTGGATCTCCTTGCAGTCTAAGGGACTCTCAAGCGTCTTCTGCAACACCACAGTTCAAAAGCATCAATTCTTCGGCGCTCAGCCTTCTTCACAGTCCAACTCTCACATCCATACATGACCACTGGAAAAACCATAGCCTTGACTAGACAGACCTTTGTAATGTCTCTGCTTTTTAATACACTGTCTAGGTTGGTCATAACTTTCCTTCCAAGGAGTAAGTGGTCACCATCTGCAGTGATTTTGGAGCCCAAGAAAATAAAGTTTGTCACTGTTTCCATTGTTTCCCCAACTATTTGCCATGAAGTGATGAGGCCGGCTGCCATAATCTTAGTTTTTTGAATGTTGAGTTTTAAGTCAGCTTTTTCACTCTCCTCTTTCACTTTCATCAAGAGGCTCTTTAGTTCTTCATTTTCTGCCGTAAGGGTGGTGTCATCTGCATATCTGAGGTTATTGACATAATTGGTATTTATATTGATGACACATTATACACATACTCGTAAAATACACACAGTAGACATGTATATACACATACATACATGTAGGTAGACACACATTCAGATACACACACCTACACACATGCGTGTACACACACACATAAACACACATGTAGACATGCAGTGCACGCACACACATGCACGCATGCCTTTCAGCAAGGTGAGAAAGATGGATTACGTCATGAAAAGTGCTCTGGATAAGACGACAGCGCCGCAGCAGCGTGCGCCGGGCGAAACCGCCGGAAGCCGGACACTGAGAACGGTGGGCGCGGCGAGGGTGCGGAGCCCCGGGGACGCGGGTGCGTGCTGGCGGAGGTGCGAAGTGGCGCCGCCCCTTCGGGCGAAGGAGTGGTGGCTGATCACAGAAGCAGGCGCGCTCGCACCACGTGGTCAGCAGCTGCTCTCCTTGGCATTTACCCAGAGGGACTGACGGCGCGTCCACGCAAAACCTGCAGACGGACGCCTCGGGCAGCTTTCTCCATAACCGCCCGAACCTGGAAACAACCACGGGGTCCTTGGGTGGGTGAGTGAGGGGAGAAGCGGTGGCCCACCCAGATGATGGGATGTCATTCAGTGCTAATGAGAAATGAGCTGTCAGCCCTTGAAAAGACGTGGAGGGAACGCACATGAATATTACTGAGTGAGAGACGCCAACCTGAAAAGACCCAGCACTGTGAGATTCCGACCGTATGACGCTCCGGGAGAGGCAGAGGTACGGAGACGGTGGGACGCCACCAGCTGCCGGGCGAGGGAGGCGCAGGGGTGGGTAGAGGGGCACAGCGGCCGTGCAGGGCAGCAGGGCGGCCCCGTGTGGAGCTGTGTGGCCACACGCCACTCCACCTGTGTTCAAGCCCGAGGCCTGGGCAGTGCCGAGACCAAGCCCTCGCGTGCCCGGCGGCTCTGCCCGCAGTGCTGGGTCATGGGCGGTCATCGGTCGTAGCAAAGGTCCCGTTTGACCGGAAGGCTGATAAGTGGGGAGGCTGTGCCCGCGTGGGGGCAGGAGGCTGATGGGAAGGCCACGTGCCCGCCTCCTAATTCTGCTGTGAGCCCAGCACTGCTCTGAAAAATAGAGTTTATTAATTAAAATGATCCACTGGGGGACGGTGTCTCTGCGTCATCAGCATGGCTGCAGTCTAGGGGCAAAAAGAATCCACAGTTAGCTTTCAAGCAATTCCGTTTTTAGATAAAACTAATTCTAAAAGCACAAACAGCAAGATGTATTATGTTATATATATATCTAAATATAAATTTAAAAGAAAGGTTTCAAGAAAATCTAGTTGATGTTTTTCTTAGAATATATTTACAACACTGTCCACCACAGACCAAATTTAAAGAATTATTCCATTATACTGCAGACCGGAAGTGACTTACAAGGTGTGTTCCAAAAGACATAGGAATGTCTCTGCGCGTTTTCCTCCGAGCCAGCCTGAGTGGTGGGGTGTTTCCTGTGGGTCTCAGGTGGGTCCTGGAGGCCTGGGGCCCGGGGGCTCCGCTGCTGGCGCTGACCTGCTGACCCCTGCCTGCGCTGCAGGCCGACACTCGGCTTTCTCGCCTGTGAGGTTTGGGGCAGCTTCGGGTCCCTGCTTTCAGGGTGTTTGGGTTCAGCGTGTAGAGGGGAAGCCCGAGTGCCCTGAAGACCGTGCTCTCGCATTCTCCCCAGCGCCACCCACAGGCACTGACTGCAGCTCTTTGCGGGAAACGGGCAGAGAATACGGACACGCACTGTCTGAGTCCCAGCCGCACAGACTGTCCACCCTGCCGGCGACGGCGGGGGCGAGACCCTCCCTCAGGGACAGCAGGGCCCCAGCCCCCGGTGGCAGGCGGGTTGGTTTTAGCCGCGCTCAGAGGAGGGGCAGTGGCCGGTCCGAGAGGGAGGCAGAAGGCTGAGCCCCACGGCCAGTCGGGCAGCTGGGCAGGTTGCCGCCTGGGTCCTTCAGGCTCCGCAGAGGCCCCAGAAATCCAGGAGCCGCTTGCGATACTTCAGATGCCTTTCTGCTGCTCCTGCAAGGCATCTCGGTGTGAGCACAGGGAGCGCCTGACCAGCACTTACCCGCCAGCCCGGCTGGCAACGCACTCCTGATAATGAAATGGGCCGCGTGTGAGGCTCTCCTCTGCTGCATCCCTGCAGCGAGACTGTGAACAACGGAGGCGCCTCCGCCTGCAGCCGGCACAGACGCACCCTGTGTGAGGCCCTGGGCCCTGAACTAGCCTTTTGTACCCAAGACAGTGATTTGAATGTTTGAACCCCCACAGGAAGCTTGTCTCAAAGTGAACAATTCCCAAATAAGGGCTAATTAGGGCCTAAATTAATTAGAAGGTGCAGTTTGAAAAGAGGTTGAGGAGCAGAGTCTGTCATTTCAGGTAAATGGGACAGAGCGGGATAAATGGGGCCCCACTAATATCTCACTCTTCCCGGAGCCCCCCTTCCCTTCCGCGTTCTCAGGAGGCCCCCGGAAGCAGCCCCACTGGCCTGGTGGCCCCACCGCCGGCACCTCCTGCAAACCAGAGCATCTGTCCTGTCTCTCCCCTGGAAACCAGCCCTGAGTGCTGTCCACTTTGTGGTCACCGGACGGTCAGAAGCAAAGCTTCACATCACAAGTGTGTTGGTCTCAGGCTGAAAAGGACAGAAAGGCGAGGGGTGGGGGTGAGAGGGCGAGCTGGAAGGCAGCCTGGAAGCCACGCTGCACTGGACTCACCTTTGTGTTTGTGGTTTTCACGATGAGCTGCGTTTTGTTTAAAACCATTCCTTTCCATTAGGCCTCCCTGGTGGCTCAGTTGGTAAAGAATCTGCCTGCAATGCAGGAGACCCGGGTTTGATCCCTGGGCCGGGAACATCCCTTGGAGAAGGGAATGGCAACCCACTGCAGTATTCTTGCCTGGAAAGTCCCATGGACAGAGGAGCCTAGCAGGCAACACCCCATGGGGTCACAAACAGTCGGACACAACTTAGCAGCTAACACACCACACGCTCATTCCTTTCCAAGGGCTTCCGACCCTGGCAGCTGCTCGGAGCTGTGCCTCGGGCTCGGCCAGGGCTGTCCGCCCGTCTGTCTGTCGCCCCCTCACGGTCTCTCTTCTCTGCCTCCCTTCTCGCAGACGGAGTGTTTGGACGGTGTCAGGAGTTTCCGGCCACAGACGTGCTCCGCTATGAAGTGTCACCGGGGGTTCTGCAGCACCTGACGGCCACCCTGCAGAGGCTCTCCCGCACAGGTGGGCGGGCCCAGCCCATCCGCGTCCTCCCGGGTGCTGAGGTGTTAGAAAAGGAGCGGGCCAGCCAGCCAGTGGCGGGCAGGGAGAGGCGGCCTGGGTCCCTCCCAGGAGCTGTGGCCAATGCTGTGGGTCAGTGGCGGTGGAGGGTCAGTGCCCAGGAGATGACCGCACTGCTGAGACCCTGGTCCCAGTGTCCCAGCCCCGCCGCCCGGCTCCTCGGGGCCTGCAGTCAGGCGCCTGTGGCCCTGGCTGAGGCCAAGGATCGGCGAGAGCAGCTCCTACAGAGGAGGGGCGTCTCCTCCAAAAGATGTCGTGCATTCACCCCCAGACCCCAAGGACCCGCGCTGTAGCTTCAACTGCCACAGCCACCCAGGCTCCACGGCGTCCTATCTGCTGCCGACCCTCTGGGCCCAGGGCTGTGGGCTGTGCACGTGTGCCTGTGTAGACCTGTGCACATGGGCCCATGGCGGCCTCCAGCCCCGTGTCCTCCATGTCCCCACATCCCCTGCATGAGTCTCGGGGGAGGAAAGGTGATGAGACCCCTGAGCCCCAGAGGATGCTGGGGGCTGGAGTGCTGGTAGGAGGCAGTCGCTGGCCTGGCGAGGGGAGAACGGGTCACCTCTGCTCACCACCCCTCTCGGCGGCAGCAGCCGGGCCCCAGGCGGGTCCTGTCCTGGAGCTGCAGCCGTTGACCCCCAGGGCCCGCTGTCTGCAGACGGCGTGTGTGTTGAGGGACCATCAGCCCTCCGTGGTGGCAGCCCCAGCCCCTGCCAGCCCCCTGTGGATTGCTGCTGCCTTTGGCCTGCGAGCTTGTCAGTGGAAGTCGTGGCGAGTGGTGCTGAGTGGGGCAGTTTGGGTGCCCTTGCACCTCGATGACCCTCACCCCACAGGTCAGGGAGTACGGGCGTCCTAGCAGCTACCGAGTGCATGCGTTCCAGGCCGGGGAACAGGCCCAGGATGGCTCTGACCACTGGCCGGTAAGCCCCAGGGTGTCTGGTGGATGCTGTGAAGTTCGGGGTCTTCTGGTGCTAGTATCAGCTGAGGGCCGGTCCAGTGGTCACTGGAGAGTCTGCTGATGTCCTTTCCTGGTCAGAGGCCTCCTGGGGGCAGACGGAAGGATGAGCATTGCTTGTGTGGCAGGGCCTTTCCTCCAGGTCCCCTGTCACCCCCACTGCCCCGCCATTCCAGGGCCCCCGCCCCTGACCCCCGTTCCCGGGCTCTGATCTGTGAGGCGGAATTCCTCCATCTGGAAAGTGCAGGAGGGGCCATGACGGTTCTGCTGCCTCGGTGGACACAGGGCTCTCCTGCCGGGCAGGCCCTGGGCGCCAGCAGAAGGCCGTCCAGTCCACTCTGGGAACGCTGCAGCCCAGGTCTCCGCAGTCCCTCCCTCGTGGTCAGCGCCCCGTGGCGGCCACAGGCCTTTCCCTCAGTGCTGAGTGCCCCCCCTCCCTGGGCCATGCCTCCCCCAAGCAGTGCCCCCAGCAGTCCCGGATGGAGGCACACAGTGCCCACTGCATTCCTGACGTGCAGGGCCTCTCCTGAGCTCTCAGAGGAGGCTGGGCTCACGGACTTATTCCTCGTGACCCCGGGGCCTCCAGAGCCAGGTCTACTGTGAGCCCGTCATGGGACGAGGAGGCTGCTGCGTGTCCTCCTCACTTCACGGAGGCACGTGCCCCTGTCTGTGTGGGCCGGCGGTGGAGAGCCACGCTCTGGGCCTGGGTCAGCAGGCCCACCTGGCCCGGCTCCGTTCGTCCCCCTTGTCTCACGCTCCGGCCCCACGCCCACGGGCGTTCCTGCTGCTGCAGAGTGGCTGCGCACAGCTCTCTGTGTGCCCTGCTCTCACGGCCAGGCCTCGCCGTCCGGGCCCGGCGCAACCGTCCAGATGCCGGCGGGCCGCTGTGTCCCGGGAGGGTGTGCGGGCCGCAGGGCCACCAGCTGGGGGTCAGGGTTCCTCAGGAGAGGACGGGTGCCCTTCCCTGCAGAGCAGGCTGCAGGGCCCGTGTCTCCGCTGGGTCAGGGTGCGTCCACACCCGCGTCCAGCACCCTCCCCATCACAGTCCGCTCATGGGCTCAGACTCTGGGCTCCTTCCAGAGGGAATCTGAGACACACGGAGGGTGCTTCCTGGAGGAGGCAACACAGACAGGGAGTACATGTTTAAATGCGTAGGTGTCCTTGTTGAGAGCAGTTTTAGATTGACAGAAAGGTTGAGCAGAACGAGTAGGGCGTGCGTACCTGCCCCCCAAAAGGTACCCTGACTCCGGGGGGCACCTGGATTGGCACTGAGCGTCAGTGTTGCCGCGTTATGATCAGAATATGCCCATGGCTCACTCTAGGGTTAACTTTGTCCTGCACGTCCTGTGGGTTTGACAGACACGTGATGTCACGCAGCGCCGTTCCGGGTCTGGGTGGGGAAAGCTCACTGCCCTAAGGGCCCCGTGTGCGCCTGGTCATCCCCCCGCGCCCCGCGTCCTGGCAGCCACTCCCCTTCCCACCGCTGTTTCCAGAACGCCACATAGCTGGGATCAAGCAGTGTGAACCTTTTCAGACTGGCTTCATGTGCTTTGAAGTTCCTTCCATGACTTCTGATGGCTTGATAGCTCACTTATTTTTAGTGCTGAATGACAGTCAGTTGTCTGAATGGACCAGTTTTCCAGTTGACCCACTGAAAGACATCTTGATTGCTCCCAACCACTGGCAATGGTGAATTGAGCTGCTATGAATGTCCGTGTGCAGGGTTTTGTGCGGACAGGAGTTTTCAACGCCTTTGGGTAAATACCAGATCTTACAGTAAGAGCGCACTTAGTTTTGTAATTGACTGTCTCCAAGCAGCAGCTGTGGCCGGTGAGGGCGGGGTCGGTGGGGGACTTCCTAAAGCTCTTAGAGGTGCAGTTTCTTCATCGGATGAATGTGGGCATCAAACAGGCCATCGTGAAGGTCAAACGATGACATCAAGTAAAGAGCTTTAAACCTGTTATGAATGTGCTTCCGAACGTTGGCTATGATCCCTTGGATGCTCTGTCCCCAGTTTATGGAGCTGTTATCCAGCTCACAGGCCTCCCAGGTGGCGGTAGTGGTAAACAGTGAGTGAGTGACAGTCGCCCAGCTGTGTCTGACTGTGACCCCATGGACTAACCCGCCAGGCTCCTCTGTCCATGGAATTCTCCAGGCAAGAATACTGGAGTGCGTCTGTTCCTTTCTCCAGGGGATCTTCCCAACCTAGGGATGGAACCCAGGCCTCCGCATTGCAGGCAGATTCTTTACATCACCCGGGAAGCCCAAGAATACTGGAGTGGGTACCCTATCCTTTCTCCAGGGGGTCCCCACCTGCCAGTGTAGGAGATGCGGGTTCGATCCCTGGGTCAGGAAGATCCCCTGGAGGAGGGCTTGGCAACCCACTCCGGTATTCTTGCCTGGAAAGTTTCATGGACAGAGGAGCCTGGTGGGCTACAGTCCATGGGGTCACAAAGAGTTGGACACGGCTGAAGTGACTTAGTATGCATGAATCAACCAGTTCATACCCACCTATTTTTTCTCTATTGCAAAGTTTCTGCTAAGTTGGTTAGCTCTGTGCATCGACTCTGATGCCAGAAGAGCAGCCATTTCTCACAGGACACAGGTATGCTCTAGGTCTTTCCTTACATCAGTGGTGGTGATGATGGTGATGCAGGTCGACTCACTGACCGATGAAGATGGCCGTGCCTCAAGGGAGCCTGTCCAGAGGCTCCCTGTGGCCACCAGTGACGGGACAGGCAGGATGCACCCTTGGGGCCTGGAACAGAACCCACGTCCTTCTCTGAGCCAACTCAGCCCTCCTTGGACACCCATTCCTTCTGTGGAACTCCTCCCCCTCCCCCAGAACACACCTGTTTTTTTAAACTTTCTATTTTCTTGGGCTCCAAAATTACTGCAGATGGTGGCTGCAGCCATGAAATTAAAAGACGCTTGCTCCTTGGAAGAAAAGCTATGATCAACCTAGATAGCATATTAAAAAGTAGAGACATCACTTTGCTGACAAAGGTCCGTCTAGTCAAAGCTATGGTTTTTCCAGTAGTCATGTATGGTTGTGAGAGTTGGACTATAAAGAAAGCTGAGAGCTGAATTGATGCTTTTGAACTGTGGTGTTAGAGAACACTCTTGAGAGTCCCTTGGACTGAAGGGTGATCAAACCAGTCAGTCCTAAAGGAAATCAGTCCTGAATAGTCTTTGGAAGGACTAATGTTGAAGCTGAAGCTCCAATACTTTGGCCATCTGATGCAAAGTGCCGACTCATTGGGAAAGACCCTGGGAAAGATTGAAGGCGGGAGAAGAAGGGGACGACAGAGGATGAGATGGTTGGATGGCATCACCGGCTCAATGGACATGAGTCTGAGCAAACTCTGGGAGATAATGAGGGACAGGGAAGCCTGGCGTGCTGCAGTCAGTGGGGTCACAAAGAGTCAGACAGGACTGAGCTGAGCAACGGAACAACAATTTTGTGTTGAGGTGTAGCCGATTACCAGTGTCGTAACAATTTCAGGTAAACGGCGAAGGGACTCAGCCAGACGTATACATGATCCATTCTCCGTGAAACCCTCCTTCCATCCAGACTGACACTTATCACTGAGCAGAGTTCCCTGTGCTTTATAGTATGTCCTTGTTGGTTATACATTTTAAATACAGCAGAGAGCACCCTGTTTTTAAGTTAGCTCCCACCAGCCAGTCCTGAGCCCGTTGCGCCCAGTGTCTTGGGAGCCACGTGGACGCCTCCCACAGAAGCTGGAGCAGTTCTGCTGGGCTTGGGCTCCTGGCGGGGATAGCATTTCGGCTTCTGCTGCTGGGCCACCAGAGGGCGTGTTGGAGTGCCTGGATGGGCCCAGCTGCTGTGCCTGGTGGCAGATTAGATTTCCTTGTGTTGCCAAGGCACTGGGGGACTTCCCCGGTGAGCCAGGCAGTGTAGACGAGAAATAAAATTTTATAGGCTTGGTTGAGAGCAACACCGTGGGGATACTTGTGGTCTCCTAAACTGCATATCCTAGCACTTTCTGGAAATGATCTTGTGTTTCTCTCTGGACCCATCTGCCCGCTCTGCCTGCTAGCGCTGTAGCTCTCTGCCCTCCCGGGTCAGCCCGCTGGAGGGGTCGCCTCCTGTCCAGACTCCCATCGCCCTTGGGTGTGAGGCTCAGCTTCTGCAGGTCAGGCCTGCAGCCCTTGTACGGCGTGATGCTGGTTCCTGGGGAAAGTCACCCCTCTTTGTCGGGGGTGGTCGCGCATGGAAGACCTCAGGAGGCAGTCTCCCTGCCATCCAGTGGGCTCGGCCGCGTCGGGCAGAGTGGGCGGTGCGTCTCCCCTGCCCCGCTTCTTCAGAGCCACGCCCAGAAACACAGGCCCGGTCCCAGCGAAGGCAGCGGCTGGCGGGGCTGTCAGGAGCCTTCCTTTTGAAGAATGGAAAATGGGGCTTAATTGTGTAACATAAATACACACACGGAAGAACAGAAGATGTTCACGTTATTTACTACTCTTGTCTCCCGCTGGCAACATTGTTTTGTGCGTGGATACACTGTTCTCTCATGTATTAAGATTTTTAAAAATGCATTTCACTTCTGACACTTCATTAGATTCAGCACGTAAATGTCACTTGTTGGCACGTAATTTGGTGTCATAAAAACAACGCTGGATTTACTTTCTGGCAAGAATCTCCTGATATATTGAGCTGTGTGTCAAAAGCAAGAAACAAAACCGCAAAAGTTAAAAATCTAACACAATGTCACATTTCCTTAAAAGAGAATGAGAAGGCATCCCCTAATGAAGTGGAGCAGAACGCAGGAAGCCAGCACGGGCGGCAGGGGTGGCCCGGCGCGACTGTGGCCGCGGTGCCGGCCTGCGCAGGACGCTCCCGCCGGTCAGCGGGCTGAACTTTGACCCCTGCTTGGCAGCTCCCCAGCTGCTGGTGCTGAGAGCAGTCCCGCCTTGCCTTTGTCTCGGCCTCTGCTCTTCCGCGCTCGGCATCCCATTCGTGTGCACGGCTGTATCTATCGACCTGGGTGCCTGGTGTCTTGGTGAGTCTGAGCTGCAGTCTTCCCGGGACCTGCGTTGACTCCCGAGCCCACAGGAGCCGAGTCACTGCCCTCCGCCGCTCCATGCAGCCTGCTTTTCCGTGCTGGCGGTGACGCTGCTATCCCTTCCTTTATTTCTTGCCTCCTGGCAGCTTGTTACAGGATTTGATGCCTATAGCCTTTTTTTTTTTTGCCCTTTTGAAAAATGTGAACTTAGTTTCCCTGAACATTTAGAAAGAGGCTGGGCTCCTAAAGCTTTTCTAACTCTGGAGCTCACCCTTCTGTGGGTTTTTGTGTGTGTGTGTGTGTGTGTGCAGTGTCAAAAAATACGTGGCAGGTTACTTCACTTCATTACCGTGATAGAATTGGCAAGCTGCAAGTGAAGCCTTTGGAGGCGTAGAGTTTAGTAGCTTTTATTATGTTCAGGTGTTCACCGCCACTGTCCAGCATCAGGAACTAAGCCTCAACGACGACTCAATCCTCACTCCATCTCCCTGCCCCGCTGCTCCTGGCTACCGTGATCTAGTTTCTCTCTTAATGGATTGGACTGCTTTGGATATTCCATACAGACGAGTCCGTACGAACATGGCCGTCTCGTGTCTGGCTCCTTCCCCTTGGCATACGCTTTCAAGCTGTGTCCATTCTGGGGCGTGTGCCAGCTCTGTGCTCACTTTTAAGGCTGAATAATATTCTGTTGCCTGGATATACTGTATTTTGTTTATCCATTTATTAGCTGTTAAAGTGCTGTACTCAATATGCCAGCAAATCTTGAAAACTCTGCAGTGGCCACAGGACTGGAAAAGGTCAATTTTCATTCCAATCCCAAAGAAAGGCAATGCCAAAGAAAGTTCAAACTACGGCACAATTGCACTCATCTCACACGCTAGCAAAGTAATGCTCAAAATTCTCCAAATGAGGCTTCAACAGTACGTCAACTGAGAACTTCCAGATATACAAGTTGGATTTAGAAAAGGCAGAGGAACCAATGATCAATTTGCCGATTTGGATCATAGAAAAAGCAAGAGAATTCCAGAAAAACATCTGCTGCTGCTTTATTGACTATGCCAAAGCCTTTGACTGTGTGGATCACAACAAACCATGGAAAATTCTTAAAGAGACAGGAATACTAGACCACTTTACCTGCCTCTTCAGAAATTTGTATGCTAGTCAAGAAGCGATAGTTAGAACCAGAGATGGATCAATGGAGTAGTTCCAAACTGAGAAAGGATTACATCAAGGCTGTATATTGTCACCTTGCTTATTTACCTTATATGCAGAGTGAAAGTGAAAGTGAAGTCACTCAGTCATGTCTGACTCTTTGTGACCCCGTGGACTGTAGCCCACCAGGCTTCTCCGTCCGTGGGATTCTCCAGGCAAGAATACTGGAGTGGGTTGCCATTTTATGTGAAATGCTGGGCTGGATGAAGCACAAGCTGGAATCAAGATTGCTGGGAGAAAGAACAATAATCTCAGATACACAGACAACACCACCCTTATGGCAGAAACAAAGAAGAACTAAAGAGCCTCTTGATGAAAGTAAAAGATAAGAGTGAAAAAGCTGGCTTAAAACTCAGCATTCAGAAAACTAAGATCATGGCACCCAGTCCCATCATTTCATGGCAAATCGATGGGGAAACAATGGAAACAGTGACAGACTTTATTTTCTTGGGCTCCAAAATCACTGAAGATAGTGACTGCAGCCATGAAATTAAAAGACCCTTGCTCCTTGGAAGAAAAGCTATGACCAACCTAGATAGCATATTAAAAAGCAGAGACATTACTTTGCCAACAAAGGTCTGTCTAGACAAAGCTATGGTTTTTCCAGTTGTCATGTATGGATGTGAGAGTTGGACTATAAAGAAAGCTGAGCGCTGAAGAATTGATGCTTTTGAAATGTGGTGTTGGAGAAGACTCTTGAGAGTCCCTTGGACTGCAAAGAGATCTAACCAGTCCATCCGAAAGGAAATCAGTCCTTAATATTCATTATTGGAAGCACTGGTGCTGCAGCTGAAACCCCAATACTTTGGCCACTTGATGTGAAGAACTGACTCATTGGAAAAGACCCTGATGATGGGAAAGATTGAAGGCAGGAGGAGAAGGGGGTGACGGAGGATGAGATGGTTGAATGGCATCACCAACTCAATGGACATGAGTTTGAGCAAGATTTGGGACCCGATGATGGACAGGGAAGCCTGGAATGCTGCAGTTCATGCCTTTGCAAAGAGTGAGACACGACTGAGCAACTAAACTGGACAGAACTGATTTAGCATTTGGCAGACTTTTCAGTGTTCCACTTTCGGCCATGATGAAAAATACTGTTGTGAATCCTCAGTACCCGTCTTTGTGACAACATATGTTTGCAGTTCTTTTGGGTACACCTGAAGTGGGGCTTCCGGGTCACATATAGTGGCTTTATCCTTGCTTTGTGGCCTGAAAGCTAGTCTGCCTGTGAGAGCCTTCCTGGGCACTGCTCTGTCGCGCGGCGTGTGCTGTGCTGCCTGTTGGGTCGAGTTGGGCTGCAGTGCTGTCCAAGTCCCCTGTCCTCTCGTTCATCTTTTCTTCAGCTTCTCTTTCCATTATTGAAAGTATAGTCTCGAAATCTCCAACCATCGCTGTCTATTCTTCGCTTCAGTTCTGATGGTTCTTCTTTTTGTATATTGAGCTTCACTTTCAGGTGCATATATATTTGTAGCATGAGAGACGCTGGGCTGGAGGAAGCACAAGCTGGAATCCAGGTTGCCGGGAGAAATATCAATAACCTCAGGTGTGCACATGACACCACCCTTATGGCAGAAAGTGAAGAGGAACTAAAAGGCCTCTTGATGAAAGTGAAAGAGGAGAGCGAAAAAGTTGGCTTAAAGCTCAACATTCAGAAAACGAAGATCATGGCATCTGGTCCCATCACTTCATGGGAAATAGATGGAGAAACAGTGGAAACAGTGTCAGACTTTCTTTTTTTGGGCTCCAAAATCACTGCAGGTGGTGACTGCAGCCATGAAATTAAAAGACGCTTACTCCTGGGAAGGAAAGTTATGACCAACCTAGGTAGCATATTCAGAAGCAGTGACGTTACTTTGCCAACAAAGGTCCACCTGGTCAAGGGTATGGTTTTTCCTGTGGTCATGTATGGATGTGAGAGTTGGACTGTGAAGAAACCTGAGCACTGAAGAATTGATGCTTTTGAACTGTGATGTTGGAGAAGACTCTTGAGCATCCCTTGGACTGCAAGGAGATCAAACCAGTCAATCCTAAATGAAATCAATCCTAAATATTCTTTGGAAGGACTGATTGCCACACAAATTATATTTTTATACAATATCTACCTTTCAAAACAGGTTCATAATTATTGCCTTGTGTAGTTGTTTTTAATTTGGAAGCAAGAAAAGTGGGACACACAAAATATACATGTTCTGTCGTTTCCATTGCTCACATAGTTACCTTTTACCGTGCTCGTGATTCCTTCACTGGGATGATTTGTCTAGTTTCCTTTTTATTCCTTATTTCCTTTATTGTCTAGTTTCCTTTTGCTTTTGTCTGAAGCAATCTCTTTAATATTTATTTTAGGGAACATCTACGAGCAGTGGATTCTCTGTTTTTATTTGTCTTAATTTGGAAAGATAGCTTTGCTGGGTATAGAATTCTTGACTGACCATCTTTCTTTTGGGATTCTGAAAGTGTCGTCTCTCCGCCCGTGGTCTCCACAGTCTCTGATGGAAACTGGCTGCTAGCATTGTTGAGGACCCGAATATGTCATCTCTCTGCCTGTGGTCCCCAGAGCCTCTGATGGAAACTGGCTGCTAGCATTGTTGAGGACCCGAATATGTCATCTCTCTGCCTGTGGTCCCCAGAGCCTCTGATGGAAACTGGCTGCTAGCATTGTTGAGGCCCCATTGTTGAGCACCCATTGTTGAGGACCCATATTGTATGGGATGGATCGCTCTTTCTTGCGCTTCCAGGATTCTCAATTTGGCTTCTGTAAGTTTGATACTGATGAGGCTCTCTTTGAGTTTGCCCTACTTAGAATTTCTCAAGCTTATGGATGTCTGGATTTGTAGTTTTGTCAAATTTGGGGAGTTTGGGTCATTATTTGCTTAAATATTCTTCCTGCCCCCCTCTCTTTCTCCTCCATCTGAGGCTTCTGTTATGTGTATATTTGGGACATTTGATGATGCCTCACCAGCTCTGTTCATTTTTCATCATTCTCTTTTTCTTTCTGCTCCTCAAGCTGGATAATCTCAACTGACTATCTGCAGTTCAGTTCAGTTCAGTGACTCAGTTGTGTCCATCTCTTTGCGACCCCATGAACTGCAGCCCGCCAGGCCTCCCTGTCTATCACCAACTCTTGGGTTTCTCCAAACTCATGTCCATTGAGTCAGTGATGCCATCTAACCATCTCATCCTCTGTCGTCCCCTTCTCCTCCTGCCCTCAATCTTTCCCAGCATCAGGGTCTTTTCAAATGAGTCAGCTCTTTGCATCAGGTGGCCAAAGTATTGGAGTTTCAGCTTCAACATCAGTCCTTCCAATGACTATAGTCAGGATTACTGATTCTTACTCTGCCTGCTCTGATCCACTGTTGAGCTCTTCTGGAGAACTTTTCATTTCATTTTTAATAAATTTTAACTGAAGAATTTCTATTGTTTTTTAATATTATTTTATCTCTTTATTGATATTTTCTATTTGATGACTCATTCTTTCCATGAATTCTTTAGACATGGCACCTTTTGGGTTCTTGAACATCTTTAAAATAACTCCTTTAAGCTGTCTAGTAATCTCAGCATCCAGTTCCTCAGGGACAGTTTTTATTATTGTCTTCCCCCTCTACGTGTGAAGTGTACTTTCTTATTTCTCTGCATGTCCCCAACATTTTCATTAAAAACTGGACATTTTAAATGATACAGCCTGGCAGCCCTTGGGATCAGGCTCTCCCGCACTCCAGGCCTGCTGGCGTTGTTCCTGTTTACGTGGTGACTCTGGTAAACCAATGCCCTACAGCCTGTACTCTGTGCCACGAGCGGCCACTGAAGTCTCCGCCCAGCTAGCTCAGTGGTCAGAAATGATGGGACCAGTTCCCCTGAACACCTGAAACCAAGTCTCTAGGCCTTGCAGTTCTGTGTGTGCTGGGCAGGCCCTCATTGCTCAGCCAGGCAGTGGAGAGCTCTGTCTTGGCCTTGCTTCCTGCCGGCTCAGAGCCTGAAGGTCACACAGAGGCGAGCTTCTCGTGTCTTTCCTGGGCACGTGCCCCGTCCTGCACACGCTTGTGACTGTGGAGAGCTCTACGGAGCCCTGTGGGTGTCTCGTCGCTGGCTCTCTCCTCCACACCTTCTGCTCTGTCTGCTGTTTGCCGCAACAGCTACCCCTGCCCGCGGCTGCTGAGCAGCTCAGTGCACCTCTAAGTGCTTTCAGCAGCTGCCCTGGGGACGAGGCTTTCACACACAGTGAGCTGTGAGTCAGATTTGATAAAGGCCTGTTGGGTCATCTAGGGAACCACAGGCAGGTCGCGTGGCGACGGCGCCCTGGTAGCGAGGCTGAGAAGGGGCTCGAGCCCAGCCTGCCCTGTCGCATGGCTGCCAGCCTTCCGTTTCTGCTGCGGCTCTGCCTGCTCAGCTCCAGGCTGTGGTGGAGCTGCAGAGGCTGGTGGGAACAGGCTACGAAGCCAGCCCGTTGACGACTGGTACTGAGAAGCAGCCACATTTCTTGACTGAATGCTGCCCCCCTACCGATTCCTGCCAGCCTTTGACTTCCAGAGTTTTGAAAAGGCTGATTCTGACCATCTTTGATGGGTTTCTCATCATTGTGTTTTACTGAGGACTGTCATTTTTACTATGCCCAGGGCTGGCTTCTTGAGGCTTCTCATCTCCGGTCCTTTTCCTGGACACTGTCTTGGGGTTCCTGTCCCTGGAGATGACTGCACTTAGATTTGACCTAAATGTGCTCCTGGATTTTGCCCACTACCTAGTCCCTATCTCTACCTCTATGTGGCAGTTGGGGATTATCTAAAATGTTGCTGCCGCCACCGCATCCATCTCCCCAGAGTCAGTTGTTCACTGAACTGATTTCTATCCGCCCTCCGTGTATATGGGAGAATATGTGTCCTCCCTGTTGCCCAACGTGGACACGAACACCTGTGTAACCCATGGCCTTCTTCTTGGTGGGAGTACCCACTGCATCACTCTGCATGCAGGAAGTGAGCCATTCTGTCTCCAGAGCATGTCTCAGCCTTCGCTCACACAGCATAACTCAGGAGGCCTCAGAAAAGAGGATGTCTGGGCCTTACCCCAAAGAGCCTAACCTAAATACTTTCATAACAGGCCTGCCTTCAGCAGCTCTTAAAAATTCCCCTGGTGATTCTGATGTCTTAATATCTCTTTTTTTTTTTCATATAAAATGGGACTAACAGTCTCTGAATTACCTAGAACTTATTTAAATACAAACATACAAATCACTTTTTCCGTATTCATGTCTTACATTTTTTATCTGAATGTTGTAAGATTTTCAAGTTGCATGTTTAATGGCATTTTACTCCTATAAGGTACATTAATATGGTATATTTCGTTATAATTTTCATAAAATAATGGAGAATAGCAATACTTGGTATAGTGCAGTATAATTTTTAGATAGTTACAACTTCACTATTCAGCACAAGCTTTCTTTTTGCTGTAAGAAGAATATAGCTTTTTATTTAGAAGATTAAAAAAAAAAAAAAAAGTGGTTGAAGGATGTTCCTAGTCCCAACAGCAGAGTATAGAACAAGAGCTCTCAGAATTCTGACCTCAGGACACCTTCATACTACTAAAAATTACTGAAGACCCTAAAGAGCTTCTGTTTTTTGTGGGTTAGTGCTATCCGCATTTACTGTCTTAGAAATTTAAAAATTTAGAAAAATTAAAAAGCTACATGTTAATCCATTTTAAAATTAAAGTAGTCATAATAAACGATACGTAATAACCACAGTGGCTCTGTCTTCCAAAGTATTAAAGTGGTGTGATGCTTTGTTAATGCATTTTTGCATATTTCCTTACTGTTTGTCTTCAGAGGAAACAGCTGGGTCCTCCTGTCTGTTTCTGCACTCATGCCAGGCAGTCTCCGCCCACACAGCCCTGGAAAACTCCAGTGTAATTGAAAATACAATGAAGAGGAAAGTAGAGCCTTAGTGTTTTATGGAAATAATTTTGACCTGTTTCCCACTTAGAGCCCCAGGGACCCACAGAGGCCCTCAGGTTGTGCTTTGAGAACAGCTGCAGAGAAAAGAGTGTGGGTCCGCAGTCAGGAGCTAGCGTCTGCTCCAGCTGTGCCCCCAGTGGGCCCTTTCGGCTCGGCGCACACGTCCTGACAGCACGCAAGCTCTCCCACTTGCTCTGCCTGTGAAACAGGGGCAGCCCCGCACCACTTTGGTCTGGCACCCTGGACCCGAGGCTGAGATGGAGTGTACCGAGGGCGGGTCACTGGGCATGCTCGCAGCAGCACACCTGTGCTGGTGGCAGGAGTCAGACTGGGCAGAGGGGACAGAGAAGGGTGTGCCCTGCAAGGGCTCCAGGTCTGGAGGCAACCCCGTGAGGGCACGGGGCTGGGCCTCTGTGCCCCAAGGGACACCTGGACGGGGCACGCTCTGCCCAGGAGGAGGTGCGGGGTGGGGCCTTGGGGAGGGGCAGTTCCCGAGGCGGAGGCTGAGAGCTGCGGGCCACCAGTGTCAGAGCCAGGTGTGTGTGGGGGGGGGGTTCCTGTGCAGCACGAGCCCCACAGCCGCCACAAGGTGACCCCTCCTTTCTCAGAGGCACTTTGTGTTCACATGTTAACACCCCTGAAACCAGCGTGCATCCTACACCAATAGCGCGTCATCATTTACCTTGCAGCACTTTGGCTTTTTCTTAGTAAGACTTGAATCAAGGATTTCTTATCTTGGATGAAACGTAGTAATAGCATCTCATGGAGTTGCTCCTTAGATGAAGTCAGGCGGTGCTATTCTCTAAACACTCAGGAAACACCCTTCCACGCGGGCGTGAGTGGGGCGGCCGGGGCAACACTGACCATCCTCAGCTTAAGACTGCTGGCTGGCATGACCATTTCGTGGGCGAGTTAATGAATCTAGAGCATTCTGCTAAGTGTCTCAGGAGCTAAAACGAAAAACCAGAATTGGGAACGCTGGTTAGGTGCTTGTGACTCTGAATGAATACATTTGTTCAGCTTTTCACAACTGGGCACAAACTAGCACACTACAGTTCAGTTCAGTCGCTCAGTTGTGTCTGACTCTTTGCGACCCCATGAATCGCAGCACGCCAGGCCTCCCTGTCCATCACCATCTCCCGGAGTTCACTCAGACTCACGTCCATCGAGTCGGTGATGACATCCAGCCATCTCATCCTCAGTCATCCCCTTCTCCTCCTGCCCCCAATTCCTCCCAGCATCAGAGTCTTTTCCAATGAGTCAACTCTTCACATGAGGTGGCCAAAATACTGGAGTTTCAGCTTTAGCATCATTCCTTCCAAAGAAATCCCAGGGCTGATCTCCTTTAGAATGGACTGGTTGGATCTCCTTGAGGAACTCTCAAGAGTCTTCTCCAACACCACAGTTGAAAAGCATCAGTTCTTTGGCACTCAGCCTTCTTCACAGTCCAACTCTCACATCCACACATGACCACTGGAAAAACCATAGCCTTGACTAGATGGACCTTAGTCAGCAAAGTAATGTCTCTGCTTTTGAATATACTATCTAGGTTGGTCATAACTTTCCTTCCAAGGAGTAAGCATCTTTTAATTTCATGGCTGCAGTGACCATCTGCAGTGATTTTGGAGCCCTGCCAAATAAAGTCTGACACTGTTTCCACTGTTTCCCCATCTATTTCCCATGAAGTGATGGGACCGGATGCCATGATCTTCGTTTTCTGAATGTTGAGCTTTAAGCCAACTTTTTCACTCTCCTCTTTCACTTTCATCAAGAGGCTTTTTAGTTCCTGTTTACTTTCTGCCATAAAGGTGATATCATCTGCATATCTGAGGTTATCGATATTTCTCCCAGCAATCTTGATTCCAGCTTGTGCTTCTTCCAGCCCAGCGTTTCTCATGATGTACTCTGCATATAAGTTAAATAAGCAGGGTGACAATATACAGCCTTGACGTACTCCTTTTCCTATTTGGAACCAGTCTGTTGTTCCATGTCCAGTTCTAACTGTTGCTTCCTGACCTGCATACCGGTTTCTCAAGAGGCAGGTCAAGTGGTCTGGTATTCCCATCTCTTTCAGAAATTTCCACAGTTTATTGTGATCCACACAGTCAAAGGCTTTGGCATAGTCAATAAAGCAGAAATAGATGTTTTTCTGGAATTCTCTTGCCTTTTCCATGATCCAGCGGATGTTGGCAATTTGATCTCTGGTTCCTCTGCCTTTTCTAAAGCCAGCTTGAACATCTGGAAGTTCACAGTTCACGTATTGCTGAAGCCCAGCTTGGAGAATTTTGAGCATGACTTTACTAGCGTGTGAGATGAGTGCAATTGTGCGGTAGTTTGAGCGTTCTTTGGCATTGCCTTTCTTTGGGATTGGAATGAAAACTGACCTTTTCCAGTCCTGTGGCCACTGCTGAGTTTTCCAAATTTGCTGGCATACTGAGTGCAGCACTTTCACAGCATCATATTCCAGGATTTGAAATAGCTCAACTGGAATGCCATCACCTCTACTAGCTTTGTTCATAGTGATGCTTTCTAAGGCCCACTTGGAGAAGGGAATGGCAAACCACTTCAGTATTCTTGCCTTGAGAACCCCATGAACAGTATGAAAAGGCAAAATGATAGGATACTGAAAGGGGAACTCCCCAGGTCGGTTGGTGCCCAACACGCTACTGGAGATCAGTGGAGAAATAACTCCAGAAAGAATGAAAGGATGGAGCCAAAGCAAAAACAATACCCAGTTGTGGATGTGACTGGTGATAGAAGCAAGGTCCGATGCTGTAAAGAGCAATATTGCATAGGAACCTGGAATGTCAGGTCCATGAATCAAGGCAAATTGGAAGTGGTCAAACAGGAGATGGCAAGAGTGAACATTGACATTCTAGGAATCAGCGAACTAAAATGGACTGGAATGGGTGAATTTAACTCAGATGACCATTACATCTACTACTGCCGGCAGGAAGCCCTTAGAAGAAATGGAGTAGCCATCATGGAAAACAAAAGAGTCCGAAATGCAGTACTTGGACGCAGTCTCAAAAACGACAGAATGATCTCTGTTCACTTCTGAGGCAAACCATTCAATATCACAGTAATCCAAGTCTATGCCCCAACCAGTAACGCTGAAGAAGCTGAAGTTAAACGGTTCTATGAAGACCTACAATACCTTTTAGAACTAACACCCCAAAAAGATGTCCTTTTCATTACAGGGGACTGGATTGCAAAAGTAGGAAGTCAAGAAACACCTGGAGTAACAGGCAAATTTGGCCTTGGAATGCGGAATGAAGCAGGGCAAAGGCTAATAGAGTTTTGCCGAGAGAACGCACTGCTAATAGGAAACACCCTCTTCCAACAAACTAGCACAAGCCGATCCTTAAAGGAAGGCAGAGGTGCGGGCTGTCTCCGCGCAGAGTATCAGCACAGAGCATCTCAACACCCAGCCCAGAGCAAGCTCTGGCAGGGCTAACGTCTGCGCATGCTCGGCCTGCGCCTCCGAGGCCCGATGCCGGGGACGGGCAGGGGGGTCTGCGCATGGTCGGCCTGTGCTACAGCCGACCCGACGCCAGGTCATGCAGAGGAGGGACCCCGCAGAACGGAGGAGTCATGTGTCCCCTCCACCTGCTCTGATGTTAATACTTGCTGTTCAGGGTCATTCTGAGTCAAGAAAAATTATTAGCATAGACTTTTATCATTCATCTTCCTATTGTGCAGTTCTGGTTTTAAATGCAAGTGGGTGGCACACTGGTTAAGAATCTGCCTGCAGTGCAGGAGAGGCAGGTTTGATCCCTGAGTCCGAAGACCCCCTGGAGGAGGGCACGGCAACCCACTCCAGCATTCTTGCCTGGAGAGCCCCATGGACCGAGGAGCCTGGCGGGCTGCAGTCCGTGGGGAGGCAAAGAGTGGGACACGATTGAGCAGATGAGTACAAACATCAGAGCATGTAACTCACACCCCAGATCACCACAGTTGTCCCACTGCAGTCTACAGTTCGGATGTGCGTGCACGCTCGGGGATGCCAGATGGTAGAGACGCTCTGCACCACCTCCTGATTCGCCTACATCCTCACCCTGGGCTCCCGGTGGGCGTGAGGACTGTGGGCCCCACCGGCCCCTCCTTACAGGTCCTCACTCAGCATCAAGGGCGGGAATCGGGGAAGCAGCAGGAATCAGAGATGGAGCCCTGGGTGGTTTGTGTTTCTCAGAACACCGCTGCTTGCTTTATGCGTGGGAAGCGGTTATGGGCACTGCAGAGCTGGTCTCTGGGAGCCCCTGGGTTCTGAGTTGGGGGTGTCTCCGAGTCCACAGTGTGAGCGGACCAAGAAGGGCAGTGGGCACACAAATGGGGCACCCCCCACACAAACAGTCACTGAGCGTGCGTCGCTAGGAATGCTTGCTTCTGCCTGCGCCCACCTCCTAATTTCAGAGGCAGCGTCTGTGGCTCAGAGGGATATCAGTTGCTTGCTGCGAAAGGCGTCCCAGGTTTACTTAGAACATAGATCCCTTGACTCTCTGACTCTGGGAAGATGTACTTCCCAGAGGAATGGGGGCTTGTGCTGTCCACCTGACCCCACGAGCCCCTGGAGGCTGATTCTGTGAAAGGTGTCTGCAGGACTCGCGGCAGTTCTAACTGGAGGAGGGGGCGTGAGATGGGGGAGGCCGTGAGGGTGGGAGAGGAGGCGCATCCCCTGGTGGGCTCACCATGAGCTCCATGCGGGCAGGGTTGGGGTGGGGCGCACCACTGGGGCTGAGCGCGGGCAGTGTGGGGCACAGGTGGGGTGTGTGGGGCAGAACGCAGGGCTGAGATGGTGTGGTGGGGGGCACGGGTGGGTGTGGCCGTGGGGCAAGAAGGGCCTTCTTTTAACAGCTTTGCCCCTTGCCTGTAAGAGCACCCTGGTCTGAAGCAGGAAGGTCAGGTATATGGGGAGGAGACTAAGTGGCCTGCTAAGGCCACTGCCAGAGGATGGGCATGGGCACAGGCCCACTCTGAGCTGGAAAGAGGTCCCTGGCTTTGTGAGTTTTTACACATGTGGCCAGCAGGAGTGGGCAGCCATTGGAGAAGGCCCCCAGCTGTAGGTGATGGGGGCCCTGCCAGATGGGTTGGTGGTCAACCTGCCCCTGACACCTCTGTTCCTGACCCTGATGCACTACAGCGTGGCTGAGAGCTTGGCCCAGAGCCAGTGTGCATGGCTTGAAATCACACACAGGCCAGGGAAGCATTTCAGAATTAGCCAGTGGTCTATCAGGTATCCTTAGATTGCATGGTTCACTCTAGATTATGTGAGTTCTCTTGAAAAGTTAATTTTCTATTAAATGAGTCAAGACAGAGCAGAACAATTTCGTGTTTTAGTCTGGCTTCTTCTGGAGATGGTGGTGAACATTAGTTTCCTCCATTAATGAGCCTTCCCACTTTGGTTTCAAAACCAGTGATGCCCTCAGACTGATCCAGGCACTGAGCGCTGGAGAGTGGTTGACTCCAGGGCGGTTCCTGAGAGGCTGAGCTCCCTCTGCTGATGGCACTGTGGAGGCTGCGCTTGAAGACGTGCCCAGAGACCAGTCTGCCTGCTTAAGTGTTCACTGGGGGGGAGCAGCTCATGTGGGAAAATATATGGCGATTCTAAGGCCTCTAAATGTGCCTTGGAGTTAAGCAAAACAATCCGGAAGCCTTTCTGTGAGAAACAACATTACGCAATGAAGAATATGCACCATTCACAGACAACCATGAAGGCAGCTCCTGGAGAAAGCCTCTGAAGCCACTCTGGAGGCCGGCATTTCTGCATGTGTGTTTGTGCGCTGCATCTCAGAGGCCTGTGTATACTGGACAGTTTTCCAACTGCCGAGGTCTCAGAGGCAAGTGGAGGCCATGCCTTCCTGACTTTGGATCTGGGGTGAGCTGGAAATCCTGATTTAAATGATCAAAAAGTAAAGATCACAGGAAGAAATAACCCAATAGGTTGAGCCAGAAGCAGCAGCAGATGAAAGAATCAGCTAGAACAGAAAGCACGGAGTAGGGTGACGAGACTGCCCATCCAGGGTTTGAGATAATTAAGGACAATGCAAGCAATAATAAAAAAAAATGCAGCAGAATGAAAACGAAATGAGAGGTTAAAACAAAATTACCAGAACTTATGGAAGCAGAAAATGTGGGCCTGGAAGCTAGAGACTCTGTGGATGGATCAGACGGTTGGTCAGGGGTCCATCAAGTGGGGGTCATCAAGGTGTAGCGTGGGTCTGGAGAGATGATCCCAAGTGCGGCGTCCAGAGCAACAGGTGTGGAAACGTGCGGGACTGGGGAAGGACGGACAGTCCAGGTGGCGTCCTGTGTGAGTTCCCGAAGGGGTGGAGATGGGAACGGTGGCAGAGGCCCCAGAAGGGCAAGGAGGTGCCAGGCTGTGTGTCGCTGGAGGTCACGGGTTCCCAGCAGGATGTTCCAAACCGGACAGTCAGGTGGGATACATCGTAGTAGGCAGCAGGAGGCCAAGGCCCAAGATAAGAGACAAACGGCCTGGGGAAGGGCGCCGTTCAGGCCGCGCCTGAACAGCAGCGGCAAGGGTGGCGGGAACAGCAGGAGTCCTTCCAGACTCTGAGAGCTGACTGTCGTCAGGAATTGTGCGTCCCCTGAAGCTGGGAAGGACAAAGGGAGAGATGACAAATGGCAACCAAACTCCCCTAACAAGCCGGAGGCGCGTCTCACGAGCCAGCGGCGCAGCTAAAGCGCTTATCTCAGGAGCAGCGCAGGCCCCGGGAAAGATGCTGGGGTGCAAGCCGAGGGGGAGCGGGGCGAGAAGGGACTGGAGCGTCGAGACAGAGAGCGTGTCGGGGGCACGGCAGGAGGGGGCGTGGAGAAGGGTGTGGGCGGACAGGGACCCCACGACGTGCACAGGGCGCCCAGCCCCAAGGAACGCACGCCCGCCAGGAGGGACCGGAGGCCGCTCGGGCTCACCAGAGATCCCAGAGGGTGAGGCTCAAATCACGAGATTCTATTTCATTAGCTGTTCAGACTGGCAAAGGGAAAGACTGCCAGCCTCAAGTGTGGGCCAGAATCCGGGGCAAACTGGAAATTCTTAGACGCCGCTGATCAAACCGTTTCGATGCTGTTTTGGCAACGGCAAAGCACAGCGACTGTGTGCAAGGCCTCCCCGAAGCTCCGTGCGCAGGCGTCCCCGGCTGTGTTCCGCGCTCTAGGAAAGCCTGTCCCTAACAAGGGTCAGGGCCACGGCCGTCCTAACAGCAGTCAGACGGCAGTGCCCGCAGCCCCGCCGCCGGAGAGGAACTCAGCGCCACAGCCGCGGGAGGCGCCGGAGCCGCGTCTCTCGTCTCGGGGCTGGGGGCGCGCTGAAGCACGCAGCGGGAGCGTGTGAGGGCAGGAGCAGCCCCTCCGCGCGCTGCTGGGCAGCGCCTGCACGCACAGGCGCGCGGCGCGGGGCTCGCGCGGTGTGGCAGCCGGCGGCCCCGGCCCCGGGGGAGGGCGCGCCCTCAGCGGCGGTGCGCCGCCCCCACACGGCAGTGACGCGCCCGGGCTCTTCCGCGGGCTGCTTTCCCCCTCGGCGACCCCCGAAACAGTCCACAACGGAGTGAACGGGCCAGAAGACCAAGCGGAAGACACTGGCAAGAGGGGCACGAAGAAGGAAGGGGCAGGACAGGAGCAGCAGATGAGGCAGGCTTCGCGGAAGCAGACAGACAGAACGCCTGGCTCTTCGGGGAGACCCCTGAGACGGGCCCGGCTCTTCGGGGAGACCCCTGAGACGGGCCCGGCTCTTCGGGGAGACCCCTGAGACGGGCCCGGCTCTTCGGGGAGACCCCTGAGACGGGCCCGGCTCTTCGGGGAGACCCCTGAGACGGGCCCGGCTCTTCGGGGAGACCCCTGAGACGGGCCCGGCTCTTCGGGGAGACCCCTGAGACGGGCCCGGCTCTTCGGGGAGACCCCTGAGACGGGCCCGGCTCTTCGGGGAGACCCCTGAGACGGGCCCGGCTCTTCGGGGAGACCCCTGAGACGGGCCCGGCTCTTCGGGGAGACCCCTGAGACGGGCCCGGCTCTTCGGGGAGACCCCTGAGACGGGCCCGGCTCTTCGGGGAGACCCCTGAGACGGGCCCGGCTCTTCGGGGAGACCCCTGAGACGGGCCCGGCTCTTCGGGGAGACCCCTGAGACGGGCCCGGCTCTTCGGGGAGACCCCTGAGACGGGCCCGGCTCTTCGGGGAGACCCCTGAGACGGGCCCGGCTCTTCGGGGAGACCCCTGAGACGGGCCTGGCTCTTCGGGGAGACCCCTGAGACGGGCCTGGCTCCACCAACAGCCTCGTTAGAGCGCGCGGGCGCAGTTACCGGGGGAGGGGGCAGCTCGGTGAGCTGCGGGTAAAAATCGCGAGAGGAAACTGGAGGGCTTGTGAAAGCGATTTAGAAGACTGGAGGCCAGCAAGAGTGACTCAAAAAGGCCGCACTTGAGTCAGCTTGTAATAGTTAAAAAGGCACACCCTGAATTTTCAGGAAGCTGAGTTTGAGGAGTCCACGGGCGCAGTCGGCACGCGCCGTGGGAAGCGCACGCGGTCCCCAGATTGCGCTCTTGCAATGACTCCCCGAGCCTGGGACTGGCTCCCAGAGGGAGGCGCGCGGCCGCGGCAGGCCGCTCCAGCCCAGCCACGGGGCACGTGGAAGCCCGACTCTGCAGGAGTCTGCCTGAGCCTGAGCAGTGGCCGTCATCTCCTGTTGAGCAAGAAAGCCCTGAACCTTATATTCTTCTAGGTCCATATTCGGCTTGTGACATTTCCTTACTGGCTCTAAAGAACCCCTCCTTATTGGTGGGTTTTGCAAGGAGAGCCTTAATTCCGTGAAGACCCTTCCAAGACAAATGCCTCTGTGTCTCTGAAGCAGTGGAAAGAAGAGCGGAAGGAGCTCGCTGTGTCCTGGGCCGAGGGTTGCTGAACCGGAAGGAAAGACAGTGCGCGGCCGAACACCTCGGCGACCTCGCCGACGTTGCAGGGGGGCTTCTCAAAGCATTCTCTGCAGGTTCCCTTTGAGCGACGCACCCTTGGAACATTCCGGATCCTCACCTCAGGGCAGACGTGAACACCAGAGAGCTCACAGCTAAATGTTACCAGCCTGGAAAGAAGAGAGAGCTGCCCCGTGGTTAGAACAGAAAACGCCATGGGTTTCTAAGGCTCCCTGCCCCGCCCCTCAGAGCCGTGATTCCAGAAGCGGTGCCCGTCGCGCCCCTGCTCCTCTGGGGCACGGTTCTGAGAGTCGGTTTGTTGGCACATTGCGTTCTCAGCGTTTCCCCTGAAGGAGCAGAGTAACCAGGAGGCCCTGTGTCTGTGGGGTGGGCAGGGCGAGTTTCCTGTGGCATTGAGGACTCCGTGTGTTGCCGTCTGCGTGGCCCTCGCCAGGCCCCCAGCCTGGCCTCTGGGGGACTCAGCAGCACGTCTGTCGGGGTGGGGCCCCCAGGCAGAGGCACAGGGGCCAGAGACCACAGGTTCTGCCCTTCAGATGCTGCAGAAAGACGGTCAGTGACCGTGAGGGGAGGGACTGAGGGGGCTCGGGGTCATCAGCACAGACACACCCTCCAGCCACCTTGGTCCTGTGTCTGAGAGTCGACAGTGTGACTTGTAGGTGGCACCAGGTGTCTGCGAACAAGCTGGTTACCATGGAAGTACAGGAAGGTGCTGACCAGGCCAGTCGTGGACACCCGCCTCAGGTCTCAGCCAGAGGGCGCCCGTGGACGTGTGCCCTGGGGTCTCCCCCAGGCTCTTCATCATCTGTCCCCACCAGGCTCTCTGCTCTGGCTCACCCCCGTCCTGTTCTTCCATGGGCCCTGGGGGGTCCCTGCAACCATCGGACGTGACGCAGACGCGTTTCTGAGGCCGCAGCATGTCGCTCTGGGGTGGATGGCTGGGACTGCATGACGTACCATCATGGTGGAAAGAGCTCCCTGTCACCCGAGGTGACCCCTGGGCGAAGCTTGAGGTTGCACGAAAGGCCCGGAAATGCAGACAAAAGTCTCCCGGAAGTGTCACCACTCTGGGGGCAAACCAGAGTCATTCTTATTCATTAATACACGTATTTGAGAGGCGAGTTTTTATCTCTTAGGAGATACCTAGGTATCCCAATAGGTTCAAGAAATACTGACAAACTGTTTACTGTTCTTATAATTAAAGCTAGATTTCTTAACTTTGAACACTTTAAAGCTTGCATCTTCTTCTGAGGCAAGTTAGAGATTTTTCCTTTTAATTTTGTCCTATGAGGTCAGGTAGACTTAATCTGCACTAATATTTAACAAGCTGAGTGAAGGCTTGGTTCAGGGTGTGGCTGAGCATTAATGGAAGTGACGAACAGGGAGGCAGGCAGGCGGCCATCCGCCTTTGAGCGCCCTGGAGTGGGGTCTTTCTGTCCAACACAACAGAGTCTTCACCTTCAGGAGAACTGGATGTCACAGCAGAGGCTGAAGCGGAGACCCGCGGAAACCCGGGCGCGTCCCAGATGGTGCCAAACCCCGCATTTCTGGGAGCAGTGACCCATTTATGGGCTGTATGGAATTAATTTTGTCTTAAGCCTCACTAAAAGCAGTATGGGTCATGGAGACAATCAGGCTTTTATTCTTTGAAATAATTTACATTGCAGGCTTGCGTGTTACTTGCCTTATCAAACGGAAGCCTGTAGCCTTGCGGGGCGGATAATTGCAAATTGATGTCTGGGCTTCTCGTTTGCCCTCCTGCCCTTCTTCCTCTCCCTCTCATCTCCCTCTCTCCTCCAGTTAAACTCCAGTTAAACCCTACGTGGTCACGTAGGGTTCTGGGGCTGCTAGCCGGCCATATGAGTGGATGGCAAAGCTATATGAAGTCACTTTTATTTGAACGCAGGAACTGAATTACAAAGCGCAGGAACATGGGTGCAGGCAGAGACTTTCTTCTAAGATTGGGTTCAGCCTCTGAAGGATCCGTACAGGCCAGAAGCAGTAAGCCCAGCCCCAGAGGTGCTGGCAGTGCCCGTCACGGTGGTTCCAGGCTGCGTTCTTGACACAGGACTTTTTCTTACTCACGCCATCAAATCTCAAGTTTCAAGACAAAAAGAGGTGGAAAACACCTTTTGTAAAACACTAGAAACCAACCAAAATCTAGTTTATTCACCAAAGCAAAGTGGGATCAGTCCTGGGTGTCCATTGGAAGGACTGATGTTGAAGCTGAAACTCCAGTACTGTGACCACCTGATGCAAAGAACTGACTCATTTGAAAAGACCCTGATGCTGGGAAAGATTGAAGGCAGGAGGAGAAGGGGACAACAGAGGATGAGACGGTTGGATGGCATCACTGACTCAATGGACATGAGTTTGAGCCAGCTCCGGGAGTTGGTGATGGACGGAGAGGCCTGGCGTGCTGCAGTCCATGGGGTCACAAAGAGTCGGACACGACTGAGCAACTGAACTGAACTGAAAGTGGGAGGGTTGGAGGGTCCTAGACCTTAGACTGGAAAACAAGACGACAGTAAACACTCACATGAACGAAATCTCCATTATCTCCCAGACCTACAGACACGTCCAGTTCTGCCCCACGACTCTGTCTAGAGCCCTCAGAAGCATTCGGACGGTCAGACGTAGTCAACAGTGCAGAGTAACATGGCCGGATTGCAGCAGAGAGCCGAGAAGTCCCACGGGTGGGGGTGGGTGCGTGCCCTGGGAGGACACGGGGCAGGGGTGGCCCTGTGGGGGCAGTGGAGACCCCACCCGGCCGGGCTGGGACCACGAAGCCCGGCTCTGCCGCCCCAGTGCTGGGTGATTACTGCGTCCTGTTCGCCCTGAAGAGGCACTCTGTTCCCGGGCCATCTGCTTCACCTCAGGCTTCAGAAGCGAAGCGTGCTTCCCCCTCCGCTTTTGATCAGTCACTTCCCCAGACAGCAGGAAAAGGCAGGTGGCTCGGGTGTCGTTTTTAGGATTAAGTGCAGCTTGCGCTGTGCAGAAACAGCAGAAAGGCGCCCGGAGCTTTCCAGGCAGGCGCCTGCTGCGGTCTGATTCGCTGCTGCAAGGAGCCGTGCAGGGGCAGCAGGGTCATGAACCACAGGCTCTCCGTCAATAGGCGCGACATGACTGCACGAAAACCTTTCAGGGCAGGCTCTGGGCCCTCACTAGGCCGAGGCCGGGGCCCGCTCGCAGAAGGCAGCGTCCGCTCACCCTGGACGGCCGCGCATTTCCACCAGGCCACGGAGCCTGGGAGGCAGTGGCCGGGAGGCAGCGGCCAGGCCTTGCATCCCGTTAGCTGAGGCACGCTGTGTGGGGTCAGGCACCTGAGACCCTCGAACCTCAGGAGAACAATCAGGATTTCTCCTGGTTTGTCTGTTACTGACTCGCCAGCCTGCACGGAGGGCTGTCTTTGCCGGGAGTGCGGATGGGGGGCAGTGGCCCCGAAGGGCTTGGATTCTCGGGCAGGTTCCCGTGACCTTTGGGAGCGTGTGGGGAGAAGAGCCAGTCCTCTGGGACCAGCACTGGGCTCCGGGCCGCCGCCCCCCACGCCACCTGCGTGTGTCTGATCAGGGGCTTGGGCTCCTGTCTCGGTTGGTAGGGTGGTGCTTGTGGTGACAGCCTCTGCCAGCCTCGGGGTCGGCTGGTGACCCCGTTCTCTGGGGCAGGACAGTGAGCCGGAGCACGGGCCCCCAGGTGGGAGCCGCGTGCCACTGCAGCGTCAGGGCCCCACGCAGCCGGCGGCTCTGGGGCTCCTCCTGCTGCTGCCCCCCACTTCATGCCCCTCCTCTTAGGCTTGGCTTTTCATTTCTTAAACTCTCTCTGAAGAAAACATTCCCATTGTTCTGCGTTTGGGAAAATTTTTAAATTGATAATATGGTCCTTGAAGGAAAGAGGTCTGCACTGTCCTCTGGTTGAGTTAATGGAGTGGCTCTGAGATCGGGGCTGGGGAGCCCAGGGCTGCGCCTGGCCCGCGCTGTGTCCTCACGTGCCTGCTTCTGTCGTCCGTTCCTCCTTTCATCTCCTGCTTCTCATTTTATCTGCTCTTTCCTCTCGCGATAAACCCCTGCTCTTTCGAGTTTTATCTCAGCACCACAATGAAAGGTCTTCAAAGAGCTAGTTTCAAAAACATCCCCCAGAGAGACCCAATTAAATACATGAAAATGGTTTGTGGTGGAGGCTGGAGTCATTGGGGTCATAAGAGTGTCTGGAATTTGCTGGTGAAGCATGGAAGCTGGGGGCATCCCCCCCGCCCCGACTCCCCTGCCTCCTCCAGCAGAGGGCTAGAGCCCTGCGGGCCCGGGGGAGCGTCCTGTCCTGCACAGGGCCTTCCCAGGTGGGCAGAGCGTCTTCAGCTGCCAGCTGGCACATTGAGGAGAAAGCACAGCTTCTCTGAGCTTCACCTTCTGCTCAGGCCACTGGCTAGGAAGGCTGCAAACCAGGGCCCATGGGTTCAGGGCCCATGGACCCAGGACTATGAACCCAGGGCCTGTGTATCCAAGGTCTGTGGACCCAGGCCTGTGGACCTAGGGCACATGTATCCAGAGCCCATGGACCTAGGGCACGTCGACCTAGGGCACATCGACCCAAGGCACGTCGACCCAGGGCCCGTGGACCCAGGACTGTGGATCAGGAGTGGAAGAACCCAGCGGCCACGTCTGCACAGACACATCAGAGCCTCATGTTCCCTGGGCTGGAACTCCACCAGCCTCTCCCAGCTTTGTATACACAGGGTGGTCCCGTTGGCTTGGGTTTAGTCAGGTCAGGAGCTGGTGGTCTCCTCAATCATAGCGACTGATTCAGTGGTGACCCTTGACCTTGAACCCCTTTCTTCTGGGGGGAGGCAACCTGTGGGAGGCAGCTGGTTCCTGCTGCTTCACCCATGAGCAGTTGCATCTGGGAAGGAGCCCTGTCCTGCTGGAAGCATCCATGGTGAGGCTGGAGGAGGAGGCTGGCTGCCCCAGGAGCTCTGAATCCCACACGTTTCTCTGGACAGACAGCACCCTCATCGGGGGAAGGCGGTGGCCACCTGGCCCTGCCGGCTGCCTTCTCTCCTGGGAGACCTGCCTGGGGGCACCGCCCACAGAGGCGCCTCGAGGGAGGCCCAGTCTGGCCAGGCAGCAGAACACAGCACCTTGCCTCTCACCAAAGAGCAAAAATTACTCCCAATTACATGCAATTAGCTATTTTAAATTATTAATGGTGGTGAAAGAATGTGTCTATTCAACAAGTAATTTGTGATAATTTTTAGTAATTAAAAGTCATTTCTAGCAATTAAGTCCTAATTTACTGCATTTTCGGGTGATGCTTTTTTCCAGGGGTGCCTCTGAGTTGCATTGCTGGGCCTTTTCTCTAGGCACTTTGCTCAGTAAATTTGCTGGCTTGGGTATTTGGGGGAGCCCAGTAACTGTGGTGTGGGAGAGGAAGTAAGAACAAAGGGTTGACCCTTGTTGACACAGGACAACAAAGGTCCGTCTAGTCAAGGCTATGGTTTTTCCAGTGGTCATGTATGGATGTGAGAGTTGGACTATGAAGAAGGCTGAGCGCTGAAGAATTGATGCTTTTGAACTGTGGTGTTGGAGAAGACTCTTGAGAGTTCCTTGGACTGCAAGGAGATCCAACCAGTCCATCCTAAGGGAAATCAGTCTTGCATACTCATTGGAAGGACTGATGTTGAAGCTGAAGCTCCAATATTTTGGCCACCTGATGCAAAGGCTGACTCATCTGAAAAGACTCTGATGCTGGGAAAGATTGAAGGTGGGAGGAGAAGGAGACAGAGGATGTGACGGTTGGCTTGCATCACCGACTCGATGGACATGAGTTTGGGTGAACTCTGGGAGTTGGTGATGGACAGGGAGTCCACGGGGTCACAAAGAGTGAGACACGACTGAGCGCCTGCACTGAACTGAACACAGGATCCCCCATGGAGCCCCCCTCTTGGTTTGTGCAGAGTCACTTATGGAGCTTGGTCTACTGAGGAGCCCAGAGCCAAGCTGGGCCTTGGAGCACCTGCTTGCCAGGTCCTTGCAGGCCAGGGCGGCTGCTGGCCCTCTGGATGGCAGCCTGGAGCCAGGCAGCCCAAGGGAACAGGTCTCCTTGCCGTCTTCTGCCTTCACTTCCGGAACCGAACCCCCTGCTCAGTGGTGTGGGAGAGCTGGGCCAGTGAGGGCAGGGTCCAGTCTCACTAAGTCAGCCTCCTTGAGGTGGTCTGCACGTGGATGGCAGGCAGGAGACCACCTCTGTCGATAGACAGGGGACCCTGTCCCCAGGGAACTCTGCCCCCCTTTTGTCATGTGGTAGGTAAACATTCCGAGTAAAGTCTTCAGACATGAAATGACTTGGGTTCCTCTGGAAACCGTGCAAACTGATCATTCTAACCGAGACGATGCCTGTGTCCTGGGTGGAGGTTGAAACGTTAGTGTGGTTCCTGCCCGCCCGGGTTTATTTTCTGTTAAGATGGGTGGGAGTAGCCTCCAGAGACCAGAGACCAGAGACCAAGGGCACCCATGATTACACACGTTTCTTTCTCCCAAGAAAACCCAGGGCCAGGGTGACCCCTTCTCTCCTGGATGGCTACCCTGTTCACGGGACCAGCGGTGCCCTGGGCACGGGGCCGCTGCCCCCCCATGCAGATGCCGGCGTCCCCGCCATCCCAGCGTGTCCAGGCCTCCCACCTCGTCTTTCTCTGGTCGTTCAGCTTCCTCTGCTGAATCCACAAGCCCCACCCCGGAGCCCCTCAAGTCCAAGTCCGCAGCTGCTGCAGGAAGTCACGGTGGGTCTCATGTTGCCCAAATGGTGGGGTTCAAGCTTCAGCCAGATCCCAGCCCTCTTTATAACAAGTATTTTGTAAGCCCCCTTTACTATCCTGAAATAATAATGGCACCCCATCACGCAAGAAATTAAAACAGTGAAATACTGTGATACAGAGGGCAGGCAGGGGAAACGAGTGACGATGAAGCGTCGCGGGTCTGGATCTGTGCACACCTGCGCCCAGCGGGGCTGGGGGTGGGAGAGGGCACCTGGTGCAGGTCTCTGGGCCAGCGTGCTCCTCTGGGGGCTGGGGGTGCAGCCCCGAGTCTGAGTTGTGACAGGGCCCCAAAGCGGTGCACAGAGATCGACACTGCTTCCTGCCCGAATCTGCAGAAGGTGACCGGGACCCCAAGGAGCAGGCAGGGTGGGTCCTCTCAGGTCCTCCCTCCCGGCGGCTCAGGGACGCCTGAGAGCTGAGGTGGGGGTGTCCTGGGAGGGCCTCGGGGAGGCCAAGCTCTCTGTGCGATGGAGGCTGGACACCTGGTCTTCTCCCACCGGCCATCTGCCCTCGGGCCTGACGTTGGAGACACAGTGCCTGGCAGCGTGGGCTGCTCCCCGAAGGCTGGCAGGGGCTGGGTTCACCAGCGAGGGTGCCCTGGTTACAACAGCATGAGGGCCTCCAGGACGCGGAGAGGCCCGGCGGCTGCCCATCCCCTGGGTGGCTGGGCGGGGAGCTGGGCCTGGCCTTTTCCGCTCCCGTCAGCCGATCCTTCCCAGGGAACACCTGCCGGCGTCGCCTCAGGCAGAGAGGCTGGCGTGAAGGAAGCAAGGGCGGTGGGATCCCTGCAGATGCCACGAGAGGGAGGGGAGGGCTGCAGGTGACAGCGGGGTGGCCAGAGCAGTGACCAGCGGGGTGGCCAGAGCAGTGACCAGCGGGGTGCCCTCGGGGGTGGCAGCGGGGTGCCCTCAGGGGTGGCAGCAGGGTGCCCTCGGGGGTGACAGCGGGGTGGCCAGAGCAGTGACCAGCGGGGTGCCCTCGGGGGTGACAGCGGGGTGGCCAGAGCAGTGACCAGCAGGGTGGCCCTCGGGGGTGGCAGCAGGGTGCCCTCGGGGGTGACAGTGGGCTGGCCAGAGCAGTGACCAGCGGGGTGGCCAGAGCAGTGACCAGCGGGGTGGCCTCAGGGGTGACAGTGGGGTGGCCCTCGGGAGTGGCAGTGGGGTGGCCCTCGGGGGTGGCAGCGGGGTGGCCAGTGCAGTGACCAGCGGCGATGCCTCGGGCCCTCTGTCGGTCGCCCTGACTCCGCCCCACCCCTTTCCAGTTAGCGCCTGCCATCACGCCCACAGGCGCCCAGGACGCCTCCCTGGGCACTCGTGAGCATCACGTTGCAGCACACAAAGGCAGGTCTCATCGCAAAGGGCGCCCTGGCCCACAGCAGCTACTTCAGATTCCCAGCTCCCGGCACTCAGAGCCTGGGCTTCACCCCTGGTGTTGCTGCGCAAGCCTCGTGCGCCGGGTGTCCTGTCCCCTGGATCGTGCCATGGAGGTGGGACCATGTGCCGGAGTCGCGGGGCAGGGTGGGGGTGGGGAAGGACCGCCTGACCTGGGGAGCGGGGCTCTGTCTTCCAGCAAACCTGTTGAGTGTCTTGGTGACCAGGCGCGTACGCAGGATCTGCGACTCAGGGTCCCTCCCCACCTCTGCCGAGCGACACTTCCAGAGTCAGTCAGGTTGGCTGCACTTGGTGTCCTGCCCCTCAATGCTTAAGGGTCTGGATGGTGGAGTCTGTTGTGCCAGCTTTCGTGTGACTTTGCAGCAGAGGAGGCGGCGGGACCAGGGACCAGTGTCCTGCCGTGTAGACGTTTAAGGAACTGGCTGGTGGAGTCCCTGGTTCCAGCCTTCCTGTGACTTTTCAGCCCAGGAGGTGGCAGGAGCAGGAAGCAGTACCGGCAGCAGGGGCCCCTCCAGCAGCCTGAAGCAGAGCCCAAGGCTTGCTGCGGAGAAGGCAGGAGCCTCGCCGGGCTTCCCTTGCTGCCCCGATCATGTGCAGTGCTGAGCACCGAGATGTGCGTGTGATGAAGTCGTTCACGCAGTGACGTGTGCCCTTAACTTTTGGAAGGAGGACAGACAGATGCACGGGAAGGGGGAACGGGCCGTGGGACCGGGTGTCTGCGTCCAGCGAGGGCAGTTAGGGCCACGCTCTGCCCGGAGCTGCCCCCAGTGTGCCGTCGTCCGCTCTCAGACAGGCCGCCTCCCAGGCTCCGGCCTCGCGCGTTTAGCTAGAGCGGCCCCGATGGCCCCCACCTCCTCTCAGAGTCTCTGCGTCAGAGGGTGGGGCGCTCCTGACCCCTGGAGCTCTGTGGCCCGGAGGCTGTGGCCTCTGTGCGCACACTCGCCGGCCTGCCTGAAGACGCGGGGGAGCGCGACGTCCTGCCTCCGCGCCTCTGCCTCCGTGGGCCCACAGCTCTGTGGTCCAGCTGCCCTCCCGGGTCCCCGTGGCTCCTGCCGGCGGAGCGGCTAGAGCCCCTGGCGAGGCGGCGGCCTTTCTGAAGCTCATCAGTGAAGGGTTTCCTGGCGAGGGCGGGCGGAGGCTGCAGCGGGTGGGGTGTGTCCCGGGTGAACCATCGGGAAGGAGGCGTGGGAGCGAGCGAGGCAGCCTTGCTGCGGCGCGTCCACCCTCAGCAGCCGGGGAGACGGGAGGACGCGGGGCGCGGGCCAGCGGAGGCGAGGCGGCCCACTCCTGGTTCACAGGGGCTTGCGGCCACCGCCCGTTGTGACAGCTGGGGCCTATTTTCCTTCTCTTTGGTGCGGGCGATGAATGAAAACGTCTAAAATCTGACATCTTTGACTCCACCTTTGAACGTCGCCGTGAACCTGTGCTGGGAGTTCGGCCTTCACAGATAGCAGAGCTTCACCGCCGCTCTGACGGCGACTGCGCCGTCCCTGGCCCAACCTGCGAGGCCTCAGAGCCCGTAACTGTGCAGAGTCAGGCGCCGTCCACAGTCCCCCCCGACATCTGGTTCCCTCTTGCCGGACGCTGCTGAGCCAGGAAGGTGCCTGAGGCCCGGGATGCGCCGGCTGCGTGCCTCCTGGAGACGTGTCTGAACCACCACCCGCTGTCCGTTCCCCTGAGTGCCAGAGCTCCTGGCACCCGCCATGTGGGAGCGCCTGCCTGAGGCTGCCTGTGCCGCCTGTCCAGGGCCACGTGTGCCTGTGTGACCCCCCTCCCACACCTGGCAGGACCCCAGGCCTCCCAGGGGGTGGGAGGCCTCAGCCAAGGCGGGAAGACAGTGCTCTACGCCGGCCACGGGGCTGCTCGGGGGTCCCCTGCAGAACAGCCTGTGGGGCCTGGAGCCAGGGCCCCTGGGTCACAGCCGAGACCGCTGCCTGCCAGCCTCTGAGGAGCCACCACAAAGCGACCCTGCTGTCAGAGGCCGCGCTCCTGAGGGACAGGGGTGCTCCGCTGGGAGGAGCGGCCTTGGCCAGGGGCGAGCTGGGCAGAGAGCCCGGGGTTTGCCGGGGGGCTGCAGCAGAGGCAGCCTCTGGTCCGCCCGCGGTGAGCGGGAGGGAGACGGGGCTGTCCACATAGGGAGAAGCGGGATGGGAGCGGGCGCGGGGCCCGCCGCCCCCCAGCGCTGTGAGGGAAGTGCCCAGAGTGGACGGGGCCCTGGTCAGGCGGAGGTCAGGCTGTACAGAGGGTGCTGGGCACCGTTCCAGGGCTTCCTACCAGGAAGGCACGTGGCACAGGCCACCTTCGGAAATTGACTGTCTGCAGCCAAAGAAGGGTTTGGAGCTCTGGTGTGGGCAGGGGCCCGGGGAGAGGCCTTCCCCGCCAGCCCCCGCCTGTCCCTGCGGGATTTGGAACCGTGTCAAGTCTCCATCCAGAGGCGGCCTCTCGTCCGGACTGTCGCCCCTGAAGGCCCCTCCTGCCGCCCTCGCCTGCCGGAGGCTGCACAGGACACACTGGGCAGCCTTCGTGCCCTGAGCGGGCCCGGGAGGCCCTGGTGTCCCAGGAATCGTGAGCGTCCAGCGCCAGGCGTGGACTCTGCCTGCACCGTGTGCAGTAAGAGCCTAACAGGCAGGCCCGCCTGGAGTGTAACGCGGCTTCACACACGCGTGTCAGCAGCTCGCGCAGTAACTCTGCACATCTGGCTTCTGCACCGCGTTTATTCATTTCCATCGAAATGCACATGACATGCGATGTGTATGTTTGCTTCTCTGCCGAGTTGGGTGATCTTATTCCCCGCGTGGGAGCTGGTGCCCTCTGGGAAGATGACTGTGCCTGGTGACACATTATTGATGGGGGCAGTGATGCCAGGGGGTCAGAAGTTGGGACGGAGTCAGCTCTGCAGCGTCCGGCCTCCTTCCACTTCGCCCTCCCCAGGATGTAAAACGTGGGGTCGGGGGGCAAGTGTGGGGAGGCCAGACCTGGTCTGATTTCAGGGAGGGAAGCTGGTCGGTGGGTTGCCAGTCCTCACTAGCTGGGAACCTTGGCATCAGGCCAGCTGTACGCACACGTTGCTGAGCGTTTGTGGAGTCAGTGTGACCACACCTGGTGCAGGAGAGGCTCCCAACTGGGGAAGGGGAGCCCCGTGGGCTGTGCCTGTGTGCACCTGTGTGTGTGCACCTGTGTGTGTGCACCTGTGTGCGTGCACAGGGCTGTGTAACCCATGTTTGTGTGTGCACAGGGGTGTGTGCACTCATATGAGTGCATCTGTAGGTCAGGAGAGCAGGGTGGGGGGTGAGAGCCCCGAGGCCCTGGGGCGGTCGCTTCGGCTGTCCGGCCTGAGGAGGCAGCGCCTGCCCCGTCAGCCTGCAGGCCTCGGGCTCTGAGATGGTGGGCCCTCAGTCCGCAGGCCTGGGAGCAGGGAGCCCGGGATTCCCGGGGGTCGGGCGTGAACTGCGGTGGGTTTGGGTTTGAGGTGGTGTGTGCTCCAAAAGTCCTGAGTGCTGTGTGTGGAACTGGTTTTCTCTGAAATACTGGAAAACCCACAGAATATTCAAAAGGCAGAGGACACAGCCTAGAGGCCAGATCTGAACCGTTTCCTGCGTCCTCGTCCGCGGGAGCACTGGCGCTGGTCTCCCGGGGAACAGCCTGAGTCCGGCCCGTTCCGCTGCTCTGTCTGTCCCACCCCAGGCTCCGCCCAGCCAGACTGTGGGGCCCCAGCCTCTCCGCGGTCCACCCCTCGTCCCTGGGCTTGGCCCAGCACTCCTCGAGTGTGCCTGGGCCTCCGCAGGGACTCACTGCGGGGTGGGAGGTGTCCCTCAGTTCTGCACACTGCTCCTCTTTGCGGGATGACCTCTCCCTGGGGACCCCTGCAGCCAGCCTTCGTCCGCAGCTTGCTCACCAGCCCTGGCCTCACATGCTGTCCTCGGGGCTGCTCGGCCCCTTGCACTGCATCCTCTGGGCAGGGCCCACCTGTCCCTCTCGGCCACCCCGTCTACAGCTTACAGAAGCGTGAGCTGTCTAGCTTGACTGGTGGCTCCCTGCTCAGATGCCCAGGTTCCCGCTGGAAAGAAGCGGCTCAGTGGGCTCATTCCTGTTCACCCCGAGGGCGCTGGACCGCCGAGCTGAGCTGGAGGAGCTGCGGTCGCGGCTCACACAGGCGGATCTATGTTCTTGGCTCCCTGTCCCCTGCCTGAGCGTCCTGGCCCGTGGACTTCACAGACTGCTCCTCCTCCTCCTCCTCTGCGGAGGAGTGCAGGCAAGCGGGTCGGAGGCCTTGCTGCCGACAGGCCCGCCAGCAGCACAGCAGCAGCTGCTTTGTGCCCGCGGCTGAGAGTGCTTCTGGGCCACAGGACACCAGTCGCGGGGCGGTGTTCCGCAGCCGGTGGGGGCACACCCTCTGGAGTTGCAGCCCTTCTGGGCTCTGTCCATCCAGACGCTGGTCTCTCTGGCCCTCAGGAGAAGTCAAACCCGGCTGGGTGCACGGTTTCTCTCCCACAGTGCACGAGCGCCCGCATCACCATGCATCACTGACGAAGTATTTACAAGGCAAAGTTTTTTTTGTGTGGAAAATCTTGTTTCCCTGTGGAATTATTTAATAAAATTTGAGCAGTGCTGAGGAGGCAGTCTTGCAGGCAGTGCTACGGTGGACAGCAGAAGGCAGCTTCCTGGCCCCACTGGTATTTGCTGGACTTTGCTGGGTTTAGAATGTCTGGTGGATGCACACATGTGCGCCTCCAAGCCTCATGGGTGGACAGACAGGCCTCTTGTCCATCAAGCATATGGGTGTTCTGTTTCCACCTGCAGACTCTAATCCCCAGCCCATGTGTGCTCATGCACACACACAAAGCACAAATGTGCACACATGTTCACACGTGCACACACACACACATGAAGGTACACACACACATGTACACATGCACACAAATGCACACACATGCAGACACTCCCGCACAGCTGTGTCTGGTTCCTGGCAGAGGTTGCAGGGGTGCGTCCCACTCCCCCCAGCGAGGATCCCCCACCATCTGCATGCAGAGGAGGGGATGCGAGGAGGTGCTGGGTGGCGTTTCTGGAAGTCTGGGCTCGGGTGGGTTTGGGGGTTTGGGCCCAGGCACCAAGGCAGAGAGAGTGGAGAAGACGCTGGGTTGGGCGTCTGGAAAAGACGCACAAGGAGCATCAGTTGAGAGAGAATCAGGGCCAGCCCTTGGTAAACCCACCTGAAGGCGAGCTACACGTGGGACCTCTCAACAAGCAGCTGGTTTCTTGAAGCAGGGTTAGTCCTCCACCTCGAAAGTAAAAGCTTCCACAGAAGTGGCCGAGATGGGAAAGAGCGAGTGGAAAGTAGCCAGAACAGATGCGCATGGCGCTCAGCACTGCTGGGGTGGGGCGGGGGCGGCACTCAGAGGGAGAGCCGGGCCCTCACCGCCCATGCTGCTTTGCAGGCAGAGCGCTTCCCGGCGAGGGGAAGGAGCCCAGTGGTGGGCTGCCGTGCAGGAAGTTCTGGTCTCCCCTCACAAGGAGGCTGGGAGTGAGTGTCTGTTTACTGGGCCATGATATTGGTTCTGACCCAGACCCCTCCTTCAGAACTCCTCCAGAGTCCTCAGCATGCCAGCGCCCCTCTCCCCCCTTCTCACCCCATCCTTGTTAACTCAGGGCCCCTCTCCCCCCTTCTCACCCCATCCTTGTTACCTCAGGGCCCCAGATGCCTCCTGCAGCCCAGCCATCACATCTGCGATGAAAGCGGAGGGAAAGAGGCGGAAGGGGTTTCCTCGAGTGGCCCCTTCCTTTCACAGCCAAGGAGCTCATTTCCACCCCAGCCCAGCACACCCTCCGTGGGGGGACTCCCGTCTTTTCCAGTGGTCAGAACTGGTCCCCTCTGACCCCCAGGTGTGTGGTCCGTTCTTCTAGCCTTGATGGGAGTAGTGAAGGCCCGGGCCGGCTGTGCACAAGAGTCCTCACGATGCCTGCAGCAGAAAGGCTGGGAAAACGAGCGAGGCATTTGTTAAGAAGTTAGAAAAAGGAGACACACTCGGGAAAGATAGGAAGTAAACAGAGATGAAGACGACAAGCAGCAGTTAGTGGGTTAAATACGGAAAGCCAGCAAAAACTGACGAACAACGTTAAGAGCCAGTTCTCTGGGAAAAAAGAACAAGAAAATGAACGCTGGCTAATCAGGAAAAAAGAGAGAGAACACAGATATACAGAATTAGATGCAAAAAGATAGATGATTAGAACAAAAAGTGAGTGCTTTGTAGAAGCATACAAGTATATTTAACATCTGAGCAAAATAAAAACGTTACTAAATCTGATCACAGAAGATGGGGGCTACCTAAACAGGTCCCTGGTAGTGGGAGACCAACCAGTTACACAACCAGCCCCAGCCCCCTCCACCAAGTGCCAGACTAGTTGGTTTCACAGGTAAATTACTTCAGATCTTCAAGAAATGGACAGTTTCAGTGCTACATGAACTATTCCAGAGTAACTTCTTAGAGAAACAGAGGAGAGTCCAGAAATAGACTAAAATATGTATGGAGTTTGACTCTGATGAAGATAGGTTTTTAAAACAACGGTCAGTTCAGTTCAGTCTCTCAGTTGAGTCCGACTCTTTGTGACCCCATGGACTGCAGCACACCAGGCCTCCCTGTTCATTGCCAACTCCCAGAGTTTGCTCAAACTCATGTCCATTGAGTTGGTGATGCCATCCAACCGTCTCATCCTCTGTCGTCCCCTTCTCCTCCTGCCTTCAGTCTTCCCCAGGATCAGGGTCTTTCCAATGAGTCAGTTCTTCACATCAGGTGGCCAAAGTATTGGATAAAGATAGGTTTTTAAATCAACAGATAGATTGGACAAAGATAGATTTTTAAATCAACAAGAAGACAAATTGTACAATAAACTGTGTTCTAATTTTTTGGGGAAAAGTATTTGAATTCTTATTTCTTTCAATAAAAACAAATTTGGAAAGAATCAATAAAGGAAAGTGATAAAAATTGCTGTAGAAGAAAGCATGGTGAACTTGATTTGCATCATGGAGCCCCTTTTAAATTGTGATGCAAATCTTAAGAAGCCATAAATGGAAAGAGTAATAAATTTGACTATATAAAACTTTTAAAAAATTGGATGGAAAAAATATCCTAAGAACAGTCTCAAGACACATGTGACTGGCAAGAGCTAAACTCCTGTGTCCCGTTATACCTCATACACATGGGTGCAAAGAGCACAAACCAGCTGATGGAGAATGGCCCAGGCCGTGAGCAGGAGGCTTGCAGAAGCAGGCGTGCGAGTCGGCTACAGGCGTGTGCCTCCAGCCTCACCGCGATTAGAGGAATGGACGAAGCGACGCCTAGAGCCCCCACTCAGTGAGGCTCTTGCTGGTGCCTGGTGCCCGGAGAGGTGGGAAGAGGCGCCCTCACACACAGCCGGTGGGAATTTAAATCACACGCTTTCTGGGAGGAGAGGCTGTCGTTGTCTCTTCTTTACAAGCTCACGTGCCTTTGGACCAGAGTCCCTGCCGTGAGGATCGACCTCTGTCCCTGCAGTGGACCCACAGGTGTGCGGTTCTGGGTGCAGTTGTGGCTGGAGCCGAGACAAGCCAAGGGTTTGTGGCAGCTGGTGCTCCTGCCGTGGTGCTGTTCAGAGGACCGCTGCGCCCTGCAGCAGGCTTCTCATCCCTCCTGCCCCCCAGCAGGCTGGTGGGGCCCACTTTGCCCCCCTGCCCGCCCCTCCTCTGCAGGCAGCAGGCAGCCATGCTGGGCCTGTCTCCCCAGACTCGGCCTCTGACGGCCTAACCCACGTGTTTCCTTTAAGCTCATCCGAAGCACTTCTTCTTCTGACCCGAGTCCGGGCCGGGCCGCGGGGGCAGCCATGTGCGGGCATGCTCACGCACCGCTCTCTGCTGGAAGCAGGGCCCACTCCCTCTGTTCTGCCCTGGCCCCCACCACAAACTCCTGGGTTCAGGGCTGGTGGAGACATGACAGACGGTTCAGATCCCAGACGGGCTGTGCCGGGCGGCCCTGGAGGAGGCATGGGGCTGGTGTTTCTCCCAGCAGGTGGCTCTCTGTACACCCTGAGCAGGAGGGCTTGGTGGGGCTTGTTCTGAAGGGTCAGCAGCACCACATCCCGCAGCCAGAGGCTCCTGCACCCAGGGGGCAGCTTGGCCATGTGTCCAGTGAGGTAGCCTGGTGACTGTATGGTGAGGGGGCAGCCTGGTGACCCTGTGGGGGGGCAGCCTGGTGGCCGTGTGGGGGGGCAGCCTGGTGACTGTATGGTGAGGGGGCAGCCTGGTGACCCTGTTGGGGGGGCAGCCTGGTGGCCGTGTGGGGGGGCAGCCTGGTGGCCATGTGGGGGGGGAGCCTGGTGACCCTGTCGGGGGGCAGCCTGGTGGCCGTGGTGGGGGCAGCCTGGTGACCGTGGGGGTGGAGCAGAGCGCGCCTCGGGCAGCCGTGGTCTCTGGGGGCAGGGAGGCTCTGCAGGATTTGCAGAGCTCATCGCTTGGGACCACGGGCTGGCTCATCAGCGTCTGTGAGCAGAAGGTCCCGGAGACCGAATGCAGGGCCTGAGGCAGGGGACTCCAGGGGTGCAGCCCGCCCCCTCCTCTGTGGGCTCCCCAGAAGCCCCTGCCCCATCACCCTGCCCTCACCCCAGCCCCCCCAGAGCGGCTCAGGGGCCAGGCCCCCGGGTGAGAGGAGACACTGCCGCTGGGCTGCTCAGGACGGCCCTGCCGCAGCTAGTCCAGTGCGTCTGGGTCCAGGGGGTGACGCGAGGCGGTGACTCTGAGGACTGCCCAAGGAGGAGACCGGAGGCAGGGCTCCCGTCGAGGCTGCCCTGAGTGTGGGCCCTCTTTTTCTCCAGGAGCTTGGCCCCCAGGGCGCTGAGCACCGTTGACCAGGGCAGGTCCGTGGGTCTGTTTATTCTGTGCTGTGACCTGAGGGACGCTGGTGGGGAGGGTCAGACAGGCCCTGGTGTTTTTCCCAAACGTGCTCTGCTGGAGCCCCGTTCTTGGTGTTCTGGGGGGAGGTCACAGCCTTGTGCGAGTTCTGTGTGTGTGTGTGTGTGTGTGTGTGTGTGTGTGTGTGTGTGTGTGGCCGTGCCGTGTGCTTATGCATGCTGAGTGTGCATGCTGCACCCGTGTGTGTGTTGCATGTGTCACACGTTCACGCAGGCTGTGTATACGCATCTGTGCATGCTTTGCACACACGTGTGCATGTATGGTCCATGTGCACACATTTCACGCGTGTGTGTACATGCGTGTGCACACGCGTGTCATGTCAGGCATGCCTGGGCTCCCGTGTGAGGTGCTGGGCGCTCTGACACTGGGCGTCAGGAATGGACAGGGCCCCGTGGAGGGAGGGGCTGGAGGGCAGTGAGGAGGGACACACAGCTAACAGCCTGAGTGTTGGTTTACGTCCTCCACAGGTTTTCCTGGCCCGAGCGCACCTCTCGGGTTTCCCTGTCACTCAACAATTCCTGTTTCTTGTCTGGGGTCTGTTTTGCTAGACAAAGTATGTTTGTCTGTGAAATAAATGTTGGGGCTCAATGGAGTTGAAGTGCTTGGTTTTCCAGGAGCAAAGGTGACTGAGGTCGCCCCCTCTGCCCTTTGGGGAGCTAAACCCATGCCCTCTCCTTCCCTAACGTGGGGTTCAGGGCCATCCGTGCCCTTGGGAAGCGGCAAGTCTGCGCTCCTGTGGTGCTGTGCTTCACTCCTGTGAAGCCCCCTGTGGTGCTCGGCGTTGGGACGAGTCCTCCCCGGCAGGGGAGTGGGGTGTGAACCCCTGCAGTGGCCTGTTTGGAGCTGGCCCAGCCCTCTTTGAGCCGTTTTCTCAGTGTCTGCCTCCTTTCGAAGCACTGGCCTGGAGAAGTCCCAGATCCTAGCCTTGGACCCGTCAGCTGCTGTGGGCAGGAGCAGGGTCAGCAGCAAGCTGTGCTGTGCTGACCCGGCCGGGTGCCATGTGCGGGGGGCAGCCCGCCTGGGGGGCAGTCTTGGGATGTCCTGGTCTGTGCAGGCTTCTTTGTAGAAGCAACACGTGCCTGGAATCATGGGACCCGCCAAGAGTCCTTTGAAGGGACAGCCTAACAACTGACCAGCTAGCTAGCTCTCTGGTGGCCAGTGACCAGACCCGCTCTGGTTACTGGCTCACCCTGGGCGCCTGTGTTTGCCCAGGTTCAGCTGACCAGATGTGACACGGCCTGACTGAGGAGGTCAGTTAGTGGGAGCGGAGATCATAAGTTTATGGTAAGCTCTCCCAGCATCAGCGCTCGATGCGCATTTGAAGGGCTTGGCATGAGGGGGAGTACACTTCTGCACATCCATGCGGTGCGGGGCAGCCGTGCCCTCACCTCCTCTCTGGTTCTGGGGTTGTGACGAGCAGGTGAGGGACCCCGGGTCGAATGGACCCCTCCGTGGTGAGCCTCAGTTCCGGGAAGAAAGGCAGGCCTCCCTGCGTGGGCGGTGTCCATCCAGGCAGCGGGTCTGTCTGTCCCCTCTCTGGGCAGCGGGAGGAGGGCTGGGTCGGGGCAGGCAGAGGCCCGCCTTGGGTCTGCACATCACACCACCCACCTTGTTTAGGGAGCTCGTGCTGTTTCCCGGCCAGCACTTCCCTGGATCAACTGCTCAGCATCCCTCGATTTCCGTGCTCAGCTGTGACCACACCCTGACCCCTCCTGTCCTCTGAAGCCTGCCCAGGGACCATGGCGGGGGCTGGGCGCTGGGCTTGCGTCCCTCGAGATGGTTGGGGAACGCGAGCGTCGTTCGCTGCCTTAACCAGTGCGGAGGTGAGGATGGGGTCAGCTCTGCCCTGCGGGGCGCCAGGAACTGCGCACAAGTAACCAAGGAGCAACAGTCGCCAGTCCGCCCGCACAGAGCTGTCTGTTCCCATCGCCTGGCCAGCCCAGAGGCGTGGGGGCGGGGGTGTCATTGATGCCAGGGGGCCAGCTCCGCCCCTGCCCCAGCCCAGACTCTACGGTGGAAGTGGCCGTGAGGCAGCCGTGCTGGAGCTGGCGGGTGTGGGGTCCAGGCTGCAGACCCCACCCTCCACCTGCCCCAGGGGCTACAGTGCAGGGGTCGCCATGGCAACAGAGAGGCAGGCTCAGGCAGGTGACAGGACCTTGGACTCAGGCCTCCTCTCATGTGGAGCGTGGGTGTCCTGCGAGGTGCCCGAGAGCCCAGACCACAGAGTCGTGGCCCTGGTGTGGCTGTGACCCTCGGGGGACCTGCCCCGGACCAGCGCCGCAGCTCACACCATCCTCGGGTGTGTGATCAGGCCCGGGACCTACACGCTCACCTTGCTCACTGAACATATTCTGCCTCATTCCTCTCTGAGTGGAGCCCCAGATGGGGCGGAAGCTGCGCACAGTCTGGGGGCCAGAGGTCCAAGGTCACGGCGCCCTGCTTTGTCGCTGGCGCGGACACGCGTTTTGTGTTGCAGACGGCGCCTTCCCTCCGTCCTGATAAGCCGGCAGGGGGCGGGGTCCTCTTCTGCTAAGGGCTTTGGTCCCACCAGGCAGCCTCCTGCAGGGCCCTCAGCCCCGCCCCAGGCCCCGCCCCCCGGGGACGCCCCCCCCCAGGCTGGGGTTTAGCACGTGGATTTGGGGGACACAAGCCCGCAGCCCACGACACCTCCTGTTTCTCTTCATTGCTCACCCCAAGGAAGCTGTCTCCAGGTCACAGGAGCCCCTACCACACTGGGCCTCAACACGGCCGTCGCCAAAGCCCAGTCGCACTCTCGTCTCCGCCCGCTGGGGCCTGACCCCTTCCCCTAAGTGCGGCCCTCAACTCCTGTGGGCGTCTGTATCGTGCTCCACGTGCCACTGTGGGAGCCCTGGGTTCGGTCCAGGGGTTGGAAACTTCCTCTGAAGGGCACAGCCTCCCACTCCAGTGTTCTTGCCTGGATTGTGTGGTCCATGGGGTCGCAAAGAGTTGGACAAGGCTGAGTGACGTTCGCTCACTCTCTCACTTCATGTACCAGAGGCAGGAGAAAGTGTGTCTTAAACAAGTGCCAGGGTCCAGCCCCGGTGGATCCAGGGAATTCGAAGCGGGGACGGAGTCGGCGAGGAAAGACTTATTTACTCAGAGATATAAAGAGAGATTAGGAAAGAATAGTGTAGTAGGAAAATTAGTGGAGAAAAGAGGCTGAATAACTTGGTTTACACAGAGAACCAATAAAACTCCGAGACAGGGGTTTGCACCATCTACGTAGGCAACCGGCACCCACTTGAATAGCAGAGGGTGCCCTGCCTTGGGCTCCCTCTCGCGTGGGTCTTAGAAGCCAGGGCAAATAAGTAGACACGGTGAGCCTCCACACTCCAGATGGGAATTCAGCCAGAAAAGGGAGAAAAAACGACGTGGGGGAGCCAAGCATCTGTGCCAGACCCACAACTTCATGTTCTAAAGCAGCTTATATACCCCAAGTTGTCCATAAAGAAATAATGGAATATGCGGAGTTATGCAGGGGCAGCAGTCCTGACCCTCATTGAGACCAGGCTTTCTTTTTGCATACCTTCCCGTACACAAAAGGTCTCAGGTGGTTTTACATCATCTTCTGGCCAGGGGGCCTGTTAACATTTTTATGGCTCTTTTCTTAGATAAATGTCTATCAACCAGAAAACTCATTTTCTCTTGAAGCGTTTTTTCTTTAATCTGCATCACCCTCAAAGTACTAAATAAAGTTACATTCCTGTAGAACAAAGGTACAGTGGGTTATAACAAAGAAAGCACGCAACTCAAAGATCTAATGTTACTAATACCAGGGCTTGGTTCAGTTCAGTTCAGTTGCTCAGTCGTGTCTGACTCTTTGCGACCCCATGAATCGCAGCACGCCAGGCCCCTCTGTCCATCACCAACTCCCAGAGTTCACTCAGACTCACGTCCATCGAGTCCGTGATGCCATCCAGCCATCTCATCCTCGGTCGTCCCCTTCTCCGCCTGCCCCCAATCCCTCCCAGCATCAGTCTTTTCCAATGAGTCAACTCTTCGCATGAGGTGGCCAAAGTACTGGAGTTTCAGCTTTTAGCATCATTCCTTCCAAAGAAATCCCAGGGTTGATCTCCTTCAGAATGGACTGGTTGGATCTCCTTGCAGTCCAAGGGACTCTCAAGAGTCTTCTCTAACACCACAGTTCAAAAGCATCCATTCTTCGGCTCTCAGCCTTCTTCACAGTCCAACTCTCACATCCATACATGACCACTGGAAAAACCATAGCCTTGACTAGATGGACCTTAGTCGGCAAAGTACTGTCTCTGCTTTTGAATATGCTGTCTAGGTTGGTCATAACTTTTCTTCCAAGGAGTAAGTGTCTTTTAATTTAATGGCTGCAAACACCATCTGCAGTGATTTGGGAGCCCAAAAAATTAAGTCTGACACTATTTCCACTGTTTCCCCATCTATATCCCATGAAGTGATGAGACCAGAGGCCATGATCTTCATTTTCTGAATGTTGAGCTTTAAGCCAACTTTTTCACTCTCCTCTTTCCCTTTCATCAAGAGGCTTTTTAGTTCCTGTTCACTTTCTGCCACAAGGGTGGTGTCATCTGCATATCTGAGGTTATTGATATTTCTCCTGGCAATCTTGATTCCAGCTTGTGTTTCTTCCAGTCCAGCGTTTCTCATGATGTACTCTGCATATAAGTTAAATAAGCAGGGTGACAATATACAGCCTTGACGTGTTCCTTTTCCTATTTGGAACCAGTCTGTTGTTCCATGTCCAGTTCTAACTGTTGCTTCCTGACCTGCACACCGGTTTCTCGAGAGGCAGGTCAGGTAGTCTGGTATTCCCATCTCTCTCAGAATTTTCCACAGTTTATTGTGATCCACACAGTCAAAGGCTTTGGCATAGTCAATAAAGCAGAAATAGATGTTTTTCTGGAACTCTCTTGCTTTTTCCATGATCCAGCGGATGTTGGCAATTTGATCTCTGGTTCCTCTGCCTTTTCTAAAACCAGCTTGAACATTAGGAAGTTCACGGTTTTCGTATTGCTGAAGCCCAGCTTGGAGAATTTTGAGCATGACTTTACTAGCATGTGAGATGAGTGCAGTTGTGCGGTAGTTTGAGCATTCTTTGGCATTGCCTTTCTTTGGGATTGGAATGAAAACTGACCTTTTCCAGTCCTGTGGCCACTGCTGAGTTTTCCAAATTTGCTGGCATACTGAATGCAGCACTTTCACAGCATCATCTTTCAGGATTTGAAACAGCTCTACTGGAATTCCATCACTTCCACTAGCTTTGTTCGTAGTGATGCTTTCTAAGGCCCACTTGACTTCACATTCCAGGATGTCTGGCTCTAGATGAGTGATCACACCATCGTGATTATCCAGGTCGTGAGGATCTTTTTTGTACAGTTCTTCTGTGTATTCCTGCCACCTCTTCTTAATAGCTTCTGCTTCTGTTAGGTCCAGACCATTTCTGTCCTTGATCGAGGCCATCTTTGCATGAAATGTTCCCTTGGTATCTCTAATTTTCTCGAAGAGATCTCTAGTCTTTCCCATTCCGTTCTTTTCCTCTATTTCTTTGCATTGATCGCTGAAGAAGGCTTTCTTATCTCTTCTTGCTACTCTTTGGAACTCTGCATTCAGATGCTTATATCTTTCCTTTTCTCCTTTGCTTTTCACCTCTCTTCTTTTCACAGCTATTTGTAAGGCCTCCCCAGACAGCCATTTTGCTTTTTTGCATTTCTTTTCCATGGGGATTGTCTTGATCCCTGTCTCCTGTACAGTGTCACGAACCTCATTCCATAGTTCATCAGGCACTCTATCTATCAGATCTAGGCCCTTAAATCTATTTCTCACTTCCACTGTATAATCATAAGGGATTTGATTTAGGTCATACCTGAATGGTCTAGCAGTTTTCCCTACTTACTACCTGTTTTTTCTACATACCAACTATATTAACAAATAAAAGATATGAAAACTTGGCAGCAAGTATTGGCTCAACAAATGAAACTCTTAATCAGTTCTATTCTAATGATTTTGACTCCTCGGACGCCCCTACGTTCCTCGGATGTTTTAAGCTTCCTGTGCCTCTCGTGGTCAGGAGGCCACAAACAATCACATGCACAGCTGTACGAGTCTGGCAGGCAGGCTAGAAAGCCATCAGAGGGGTTTTTGGATTGAAACACTCTTATTATGCCCAGGAGACTTATTATCTAAAAGCGCTAAATTAACTTTTTCCAGAAAAAGGTGGTGGGGGACAGCCCCCTGTCAATGTCAGAAGAGTAGGTGGAAAACATAACGCAGTAAGGCAGGCAGACTCTGGTTTTGGGGCAGATGCACGAGCAGGTCCAGTGAGGCTCCCTTAAGGCCTGACTCGCCTTTGCCTGTCGGGCCCCTTAGCCTCATGACCTTTGCCATGGGCGGGATTCCTCGGGCTGGCTCCTGGCAGACAAGTCTAATAGATAGAGCCGTCCGTCTGTGCCGAGCCTCGCCCACATCGTCCACTTGTGTGGTGTCCAGACCCATCACCATCTGCGCACCACGGAGGCAGCATCGTGCCAACTTAGGGCTCAGGGAGGCGGCCTCCCAACCTCTGTGTCCCTGCCTCTGTCGCTGGGCCTCAGCGTGGCTGAGATCGTGTCCCAGGCGGGCTCTCTGGGGGACTCGGCGCTCACGGTGCCAGGCAGGTGGTAACAGGGACTCTGTCGGGACTGCGGGTCCTGTGCCCACCCCTCCTGTGCGGCCTCTGGGTCCTGCTCGCAGCCTGGTGGGTGCGTCCAGGTCTCAGGAGAACTGATGCTGCTGCTGTGCCCTCGGCGTGCCCAGCAAGCAGGTCCCATCTGGGGCTCCTTCGGGGGGTGCCGTTCTGTGTCGAGGGGCCCGCTGGATCAGGCTTCTCAGACGAGGCTTCTCTGCTGGGGCTCTGACCCCCGAGGAGGACGTTGCTGGCACCCCTCAGGCCACACACCCAGGCCGTGACCGAGCACGGCCTGGAACCTCGCGCCCACTGGGAGCTGCCTGTGGGTGCCCGAGATGCAGGGGCTGGGGCCTCGGCCGCCTTGGAGAGGCCAGACTCCACCACGGGGGTCCCGTCCACCTGTCGTTTCCATGGGTGCCTCCGTTACAGGGGGGCCACGGGCCGGAGTGACTGAGACACATTCGGTCTGATCTCTGGCTTGTGGCAAACGTGAGACGGTCCTTTTACACCTGAGGAAGCTCGTCACCAGAAGGGTGATGTCCCTGCCTGGAGTCTGCTGCCTGAGGCGTGGGCCTCCCCCTGCTCCTCCCCCTCCCCCTCCTGGTCTCACCCCTCCTCCTCCCCCTCCTGGTCTCACTCCTCCCCTGCACACAGCACCTTCCTGCTCAGAATACTGTTCTGGCTCTGTGCTGCGTGCAGAGACTGCCAGCCCTCCTGGTGTGGTGTCCAGGCCTGCTGTGGCCTCACACCGACCCTCTGGCCCCTCCTGTGCCCCGCTGGACTTACATCCTTGCCGACTGCATCCCGCCCTGGCCGCGCTCTTCCATTTCTGCTCAGCCCCTCTCTGTCCGTTAGGATTCTGTGTATCCTTCCAACATTGGCTCGAATACCACTTTTCTCTCTGAAGTTTCTCCCAGTTCCTCATCCCAGTGAGTCTCTCTGTGTCTCTATTTTCCACAGATGTTTGCTGACAACTTTATTACATAGTCATCACAGTCCAGCTTGGACCCTAGCTGACTGTAAGGGGTCAGGGGTCAGGTGTCCTGGCTGGCCTCTGGAGGGCCTGCCTGTGGTGGAGCAGAGTAGGTTACGAATGTGTAAGTGAAGTCGCGCAGCGGGTAGCTGTTTGGGTTGGCTTTTTTCACTGGGCAGAATGTTGTGGCTGTGTCTGCGGTCCCTCCCTTTTGCTCACTGGGTTGTTATTGCTGAGAACTAACCAATCCACAGTCTGGACAGACCTGCTTGACTCCCCCTCACTCACTGGGCAGCATCTGGGCTGTTTCCAGTTCATTGTTGCTCAGTGGCTCAGTCGTGTCCAGCTCTCTGCGACTCCGTGGACTGCAGCACGCCTGGCTCCCCTGTCCATCACCAGCTCCCGGAGCTTGCTCAAACTCCTGTCCATGGAGTCAGTGATGCCATCCACCCCCCTCATCCTCTGTCGCCCCCTTCTCCTCCTGCCTTCAATCTTTCCCAGCATCAGGGTCTTTTCCAACGAGTTGGCTCTTCACATCAGGTGACCTAAGTATTAGAGTTTCAGCTTCACCATCAGTCATTCTTTCCAATGAATATTCAGGACTGATTTCCTTTAGGATGGACTGATTGGATCTCCTTGCTGTCCAGGGGACTCTCAAGAGTCTTCTCCAGCATCACGGTTTGAAAGCATCAATTCTTCTAGGAGTTCTTTGTAGATTCATTGGAATTTTCCACGTGGAAAATTATCTTATCTGGAAATAGGTATCTTTGTTTCTTTTTCATATGTGTGCCTTGTATTTCCTTGTCTTGCCCCGTTGCCCTGCTGAGAACTTTTAGCTCTGCTGGGATCAGTGCTGAGAGAGGACGTCCTCGCCTCGTTCCTGATCCGAGCGGGAAGGGTTCTAGTTTCTCACCATTAGGTACAATGGCAGCTGTAGGGCCTGTGTGGACAGATGTTCAGTATCAAGTGGATGAATATTCATCATAAAAAGGTGTTGAAGTAATTGATTTACTTTGTATTAAACCAGTCTTGCGCCCCTTTAATAAACCCCATGCTGTGTAATGATTTTCATATGTTGCTGGATCTGGCATGTTGATATTATCTTATGGATCTTTCTGTCAATGTTCATGAAGGATGTGAGTCTGCAGGTTTCTTTTGTGTGTGTGGTGCAGTGTTTGTCTGCTTTTGGTTCAGGTTAATATTTGCTGCTGCTGCTGCTGCTAAGTCGCGTCAGTGACGGCAGCCCACCAGGCTCCCCCGTCCCTGGGATTCTCCAGGCAAGAACCCTGGAGTGGGTTGCCATTTCCTTCTCCAATGCATAAAAGTGAAAGGTGAAAGTGAAGTCGCTCAGTCATGTCCGACTGTTAGTGACCCCATGGATTGCAGCCTACCAGGCTCCTCCGTCCATGGGATTTTCCAGGCAAGAGTACTGGAGTGGGGTGCCAGTGCCTTCTAATATTACCTACATAAAGTTAAATGGAAACTTTTCCCTCCTTTTCTATTTTCCAGAAGGGATTCTGTAGAACTCATACTGATTCTTTCTTAGATGTTTGGTAGAATTATCCAGGGAAATAATCTGGGTCAGGAGATCTGTTTTGGGGAGGTCTTAAATTAAGAATTCAACTTGTCTAACAATTATAGGGCTCTCAAATGATCTGCTCCATACTGGGTGAGCTGTGGTGGTTTGTGTTTCCAGGGGTGGGTCCGTTCCATCTCAGTTGCTGTGGGCGGGGGGGGGGGCGCTTGTTTGTCCCCTTGGAGGTCTGCAGGGCCTGCACTGCCGTCCCTGTCTCGCTGCTGATGGTGATCGTGGCTTCTCTCCCTGTTTCGTTGTCAGTCTTGCTAGAGGTTTGCCAATTTCACTGATCTTTTCAGGGAAGCAGCTTTTGTTTTCACTGACTTCTCTATTTTTACACTGAAGCTTTATTGATTCGTTCTCTTTCCTTCTTTTTACTTATTTGGGTTTATTTTGCTCTCCTTTTTCTAGCTTCTTCATGTGGGAATTTATATGATTGATTTGAGACTTTTTAATCTAAGTATTTAGTGCTAAAAATTTCACTCAGTGCACCTTTAGCCATGCAGCTTTAAACACAGGTTTGGGTATGTTGTATTTTCATGTTCACCCAGCTCAGTGTATTTTCTCCTTGGATTCGCTTTGCCCTGTGGCTTAGTTAGAAGTGTTGTTTCAGTTGCACGTGTTTGGAGACTTTTCTTGTGTTTATGTTATTGATTTCTAGTTTGACTCCATTGTGACTGGAGAACATACTCTGAATGATTTTGGTTCTTTTCGTTTTGCTGAGTTTTATTTGTGTTCCAGGACATGGTCCACCTTAGTTGGATGAAGATGCACATGTTTAAGAAGGTGACTGAGATGATGAGAATGTGGGAATTTTGTCAGTTTCTGCTTCTCCTATTTGCAGCTCTGGTGTTGAGTGCATATACATTCAGAATTGACATATCTTCTTGGCAAATTTACCCTCTCGTCTTTATATTATGTCTGTGTCCCTAGTAAGTTTCTTTCTTTTGAAGACAATTCATGTGCTATTACAGTAACTACTGCTATTTTTCTTTGATTAATGATGTATGTTTTTTTATCCTTTTACTTCCGCTCGAATATTGGAGTGAGATTCTTATTAACAGAATATAGTTGGGTCATGCGTTTTTAATCCACTCAGTCAGTGTCTGTCTTCATAGGTTTACTTAACCTATTTATATTTAATGTAATTATTGATTTATTAAGACTTAAACTCTTACTTTTTGTTTTCTTTTGACTTCCCTGGTGGCTCAGACGGTAAAGCGTTTGCCTTCAATGCGGGAGACCTGGGTTCAATCCCTGGGTTGGGAAGATCCCCTGGAGAAGGAAATGGCAACCCACTCCAGTACTCTTGCCTGAAGAATCCCACGGACGGAGGAGCCTGGTAGGCTACAGTCCACAGGGTCACAAAGAGTCGGACACGACTGAGCAGCTTTACTTCACTTAAACGCCTATTTTTTGTTTTCTACCTGTTCTATTTCATCCGTATTCTGTTTCCTACGTTACTCTAGTGTAACAGGTTTTACAGTCCATTTTAACGTCTCTGCAGATTTGCCTCTTGCTCAGCTTTTTAGGGGTTGGTATAGATGGGGCACTGTATATACAAAACTCTCAGAGTTTACTGCTGTGGTGATCTTGCCGTTTTGAGTGGGGTCTAGAACCCTTACCTCCCTTTATGACTCTTCCCCTGTTTTTATCATTACTTTGAATATTCCCTCTGCATACACTGAGGAGTGCATCATGGTGTTGCTTACGGCCCAGCAAACCTTAGGAAGCTCCGGAGACGGGCGCTCCTCACAGTTATCGTGTCTTTGCTTTTCATGCTCCCCCCCCCCCCCCCCGCCCCCGGATGTCCCAAGGTTCCTTCTGCCATCACCTTATTTAGGGAGGTTCCTTCAGCAGTCCTTCTGGGGCAGGTCTGCTGGTAAAGCAGGCTCTCATTCTCACTTATCTGAGGAGGCCTCCTTTGCCCTGCCATTCCTGAACTGCACTTTTGCCAGGATCTGAGTTGGCTGCCTGTCAGGATTGGGGACGGACAGCTTCTCCTTTTAGCTCTTGGAAAATGTCCTGTGATTTGATGTGGCCCCCCTGGTTTCTGATGAGAAATCCTCTGTCATTTGAATCATGTTTCCCTGTAGCTAAGGCATCATTTCTCTGGCTATGTTCAACATTTTTTCTTGCATTTAGGTCTCAGGAATTTAATTGTCGTGTGTCTTGGAGGAGATTTGGGTTTATCCTCTGTGGGTGCTCGGCTTCAGGGATCTTCTGGTTTATGTCATCGTTCAGTCACTAAGTCATGTCCAACTCTCTGTGTCCCTGTGGACTGCAGCACGCCAGGCTTCCTGGTCCTTCAGTGTCTCCCAGGATTTGCTCAAACTCATGTCCACTGAGTTGGTGATGCCATCCAACCATCTCATCCTCTGTCGTCCCCTTTTCTTTTTGCCTTCAAACTTTCCCAGCATCAGGGCCTTTACAAATGAGCTGGCTCTTTGCATCAGGTGGCTGAGATATTGGAGCTTCAAGTTTATCTCTTGCCAAAACTGAGAAATTTTCAGCCATGATGATTATTATTATTGAGTGGTTCTTCAGCCCGCCTTCTTTCTCCTCTTCTCCTGGGATCTTATATTACCTTAGTCCTTTTGTTTTAGCCCCACAGCCAGAGGCTCTGTCCTTTTTTGTCAGACTGTCTTCTCTCTGTTGCTGGCATTGGGTGACTTTTATTGTCCTCTCTTCCAGGTCCCTGATTCGTCTCCCTGTCCCCTCCATCCTGCAATGAGGTGCATCCACTGAGCTGTATATTTTGGTTATTGTATTCTTAGTTATAACATTTTCACTTGGTCCTTTTTATTTCTTCACTGAGAATTCCCACTTTTCATTTGCTTTCCGGAATGTTCGTGACTGTTCCCTAAGGCATTTGTATCGTGGCTGGGTTACATCTTTGTCAGATTAGGCCGACATTTCAGTGTTGGTGTCTGCGGAGTGTCTTTTTTTCAGTTTGAGGTTTCCTTGGTTTTGGCAAGAGTGGTTTTCTGTGGAAGCCTGGGCGTTGGGTTTTATGTTGAGACTCCAGATTTCACTGAAACTTGTGCAGGAGCTGCCTTTTCCTGGCGCTGCTCTGCCGAGGTAGGGTGGGGGCCCTGTTGCTGCTGATGGAGGTAGAAGCCCAGGTGCCCCCCAGAGCTCTGCGGACCTTGAGGGCCGGCTCCTGTCCTCACTGCTGGGCAGTGGGGTCGGTGGGAGTCTGAGCCCCCGCTTGGTCTCCACTGGGGCCCGCGGAGGTGTGACCCCCAGTGGGGAGGAAAGACCCCTCCCCATCAGCCGCTCTGCCGACACTGGCAGGGTCCCTGGCCTGAGGAGGAGGGTGCCCAGCCCCCCTGTGGGCCTCTGCGGTGCTTGCTGGGAGTGGAGCTGTTCTGTCTGCACCTGCTCAGTGGCTCCTCTCCTGACCCTCTCACTGGAGCCAGGCGGCTTCGCTGGGGTCTGGCCGGCACCCGGGCTGCTGGTGACTCAGCTCCAAGTCTGAGATCACAAGCCAGGGAGGCCCCAGGGGCCCAGCACCTGTTTCTTGGCCCCTGGCCATCTGATTCCGTGCTCTCAGCTGCCCATGTGTGCTTCCCAGGGCCCGGCTGTGCTGCAAGGGCGAGCGCGGCCCGTGTGTCTCACCGTCTTCCAGACGGGGACAGTCTCTCCCGGGGACGCCCAGCCCCCAGAGCTGCGCCTTCCTCTGACTCTCTACCCAAGCGCCCTGTTTCTGCCCACTCCAGGACAGCTGAGCAGTCTGGGCTAGGGGTTCAGCGCCCTTCTTACGGCCCATACAGACCCCAGAGTTGGCATGACTTCTGCACTCTTCAGATAGAAATGTTATCAAAGCTCTGTTATTTAAATTTTAACTTGAACTTTCTTCCACCAAAATTCCTCCTGTGCTCTGAGTCTTCCTGTTCCCGGTGGACGTCAACGCGGAGACCGGACTTTGGGGAGGAAGACCAGGCCTGTTTTCCGGGCTGAGGTGCTAGACACTACGCTCGCGTTGCAAATGTGCTTTCGCTCGTGGGTCTTCTGGGAATGGGCCAGCGACAGCCACACAGGCACATTTCACGTGGGGTGCTTTCTCGCTGAGCCTGTCACGTGGAGCACGCTTGCTGACAGTGAGCGCATGCCATCCTGAAGCAAGGGCGGTGGTGCCTGTGGGGCTGGAAATGGCAACCCCCTCCAGTATTCTTGCCTGGAGAATCCCACAGATGGAGGAGCCTGGTTGGTTACAGTCCGTGGGGTCGCAAAGAGTCGGACACGACTGAGCGACTTCACCTCCCTGCAGGGCAGAAGCTGAGCTGCCCACGGCTGCACGTCCTGCAGCTCCTGCTCAGGATAGGGCCACAGGCTTCTGAGACTTAGAAGTGATCCAGCTGTTTGAATCTTGCCGTTCATAAATTTTAAAAAATGTTAGGTTTACATTTGAAAATTACTGAAGTGTGTTCATGAAGGCAGCTTATGTGCGAGACGTTCTTCTAATTCTGCCCAGAAAAAGTGTTCTCAGCAAGCTGTGGACCTCCTTGCTCCCCGCTCACGCACACACGCAAACAAGCACAGCCGTCCTGATGCGAAGATTTTTGGTAATGTGTTTTTGTACAGGGCATAAAAATATATCTCTGTAATTACATGATATTTAGTGATTAGATAATTATGGATAATTGCATGGGGTAGTTCTAAGTGCTAAAGTGTTACCATAAGATCTAAAATGTACAAATTGCATAATAATTATTCTTGGGAGTTATTTGGTAATTCTGAGCATAATTATCATGTGATCCGCAGTGCATGTAATTAATGCATAGACACGTGGATTTTGCCTTCATAACTACTTCGCCCTTGTTATAAAGCTCTTTGTCATAACATTTGAGTATTAAATATAATGTAATTGGCTCCCAGATACAGTACATTAAGCCCCATGATAATTGCTTTCGTAGTAACAATAACCCTTATTTCATTTCCAACGTGTGGCTCTTGAGCAGGTCAGGGTTGCAAGGAGCAAATGGCCAGGACGTGGCAGCCGCGAGCAGGCGGAGCGGCACTGAGTGCTGGCCGCTGGCTCACTGTTGGGTGAGGAGCACCTCCTGTGGCCAGGCCTCCCCAGGTGGAAGGGTCTCGTCTTCCCCGTGGACATAGTCTGTCTGCTGACCATAGCGTGTACCTCCTGTCCAGCCCGGCCCCACCCCGCCTGTGTTGTTCATATAGCAAAGCACCCACCACGTTTCTGGTCTAGGGTGAAGGGCTGGGATTTGATAAGGAGAAGAGCTCGTAAGAAACCGCAGAGAGGGGCCTTGGCTGATTGGTGAGATTGCGGGAAAGCACCCGCAGCAGTGACTCAGGGACTGCAGCCGGGCCTCTGGCTCGGCCTCCACGCTAACACGGTGCCCACCACTCTCTCTCCAGGTCTCACGTGGCAGGATGACCACACCCAGCGCGTGATGGCCCGGGAACTCGCCAGCCTTCCCCAGACTTACCCGCGCCACCCCGAGGTGTCCAGCCCCGCCAGGTAAAGCGGACCTGTTCATGTCTCTTCCCTGGCCTGTGTCCACCAGCCCTCTCTTTGTTTCATGGAGCGAAGAACCCCGTCTTTCTGGTGTAGATGCTCCGGGAAGTTGGGATGTGGGGAAGGGGCAGATGGGACTCCCTCCACCACAGGCTCCTGGCCCCCGGGGAGGGTGTGACGGGGACCCTCCCACGAGGGGGTGGTCTCAACCACGGACATGCCCAAGGGCCTGTCTCCCTTCCTGGGACCTTTGGAGAGTCTGCCTCTCCAGAGCCTTGGTTAAGAGCAGGAGGGCCAAGAATTCTCACTTCCCAGTAAGAATTTATGCTCAGTTCAGCACAAAAAGCAAATCAGACCACGGAATCTGTGTTCGGGCCCCCAGCACAGCAGCCGTGAGAGCCGGATTTGTTCCACCTCGTCGTCTCCAGACACGTGCAGAGGGTGTGGACGTTTTGCCCACTTGTGCAGGACACCGACCCGGGGAGGGGAGGCGTGCCCCACAGGCAGCGTGCGGGAGCTGGCTGCCATCCCTGAGCTGACGGGCGGCTCCTCCTCAAGGTCAGACAGCAGGGAAGGGAACTCCCCCTCGGTTTAGTGGGGAAGCCCAGCGTCTGCCCGCAGCCTTTGTACAGTAATTCCAGTGCAGAAGCATCGGCCTCCTCCTTCCTGCTCAGTCCATCCAGCAGAGGGGCAGCGAGGCCGCCGGGTCCCGCAGAGGCAACGCACCAGACGTGAGAGCACGTTCACCGGGCAGCCCTCCCCGGCCAGGCTGTGCGCGTCTTGAGGGTGGGTAGGAGCTCTGCCTTGTCACCCTCGCCGGTCTGTTGAGCTTCGTCAACGAGAACCTGCCTCGGGAGTCCGTTCTGTAAAAATAACACTCAAAAAGCAGTCAGGCTGTCCGTGTTCATCCGGGCGCGTCCACACTCTTCGCGCTGGTCTTTGGGCGACACGTGGGCGCTTCACGCAGCCCGCGGCGCCTTCCTGCCAGTGCCGAGGCTCCAAGCGGGCTGCGCCGTCACAGGCGACCCCGGACGCCACCGAGGAGGCCACGGCACGGGGGGTGGGGGGACCGGGACACACAGCAGGGACAAGGGCAACACCCAGGTGGCCACGTTCTTACCACTGGTGATACTGTCACTTAAAACAATTGCCCATTTGCTATGAAAAATAACGTGGCTTTTTAGATTACATGTGAGATTGAAAGTTTAAAAATACACATATGAAGAGGTTGGAGTTTTCTACGTGAACTTCCTGTGCACGATCTGTGTCCGTACAGAAGTGTTTCTGTATGTTCCTGGGCTGTTTCTCTCCGTATGGAGTCTTCTGTGTAAGGCTGGTAGCTCTTCACGTGCCCCGCTCTGGAGAAGCAGATTTGTGGTCTGTTCTACCCGTCAACGAGGTGTGGTCGCCAGTGGAACTGGGCTCATAGCCTCCTGGGCTGGATGGGTCATGTCTTTCTCAAGGGTGTTGAACCCGAATAAACCAACCATCTGGCTCTAAAGGCGGAGCCTCGTGCCGGGGGTGGCACGCTGGGATGCTCCCCAGTAGCTGCCCCCCCATACTCCACCCCAGGAGACGGGCTTCCTGGCAACCAGCAGGCATTGGCCTCAGGCTCGGTGGGTTTGGGCAGACTCACCCCCGGCTGGCGGGCAGGGCTGGCAGCACACCCACCTCGGACCACGGCCACTCGGACCCCTGCTCTGCCTCTTCAAGCCCTCCCTCCCTAGACCCGGCCATTCTCTGCCGTGAGCTTGTGGTTCTCCTGGTCCTGCTGTGTGTTTGCAAGGAGCTCCCTTATTGGAGATGCCGCGTGTCCCGTTGGGCGTCTGCTGGTGACTCAGCAGCCGGAACGGGAATCAGTGTTTGTCAGCAAACAAACATACACACACAGTAATGCACGTGGATACGCATGGAATAATGTTCCTTCTTTTCAAAAACCTTCTGCTACATTTTCTTTGGTGTTGAACTGTCTGCTGCCCAGTATATACTTTAAATGATCTTTCTATGTGGTTAAATCCCGTACCACTTCCATTCTTCTCAGGTTATTGGTGAAATACGCTCACAGGTCTCACTGTGTGAATTTGGAGCGTTCACATTTCTGCAGAGCACTCTCATCCTTTTCACAGGGATTCCCAAATGTGTTGACTTAGTGTGATCACAGTACTGCTATCACTTAAAACTTGCTCATTGCATGTGTGGTTATTACACTTTGCCATTGACTTCTACCTTTACCCTTTAACACAGTTTATAAAGAGTTATCTCCTGGGTTTTCCTCTTTCTACTATCATTGGATTTACTATCGTTTCTCTTTTAAATGAAACTCTTGAGCCGAAAGTTCACCCTTATTCTTTCATCACGTAAGGCCGTGCATTCGCCTGTGAGTGTGGCCCTGGCGTCATCCTGCAGCGCCGACAGGCCGTTTGCCTTTGTTCTCGACTGTCTGCCACTGCGGCTGTGTGCCCTGCGGGAGCAGCGAGTGCAGGCTTGCATTTTGTCTGAGTCGTATGTCCTTTAGAGTTTAAATGACTGTCTGCTTTTACTGCGTTTTCATCAGAGAATGTGACACGTTCAGCTTTTTCTTTTTAGAAATTTGGGATTTCTTTGTGGCCTAGTTTATAGCACGTTTATTAATTTTCAGTGGATGCTTAAAAACTTTGTATCCAGTATATAAGAGTACACATTTTTATAGATGGTTAGACATAAAATTTATAACTATGTATAAATATAAATTATTCAGAGTCAAATTCTTTATTTACATTTTGACTTATTGAAACGTCTCGGGCAAACCCTTGTTTCCGTAAGCTGTGCGTCCATTTCTAGCGTATTTCGCTTCGCACACTGGGGTTCTGACATCAGCTCCCGGCATCCCCTCCTCGCTGTGGGCGTCACGCCTGCTGTGGTTTAGATGGAGCCTTTGTCGTCTTTATTGCTCTTTGTCTTGATCCCACTTTTCTACGACTGGTATTGCCACGCCTGTGTCCTCTGGGTTCTGCTGCCTAATTCATCCTCTAAAAGCCTGCCCTTTGGATGCTCTGATTGGCGGGTGGCATTCTTAGAGCCCCTGGGGCATCTCTGTGAGACCCCTACCTTCTCTGCCCCTTCTCCCCCGTGACCGTGACTCTGCTTCCATCCCCTTTGGTGTTTGCAGCTGAGTCTCTCACTTTACACTTAGTCCGCAGCCGTCGCCTCTAGGCTCTCCAGGTAGGTTTTGAAGTGACAGGTCTGAGTTACTCTTGGAGGAGGAATCCCACCTTTGGGCGCCCCGCCTCTGTCCCGGCGCAGCCCTGGCAGCTGGCATGGACCGTGTCCAGGGGGGCGTCCAGCCCAGAGCTGGTGACTAAAGAAGGAGTGCGTGAAAGATCGCGTGGCACTTGGTTGCTTCAGGAGTCACCACAGTGCCCAGAATCCTGCTTGCCCTTTGTTCCACAGAGGACATGACTGAGTTGTGAGCTCTGCTTCCATGAAAAATAAAACGGTTAGAAATAACCATTTCCAAAAATAAATGATGGTGAGATGGGTTAGGGTTGTGGACAAAGGGAGTGAGAGCCAGGCTGCGGTGTGCTCTTTGCAACAATTCTACTTATAATTCGGAGTTTTTCCTCTAGCAAACTGAGGGACAACGTAAAGCAGCCCATGTTATTGGCGCCTGAAGGTCAGTGCACGGAGTGGGAAAGTGACCAGTGGAGACGACACGCTTGCTCTTCCGAGGTAGAAAATGGACTCTTACAAAGTTTTGATCCGCTTCAGGAGAATGACAGGGCAGAAGTCAGGCTGCCAGCTAATTCCTGCAACACCTCACAGCATGGTGACGGCTGTGCCCGTCGCTGTTATGTGTTAGAGTGTCGCGAACAGTCCTCTAGCACAGACACCCGGGAAGAGGAGTAAGACAATTTAAAGGCGCATTTATGAGGTGGTTCTATTTGCATTGATTAGCAGTTAGTGAGAACAATAGACAAAGTGCCAGAAACGTAAACTGACTTCAGTTAAATCACTCTGACAACACAGAGCATGAAATTTCATCCATTAAAAAATGGTCAGGTAAGCTATAGCCATGATTTGAGATGCAAAGAACCATGTGGCTCCTGATCGTTTACATCCTATTAAGTCTGAGCCACCGTAGCTCGAAAAGGCTTCAGAAATAATAACAGGACAGTTTTGTTAATTGTGATAATTAAGCTCAAATGTGAAGATTTTCTGTAGGTCCCAGTTTGTGTGAAATACACACGGGTATCGAGCCCCTCACACCAGTGGCCTGTTCTTGAGAACCAGACTTTCCCTGTGGAAACAGTGGCCAGGAGCCTGTTCTCCGCGACCCCAAGTGGGAAATCACACCCACCTGCACCCCATACACTGCTGGAGCGTCAGCACTCAGTCGTGTGCGACTCTTGCAACCCCATGGACTGTAGCCCGCCAGCCCCTCTGTCCATGGAACTTTCAAGGCAAGAAGACTGCAATGGGCAGCCATTCCTTTCTCCAGGGCATCTTCCCGACCCAGGGATGGAACCCAGGTCTCCTGCACTCCAGGCAGATTCTCTATCGTCTCAGACACCAGGGAACATGCCCAGAGTGTGTCTAAACCACAGCAAAGACCCACATGGAGGTGACAGGTGTTTGTTACCATGTGTAGGTAACGGTCACGTTTGGAGCAGAGCACTTAAAACATTGCTCCCTGGTCACTGAAAGTGGATATGGTTGTTAGTAGCACAGCCTCACCCACCACCTGCACAACACACAGACACACACAGGCACACAGGCACACACTTGGCTACATACACATACACACTTAGGAACACACAGACACACACAGACACACACACAGACACACAGACAAATAGACACACAGGCACACACACTTAGATACATACACACTTAGGAACACACAGACACGCACACATAGACACACAGACACACACAGACACACACAGACACACACAGGCACACAGGCACACACTTGGCTACATACACATACACACTTAGGAACACACAGACACACATACAGACACACAGACAAATAGACACACAGGCACACAAACAGACACACAGACAAATAGACACACAGCACACACACTTAGATACATACACACTTCGGAACACACAGACATGCACACATAGACACAAATAGACACACAGACACACACAGACACACAGACACACACACAGAGACACAGACACCTAGACACATACATGCGAGATGCTCACATGGAGGAAGCTCAGCTTTGACTGCGATTTCCAGGCACAACCAGAGCTGGCATCATCGTGAGACCCAGGGATGCGCTAGGCCTCGCCCTCTCACCTGGACGATGGGTCAGATCCCTCCTCTTCAGGTTGCTGTCCGAGAAGACACCAGGCCGGGGGGCAGGGGGCTGGGCCCTCGAGCCCAGCAAGATCCTGCCCGGGCACCCAGGGAGCTCCCTCAGTCGGGTCTGAGCTTCGCAGGCTCTGGTCCCAGGGAGCTTGGAGAAGAGGCCGGCGGTGATAACAGGCTCCAGAGCCCTGACCCTCGGGGCTCCGGGGCTGGCGCAGGTCTCCCACAGGAGACCCAGGCAGGCGGGCACTCCTCTCTGCACACAGGCTGCAGGCCGCCTTCCGGCCGTAGAGCGAAGCCAGCCCTGCTGTCAGCTCCCGGCGCGCAGAGGCAGCCGGTTCTCTGTTGCTCGCTGTGTCCACGGCCTCCCCGCACACTCCGCCGCCCTCCCCGCCTGGCTGGGGGCGCCGCAGGCCCACTTCTGCCCGCCCTTTCCCGCAGGTGTCACGACTTTTACCACACAACATGCGTTTGTAAGGAAACATGAAAATCCAGCTGTTCCTGCAAAGCCACGTCTCTGCAAACACAAACACCAGGGGAAGGACGGGACAAATAAGGCAGTCATCAGACGCACACTCGCCCTCGGCCTCTGCTGGGGGGCCGGGCTAGCCTCCTCCAACCTCTGGGGCACTTCCGGCAGTTAACGCGAGAGCAGCACAGGTGAAACCCAGCGTTCACCTGTGTGAGCGCCAAGCGCACCTAGCAGCTGCGAGGACGCCGGGGCCACGGTCCGCAGGCCGCGGCTCTCGGTTGCCACCCGCTGCCGGGCACCCGCAGAGCGCACTGTGAGCCGTGTGTGCCGCCTCGGGAGCCTGCCCAGTCCTTTGCCCACAGACGGCGCCTGCAGTTGTCTGAGTCTGACAGGGGCTGAGTACTGTGTTTTACATGATTTTTAAATGCATTTTCATTAAAGAAAAAGGAAACAGGACATTTTATTTCCCCGAGTAAGTTCATGACCTGCGTCACTGCCTTTCACCGCAGGCAGCCATTGGTTGTCCTAAACTCACCCCCAGTGACAGCAGAGTCTGGTCACAGGGCTGCCCTTCCTGATGCTGGAGAGGTGCCCTCCGCGAGGTCAGCGGTGGGGACACGGGTTCTGCACTAACTCGACGTCACCTGAGTCCACCACGTGTTTCCAAGCTCATTTGTTCAGCGGACACTGTTTTCCAGTGCTGACTGTGGCCGAGGCCCCATGCAGAAAACCCACAAGAACAAGGTCCCTTACTCCAGGCAGCTTCCCGGGATTGCTGCCTGCCTTTTGTGGTCACACTGGGGCGCCAGGAGGGCCCGGGGTCATCTCCCCGTCAGCTGACTAGCATGCCGATGCCCCGCGGACCCCTGTGGTCCCCGCTTCCGGGAGGTGGGTGAGCACGACCTTCTCACTCCGTGTGCCTGCTCCTCGGCACCGGGTGGGGAGCGGAGGGGAGGCCACTGACAGAGACAGGCCCAGGGCAGGGGGTGGCAGGCCCAGGGCTCACCAGTCTCCCCTCCCCGCCCGGGAAGCCTCTCTGCCGCTGAGGTTCTCCCTGCACTTAGTAAGTCCTGGCCGACTCCCCACTCCGGCTTGCTTCTGCCCCCAGTGGCGGGGCGGCTGCTGAGAAAGGAAGTCGGGGTCGCTCACCAGGTCCCCCTGTGTGCCAGCACCAGGCTTGGGTGCAGACAGGGCCCCGCCGTGGGCGGTGTGAGCGGTGGGTCAGGCCCTCATCGCCTGGCCTGGCGCCTGAGTGCCCACACGGCCCTGCCGCCCCCGTGCCTGCCGTGAGCTCCGCGGGTGGAGCCAGCGCCGTGCCCATGGACTGCCTGACACCTCCCTCTCCTTCGCAGGAGCTCGAAGCAAACCGTCCCGGACGAGCAGAGCCTCAGCCTGGAGGGCGGCATGCTGGCCGAGGCCCTGCAGCGCTACCTGCCCTACCTGGAGGCCCTGTCCCAGGCTGCCACCGCCGACGCGCTCCCGGGGCCGGAGCTGGACAGGCCACCTGCCCAGGTGAGCCTCACAGCCCTCAGGTCGGGGTGGTGACCCTCGTGGCCCTGCAGTCGGGGTGGTGACCCCTGCAGCCCCGGGGTCGGGGTGTTTCGTTGTCCAGGCGCACACAGGGGACGTTTCCTGTGCCTGCAGCCCCTCTGGGCTCTCCCCCTGTGTCCGGGGCGAGTGGGGGCCAGGGTGGAAGGACAGGGCACCTCTCCGCCCCTTGGAGGGCCTGTGTGCACCCGCGTACTCCTACGGCCCCCAACAGCTGTGGGCCCTCCTGTTGGGGGTGCCCAACAGCTGAGTGCACTCCAACGGACGTGGGCACTCCTCCTTCGGGGCGTCCTGTGTACCAGCTGTCAGGCCCTCGGGTGGGAGTTCCTTCTGCAGCGGGGCCAGTCTGCTCTGGAGCCCTCCGGGACTCGAAGCCCATGGAAAAGAACAGTTTACAGACGCAACGAGCAGTCTCGTAACCTTATGGATGGGAAAGAAGGCGTGCTTTCATGACAGCCGCTTAGAGCGGCGCTGCCAGCTTTCGACTTGCCTGGGGCAGCAGGGCCTAGAGGTGGCGTCCGGGGCCCTCACGCATCCCGAGGAGGGACTCTGGGGGCAGCACCCAGGTCCGCGTGCTCGGGAGGGCACCGCCGCCTGCAGAACTCGGCCTTGGGTCTGACCCAGAGGCCGCCCGGAAGGCGGATGAACACCTCGAGCTTCGGTCCGGTCACTCGCCCAGCCCCGCCCCAGGCCGCGCCCAGGGCTCCGGAGGCAGGTTGGGCCACTTCGCAGCGCTGTGTCCCTCTGGCCAGCTCGGCGCTGCGTGTTGGTGGCAAACACGCCCCTTAGCGCAGCCTCACGGTCGGCAGCTCTTCCCTGTTCGTAGCTCCCGGAGAAGGGGCGCTGACTCGGTTCCCTGGGTTCCGCAGCCCGAGCAGCCCTCGTCAGCCCGGTTCTCAGACCCCTCCCGGCTTCGGGCTCTGGGGCCATGCAGGGCGGCCGTGTGGGGCGCGGGGCTGCCGAGTGCAGGGCCGGGAGGGGAATCGCACAAAGAGGGAGGGTCTGCATCCCCACTCCAGCCCGAGGCCCCCTGCTCCGCGGAGCCGCCTGAGGGGGGAGGGGCGGGGGCGGGTTGAAAGCTCCCGCCTGCGAGCTCCTCTGCGCAGGCCGCACCCCTACTGGCCCGGCCACATGGACACTCTGTTTCAGCGGATGCGGCAGCCCACTCCAGCATTCTTGCCTGCAGAATCCCGTGCACAGCGGAGCTTGGAGGGCTGCTGTCCATAGGGCCGCACAGAATCGGACACGACTGAAGCGACTTAGCATGCATGCAGGGCTGCTGAAGCGAGCACCACACTGTGTATCTTAATGTTAAACTCGGGTTTTCCACCTTGCACTTTCTGTGAAGCAGACACCGAGCTGGGTACCGTGGGGCTGCATCGACGCCAAGACCCTGTCTTGGGGGCCGACGGCGGGCAGCGCACGAGGTGCCCGAGGTTCCGACGCTGCGGCTCCTCCGCTGGCGCTGTGCCGCTTCGGGAGGCCACGCCCCTTCTCTGTCCTCCCGGATCCTGCCGTGACGTTGGGCAGTGATGGTCGGGACGTCAGTGGGAGGATGAAGCTCTCAGCCCAGGGCTCAGTTCACTGCAGTTTCTACAAGTTTCTACAAATAGTCATCCCTGTTTTAGAGACTAAACGGAAACCAGGTCAAGTCTGAAAGCCATCTGCTGGATGCTCAGAGGCGTGCTTGGCTCCACGAGAGACTCACAGGGGCGCAGCCTGCTCACGAAGAAAATCTGATCTGTGCCCCAGCCCGCCCAGCACCCAGGGGCGAGGCCGCTGCCTGGCACACCGCAGGCCGGGATGGACTCCGTCTCCTCTCACAGCAGGAAGCCAGCCTCGCTCCTCGCCCTCTTGATGCTGGGGATTTGAGAACGTAAAACAGAAATCGTCTGGGGCTCCCTCCAGGGGCCTGGCGAGTCTTTACCAGCCCGTCCTCGGCTCCGGCCGTGGGCGTCCCGACTCGGTCGTGGGGACCCCGGGGCGGGTGCCTGGGCGGCTGGCGCGAGCCATCGGTAATGAGCGACCCGCGTGGAGTGCGCGCGATGAGCAGGCGGGGACGCGGCGCAGCGACAGGCGCGGGAGAAGTCTGCGCGGAAGGCGTTGCGGTCAAGTCTCCCCGCGAAGCAGCTGGACGGGCCTTCCTGCTGAGGCGTTGGTGGCGCCGAATGAAGCCTTGAGCCCAGGTCCCGGCAGGCGCGGCGGCCCGTGGAGGTCAGTCCCGAGCCCGTCGGCCCGTTTCTCATTAAGTTTTGGGCTCTCTGTGGCGTGAGCTCTGGCACCAGAACTGGAAACACACGTGGGCAGCGTTGCCCCCCTGGACCCCGGCTGGCTGTCGGTGCGCAGGAGACCGGGGTTAGGGGTGACGGCGGCCCGGCGGGGCGTGGGAGGTGGGGCCTCGGTCCTCTGGGAGGGGCCGTGGCGAAGCCCAGGAACGCGCGCTCAGCTCTGCCGCCTCTCGGGGACCAGGCTCTGACCCTGGGATTTACGCAGAGCCTCAGCGCCCGCCCCAGCTCGGAGGGCCCGGCCCCGGCTCGGAGGGCCCGGCCCCGGGCCGCCTGTCCCGCGCCCACCCCACCGAGGGGGAGCCGCCGCTCTCTGCCGGCCCCGGTCGTTCCTCCGGGGGCTGCGCCCTGCGCCCTGGGCTGCCCGCGAGAGGAAGCCCGTGCCCCAGGCCTCTCTCTGTCTCAGGACACACGGCCGCCGACACACCACGGTCCTGTCCAGCCGCCTTCAGCAGCCGCCACCGGCCAGCAGACCTGGCTTCCGCGGTCTTTGGAACGCCCAGCCAGGAATGGCGGCCCCGGGCTCCTGCCTGGGCGGTGCTGGGTTGGGCTGATGCCCCTGCAGTCCAGCGGGCCCTCCCCTCTCAGAAGCGCCCAGTTTGAACGCCGGGCTCTGCGCTCATCTCACCACGCGGCTGTTTGAGCAGGATGGTCACAAGCATGGTTCAGAAAAGGAGCTCTCGGCGGCTTAGGCTCGGGTATTGCTATGCTGTGTTGACAGCGGCTTCTCCACACTGGCTTCTGGCTCGGGCGTTTTTAGTCTGTGTGAGATAGATGCTTCTTGATATGTAAGAAAGGTGCAAAAGCCTAGAAATTATCTTCTCTGTCCAGAGTTTAACTGAGGAGAAAGCCCTGGTCATGTCTCCGATGAGCTGACGTGGACTCTGGTGTGAGGAGTGTTGGTGCAGACCCGGCCAGGGCTTTGGGCGGTGCTGGCTGATCTCCGCAGCCCCGTCAGCTGATGACATATCTCAGCTGGAAGCGTAAGCTTTCTACACTGATGATGCAGCCAGTGTCCAGTGGGCTGCTCTATGCATCATCTTTCCTGTGTACGCGTCAGCAAGCACACAGCTGTCACGACCGTCATCAGACATGTAACTGTCATGATCGTCAGCAAACATGCAGCTGTCACGACCGTCATCAGACATGCAGCTGTCACTACCGTCATCAGACATGCAGCTGTCACGACCGTCATCAGACATGCAGCTGTCACGATCGTCATCAGACATGTAACTGTCACGGTCGTCAACAAACATGTAACTGTCATGACCGTCATCAAACATGTAGCTGTCACGATCGTCATCAGACATGTAACTGTCACGATCGTCAGCAAACATGCAGCTGCCACAATCGTCATCAGACATGCAGCTGTCATGACCGTCAGCCAACATGCAGCTGTCATGATCGTCAGAGAAGAGCCGTGAATTTATTGTGCTGAACTGTGTCGTTTAGTACTAATGACTGGCTGAACTCGAGCCCGATGAGCATGTGGGGTCAGGGGCTTCCCAGAGGATGGGCGTTGGACGAACAACCAGAAGTCAGCAGTTGAAGATGTTTGGATTATCTCAAAGGGCAGAATGTCAAGAGGCCACCCTAGTCCACTCTGACAATAGGAACAAGCCAGGTGAGCTGCTAAACCATAGCCTTAAGGGAAAAAGCCCAGGGAGCTGAGAATATAAAGAGCCCTGAATGAACTAAATTCAGAAAGGGAGGAGATCCTTCTAGGGAAGAAGAGACCCAGAGACTTCCCTGGAGGCAGGGACCAGGGGGGCACGCAGGGAGAATGTGCTGAGGTTTTTAAGGAGCTGTTTTCAGTGGAGACTAGCGTGAGGGTAGGGCCCAGAGTCAGGCTGCACAGAGCACCGAGTGCCCAAGACGGGAGCTGGGAGAAGGGACAGGCGCTGAGAGATATCCTTCCAAGGGGCGCCAAGCCCTGCTGAGCACACCTCCCCCCTTGAAAGCTTTGGATGAGGCAGCATGGTGGAGAAAGATTGATGTGTAGGGTGCAGAAAGCCAGGGAAAGAAGTTTCTTGCACATGTCATGTGGGGCTGTGACTCAGAGAGAGCTCCAGGTTCAGAAAGCTGGCGGCTGTCTGCAAAGCATGAGGCAGCCCTCAAGGCTGACTCCAGCTTGGACTTGAGCCCTGAGCCTGCCCTCAGCATTACTGTGGGGAGGAGTGACCGAATCTGACCGACTCGGCAACAAAGTCCTCACCCATTTCAGTGACAGATTCCGTGGACTCGGATGGAGAGAAGAAGGGTTAAATATGATTTGCTTTGGTCTCCATTGCTTATTCATGCAACAATCAAACGTACAATCCCAATTATGTATGACTGATCCAACATACAGTCAGAAGTCGGGAGATGCGTGAAGGAACAACAAAACGTCACTCTGGTCGAGAGAGTAAAGAGTTGGCAGGAGGAGAGCCAGATATGACTCAGGTGTTGGGATTACTAGAAAAGGTCATCTTAATAAGTAAGGTAAATATGTTAAAGGATTGAGTGGGAAAGGTGAAAAAACATAAATGAACAAATGGAAAATCACAGCAGGAGATGGAAACAGTGAAAAAGAAGCAAATGGAAATGCTAGAAATTAAAGGAAGATCAGAGGTGAAAAACTCGTCTGAGGAGCTTAATGATAGACTAGCCGCAGCAGAGAAAAGCATCAGTGAAAGCGTGTGAAGTGAAACAAAGCCCCCAAGACACGGGGTGCCATGTCAAGCAGGCTAGCCTGTATGTTCGGGATCCTACATGGGAAAGAGGAAGCGGAGGAAGCAGAAGAAATGGGTAAAGAAGTAGCGGCTGGTGTTTTTCCAAAAACTGATAAAGCTAATCAAAACATAGATGCAGGAAACTTACTGAGCCTCAAGCAGGATAAATACAAAGAAAACAAAATCCAGGCATATCATAAGCAACCGGGGGAAAGCCACAGATAAAGAGAAAATCTTAGCGGTATCTTCAGGTAAACAGATGCCTTACATCCGGGGGCTGTTTATAAGGACGATGTCTCGCGTCTCATTAGCAGACCAGAAAACAGTGGAACCAACAGAAAGGGGACAAAACCCTGTCAACTTGAATCCTGCACTGTTCACAGCCGTAGGGGGAACGGGGAGAGTCTGTGTCTGGAAGCCTCATGCCTCAGACGTGCTGACAGACATTCTTCAGCTCAAAGAAAATTGACGCAGAGACACCAGTATCTGCTAAGGGGAAGAAAACAACCAGAAATAGTAAACTGGCGAGCAACCAGGAATGAGAAACCCACATAATACATGTAAATTTCTGGACAAAAACAATTGGATGTTTAAGGCAAAATAATTAACACGCGCTGTGAGGTTTTTAGCTTATGTGGAAGAAAAGTGCGTGACGGCAAGGACACATAGCCTCGGAGGAAAACTGCAGTCAGGTGAGAAGCACAGAACTTGGGCCTGGAGTTGTTGTTCAGCTTTCACATGTTCATTCCTTTTAAGCCAAAGCAAGGTCCCCGAGTTGCCTCCTTCAGGCCCGCTGAGCGCAGTTCTGCATTTTCCAGCAGGCAGCCTGCTGGTTGGGCCTGCTTCCCTAGGGCTCTGCCCGAAGCCAGGCCTGGGGCCGCATCCCAGCTGGGACCCCCTTCCCAGAGAGCTTGTCTCCTAATCCAGGAAATGAGGGTAGTCATGTCTCTATGCGAGGGTGGCTGAGAGGGTCAGAAAGAAGGGAAATACGTCAAGTCAAAGCCTGGCCTGGCCCTGGCGCTCGGAAAATGCCACCCACGCTGCGACCGTCATCCTGAGTCCTCCGGACAGACCCTGCAGGCGGCACGCCTGCGCCCACCTCGCGCTGACCTGGGCACACAGGAGGCAGCGGCTGCCTGCCTCGGAGCATCCCCTGGGCCTTCTGACCCCAGGCGTGAGCCTGTGGGTACAGCTGAGGAGGACAGAGAGGGAGGAGGGTGTGCTGGAGCAGAGGTGAGGGAAGGCGGGGCGGGGGGGGGGGGGGACACCACACACGCTTCCTGTCGTCCATGGTCTTTGAGACCAGTTCCAAGCCACTTAATGTGACATCACGGGCAGACGTTCGGAACTGAACACCTAGGGTTCGCATTGCTGTAAGCCTCCTGCGGAAATTGTCGCCCCTGTGGTTTGGAATTAAACACCTCTTCAACCTCAGGTTTAGTGAGCTCTAGAAGCTGATAGCTCGCACAGCAGAGACAGCACAGGCACCGTGGTCAGAGAGGGGCCAGCGTGGGGCTCCCCCGGACGGAGGAACGCCTGCCCTGGACACAGCGCTGCCGTGGTCAGAGAGGGGCCAGCGTGGGGCTCCCCCGGACGGAGGAACGCTGCCCTGGACACAGCGCTGTCAGCAGGAATGACACCTGCCAGCCACCAGTGCGGGAAGTGGGCAGGGCGCGGAGAGCCTGAAGTGTGGCGCACTGATAGCCCCTCCACTGTGCTGAGAGAGACCAGGAGCAGCTGGCTAGCTTCGCCCTCTATGGCCTGAGCGCAACAAGGCAGGGCGAGCACCCTGTTAATGCTCTGGAAGCGGGGGCTTTGAGGCTCCCTCCAGCCCCCAGACCTTGCCGCCCCCATGCACTGTGGGGCCGCCTCGCTGGGCAGCCTGTGGACAGCCCCACCGCCTCATGCTTCGTCACGCCCGCAGCAAGCGTGCCTTGATCAGCGTGCTTGTCAGTGCTGCCTTCAGGCTGTGAGACAAACTGGAGGAAATGTTTGTTATGTGGTCAAAAGATGGCCCAATTTGGGCTTCCTAATTTGTTTTGGATGCTTGGCACAAGAGAATATCTGACGAGCGTGAGTGGCCAGTGTATACACAGAGATCTCCTTCACTCAGCGTCTGCTGGCTTGTGGCACCTGAGAGCCTGCAGGCTCTGGCAGGCTGAGCTCGTAATTGAGTGACCTGGGACTGGGGCCGGCGGACTTCCATGGGAGGAAGGAGCCCGACTTTCGGCACGGCTCGGGGCAAGGGGAGATGTCCAGGCAAGGAAGTGACGCGCACTGTGGCTCCAGGAAGCGGCCGTGGTTTCCCCAGCTCAGGATGACTACTGCCTTCTAAACTGCCTGTCACCAAACCTCTTTGATACTCTTTCCACTACCAAGTCTGTGACTTGACTCCATTTCAGTCGGCAAGCTGTTTGAAGACAGGCCCATGTTTGAGGCATCCTTCTCCCCCTGCCCCCCTCCCCAAAATGTAGACCATGGTCCAGAGCTCAGCACAGAGCAGCGGTGGTGGCTGTGATGCTGGTGATGCTGGTGATGGCTGTGATGCTGGTGATGCTGATGCTGTGATGCTGCTGATGCTGCTGATGCTGGTGATGCTGTGATGCTGCTGATGCTGCTGATGCTGTGATGCTGCTGATGCTGCTGATGCTGGTGATGCTGTGATGCTGCTGATGCTGATGCTGTGATGCTGCTGATGCTGTGATGCTGCTGATGCTGATGCTGTGATGCTGCTGCTGCTGGTGATGGCTGTGATGCTGGTGATGCTGCTGCTGCTGCTGCTGCTGCTGCTGATGCTGATGCTGGCTGGAGCCTGGCGAGTTCTCATGCTTTTCAGTTGCTAAGCTCCTGATTTGGGCAACTGTTGTCTTAACGATTACTCAGCGTTATCTTAGGAAACCTGAGGTCATAGGTCTGTTGAATTGAAGTTTAAAACACCTTCAAAACAGGGCTTTGAGAACTGTCCCAGAATCTTACTGACTCAGAGGTGCGAGTGGACAGAGTCCACCAGATCGCTGCCCCAGGGCTTGTGCCTGGGTCCCTGAGTCTTATAGGAGGCGCAGGTATGAGATGGTAAAGAGAGCAACATCACTGGTGTGAGCGGGCCAGAGGCAAGCCACGAGGAAGCGGGAGCCCCTCCACGTCTGTGCTGGGTGCCACGGCCACCCCCACTGGACTTGGAGTTAGATGACCCATTAGGGCAAAGGTCACTGAGAGCAGAAGTAGGGTCCAAGCCAGGGGCCAGCGCCCTCTGCTCGCTCGCTCAGTCAGGACATGAAACCACAGACGGGGGGTTACCATGAGGACTCTCTCTGCCCCTGACCCATGCTGGCCTGGGCACCAGGCTGTGGGGTGCACAGTCCCCAACACCAGGGCCCCCATGGGACTCGGCGTGACTTGGGAGAGCTGGCGTTTCTATTATTTCACAGTCTGCCTGCTAAAACCCTCTCGCCCTCTTCACCTTAACCTGGCTCAGAGCACACAGGACCCCACAGGCTGTTCATCACGGTCGGTCCCAGAGCTCACTGGCCTGACGGTCACTCACCTGGAGGGCCAGCGGGGCCTCCACCCCCCTCTCCACTGACCGTAACGGAAGGCCCTTCGAGCAGAAGCTGCCTTCGCACATAGAGAGCCAGTGCTTCTGGCAGGTTGATGAGCCTATCAGAGGCCGTCCAGCCCCGCGCTGGGACCCCAGGCGTTCCTAGGCAGCCTTGCTCAGCAGGAGTTCAGCTGAACTTGAGATTGAGCCGTGTGCCCAGTTTGTGCAGAAGTGCGAGGGCCGTTTGCTGTGGAGACGTCTTGTCTCCTCCCGTCCGTCTTTCCCTTGTGGATCTTTTCTCCCGCTAAAGGAAAAGCAGTTGATTTCAGCCAGCACTTGGATGGAATTAAACATTTCTATGACAACTACGTTACATCCCTGGGGGCTCAGCTGGTAAAGAATCTGCCTACAACGCGGGAGGCCTGGGCTCGATCCCTGAGTCGGGAAGAGCCCCTGGAGGAGGGCAACCCACTCCAGCATTCTTGCCTGGTGAATCCCCACGGATAGAGGAGCCGGGGGCTGCCGTCCAAGGACTCGCAGAGTCGGACACGACTGAGTGGCTAAGCACAGCACAGTTGCATCGTTTTAGAAATAAACGCAGTGTGACAGGTGATGGTCAATCTCCTGTAACAGAGGAAGACCAAGCGTCAGAACGCCAAGCGATCGGCCCAGGTTCCTACGTGAGAAAGGGGAGCAGCGTGCAGAGCCCGGGGTTCCGGATCCAGGCTTGCTGCCCCAGATCCGTGCTGTGGGCTAAGCCCCAGGGTCACTGATAGAAACAGACAGCAGCCTTGGGAGTCCGAACCACCGTCGTAGGTTCAGTGGTGGCTAAACGTCTTAGCTAGGTCCCCAGGCACGCACCCCTGGCCCAATACTGTGCCCCAACAGAGGGGCACGTGGAGAACAGGAAGGCCGAGATTCTGAGAGCTTGCGGACCCCGCACCCAACCCGGAGTGCACGGTGAAGGCCGCGGCAAGTCAGACCCTAGTGGGAAATTACTGTTTGTCCATGAACTTTTGATGGCGCCGTGTCAGAGGCAGGACACTGAGACTTCTAAGGTTTTTACAGCCACCCTCAAGGTGAGGAAACTGGGCCTTGTTCTGTGGGCAAATCAGAATGTGATGAGACCACATCCTTCTGGGAGAGTGTCCTGAGTGAGGAGGGAAGGCAGGGGAGGCCAGGGAAAGGCCTGGATCCGCACTGTGTGTGTGAAACCAGGGGCCCCAGCAGCGTTGCCGGCTGGGCAGCACTGCCAAACGGATCAGATCCAAAGCGGGTTTCAGTGACCAGGGAAGAAGGGAGCTGCAGGGAAACAGAGACGTCAGACACAGGGTGCAGCCCTGGGGAGCCCCTCTGTGGAGCCACAGCAAACCCCGGGGTAGGGAGAGGCCTAGGCAGACCTTCCCGCCGACACACAGCACGGGAGAAGGGGTCGGCATCGCTCCGCGGCCTCCTCACCGCGCAGGCGGCCGAAGGCAGACGGGGGTCACTGCGGTAGAAGAGGGCGACCGCGGACAGCAAGCCTGCCGGCGGGAACGCAGTCCGCGGCTCCTGCATAGTCAGCGCAGGGCCGCCCAGCCGTCAGCCAGGAGGAGGAACCCACGTCCACACAGAGGCTTTCCAGGGCGGTTCACAGCAGCGTTCCTCACATCAGCCCCAAGGCGGAAAGGGACCCAAAGGTTCCCCAACTGATGAATAAAAACACAAGCGCGTCCTCTGTCCTTAGAGCAGACTTCAGGGGTACAAGGGAGCAAGGCACCTACCGCTGCCTGCTGGCGCAGCTGGGGTGGGCATGGTCGGGGCGAGACGTGAGGGGAAGCGACGCTCAGTCGTGTGGGACTCTGCGACCTCGCGGACTACACAGCCCATGAAATTCTCCAGGCCAGAATACTGGAGTGGGTAGCCTTTGCCTTCTCCAGGGGATCTTCCTGGAACCCAGGTCTCCCGCATTGCAGGCAGACTCTTTACCAGCTGAGCCACCAGCGAAGCCCACTTCTTGCAAGAAGCAGACACCAAAGGCTGCGCGGGGCTGCCCTACAGGAAGCGTCTGAACACGCGGGAGAAGGACGCGGATGAGCCGCTGCCTGCGGGAAGGGAGCCGGAAGGGGTGCAGGTGTGCGGGCGGCAGACAGGTGGTGTCCGCGCCGCTCAGTGCCGGCACGGATGGGCCGAGGCTCCCGGCGACCCGGCTGCGCTTCGGTAAAGCTGCTGTGTTAAGACTGCGGGAGGACCGCGGACGCGCCCGCCTGTCGGTGCAGGCGAACCTGGGCGCGCTCCGGGGCCACTCCGGGGCATGGCTGGCGATGGGCGCTCACTCCCTGTTTGTCCCCCGCCCCTGCAGGGTGAGGACCCCCTGGCCGACAGCGTGCTAACCTTCGTGGCCCAGAAGTCCGCCCTGACCTACCCTCCCGTGGCGCGCGCCAACCTCGCAGGGGGCCGCCCCCTGCGCACGCTCCACCGGCTCCAGCCTGACGAGCTCAGCCCCAAAGTGGCCGGCGGGGTGGACAGGCAGCGTCTGGTGGCTGCACTGGGCGCCTACGCGGCCCGGAAGGCCCCTGCGCCCGCCAGGGACCGCGACCCCGCGCCCCGCGGCCTTGTGCGCGCGCCTTGGAGAGCGCCCCGGGTCCTGTCGGCGCCGGCGGCCCCCCAGAGATGGCCTTCGCCTGCGGACCCCAGAGACGCCCCGGTCACAGACGATGGTAAGCACCCTGGGCCTTTTCGGAGGCTCCAGTCTTTCTCTGGCGCCTGCCTAGGCTGGACCTTCGAGGGTCTCTTGCCCTTCCCGGGGCTCCCCCTTAGAGAGGGGTGGGGTGTGGGGAGGTGGCCAGGCTGGTCCTGTGGGGAGGAGTGTCAGACTCGGGGCTCAGTGTTTAGGTCTCCTGCCCCAGCAGCCTCACTGTTCCCTGGCCTTGTTGAGAAGGATGCTAGGGGTAGGGTCACAGGCCCATCGGGCCCACATGGTGTCTGCAGGGTTGACCATGAACGGCGTCACTGTTTCCATGCCTCTCCTGGGCAAGCTCATGCTCAGCTGCTTGGTCTGTGGGTATCACAGGTCCCCAGGAGACCCCAGCCTAAAGTGAGTGCCGTCCCAGTTGCTGCAGGGAACTTGGGCCTGTGAAGTGACTGACCCCCAAGCCACACCCCAGCACCCTGGTGTGAGTCAGCCCCACAGCGGTCATCGCTGGGGGACCGATGACCGCTGGCCCAGCCTGGTCTCTATGACACCCGGGGCCCTCATCTCTTCTAGCAGCCTTTCCCTGAGACCGTAAAATGTGAAGTGAGACTGGGATCAAGTCTGATTTCCCCTTTGAAGATATGCAAATCATAACATCAATCAGGTAGCGGATTAACAGAAAACACTGCGAGCCTCTGGTTAGCGCTCCCCCCTGAGCAGAGGCGTCACTGAAGCCACTGTGAGTCCCCTGTTGCCCACGTTGTGCCCTTCAGCTGCTGGCTATCTCCTCAGCCCCCTTGTCCAGACAGCCGCTGTGGTGCTGCAGCTGGAGGGGTGCAGAGCTGTGACTGCGGGCAAGGGTTAGGTGGTCATCGGCCACTCCCGTCTCGGGGGAGAAGGCGCACTGGGCTCAGCTGGTCCTGGCGGGTGGCCTGCGGGGAGCGGCTCCTTTGCTCCCCACGTTCCCCTCCCCGGGGTTGCGCCCGCTCTAAACCGTAGGCTCCCCTGGAGCCCCTCTTGCTGGCCTTGCTGCTTCCCGCTGCCCGTCGTTCCCTAGCGTGGTCGGTGGTCTCCAGGGCCACTGTGCTTCCTGATCTGGCCCCACTCAACCCACCACCACTGTCCGCACGCTGTCGACGGCCAGCCTGGCCCGCGATGGGCAGGCAGAGGCCTGTGTGTGGACCCCTGCCCCTATCCATGGTGCTGACGCCACCGCCTCTGCCGCGTGTGCCCACCCTGCCGACGTGTATAACGTCTGAGCGCCCCTTCTCTGGCTCCTTCCTCATCGCCCCCAGCTTAACACAAGCCCCGTTTGTCGACTGCCTCTGCCCCTGATGTTGGAACCGGGAAGAGAGAAATACCGTCTCAGGCGGCAGGTGGCCGGCCCCTGTGTCTGTAGTGCCCCCGCCCCGCGTTCAGCTCCCCCGCCGCATCACTGGCCCCTCTTCGCTCCGCACACTCCGAGGTGCGGGGCTTCCGGAACACCCGCCGGAGATGCTTCTCCTCTCTCCGTGGCCCTTACTAACGGCATCTCTGGGCTGTGGTTTTTCCTGCGCTAAGCTGCAGTGTCGGCTATCTTTTTATATATGTTGTCTTCCCAGCTGCCCCGTGTGCTTTAAACGGAGTCACGTAAGATGTCAGTCACGGAACAAGCAGAGAGCCTTGTAGGACGGACGCCCACACACGCCTCGCTGGGCTCCGACAAGCAGCTCCGAGCTCCTCTCGCTGCTTCTGTGACCCCCCCCCCTCCCCTGCACAACCCCGTCAGATTTCATCTGTCACGCATGGCACTGCATTGCCCAAAGACACGGCTCTCAAATAGACCTCATGAGTAGCTTTATCACGTGCTAAAGTTGATGCTCATGTCTTCATATCACCAAACAGCTAATCCATGCTTAAATTTTTCAGTTGAAAATTTTCTTTACAGTTGGTTCTTTGAAGCCAGATCTGAAGAAGGCTCATTGAATAGGGGGATGTACCTGTTAAGCCCCTTTTAAACTACAGAAGCTTCCTCCTCCCTCCTTTCTCCCCTTCCATCATTATTTTTTTAATATCTGAAAGTTTCAGGTGCACAACATTTTAGCTTGAAACCTGTGTGCACTGCAGAGTGATCACCACCAGAGGCCCAGTTGCCACCCTTCCCCATGCAGCTCACCTCTGCACCCATCTCGTGCCCCCCACCCCTTCTCCTCTGGTAGCCACCGATCTGTTCCGTGTATCTATGAGTTTCTGTTTGATTTCGTTTGGTTTGGGTTCCACATGTGAGTGAAATCCTACGGTATTTGTCTCTTTCCACCCGACTTATTTTACTACTTAATGCCCTCTAGGTCCATCCATGTTGCGGCAAATGGCAGAGTTCCACTCTTTTTCGTGACTGCGTGATATTCCATTATATAGAGAATGGATAAAGACGTGGTGTGGCACACACACCCCACCTCATCTTTATCCATGCGTCTGTTAACAGACACGTCGGTTGCCTCCGTATCTCGGCTGTTGTAAACAATGCTGAACATGGGCTGCATGTTATATACGTGTTTTGAATTAGTGTTTTTGCTTGCTTTGGGATGAGTACCCAAGCGTGGAATTGCTGGATTATATGGTAGTCTTTTTTTTTGTTTGTTTCTTCAGGAGCCTCCATGCTCTTTACTAAAGTAGCGGCACTGACTGTGTTTCTGCCAGTAGCCACGAGCGTTTCCTGTTCTCCACATTCTGTCCAATGCTTATGTTTCTTTTCTTTTCAATAACAGCTGTTCTAACAGGCATGAGGTGATAGCTCAGTGTTGTTTTGATTTTCATCTCTCTGATGATTAGTGATGCCGAGCTTCTCTGTACATCTTCCTTGGAAAAATGACTCTTCAGATCCTCAACCCATTTAAAAAATTCAGGTTGTTTGGCGTTTCTCGTTGTCGTTGTTGAGATGTATTAGTTCTCTTTATATTTGGGGTATTAACCCCTTATTGTCATATACTTTTAAGACCTCTTTCCCCTTTCAGGAGGGTGCATTCACATTTTCATAATGACATTCTTTGTTCTGTAGAAGGTTTTCTTTTCTAGGAATCAGCGAACTAAAATGGACTGGAATGGGTGATTTTAACTCAGATGACCATTATATCTACTACTGTGGGCAGGAATACCTTAGAAGAAATGGACTAGCCATCATGGTCAACAAAAGAGTCCAAAATGCAGTACTTGGATGCAATCTCGAAAACAACAGAATGATCTCTGTTTGTTTCCAAGGCAAACCATTGAATATCACAGTTATCCAAGTCTATACCCCAACCAGTAACGCTGAAGAAGCTGAAGTTGAACAGTGCTATGAAGACCTATAAGACCTTTCAGAACTAACACCCAAAAAAGATGTCCTTTTCATTATAGGGGACTGGAATGCAAAAGTCAGAAGTTAAGAAACACCTGCAGTAACAGGTAAAATTGGCCTTGAAATATGGAATGAAGCAGGGCAAAGGCTAATAGAGTTTTGCCAAGAGAACACACTGGTCATAGCAAACACCCTCTTCCAACAGCACAAGAGAAGACTCTACACATGGACATCACCAGATGGTCAATACCGAAATCAGATTGATTATATTCTTTGCAACCAAAGATGGAGAAGCTCTATACAGTCAACAAAAACAAGACCGGGAGCTGACTGTGGCTCAGATCATGAACTCCTTATCACCAAATTCAGACTTAAATTGAAGAAAGTAGGGAAAACCACTAGACCATTCAGGTATGACCTAAATCAAATCCCTTATGATTATACAGTGGAAGTGAGAAATAGATTTAAGGGCCTAGATCTGATAGATAGAGTGCCTGATGAACTATGGAATGAGGTTTGTGACATTGTACAGGAGACAGGGATCAAGACCATCCCCATGGAAAAGAAATGCAAAAAAGCAAAATGGCTGTCTGGGGAGGCCTTACAAATAGCTGTGAAAAGAGGAGAGGCGAAAAGCAAAAGAGAAAAGGAAAGATATAAGCATCTGAATGCAGAGTTCCAAAGAATAGCAAGAAGAGATAAGAAAGCCTTCTTCAGCGATCAATGCAAAGAAATAGAGGAAAAAACCAGAAAGGGAAAGACTAGAGATCTCTTCAAGAAAATTAGAGATACCAAGGGAACATTTCATGCAAAGATGGGCTCGATCAAGGACAGAAATGGTCTGGACCTAACAGAAGCAGAAGATATTAAGAAGAGGTGGCAGGAATACACAGAAGAACTATACAAAAAAGACCTTAACGACCCAGATAATCACGATGGTGTGATCACTCACCTAGAGCCAGACATCCTGGAATGTGAAGTCAAGTGGGCCTTAGAAAGCATCACTACGGACAAAGCTAGTGGAGGTGATGGAATCCCAGTGGAGCTATTTCAAATCCTGAAAGATGATGCTGTGAAAGTGCTGCACTCAGTATGCCAGCAAATTTGGAAAACTCAGCAGTGGCCACAGGACTGGAAAAGGTCAGTTTTCATCCCAATCCCAAAGAAAGGCAATGCCAAAGAATGCTCAAACTACCACACAATTGCACTCATCTCACATGCTAGTAAAGTCATGCTCGAAGTTCTCCAAGCTGGGCTTCAGCAATACGTGAACCGTGAACTTTCTAATGTTCAAGCTGGTTTTAGAAAAGGCAGAGGAACCAGAGATCAAATTGCCAACATCCGCTGGATCATCGAAAAAGCAAGAGAGTTCCAAAAATAAACATCTATTTCTGCTTTATTGACTATGCCAAAGCCTTTGACTGTGTGGATCACAATAAACTGTGGAAAATTCTGAGAGAGATGGGACTACCAGACCACCTGAACTGCCTCTTGAGAAACCCGAAAAGGAGTACATCAAGGCTGTATATTGTCACCCTGCTTATTTAACTTATGTGCAGAGTACATCATGAGAAACACTGGACTGGAAGAAACACAAGCTGGAATCAAGATTGCTGGGAGAAATATCAATCACCTCAGATATGCAGATGACACCACCCTTATGGCAGAAAGTGAAGAGGAACTAAAAAGCCTCTTGATGAAAGGGAAAGAGGAGGGTGAAAAAGTTGGCTTAAAGCTCAACATTCAGAAAACTAAGATCATGGCATCCAGTCCCATCACTTCATGGGACATAGATGGGGAAACAGTGGAAACAATGTCAGACTTTATTTTGGGGGGCTCCAAAATCACTGCAGATGGTGACTGCAGCCATGAAATTAAAAGACGCTTACTCCATGGAAGAAAAGTTATGACCAACCTAGACAGCACATTCAAAAGCAGAGACATTACTTTGCAGACTAAGGTCTGTCTAGTCAAGGCTATGGTTTTCCCAGTGGTCATGTATGGATGTGAGGGTTGGACTGTGAAGAAAGCTGAGCACCGGAGATTGATGCTTTTGAACTGTGGTATTGGAGAAGACTCTTGAGAGTCCCTTGGACTGCCTGGAGATCCAACCAGTCCATCCTAAAGGAGATCAGTCCTGGGATTCCTTTGGAAGGAATGACGCTGAAGCTGAAACTCCAGCACTTTGGCCACCTCATGCGAAGAGTTGACTCATTGGAAAAGACTCTGATGCTGGGAGGGATTGGGGGCAGGAGGAGAAGGGGACGACAGAGGATGAGATGGCTGGATGGCATCACTGACTCGATGGATGCGAGTCTGGGTGAACTCCGGGAGTTGATGATGGATAGGGAGGCCTGGCGTGCTGCGATTCATGGGGTCGCAGAGAGTTGGACGTGACTGAGTGACTGAACTGACTGGTTCTTCGCTGAGTAGAAGCTTTTCAGTCTGACGTTGTTCCGTTCGTGTGTTTCCTGCATGCGTTTCCCTTGCCTTTGGTGTCAGATCCACGGAAGTATCTCCAGGATGCCATGAAGTCGCTGTGTGTGTTTTCGTCTAGGACTTTCAGGATTTCGGGTCTTAGATTCAAGTCTTTAATGCATTTGAAGTTAATGTTTGTCTGTGGTGTAAGGTTGCAGTATAGTTTCATTCTTTTACATGTGGCTGTTCAGTTTTCCTGACACCATTTACTGAAGAGACTGTCTTTTCTCCCTTATATATTTTTAGCTCCTTTATTGTAGATTAACTGACCGTACAAGCTCTCAGTTTTGCTCCATTGATCTATGTGTCTGTTTTTGTGCCAATACCTTGCTGTTTTATAACTGTGCCTGCATGTGTGGTCAGTCATGTCTGATTCTTTGCAACCCTGTGGACTGGGGCCCAAGGCTCCTCTGTCCATGGAATTCTCTAGGCAAGAATCCTGGAGTGGGTTGCCATTTCCTCCTCCATGGGATCTTCCTGTCCCAGGGATTGAATTGACATCTCCTGAGCCTCCTGCATTGGCAGGCAGTTTCTTTAACCACTAAGCCACCTTGGAAAACCCTTGGGGTAGTATGAACAGTTTAGCAATATTAATTCTTCTGATCCATGAGCAAGGAATGATAACCTTGCCTACTAGAGAATTCTTGGTTGAAAGTGGTTTCCTTTCAGCACTTTGAACATGTCATGCCTCTCTGTTCTGGCCTGCAAAGTTTCTGCTAAAAAACCTTCTGACAGCCTCATGGGGGTTCCCTTACATACAACAAGTTGTTTTTCTCTTGCTGCTTTTAAGATTCTCTCATTATCCTTAACTTTTACTGTTTTAGTTATAATACGTGTTGGTGTTAGTGGAGATGATAGAACAATGGACTGGTTCCAAATTGGGAAAGGAGTACGTCAAGGCTGTATATTGTCACCCTGCTTATTTAACTTATACACAGAGTACATCATGAGAAATGCCCGGCTGGATGAAGCACAAGATGGAATCAAGACTGCTGGGAGAAATTTCAGTAACTTCAGATATGCAGATGACACCACCCTTATGTCAGAAAGTGACGAAGAACTAAAGAGCCTCTTGATGAAAGTGAAAGAGGAGAGTGAAAAAGCTGGCTTAAAGGTCAACATTCAGAAAACTAAGATCGTGGCATCTGGTCTCATCACTTCATGGCAAATAGATGGGGAAACAATGGAAACAGTGAGAGACTTTATTTTCTTGGGCTCCAAAATCACTGCAGATGGTGACTGCAGCCATCAAATTAAAAAGACGCTTGCTCCGTGGAAGAAAAGCTATGACCAACCTAGACAGCATATTAAAAAGCAGCGACATTATTTTGCCAACAAAGATCCATCTAGTCAAGGCTATGGTTTTTCCAGTGGTCATGTATGGATGTGAGTTGGACTATAAAGGAAGCTGAGCACAGAAGAATGGATGCTTTTGAACTGTGGTGTTGGAGAAGACTCTTGAGAGTCCCTTGGACTCCAAGGAGATCCAAGCAGTCCATCCTAAAGGAAATCAGTCCTGAATATTTGTTGGAAGGATTGATGCTGAAGCTGAAGCTCCAATACTTCGGCCACCTGATGCAAAGAACTGACTTCTTGGAAAAGACTCTGACGCTGGGAGAGATTGAAGGCCGGAAGAGAAGGGGACAACAGAGGATGAGGTGGCATCACCGACTCAATGGACATGAGTTTGAGTAAGCTCTGGGAGTTGGTGATGGACAGGGAAGCCTGGTGTGCTGTAGTCCATGGGGTCTCAAAGAGTCAGACACCACTTAGCAACTGAACTGATGTTTTGTTGTGTCTCTTTGGGTTCATCTTCTCCAGAATTCTGTGCGCTTCCAGGACCTGCATATCATGTCCAGTTCTTTGCGATCCTGTGGACTGGGCCCTTCAAGGCTCCTCTGACCATGGAACTCTCCAGGCAAGAATCCTGGAGTGGGTTGCCATTTCCTTCTCCAGGGCATGTTCCCAATCAAGGGATTGAATTGACCGTCTCCTGAGCCTCCTGCACTGGCAGGCAGCCTGGATGTCTGTTTCCTTCCCCAGATTGGGGAAGTTTTTATCTCTGTTTCTCCCACTAGTTTTCTGGCCCTTTGTCTCGTATCCTTCTGGAGTGCCCATAAAGCAGACATTGTTTCAGTGGATCTTGTCCCAAGGCCCTTTAGGGTGTCTTCACGTTCTCTTTCATTTTGCGGCTCGGTCTGGGTGAGCTCCACGGCTTGTCTTCCAGCTGCTGATTTCGTTTCTGCCTCATATAGTCTGCGGCTGCACCCTTCCAGCACATTTTTATGTTCAGTTATAGCTTCTGTTTGGAACTTTCTTACAATTCCTATCCCTTCGTCAATCTCTGGTTGTGTTCATCCATTCTTCTCCTGGGTTCAGTGAGCGTCTTTATTATTTCACACCCTTCCAGGTGAGTTGCTTACCTGTTTCACTGAGTTCTTTTTCAGAGGTTTTGTCTTGTTCTTTTCATTGGAACATATTCCTCTGTCTCTTCATTTTTTTGCCTAATTTCTCTGTGCCTGTTTCTCTGTGTTATTAGATGTATCAACCACCTCCCCAGTCTTGAAGGAGCGGCTGTTTGTCAGAGGTGTCTTGGGGGCCCAGAGGTGCAGCCCTACTGGCCACCAGAGCCAGGGCTCGGGGTGTTGCGTTGGGACCAGGGTTATGATGGGACACTGGTGGGCAGTGTCATCGCCTGACTGGCTGAGACCCCGGAGGTGCTAGGGTGACCCTACCCTCGGCACGGCGCTAAGGGTTTGGGTGGCAGATTCCCACGCTGGCGCCCGCAGTGTCTCAGTCCCTGGGGAGCAGCCCACGTGCTCTTGTCCCTCCAGCAGGTGCTTTAAGGTCAGTGAGTGGGTGCCCTTCCTCTGCGGCTGTGCTGGGCACCCAGAGGGCTGAAGCGCAGATGAGAGGTGTGGGTGACTCAGAGCAGGTCCCCTCCCGTAGGACGGTCGAGTCCAACTTGTGGCGGCATGGCTCAGGAGAACCCATCCCTGCTCCCAAGTACGTCAGTCTGACTGCAGACTTCATGTATGTGGGAAATGTGCGTTTGGTAAAAACTTAGACATGAGACCCTCTTCCTTTGTTTATTCAGTATTTACACCTTGTTCCTGTGAAAAAGCTTGAATTCACATAACATTAAAAGCCCCGCGTGCAGTAGGAGCCCGGGAAGGGCGCGTGCCGGGGCGCGGGGTGGGGTGCAGCCGCCGGGCCCGCGTCTGCTCAGGACGGAGCCCCGGTCGGCAGCCGGGAACGCGGCTCACTGAGCACTGCTCTCGGGTTCTGTCCTCGGCTCTCCACGGGAACCAGAGCCTGTGAAGACTGTTTGCTGTGCTTGTAACCAGTTGTGAAAGTGGTGAATGGTTACGGGGGGACCCCGAATTCTCCATGTGCAGAGTAGGTTGCCTCTGAGTGCGCCGCCCTGGGTCAGCGCCGTGCGCTGCTGTGCCCTCTGGTGCCTCGGCGTGTTTGCGAGGCCTCACCCCCCCACCGCCAGCCCACCTGGGGCGCGGCCTGCTGCTCCCCAGGCCCAGCCCACCCGGGGCACGGCCCGCTGCTCCCCAACCCCCCCCCCCCCCACCGACCCGTCCCTCCGGCTCATCTGCCGGGGCTTGCTCTTCCTCCAGCTCTAGGTGAAAATTCAGGCGAGGCTCATGAACCCTGGGCACCCTTAGGTGATGAAAACTGCCCCGTCCACTTTTTGTCTGTAAAAGCTGAGGTGCATGCACGCCAGCTCTGGTCCAGATGTGGCTCTCAGCTGCGAAACTGCAGAGTGGAGCTGCACGCCTGGCCGCCTGCCATCCAGCCTTTGCTCGGAGAGGGTTCACAGCTCTCACACCCAGAGTGGATCCTGTGAGTGGGATCCAGGCACCTTGTGGGCTCAGCCTACTGAGCTGACAGACAGGTTTCCAGGGCTGGTCCTGGGCAACCCTTCCCGAGGCGTTTCCTGCTCCAGGCTGCATTTGTCCCCCAGCACGTGTCTAGGATGCTCCCCTGAGGGTTCAGCCTCACGTGAATCTAAACCAACCATCCCTTAGCAACACTTAGACTTCCAGCCTCACTACCAAGTGAATCACGTGAGCAAGGCCGAAGCTGGTTTGATTTTTTGTGCTGTGACTCTTATGTGTGATAGAGAGAGATTGGTGCCTGCAGTCTGTGAGTATGAACTCCATGGCCTGCATGGGTCCTGGGTGCTCTGTCCCGGCTGCAGGCTTTCCATGCTGCCTGAGTGATGCATGCCACCTGGCCGGGACGCCACAGGCCCCAGGTTGGGAGGAAAACACAGCCTACTTGTACTGTTTTCAGTGGAAACAGACAGGAAGCCAACGCATGACAATTATGCCCGAATCTCCTGGGTGGAGGCCCAGGCGAGGTCAGGAGAAAGTAATAATCTCTCACGGAATTTGTCTAAACCCTTTGCAAAATACCGGAGATGGACTCTAGCAATTATATGAATTGTATACTTTCTAAACAAAAGGAACCCAGGAAATTCCTCCTGATGATGGTGGTGGTAGTGATGGTGATTGTGAGGGCGATAGTCTTTATGGTGATAACGGTGGTGGTGATGTGGATGGTGGTGATGAAGGTGACGGTGGTGGTGATGGTGATGGTGATGAAGGTGATGGTGATTGGTGATTGGTGGTGGTGGTGGTAATGGTGATGATGGTGATGGTGGTGGTGATGGTGATGAAGGTGATGGTCATGGTGATGGTGGTGATGTGGATGGTGGTGATGATGGTGATAGTGATGGTCATGGTCATGGTCATGGTGATGATGGTGGTGGTGATGATGCTGATGGTGATTGGTGATTGGTGGTGGTGGTAGTGGTGGTGGTGGTGGTGATGAAGCTTATGGTCTAGTGATGATGGTGGTGATGGTGGTGATGATGGTGATGAAGGTCATGGTGATGGTGATGATGGTGATGGTGATGGTGGTGGTAGTGGTGGTGGTGATGGTGATGAAGCTGATGGGGGTGGTGATGATGGTGATGGTGGTGATGGTGATTGGTGACTGGTGGTGGTGGTAGTGGTGGTGGTGATGGTGATGAAGCTGATGGTGGTGGTCATGGTGATGGTGGTGATGGTGATGGTGATGGTGATTGGTGACTGGTGGTGGTGGTAGTGGTGGTGGTGATGGTGATGAAGCTGATGGTGATGGTCATGGTGATGGTGGTGGTGATGCCGTGTGTGTATGGACCTGCCTGAATGGTGTACTCTCATGAACACTTGCTGACAGAGGCACTTGGGAGTAGGATCTGTCTGCCCAAGTCGCACCCTCTGTGGCAGTGGCTTTCTGGTGAGGCTGGCTGCTCGCCGCTGCATCTTCTCTGGAGCTGCAGCGTGTGTCTGGGGCCCTGTTCAGACGTTGCTTCCCAGGGGTTGGGCCCGTGGCAGCTGTGCAGGGAGCTGGCCTCCTGCTCCAGGCCCCCGTATCTTATGTCCTGACATTTCATGTAATTGCTCCACTAGAGCCCACTTGGCACACTGAAAGCTACTTAAAATGTCATTAAAAGCCGGCTGGAACTCGGAATTACACGGTGCAGCTGACAGAACAGAGCTCCGCTTTGACGCGGGTGACGTTTGACCGCGCTGCAGTTCCTCCTCAGGCCACGGGGCCGGCTGCACTCTTTAAAGAGGGCCTCCTCGCCCCGCTCATCTTCAGAGGCCGACAGCGGACACCTCTGTGCTGACTCAGCGTGGGTGGCAGCGCTCCCGTGGTGGGTGATCCCTAACTCGCGTCGCCCACTCTCCTCCGAAATGGCCAGCCGCTCAGCATCTCGCACTGCGGCCCTAAGGCTTCCTGAGTGTCTTTCACTCATGATCTGAAAAGTCTCCCTTTTGTGTGGGAAGAGACAGTGTTAGCAGTCTGTTATCATTCCGCTTTGAAGGCGGGTGTTTCTCACTGTATCACAGAGGCCGTGGGAGGCCCGTCCTGTTCACTAGTCTTTGACTCAGTGAGCACGAGCTTTCTCGTGCTGCGCTTCCCTCAGATAAGGAGACGAGAGCGGAGGGACATCAAAGGGAAGACGTGCGGTGACCTAGGGAGGGTTTCCCGAGCTGTTGGGCATCAGGACAGGTCGTTGGAGGAGGGCACAGCTTCCCCCTTCACTCTGCTTGTTGGATATGGTCGACAATCTGCACGTTTGAGTTCGTTTTCTCTGTAACCCCTTCCAGCGGGAATCCCTGCCTCGTCTACACAGGCAGGGCCCAAGACTGGAAGGGTCTCTGCAGAGCACTCTGTAGCCTCACACGATCGTGGCCCTCGTCTGTGGTGGGTCTTCTAGGATTTGTGGTCTCACTTGCCCTGCGTGGATTGCATAAAACATACCACCACTCGGTGGGATGCTTTGAGGGGCTGTTGAGGGCCCCAGGTTCCCGGACTTTGGGAGCTGACCTCATAAGCTCCAGCCTCGCCATTGGTCACTGTCTGCTGGGCTCAGCGCTGACCCCTGCGCCCACGTCCGTCGCGCCCAGCCCTGCCGTGGAAGCCCGTGTGGACACCCAGTAGCTCCGCCTGCCCCACGCCATCCTGCCGGGTTCCTGCGGGAGCCCCGTGTGGCCACCCTGCTCTGCCCTATCTCAAGCCTGCAGGCCTCGTGACGTTGTGAATCAGTTGACGGCTTACTACTCAAACCCAGCAGGGGCTTCTCGTCCCACTCAGCAGAATCCTGGGGGCTTGTTGCAGTCTGAGAGCCTGTGAGCCCCCCACCCTGTGCCGCCGCTTCGCTGCTCCGGGTCACCCTCTGGCCATCCTCTGTCCTTCCAGCCCCACTGCTCAGGGCTTTGCACTCGTCTCCTCTGCCCACAGAGCATGTCCTCCGGGTGGCCCCTGGGCTCAGGAACCCCTCCCCGGGTCTCTGTGAGCTTTTCTCTGACAGTACTGTCGGAGCATCTGCCCTTCCCACTGCCCCGGCCTCCAACTCTGGGTTCTCATTTCCACAGCCTCATCAGCACCAGGACCTTCCCTGGTGGCTCAGACGGTAAAGAAATCCACCTGCAGTGCGGGAGACCTGGGTTGGATCCCTGGATTGGGAAGAGCCCCTGGAGGAGGGCGTGCCCCACTCTAGTACTCTTGCCTGGAGACTCCCATGGACGGAGGAGCCTGGCAGGCTGCAGGCCCTGGGGTTGCAGAGTCGGGCACGACTGAGCGGCTAGGCAGGCACAGCGCGGCACCGCCGGGCGTGCGTGCTGGCGTTTGTCCGCTTTGTCTCTCCCACGATGGGTGAGTGCTCTGTGGAAGCCGGGGCTTTGCTGACTGCTTTGCTCCGGCTTCCTGACAGACCGCTGGGCAGAGAAAATGCACCCAGGCATTTGAGGCAGGAAGAAGAAGAGGGGAGGACAGGGGAGGCGCCCTGCTCCTGAGCACCGCAGTTTAGGTTGAGCCCCTGGGAGGCCTGGGTCTCGTGGTCACAAGCCTCTCTTGTGACCTGGCCTCTGGCAGCCTGAGAGCCCGGTGAAGGGATGCGTGCGGGCAGAAAGGATGGAGGGTCTGCTGCACAGGGAGCTGGCAGACCCCGGCTGCCTCCACGGAGGCAGGCACCGGGGAGGCAGGGGACACGGACACTGTCACCCGCCAGCCAGACGTGCCCGCGAGACTGCGATGCCTCAGCTACAGTTTTGTCCGTGGCCAGTTCGCTGCAGCCCAGGGTCTGAGCTCTTACCCTGACCCTTGTGTGCTCCATTCTCATTGTGGTTCTAGCACGGTCACCCCACCCAGCCGTGCTCCAGGTCTGGAGGTGGGGCAGGGGCCCCCAGTCCCCGGGCCGTGGACAGGCGCTGGCCCACAGTCCGTCAGAAGCCGGGCACAGCAGGAGGGGAGCGGCGGGCAGCTGGCCCAGCTTCGTCTGCAGCCCCCGTTGCCCCCTGTCACTCACATCACCGCCTGAGCCATGCCCCTGTCCTGTCCGTAGAAAAACTGCATGAAATTGGCCCCTGGTGCCAAACAGGTTGGGGACTGCTGAGGGTGGGAGGGGCTGGAGAGAAAGACCTGGGAAGGAACTGTTCTAGACGCCTTGAGGCCAGCCATCAGCACGGCTCGGGGGCTTACCTGGGTCCTGAGACGTCCTCGCGGGGTGCAGTTGGGGCGGGGCGCAGTTGGAGCGGGGGTCTGCCTTTTGTACCCTCACTAGCATGGATGCCACCCTGTGGCTCGGGTGGCGCAGTGGGGACCCAGAGCAGATCCCAGGTGAGCCCCGGGGCTCAGCAATAGAGCGTCATCCTGGGCCACCTTTCCTGGCTAAGTCTGCGTCCAGCAGAAACACACGTTGGATCCAATACTTGTCAAGACCTCTCGTTCGTGCACGGATCCATTTCCTGCCGGGGTCAGTGTCCAGGATGCCGTGGTGGGTCCGGCGTGCTCTGGCCCCTGGGGGGATGGCGCCTGACGGGCCTGTCCTGTCCTCTGACCCCAGGCCGTGTGTCTCCTCCCCTCTTCACCCTGGCTGTGACGGGACGGTGAAGGGTGACGTGTTTGTGAGGCAGGAGGCTTAAGAAACCGCTGAGCGTTGTTCTCGCTTTTCACTGGGCCTTAGTTTCTCTCGTCTGTAAACAGCACGGGCCCTTCGTCAGTCCAGGAGAGCGGGAACCCTGGCCGTGCTGTGCGCGCTGGGAGGGGTAGTGCACGCCTGCAGCCCCCGCGCCGCTGTGTCAGGCACGCTTTTCTGTATTTTACAGTGTTTGTGTTTGTGAGGAAATGGGAAGTGTTTTCCCGAGTTCACCGCTGGAAGTTATTTCTGAGCAAGTGTTGGGTCCCCAAACGTTTGAGGGGCGTCTGTGGGGCTGCAGGTAGGGCTGTTGGGGAGGGGTGCGGGCGCAGGGCCTCCCCAGGCTCTGGGGCGTGGCCTCTGGGGCAGCAGCACCGGGAAGGCTTCCAGCTCACTTCCCTCCAGGGGGAGCTGTCTCAAAGCGCAGGTTTTATCACTGTCCCGGCCTGGTGAGACTAGCAGGTCGGGAGAGTGTTCTGATGGAAAGATGGCTTCCCTAGAGGCAGGTGCTGGTAGGGTGGAGGCAGGGAGCCGCGGCGGGGCCTTGCGGTGGTTTTGCAGGAGGTGGGTGAGGCAGGCAGGGTTCGGGACGCAGGTCTGGCAGGTGAGAGTGAGGCCGGTGCTCTAGCGCAGAGGGCGGCCCCAGATCAGAAGGGCTGGCGGCCCAGGGGGCTGGGACCTGTCTCTTTTTCAATAATGCGAAAATGAATGTCTTTCTTCCACTCTGGCATTTGAAGAATATTTTCGCTGGGTGACTAGACTTCTGAATTTAGACACGTTCCCTCTCAGTGGTTCAAATGCGTCCCTCATGTATAAATGGCCCAGTGTGTAACTGTGCATCATGTCACGTGTGTCAGTTACGTGTGTGTGTGTCCCATCACGTGTGTCACAGTTATGCATGTGTAAGTGTGCGTCCCATCACGTGCGTCAGTTACGTGTGTGCGTGTACGTCCCATCACGTGTGTCAGTTATGTGTGTGTGCGTGTGCATCCCGTCACGTGTGTCCTGCTCCAGGGCAGGGCGTGTCCTGGCCCCTGGGCGGTGTAATGTCCTGTCCACCTGGTTTTCTCAGGGGAGCCTGGCCGTGCGCTGCTCTTTGTTCCTCTTCCTGGAGCTGACCGAGGGCCTCGAGCCTTGGACTTGATGCTGGTGCTGGTCCTGGGGGTGTGTGGGGTTGGTGCTGGTCGCTGGTCCTGGGGGTGTGTGGGGTTTTCCTTCCTCTGCCCCTCCCTCTCAGGTCCTGTCTCACCTCTGCTACCCGATGCTGTGCCTGCGCGCCAGGGTTCTCTCTGTCCTGCCGATCCCTGTCCTTCCCAAGGTCTGCCCACAGACTCACTGGCCCTTGTTCCCCATCAGTCTGCGGGCGGCCTGTCCAGGGAGCTCTCGGCTTCAGACGCCCTGCTCTGCCCCCGCAGAACTTCCGCTCGGGGGTTCCTGCTCCCACTTTATGGCTGTGTGCGCCGTCCACCGGCCTGCTCCTCGGCCGGCTTCGCCTCCTCCTCCTAATGATGCCCCTGCTTCCATGTGTCTCCCTTTTGTGTGTCTGTCTAGAAGCTCGTGTTCAGACACTGCTGAAGGACCTGCGGAAGCGCCCGGCCGGTGTGGAGGGTCTGAGTGCCCTGGACATGGACGAGGTGGCCCGCGCCCTTGCGAGCGCAATGCCAAGTGGGGGTGCGGCCGGGGCGCCGGGCGCGGCCGGGAGGAGCGGTGGACGCGGAGCGGAGGCGAACGGGGCGGGGGCCGCCCTGCACAGAGACCGCGTGCCAGGTGAGCCCGCACGTGCATGCACCCAGGCGCGTGGCCACAGGCTCGCCGCACGGTTCTGCCTGCTTGCTGCTGGGAGATGGGTCTGCAGTGACGGCTTTGGTCCGCGTGACCCTGCCTCTGGACGCTGTCCTAACAGGCTGAGCTTGCAGGGCAGGCACGTTGGAGGGTGGGCTGCTCTCTGGCAAGGGAGGGGAGGCGCCTCCGTGCAGGGGCAGGGCTGGTGGAAGCGCTTTGTGTGGGGTTTGTGAGTGAGAGTTAGGGTCAGAGACTCCAATGGTCAAGTGAAGGGTCTGTACGAGGCTCACACCTGCCTCCGAGGGGCTCCAGCGAGAACGCAGAGACCTTCATACCACAGCACACACACATCCTTCTCACACACTCACACAGTCCACATCACACACACAAACCCACATACCGTCTCACACACTCAGACACTCACCCACCATATGCACACACAGACACTCACCCACATACAGTCACACACTCACACTCACTCACCGTACACACACAACCCACATCACACACTCATACACAGGTACACTCACACACATAGACGCACCCAGTCTCACACACTCGCATACATGCACGCACAGAGACACTCCCTCGCTCGCCCCCAGCACACACACAGACACATACACAAACACCCGGCAGCTCACGCACATGCACGCAGACTCCCACACTCACGCTCACTCACACACAGAGACAGCAGCCCGGCCCTTGGGGGTGGAGGGCTGACCCGGCAGGCTCGTCTCCCTGACGAGCAGTGACCCTGACCCCTGGGCGGTGCCGGGCACACAGTGGGCCCCAGGAGGAGCCGGAGAGGGCGCAGGGCCCCCTCTCGTTGGGGGATGGGCTTGGCTGGTGCAGGAGAGGATGCCCATTGCTGTCTGGAGGAGGTGGTCTCTGGTGACGGTCCCTGTGCTGGGCTGGGGGTTCTCGGGGCCGGCTGCCCGAGGAGCCACGCACAGCTGCTGCTGTGTCTTTGGAGAATCGGCCATGGCAGAGAAGTAACGCAGCTGAAGGTGCCTCGAGCCGACACGACTGGGCCCACACTCCGCGCCCCTCCTGTGACTGCTCTCTGCCCCGGCCCAGCGGCTCTCCCCACTCTGAGCGGACGTGAAGGAGCAGCGTGGCTCCCTGGACCTGGTGTTGCAGCCCCTCAGCGGCCACCCTTGTGCCATGGAGCTTATGGAGGGCACACCGTCCCTGGTCTGTCAGGGTGTCGGGCAGTGGTCCTCACACCGCAGAAGGACCCTGGCGTCCGCCCCGGCGTGTGGTGACCTCGTGCTGTGTCTTCCACAGAGAGCAGACTGCAAGACAGCGACGGGGGACTCTACCAGGAGGTGAGGCCCGCCCGCGAGCTCAGGCCCCTGCAGCACGAGCTGCGTCGCCTGCCTTCTCAACCGTGGTCCAGGAACATAGGGGAAATATGAAAACTCTTTCAGGGAAAAGAAAACCCCTCATAATCTCAAAATTGAGAGAAATCAAGAAGAGTACACACAAAATTGTATGGAGTTTAATATATACTGTTGTCTGTTTTCAGATTAGATGCTAATGTCTATCCATTGTAGGAGTATGGAAGATGGTCAATACAGGCAGCACATTAATATCCCTTAGAACTTCGTCACCCAGGGAGATGGGGGGGTCACGTCGCGCAACAGCACCGCACGCCCGCCTTGTGCCGTCAAGGCCGCCCCATGTGTGCCGGTCACCGGGGTCCCTTTAATGGACATCAGCACCCCTGGATCCTTCAGACCTGTGCTGTCCACGTGGCAGCCGCCAGGCACACGGGGCTGTGTGGACTCGAATCCACTAAAATTAAGTAAATAAAAACTCACATCCCCAGCAGGGCAGCTCCTGGTAGACGGGGGGTGGTGGGGGGTTTCCATCATGCCCAGGTTTCCACAGCAGTGCTGGTCAGGAGGGTCTGGGAAAGGCTGGACGTGGGCAACACCTACCCACTGAGGGGCCTGTCCTCCTGCTGAAGAGCCTTTGCTGGCCTGTCGTCGTCTCATGGACGCAGGAAATCTGTTCACAGGCAAGGGCAGGGCTGTGGCTGTAGACACTCTGTTCTGTGGGTGGGAAGGAAGACCGTGTGGGAGCGCTTCTCCACAGGTCGTGTTAGCGGATCCTAGCTCGGTGCCTGAGCACCAGTGGGGAAGGAAACACCGATGATTGTTCCAAATGTCCATCAGAAACACAACGTGGAGGGAGGTGTGGGGCCTGGGGACACGGTTCCTAATTCCAGTCGCAGGGGACTAGGCCAGCGGAGCTTGGGGTCTCCAGATGAGATGCACACAGCCAGACCCTAATTCTGCCCACTGTGGGCCCCAGGCCCACATACACCAGCACCCCATGCCCTGAGCATCCAAAATGGACAGTCTGCCGCTCAGGGCACGTTCCATGCTGGTTTCCTTTCTGCCAGGTGAACCGTCTGGGCGTCCAACTGGGAGACCTCCTGCAGGGCCCTGGGTCTCCATTCCTGCTTGCAGCCCCCCGTCTCACCGAGACCTTCAAGACGGAGAGCAAGAAAGGGGATGACGCTGAGGCCTCGCTGTCTTCGGAGGAGGAGCGCGCGGGCGTGGAGAACGTGCGGAGCCAGACCTCCTCCAGGGAGCTGCTGCAGAGGCCGCTGCAGGCAAGGCCCGGGCTGGGCACGGCCCCCCAGGAGGACCTGCACCTCGGGGCTGGCGCACAGGAACCCGCCGGCCCAGACCTGCGGCTGCAAGTCCAGGCCCCCGAGGAGGAGTATGGCTACATCGTGATGGAAAATGAGTGAGTGGGCGGTTCCGTCTCTCGTGGGCACGATCTGGCGCTGCAGGCCAGGGACATGCCCTCGCTTTTCCATGCTCACCTGGAGGCGGCCCTGCTCCTGCAGTGCAGGAGAACGGTCGGCAGTCAGCCCGTCCCCCAGACCCGTGTTCTTGGCGGGGACCCCGAGCTTGAGGTTAGTCCTCCACTAACCAGCCCGGACAAAGCCCTGCGGCTCCCTGGCCCTGTCCCCACGCCCCGCCGTAGCTCAGAGTGAGGGGCGCCTGCGGGGCTGGAAGCCCAGCAGGCTGTGTGGGCCTGGGGTGCCCAGGGCAGCGGGCAGGATGGGGGCTGTGCTGAATGCTGGCTCCACACCCAGGAAGCTCCAGAAGCTTTACACCGACTGCATCCCAGGGTATGTGTCACCCTTCAGGGGAAAGACACACCTCAGGGCATTGATGTCCTGTCCTCACCTTAGTTCTGACGGGAGCCTGACATGGGACAGGGTGTAGCATTGTGTGCCCACTGAGCAGTGGGGTCGGGCCCGTCCTCAGCCCCATCACCGATGAGTCTGACATGGACGCTGTGGTTTGTAACTGTGCTTTCTTCAAGGGACGGAGGCAGTGTGTCCAAGGGGAAGCATGTCTGTCTGTCTGCGTGCACAGGCATGTGTGTGTGCAGGTGTGTGTACAGGTGCGTGTTGAGGCGTGTGCAGGTGTGTGTCCATGTGCTGGTGTGTGCAGGTGTGTGCAGGTGCGTGTTGAGGGGTGTGCAGGTGTGTGTCCATGTGCTGGTGTGTGCAGGTGTGTGCAGGTGTGTGTTGAGGCGTGTGCAGGTGTGTGTCCATGTGCTGGTGTGTGCAGGTGTGTGTGTAGGTGTGCGTGCAGGTGTGCACACAGCCCCACCTCGTAGTTGATTTTGCGCCATAGTGCACATCGGCTCAGGGGGTGAGCCTCCTTCCGTGCTGACCCCCGTGGAAGGGGCTGTGTTGGAGCTGGGACCCTCTCTCTCTCCTGACCCCGCCGTGGCCTCTGTGCTCTTGCCTCCATGCGTGTTTGCTCTCGCTACACTGCACGCTGCAAACCCAGCCCACATCAGAGCCAGACAGAGCTGAAGGTGCCGGTCTTGTCTGTGTCGGGCTGGCATCGCTCCAGCCTTTTCTGAAGACCCGCCTGCCTGTTCTGGCCTCGTCACCTCCAGACGGAGACCGCGCTCTCTCTGCCTCCACTTTCTTTGGTCAGAACTGTTAGCTCCACTGCGTGTGTCAGAATCACGAGTGACACAGATACACGGGGCCTGGACGGTGGTCCTGCTGAGGGCGCAGCTCCAGCTGTTGAGTCAGACCCTTCCTGCTGCCCGGGGGGACCTGTGCTGGGGGTTTCCCGTTTCATGGCAAACACTGCTGCCGCACTTGTGTGTGTGCTGTGTGTGTTGTCCCTGTGTCTGCATGTTGTGTGCCTGTTTCCATGTCTGTATTTCGTATGTGTTTGTGTATGTGGATGCATATGTGTGTGTGCCGTGTGTGTCCCTGTGTTTGTGTGTCATGTTCATGTTTCCGTGTCTGTTTGTGTTTGTGTGTGAGTACATGTGTGTGTACGTGGGTACGTGTGTACCTGTGTTTGTGTGTCGTGTGCATGTTTCCGTGTCTATGTGTGTGTGTACATGTGTGTGTACATGGGTACATGTGTGTGTCCCTGTGTTTGTGTGTCGTGTGCATGTTTCCGTGTCTGTGTTTGTGTGTGTGTGTGAGTACATGTGTGTGTACATGGGTACGCGTGTGTGTCCCTGTGTTTGTGTGTCGTGTGCATGTTTCTGTGTCTATATCTGTGTATATGTGTACCTGCGTCTGTGTGCGTGGGTACATGCGTGTGTGTGTACTTGGGTGCGTGTGTGTAGTGTATGTGTCCCTGTGTGTCCGTGTGCCGTGTGTGTGCGCGGCCGCTGGTGGGACCACCGCTCCGCGGCTCTGAGTGCTTTTCCTCCCGCCAGCGTGTCCTGATGCTGGGGGACTGGTCCCAGCATGGGTGCAGGGTTGCTCCTGTCTGGGGCACGAGTGTGAGTCGGGAAAGTGCTGGACAGGATTCTGACCTCGGGAGGACTCTGAGTCTGTGTGAGCCATGGAGGACAGAGGATGGTGGCTTCAGGGTGGGACCTTCCAGGCTGAGCATCCTCCGCATCACAGGACGTCCAGTGCGAGCGGCTGGCACCTGGACGCAGGGAGACCCTCGCGTTGGGCTCGCCGGTTGCTCTCACTGACTTTCATGTAAGAGGGGGCCGCTGTCAGAGGGTCTCTTCTCTGCATCCCGAGTCCATCCCCTCGGCCGCATCTCTGGGCCTGAGCACTGACCTGCTCTGAGCACTGGCAAAGTAAAAGACCACTGTTTTATCTTGGCTTCTTCTGCCAAGTGGAAGGTCTGTGGTGCAGACACGAGCTCTGTGTCCGTAACTCGGTCTGCCCCAAGTGGGATGCTCACAGACACACGGAGTCTCCCCTCTGTTTTCAGATTAGTGGGGATTTGAGGTTCTCTGGGGCGGGATTTCACCAGGTCTCAGCTTAAGCCTTAATGGATCAGCTATTAACTGACAAGAATCCAACACCATTCTTTTTTTTTTTTTTTTTAAAATAGGAAAGGACTTTGTGTGTTTGGTTTTTCACAAAAGGAGAAGGAGCGTGGTGGGCAGCTTGGCGTTCTCTCTGAGGTTCATGGGGACCACGCAGCTGACCTCACTGCCTGCCTTGCCCTCACTCATACGTTTCCTGGTGGGCAGGCAGGAGTCTGATCCTCCCCGTTTGCATTTTCACACTTGTCACAAACTGGGTGGATTCGATGTGTGTGAGGGGCAAGGTAGCCATCCCTGGTCCTCCCAGGGTGATTTGAGAGTTATTTCAAGTCAGGCTGACTGCAGAAGGCCACAGTGGACAGTGTGTGTAAGACAGAGAAGAGCCCGCGGTCACGGTGGTGACGCAGGCGCTGAGGCCCCCGATCCTGGACGGCAGCGACGCAGGTGCTGGGGCACCGGCCAGCAAGTCCCGCAGGGCCCCCAATCCTGCACAGGGGCCATCCCAGCTGCGGAGCCTGAGTTCGGGGAAGTGAACCCGCAGCTGGAAGCATGTGCAGAGGTGCTGCCCACCTCTAGTGGCTTGTGGACGAGGAAACCGAGGCTGGACCCTGTGAGCCCAGCAGCCCTCCTGTGGCTGCAGTCCGGGGGCCTGGGAGGCGTCCCCACAGCCTGGGCTCAAGGACTCGGGAGCCCCGGTAACGGGATGGAGCCACGAGTCCCTGTCCGACAGGCTGGATGGGGGAGCAGGTTTGTGTTCCTCTTCTTCGTGCAGAGTTGAAGTGCACACGAGCAGGATGCTGACCTAGGCCCAGAGGCCTGGCCAGTCACCCCACCCAGTCCCCCCTCTCCTGCTGCTCTGGCGTAAATCCCAGCGACGGTGTCTTAGAGGCGTGCCATGAAGTGTCTCTAAAATAGCAGGATTCTTTCTTTCCAGCATACGTGATGCCACACCACACCTGGGAAGGAGCCCAGATCCCTTACCATCATCACGCACGTAGCCAGTTCCCATGTCTGTGTCCGGAACCTGTGTGTCTGCTGGGTGGCCTGGAGGCAGAGGAGGTGGCCCCTGGTTGGTGGCTCTTTGCTCTGCAGTGGCCAGGAGCCGTGGGCTCATGTTCGGAGGGCTCCAGAGCTGGGCTGGGCCTTGCAGGCTGCTGTTGGCTGGAATTCTAGGAAGAACTGGAGGATATCTCACGTTGCCTGGGCTCTAACCATGGCGGGCCGGAAAGTGAGAGAACGCCATCGAAGTGCAGCTATGCCAGTGTCCCTTGGGCCCCAACCTCCAGGTCAGCGTGGCCGCATCTGGCTGCCAGCAGGTGCCAGGAGGAATGGTGGTATTAGGGGCTCCTGTGGTCTCTGACCGTGAGCCCCCTGCCCCCATTGGATCCTGCTGCTGCAGCAAAGGTCTGTCATTGGGGTGGGTGGGCAGGGGAAGGAAGCCTGGCCCGGCCCACCAGCTGGGCCTGAGCCTGGCCTCACCCTGTCTCTGTGCGTGGTCCCCAGGCTGACTCCTGCCGGCGACGCTGCAGCTCAGCCTGGAAGCGTGAGGCGAAGCAGGCTCTTAGAAGGTTCTGGCAAAGTGGAAACCCTGTTCTCTTCTCGCTGAGCTGACATGGTGGCAGGAAGGAGGCCGCAGTAGACACGTGCACCTGAATCTGTGTGTCTCCAGCACGCCTGCGCTGACGCCTGTGTCTGCTCACCCGCATCTGTGTCGGCCGCTTAGTCTGTATCACCTGAACCTGTGTATCTACAGCACTGATCTGTCTGTGCCAACACGTCTGCGTCTACACCCGCACCTGTATGTCTGCATGCACACCTGCTTGTGCACACACACGTATGTTTACACGCACACCTGTATGTTTGTACACATCTGCATGTTCCGCACGCACATCTGTATCATCTCCATCTGCACGCACACTTGCGTGTATACACACCCACCTCTGTGTCATCTACATCCACATCCACATCTGTATCTACCCAGCCATCGGCTTTGCTGTTGGATTTCCATAATCATCGGGGAAGTTTAGCTTTTCATCTCCAGTGGTGCCCTGAGAGTCCACGGTAATCTCCACGGGCCCTCACTCCCTCACCCCTGCAATTGATTTTTTGCGAAGTGTCGTCTGTGTTATAAACGGGCTGAGACTAAATCTGTCAAAGTTAAGAAGTTTAAATTCTACTTCTACATACAAAGGAGTAGGAAAGAGAGAAAATATGAAAAGATGAGATTTTCTTTGCTGTCAAAATAGTAGTAAGTCTGCAAATGAATAATGAAGCCAGAGGGAAAAGGAAAAACGGAAAAAACTGTGTCCTGAGATGGCAAGTGTTCCACTGGAAGTGCTGGCCCATGACCACGTCAGGGTCGGTTTCAAGCTTCCGATGCTGGACGGGCCCCCTTGGGGTTGGGAGGCACAGGTGGGTGCAGAAGTGTACAAAGGCCCCGTGTGACCCTTTCTAGTCAGGAGAAGGCTGGGGAGGGGCAGTGTTCCCCGACACACGCTCCGCAGTCTGGGACACACGGTGTGTCTTGATCGCACTGTGTCGTGGAAGCAGGTGAGAGTGACCCTCTTAAGAAGAAAAAGTTCAATTTCCGTTAGTGGTACAAACTCCTAACAAAGCAGGTGTAGAGGGAACATCCTCAACACAGCAAGGTCTGCATACCACAAACCCACAGGTAGCACCACACTCAATGGGGAAAGGCTGAAAGCTTTCTAAGATTGCGCTACTGTTGACTTCGGCTCTGTGGTTACCATGAGGCTTATGTAAAGCATCTTATCGTTACAGGTCTGCTTAGGTTGATAGCAACTTAACTCTGAATGCATACAAAAGCTTTACATTTTTACATTACTCCCTTTTATGTTTTTAATTTCCATGCAGTTTTTATAAAGGTGACTGTAAGACATTTTGTACTTAGACTTGTATTAAGCATTTGGCAGATTTTTTTTCCCCTGGAGAGTACAGTTGTTATGGAGACTATATTTGTGGAAAATATGTTTATTCAAATGTCCTATGGAGAACATATTTACTAAAATTTTGAATATATTTATGTTGAGAAGCACAGTCTCATCTTGGTGTTAAAAAATGATGTTGGAAAACAGCAGTTTTTTTCTTCCATTTTTTTTTTTTTTACCTCTGAAGAGTTGATGATTGTTGGAGAAGGCAACGGCTGGGGTCTTTGTTAGACTTCTGCAGGGAAGGAAGGTGGTGCACCCTGGAGCTGGAATTCTGAATTATCACGGTGGCCTCCGCCTGCATCCCTGTCCTCGTCAGAAGCATCACTCGTCTGCGCTAGAGAGAATTCCTGTGGCTTAACAAAAATGTTAGCTCCCTTGGAAGATGATTTTAAAAGATAAACATCATAATTCTTATAGAACAATTGGTGAATCCCATGAAAGTCTCATTTTATTGACTGATTTCAAGTATCATCTCAGCAAAAACCTTGGTATCGAGGTCGACTCGTTTCCGTTTTTTGTGATCCATCACTCAGTTAGTTCCCGACCTTTGGACAATTTTTTAATAAACCGTGACACGCTCACAGTTGGGAAGTGAAGCAGCCGAAGCCCCGCCCGCTCTGGGACGAAGCACCCCCGAGGTGGACGTCTGTGGGCGGGAGTGACAGCCCGTTTGGAGGTGGATCTCATCTGTCTCAGAAGAGGCAGTGACACTAGGAAAAGCAGGCCTGAGGGACTGCGGGAGCAGCTGCTTGGGGTGCAGCGTCGGGTGCGGGAGCCTTGGGGTGGGGGCGTGGTCAGGGTGAGGGCGTGGTCGGGTGAGGGCGTGGTCACGGCGAGGCATTGTCGGGTGAGGGCGTGGTTGGGTGAGGTGTGCGGTCAGGGTGCGCACTTGCCCCAAAGTCGCGAAGCTGCCACCCCAGGTCACACCTCACCCTTTCAGTTTGTGTCTTTCTTTGAGGATTTACTCATAGTGTGATCTTCGGCACTGAATTTAATTTCTGGAGTCTCAGTTTCCACCTCTTTCAAGGGAGGTTAATACAGGCCCTTCCTTCCAGGTTTGTTGTGAGCAATGAATGAGATAATTTCCATAGAATCCCTTGTGGTTGAGGGCGGAGAGTTGCCTTTAAGTTCTGCCTGGTCTTAATGTTTCTGAAAAGACTCTGATGCTGGGAAAGACTGAAGGCAGGAGGAGAAGGGGACGGCAGAGGATGAGATGGCTGGATGGCATCACCGACTCCATGGGGATGAGTTTGAGTAAACTCTGGGAGTTGGTGATGGACAGGGAGGCCTGGCGTGCTGCAGTCCATGGGGTCGCAGAGTCGGACACTACCGAGCGACTGAACTGAATGTTTCTGACCCTCAGGTCATGGTCCCTAGTTTTTGTTTGGAGAATGGCCTCAATGCTCCCCGGACAGACTTGGATTTTCTCATTTTGACCCAGTGGTGACCTAGGCTGTGCAGGAGTGGGGCGGCTGCCATGAGAATGGGGTGTGGCAGCCTCTCGGCATGCTTCCTGTCCGGGATTACGGGGCCCTTTCCCCGTTTTGCTGATTTAAAGGCTCCCCAGCACACGCCTTGCTTAAAGATCAGGCTGTCTCAGGAAGGAAGTGCCTTAGAGGGGAGGCCCCGCCAGCTCTTGACGGTGACCGTTCCTGCCCTGACGGCAGCGCGGCAGGCGGAGCACCCGCCGCCACTCCCGCTCAGACCTCTGACCTCCAACCTCTGGCTGCTAGAAGGGTGCCGTCTCTCTTCCAGGCGGCGGGCATCCGGGAGACCCTGAGCCAGGTGTCACAGTCGGGCCCAGGAAATTACAAGTGTCCATCCAGTGATTTTTGAGATTAACTACAACTGCTTTCTAAGGAAGTTCAGACCATGAAGTGACAGCTGATGGCCACGTAGTTTAAAAACAAAAGAGAAATAATTGCGTGCTGGGTTTAAGTACAGTCGACAGCCTCTCATCTGTCTGACTTGAACAAGAATGGAGCCGCCGTTGTCACTAGCCGTTTGCCCTGCCTGCCCTGATAGCGCAGGGAGGGCTGAGCCTGCAGCTCCTGGGGAGTGTCTGTGTCCACAGGCGTGTGTGCACACCTTGGGAGTGTCTTTCTGCAAGGGTGTGTGTGCACACCCGGGGAGTGTCTGTGTCCACAGGGGTGTGTCTGTGTCTGCAGGGGTGTGTGTGCACACACGGAGAGTGTCTGTGTCTGCAGGGTGTGTGGCACACCCAGAGAGTGTCTGTCCGCAGGGGTGTGTGTGCACACCGGGGGGTGTCTGTGTCCGCAGAGGTGTGTGTGCACACCTGGGGGTGTCTGTGTCCGCAGGGGTGTGTGTGCACACCGGGGGGTGTCTGTGTCCGCAGGGGTGTGTGTGCACACCGGGGGGTGTCTGTGTCCGCAGAGGTGTGTGTGCACACCTGGGGGTGTCTGTGTCCGCAGGGGTGTGTGTGCACACCGGGGGGTGTCTGTGTCTGCAGGGGTGTGTGTGCACACCGGGGGGTGTCTGTGTCTGCAGAGGTGTGTGTGCACACCTGGGGGTGTCTGTGTCCACAGGGGTGTGTGTGCACACCGGGGGGGGTGTCTGTGTCTGCAGGGGTGTGTGTGCACACCTGGGGGTGTCTGTGTCCGCAGGGGTGTGTGTGGCACACCGAGGGAGTGTCTGTGTCCGCAAGGATGTGCACACCCTGGGGTGTCTGTGTCTGCAGGGGTGTGTGTGCATACCCATGGGTGTCTGTGTCTGCAGGGGTGTGGTGTGGCTGTGGCTCTCCTCAGTTGCCACCTTCTGGGCTCAGCCGCACCACAGGGCCTGGCTGCAGCTGTGGTTCTGCCCCCAGGGCAGCGGGTGGGAGGACTCCAGGGTGGCCACACATGCAGAGGCACCACTCTTAAAACTCTGATTTTAAGACCTGGGCACATAAAAGCCTGTGGAGAGTGTGTCTGCCTGGTTTGGGGTCTCATCCATCCTTGATGAATGGGTTCCCAGGTCTGAGGGCTACTCACTGTCTCAGGAAGCAGGATGGCGGGGGTGGGGGGGAAGCCCCCATCGCAGAGGGACCAACCTAATGCTCCCTGGGCCCATCTCGCTCCCCAACACCCCCATTCCCACCGTGTCACTCCTCTCACTGGTTTAAAGTGCGGTGATTCATCCCGGCTGGGGAGACAGGTGCTCCCAGCTGCCCTCTGCCCGACCCCAGGCCGAATAATGGAAATACATGCGGGGCGGCTCTTGGATCAGCGCGGGGTGGGGGCGCGGAGTCCCAGGGGGCAGCGGGGCCTGGTTCCTCAGAGTGAGGGGGCGGGAGGGGGCAGGGCCCCGTTGCTCGAGTAGGGGGGGGGGGTCCGGGGGCCCCATTCCTTGCAGTGAGGGGACGTGGGGGTCGTGGGCCCCGTTCCTCACAGTGAGGGGGTGGGGTCCGGGATCCCCATTCCTCACAGTGGGGGGTGGGGTCCAGGGGCCCCGTTCCTTGCAGTGAGGGGGCAGGGGGGTTGCGGGGCCCTGTTCCTCACAGTGAGAATCCTGCCCGGTAACCCTGCCGTCTCCCCACAGCTCCCTGAGCCTGGACGAGGGCACGCAGGCGCTGGAGGGCGTGGCGCGGCTCCTGGAGGTGCCGGCGGGTGTCTTCACGGACGTTGAGTGAGTGCGGGTGGGGCTTGGGCGCCTCCTCCTTCTGAGCATCCCTCCAGCAGTTCCCCGTGGGGAGCGTTCACTGTGTCACAGAGGCTGGTGCTGGAGGAACAGGGGGGAGCACCCAGGGGGTCCGGTTAGCTCTGTAAGCGCAGCTGAAACCTGAGTGTCAGCAGGACAGCGATCCCGAGAGGGCCCCGCTGACCTGGAACCCCTGGGGGCTCTGGACGGCGGGGCGGGTCCACCGCGGGTGTGCCAGGGCCTGGGGAGCCACTCAGGCCCTGGAAGGTGGGGGCGGCCCCATGGCAGGTGAGCCAGGGCCTGGGGCTGGCACCTGCGGTGTGCACATCCAAAGAGTGGGCCCTGAAGTCCCCAAGTGCCCCAGCCCGTCTCGCCCTCAGTGGGCTGGGTTTTAGAAAGAGCTGGTGGCATGGAGTCCAGGGCTGGCACGTGACAGGTGCGTGGGTCTGGGGCCCACGCCTGTTTTCTGATGGAACCCTGAGGCTAGAAGCGTGAGGGGCTGTTGGAAATGCACTGGGGCCCAGGGCTTCTGGTGGGAGGGGCGGGCCCGGGGGCTCGAGTGGGAGGGGCGGGCGGGCCTGGGACGTAAGGAGACAGGTTTTGACCTGGTGCCTCCTCTCCGGCCCCTCACCTCGCTCTGCTCCTCACTCCTTGGCTCAGCCCTTCCTAGACTACCACCTCCAAGTCTGGGGGTACTGGGGGCTTTCCCGCCCCCATGGTTATCAGCTCAGCTCTTTCGTAAATATCACTTGCTGGGGTCTCTTTCTTGCTCGGTGAACGCAGGCCTCCGGCATCCCCTGGGGGCCACAACGACGCCACCGCCCTCTTTCAGCCTCTGTCAGTCTTGGCCACAGCTCCTGTGACCGAGTCCTACCCCGAGGCCTCGCCCTGCCCTGGAGCCCCGAGCCAGCCCGCACGTCTGTGCCTCGGGAGCCCGGGTCCTGCCCAGTTGATGTGGGGCCGGCACCTCTGGGTCTTTAATGCTGCACGCGTGTGGGGTGTGTGTGGCATCCCAACGAGTCCTGTATGTCGCCCCCAGGACACAGCACGTGCGGGTCCACAGCACCTGCAGGGGTGACCCGGGCGGGGGCCTGGAGGGGACGACCGCACGGCCGCAGGGGGTCTCTGCGTCGCGTTGCTGGCACGGCAGATCGTGGCTCCTGGAGAGGCGCGGAGGGCGCCGCTCGGAGCGCTGTTCCAGGGCTGTGTGTGTTTCTGTGGAAGGACTAGTTATGCTTAATATGTTTTGTTAATGGCTCTGTAGCTGTCAAGTAAATTCCATTATATCTTACTACATCATTAGAGGCCATTAAGACGGCATCGGCATGCCGCTGTAATTACGCCGGCAGATGCCCGGCCACCGCGCTTATGGTTTTATAATCGAGTCCCGGCTGTTGGTGGTGCCGATGGATGCGCTGCTCTGGGCTCTCGCCGGGCAGGCGGATTGGAGGCCGTCTGCGCGCGCTGGATCCCCAGCCCGGGGCCTTCAGCTGAGCCCAAGGCCAGCCCAGGCGGCCGGCGCTGCCTCAGCCTGACTCTTCCCCGAGTCTGCAGCAGGCCAGCAGCGTGCGGTCTGCCGTCCGCATGGTGTCCTGCGTGGCGGGAGGGCCGTTCCTGAAGACAGTGGGAATTCAGCACCAGACAGGCCCGAGGCTCCCTCCTGCAGGGGTCCCACCCCCCCAACCCGCACCCCCGCCCCTCCCACCCCGTGAGGACCCCTGGGGGAGGGAGGGTCCTCGAAGTCTTGCTTCAGTTTCCCGCTGCGGGGTCTGTGCTTATTTGCCCCCATATTGTCTCCCTGGCGACTTGAACCACCTCCCGTTTTACACCTGAGCCGCGGAAGGCCTCAGAGCCTAAAAGGCTCAGCGGGGTGACAGGTGGTGACCTGGGACACAGACATGCAGAGATCTCTGTGCAAAGACTCCATGTGCCGAAAGAGCAGGTGCTGGGGAGAGAGCCCTGAACTCACGCCGAGGCCAGCCAGGAGGTTGGATCTGCCTGGCACAGCCGGTGATCTTTCCTTCACTGGCGCCAGGGCAGAGCTCGGCCACGTGGGGCGGGGCGGTCAGAGACGCGGAACCTCCCTTCACAGCGTGCTGGGCTTTCCACGCTGGGCAGTCCCAGGGTCACATAGTGTGTGTGTCCTAAGGTCACGTGTGCAGCATCCCAGGACCACGTGTGTGCACGTCCCAGGAACTTGCACGTGGTACCCTGGAAGGAAGGAAGGAAGGAGGGCGGGCCATGGTGCTGCAAGTGAGAACAGGTGAATGAACGGCGGTGCTCTGTCTTTTGGGAACCAGGAGTGTTCACTAGATCTTCGGAGAACACTCTCAGCACCCAGGGGAAGGGTAGGTTTGGGGGTCCCTACTTACCCGGGACTCTCCAGATGTAGGTTAGAGTAGAAATGTCACCTCACTGGTCCCCAGGAAGAGCAGCTGTCCTGTGGGCCCTCCTGGTGGGAAGGGCCGCCGGCGCGGCTCCCGCTCCTGGGACCCGAGCCCCTGGGGGGGTGTCCAGGGGGTGACGGGCCAGGAGATGCAGGGCTTGGGGAGTCCTGACGGAAACAGCCTCCCGCCCACCTCAGACGGATCAGTTGTTTAAAAACGGAGGCACTTTTCAAAGTCATGTTCAACAAAGTATCTAAAATGCTTTGAACAGTTTTGATAACTCCTGGCCAGCAGTCCCCTGCCAGTTATTTTTATACTGAGTAGTTCTTAAAGATTTTAATAAGTTTTCAAGAGAATTTTAAAAATGCTTCTCTTTCCCATCTGTTCTTGGCTCCTGTGGCTCCCTGGGGAACTGACTATTAAAACCTGTTTCCATAACAATTTTCTCTTTCCATGCAGGAGTGTCTGCTGGTTGCTGTTGGTTTACTGGGGTTGATTTGAATTTTTCTGTAAGAGCCCTGCCACATGTATTTTTAGAGTAGCAGAGCCTGTGGGCAGAGCCCCTGGGACCCACGGTGGCCCTGGGGTGTGTGGGGTGTGCCGAGCAGTCCTGACGCCTCCTAAACGATCTCTTCCAGGGTCGAGGGGCCAGCGGTGACCTTCAGGGTGCGCGCCAACGCCCAGAACGTGACCGCGGCAGCCGCGGCGAAGGCGGCAGGTAAGGCTGTTTCTGCATGCGCTGCGCTGGGCACGGGATGCCCGGATGTAGCACAGGGTGACTGTTTCAGCCAGCCTTCACTGGTCCTGTACATCGCTAAGCATATAAACTCCTTTAACGGGGTCGACGCTTCCAGGGTGCAGTGCAGCGCGTGTCCTGGGTGACTGAGAGAGTTCCTGGCAGTTGAGGTCATGTTACGTCTGTTAACTTAAAGTTTCTCTATCCACTGACAGTAAACAGGCATAAAAATAGTGGTAATGCCCCTTTAGTGGAACAAACCCTGGGTCGTCTTGATCCCGGTTGCTGTTGGCTTTTCCTTGCAGTGGATCTTGGTGCCCTTAGTAACGCGTATTTGTTCACAGTAATGATTTTGGGGGCTCCCAGTTGGCGTGGGTGGCGCACATCCCACCTGCCAATGCAAGCAACATGAGACGTGGGTTCGATCCTGGGTTAGGGTGCTCCCTGGAGGAGGACATGGCAGCCCACTCCAGTATTTTTGCCTGGAGAAGCCCATGGACAGAGGAGCCTGGCAGGCTACAGCCCATGGGGTTACAGAGAGTCGGACAAGACTGAAGCAACTTAGCACGATGATTTTGGGGACAAGAACTGTCTGTTAAAGAAGAATTCCTCGCACAGTCGTACCAGTTCCCGTAAATCTGACAGGTCTGCCTGTGGAGACTGAGCCTGCTCCCAGGCTTCATTCCACTGTCGGGGTGGAGCTTGGGGGGAGTGGGGGGACCGGCCCGCTGGGCAGTCTCCCCGTCCGGCAGAGTACCCGAGCGGGCCCTGGCAGCGGGCAGCAGACTCCAGTCTGAAGTCTCTGCACCCGAGCGGCCACGGGCCCCCTCGATGCGTGGAATGGCTTCATGTCCCTCCTTCCTCAGTCCAAGAGGTTACGGAATATGCTTAAGACCAAAACAGACATCAGTGTTTTACCGAGATATGCACTAATCATTCCATGAGTGGCAGTTCATCCCAGTACTGGGAAATAATACTTTCAGGGGTGGATTTGTTGGAACTCAAGAACAATATGAATGGAATGAAATGAAGTCTCATTTTAGACTCGAGGCCATGCACTTGTGACAGTGGCCTGTCACTATTTTGCTGCTCTCTGGGGGAGTGAGGTTGGCTGCTTGAAACCTGGCATCTTCGTTTTTGTCTCATGTGTCCCTGTCATGCATGGAGAGGGAAGGGCACCTGCGGCTTGAGCGTCAAGTCACAGCCTCTAAACTCAGATTTCTACGTTACTCCAGCGTGCCCGTGAGCCAGCGTGGGTGCAGAACCGGGATGTGGGGAGGGTTGGCATAGCTTCAGGGTGTCCATGCCGAGGATGCTGAGCCCCGCTGTCTCTGAGGGCCCAGGCGTCTCCAGGAGATGCCTTCAGTCGAGGCCAGCCCCCCGCTTAGGGGTTGTTGGTCGGTACCAGTGTGGTTCAGCCGCACTAGGCTCTGTGCGGGCCGGGGCATGCTGAGGTCTGACCGAACAGAGACTCGGCCCTGGTGAAGGTGCAGCCCCGCGGGGGAGGCGAGGAGGGGGTAATGTGGCGCATAAAGCGACGTGGTGTGGCTGGTGACGCGACGTGCGCTGTGTGTGATCGGCGAGGTATCAGCTATGCAAGGGAGCCTCACGCGTAACGTCATATAATGTAGCAACACTGTTCCGTGACTGCAGTGTTGCCTGACGTGCTGTATACCACGTGGAAGGTGCGGCGCGGGGCGGGGCGGGGCGGGGCGGGGCGGGGCGGGGCGGGGCGGGGCGGGGCGGGGCGGGGCGGGGCGCGGGGCGGGGCGCGGGGCATGGGGCGGGGCGGGGCGGGGCGGGGCGGGGCGGGGCGGGGCGGGGCGCGGCGGGGCGCGGGGCGGGGCGGGGCGGGGCGGGGCGCGGCGGGGCGCGGGGCGGGGCGGGGCGGGGCAGGGCGGGGCGCGGGGCGGGGCGGGGCGCGGGGCGGGGCGCGGGGCGGGGCGCGGGGTGTGGCATGGTGAGTGGCAGCGTGCTGTAGTGAAGCGCAGTTCCCTGCACTGTCGTGCGTTGCTCATCGCATTATGTCAGGAAGTGGAGGGGTTTCTGTAAAGAAACCAGGCCGCAGTGGGACCAGAACAGATGCCGGCCAGCGGAGGCCGGGGCTGCCAGGCGCCGGCGTCTGGGGCTGCGCTGCTCAGGAGGCGGCGGGGAGGCCGGGCGGGTGGCTTGGGGAGGCGGCGGGGAGCCGGTCGGGCGGGCCGGGGACTCGCCGTGCTGGGCTTGGGGCTCCGAGGACGAGCGGCCGGGCATCTGCATGGGGGCCGGGCCTGGTCTGGGAGCCGGCGGCGTGGCGCCCAGCCCATCCTGGAGTCATCTGTGGCGTCCAGGTGGGTTTTGTAGTTTCTCCTTTATCGGCCCCTCCCCTTCCTTCTCTTTCCCGCTCTGTGCAGAGTGCCATCGGCCACAGAGAACCAGGGAGAACTGCCCTTGTCTTCACTGGGCCTGAAAGAGACGTTTGGGCCCAGACATGCTGAAGAGGCAGGGAGGGCTTTCTGGAGGGGGCAGCCTGAGGAGAGAGCCCTGGGGCTTCACGGGCGACGGTGGGATGGGACCTGCAGCGTTAACTTCGGACAGTTCCCGGCTTCCACGTGAGGGTCGTCCAGTGGGTGGGGTGGCCCGGCGGGGAGTCAGGAAACACTCTCGAGGCATTTGGGTGATGGGGCCTCGAGTCACGGATGGGACATGGTGGCATCGTGGATGAGCTCGGTGCTGAGGAGCTGGCCTCGGGCCCTGGAGACGCGGCTGGCGTGTGCTGACGTATGGGAAGCACCCAGGCCGAGGGCCCCTTCTCTGGCTGGGCCCAGCGGAGGGGAGCTTGTCGGGGAGGCAGGAGGTGCTATGCAGACAGGCCCATGCACACTGGCCGTGTTCTCTGGGGCCTCAAGTATCTGAGATGAGACGTGCCTGTGTGGCTGGAGAGAGGCGGCCCCTGTGGGCAAGCAGGTGCCCAGCGGGGTCTGCGTTGAGGCTCGCAGCCCGCCCCTGCCGGGCCCCAACGGTGCTGGGCAGGGTAGCCTGGGCCCACGTGGGAGCGGGGCTTCCTTCCTGACGCGAGGTGATGCTCAGGTTTCTGATTCTCGAATTGTTCCAATGCAGTAATTTCAGAAGCCCTGTGATGCCCAGCTCATAACATCTAACGGAGTCTTCCCACGGGCCTGTTGGCATCAGCAGTCCACCCCCTTCCTCCTGGCCTTACCCGCAGCCCTCTGCCTGCCTGGTCACCTGGCTGGCCTGGGGCAGGGCCTGTGGATGTTGGGAAAAGGGGCAGGAGAAGCACCGCTCGCTGAAGGCCTGCTGGGAGGGGCCAGGCCCCGGCCTTGGGGGCCAGCCTGAGTCCGTGGCGCTCAGCAGGAGGCCCTGAGGAGCTGGCGGGGACGGTGGGCACAGGTGGGTCTCGCTGTCAGGCTGCTGCGGCCAAGGCTGCCTCCCGGGGCTGGCTCCCACCACTCGCTCGTTTCCTCCTGCACAGCGGCCCTGAGGCTCCGACAGCCGTTACTGAAAGTGAACTTCTAATTCACAAGGCATGCCGTACCACAAGTTCACAGGACATGCTGTGAACATAGTCATACAGTTCACAGGGCACACTGCACCCCAAGTCCATGTAGTTCACAGGGCGTTCTGGTACCCCAGTCCATCTAACTCACAGTGGACATTGACACCCCCAAATCCGTCTAACTCACACGGGCCGTTGGGACCCCAGTCCACCTGGCCCTGAGACACAACTCTGTGATAACTCAGCGTGTGCCTCAGGGCATGGAGGAGACACGGTGGGGGGCCGTGTTATGGGACCACACTCTCGCGGTGACGATGAATGTGTGAGACGTAGATCAGTCAGCAAACGAGTCGCCCATGGTCTGCAGGGTGCGACCGGCTGCCCACGGAAGAGCCGGGAAGCAGGCCCGGGGGTCGGAGCCCTGGGGCTGATCCAGGTGCTTGTATAGCTACTCCTTTCTTCCCTAAAGATGGTTTGCTCTCGGTCAACACCTCATATTATTACAATTGCACAGTCAGAAGAAGCCAATTCAAAATGAAGTCTTCGGCGAGAGCAGCGATAGGGCTTCCTCCCACGGGATGGAGCAGTATAGGTAGTCTCGTGGCGTCGCAAGCAGCCCCACGCCCTCGGGGAGGCAGCTCGAGCTGCCCCTTGCCGGCGGAGACCCGGCGGTGGTGAGCCCGCGCAGCCGCAGCCGTCCCCGCCCGCGACGGCAGCCTCGTCCTGCAGGGCTCGCCAGGCACGGTGACCCCCAGGCCTGTGTCTGGGCGTGGGCAGCAGCGCTGTCTGTGAGCCTTCCCGCAGGGCGCCGGCTCCTCCCGGCTGCAGAGCCTGGAGCAGGGCATGGCTGTGTGCCCTCTGTGACACCCACAGCCGGCGTTCCTCGGCCTCCTTGTTTCCTTCCCCTGAATGTCTTGGGGTGAAAGGGAGGGTCGGGCGGGGCCCAGCACCCCTGCCGGGGTTGGGGGGGTGCCTGCTCATGGGCTCTGCCCAGCCAGGAACCCACTGTCCTGCCCACCGTCCACTGGGATGCCGCCAGCCCTCCCCGCCCCTGCCAGCTCTTCCCCCCAGCACCCCCCTCCGAAGCCACTCGACCATGTCTGTGGCCCATCCTCCCCAGGGCGGCCAGACAGAGGGTGGGCAGCGTGGAGTGGGCCCATGCAGAGACGTGGCCCCGGCTGCAGGGGCCCGTGGAGGTGGGTGACCGAAACAAGGCTGCCGGGGAGGCAGAGCTGGAAGGGGCCGCCCTCCTCAGGTCGGTTACTAGTATCCCCCTGACCACCGACCACTGTGGGGCCACTGAGCAGACACAGGTGTGGGCCTCAGGCCTCTGCCTGGACCAGCACCCAGGACTCGGAGCACAGACGCGGGCAGCTGGTGAGCCCACGGGGCTGGCAGGCTGGACGGAGGGGCAGAAATGCCAGGGCGAATGGCCTGCAGGCTCCCAGCTTTGTCAGCGGGTACATCCGGGGGGGTGTCAGGCCAGGGTGCCGCCCACCGTGGGGCCCCCGTGGTCTCTGGCTGCTGGAGAGCTGGGCTGCCCAACAGGCCTCTCCCACCAGCCACGGGAGGTGTTCAGAAATGTCAGTCAGCTCAAGACTGCATCTCAGAGTGATTCCACGTTTGTAAGACTAGATGCAGGGGGCGGGGCGGAGGTGAGCCCTACACAGCCCCATGGAAGGTCCACTCCCCCGAGCTGCCCTGGAGCGGGGCACCCACCCCCATCATCCCTTCTTGGATGGCGGGTTCCCTCCTTGTTCTCAGGGTGCAGACTGACTGCAGCAGCCCCGAGTGGAGCAGGGGGCCCCGTGGGGTGGGGGGGCTGCCTGTGGAGCAGGGGGCCCCGTGGGGCAGGGGGCCGCATGGGGCAGGGGACTCCCCATGGGGCAGGTGGCATCATGGGGCAAGGGGGCCTTGTGGGGCAGGCGGGCCCTGTGGGGCAGGGGGCTCTGTGTGGGCCACGTGGCGTGGGGGGCCGCGTGGGGCAGGGGTCCCATGGGGCAGGGGTCCCGTGGGGCGGTGGGCTCCCTGTGGGGCAGGGGCTCCTCCCCAGGTGCTCCCCATCCAAGGACCCCCATCTGAGCTCCCTTCCCGCCGACATCCTCCCCACAGGGCCACACGCTGGTGCTGGGGGTTCCTCAGATCCTCCGCTGGGCTCACACAGCGTTTACATGCAGAAAAGCTTGCTTATGGCGGCCTCCGTAGCGCGCCTCTGTTCTGCATGAATGGTTTTATTTGACCACATTAAACAGGTTTAGCCCCTTTGGTGGCAGTTTAGTTGCTAAGTTGTGTTCAGCTCTCGAAATCCCGTGGACTGTAGTCTGCAGGCTCCTCTGTCCATGGGATTCTCCTAGCAAGGATCCTGGAGTGCGTTGCCATTTCCTCGGCCAGGGACTCTTCCCAACCCAGGGATGAGGCCCGGGTCCCCTGCACTGTGGGCGGGCTCTTTCCGCTGAGCCCCCGGGAGGCCCTGTTCTAGTCTGTGACACAGCTCAAGGGGCAGCGTGTCTGCACTGGGGCACGGGGCTCCTTGCCCTCTGGGAAGCCCACTTGGGCAGAAGATGCGTCCTTCTCTCTCCCCTTCGAATGCTCTCTTCTCTGTCCCACTCGCTAGCGACCCTCCCCCAGAGCCTCCCAGCTTCACAGGCCCCCCGCTGCCCCCTCCCCTGTGGGAACCCTCAGCCGCTGCAGTGCTGGCCCTGAGCCCTGAGCCCACAGACACTGCTCTGTCAGGCCCTGAGTGGGTAGGAACAGGGCAGGGTTAACAGCCCCCCCAACGTCTGTCCCCGTCTGGGAACAGCCAGGACCCTGGACCTAGGGAGAGGACTGGGCCGCTGGCCGGCCGTGCCCCTGCGGCAGGTCCCCAACAGAGATCGGAGCCCCTGGGGGTGAAGACACCCACTCCCAGGTGGGTAGGACCAGCTCTCCCCCAGGTCTGGTGATGAAGGAATGGCTGAACCGTTTCATCAGTGTAAGAATCTCCCCCACATCACTCACAGACCCCTTGGTCACTGATTCTGGAGGAATCTGGTGAGGGCTGTCTGTTCTTCCTTAACTTTCAAAGCCCAATTTCCAGACTCCATTTTGCTCCCTTCTGAAGAGAAAGTCAGAAAGCAGAGGACAAGCGACTACGGAGTCAGAGATCACTTACGTGAGAAGACGCTGCCCGTGCTAAGCGCTGGCACCCGCTCAGCAAGGAAGCCTGCTCCCCGGCGGCACGCCCCAGTTCATGCCGCTGTCTGCGAGAACGTCCTGCCTCTGAACCAGCCCCTCAACTTCTCTGCCCGGGACGCTCTGATCAGAGGTCGAGCGTCCACCTCCGATGGGCCCGTCCAAGGCGGCAGCTGCTGATGCAGGTGGGGACCCTCCTGCCAGAGACAGAGAGAGGCTTGCGCGTGTCTTCACGCCTCCCCTTTGCACGAGCGATGCCCACTCCGGGCCCTTGCTCCCTCACGCCAGGCACTCATGGCAGAAGCAAACTTCAGCCTTTGTGTTTGGAGCCGGCTGTGCCCTGGGGCTGTTTAGGGAGGCCTGGAAGCCGTGTCCAAGTTCAGTGTGAGTTCTGACATGTAAATTCATACGAGGCATATTTAATCAGTCACAGTGATATGCTAATTGGATTCATCTGTGGACTGAATGAGACGCACATTTGAAGAAAAATGAAGGGAGCGCATCGCCAGCTGAGACACTTTGTAACCAGTGCTGTGCGTCATCAAAGTGCGAGAAGACCAAGGCGCCAGGCGCGTGTGGGGCCTCCGCCGCCCATTCAGGTCTGTGTCCTGCCTCACGATGGGGCTGACGCTGTCCGCGGTGCTGAGTTTAGGAGCCCTGGGGCGCCTGACACCCCGGAGACCCAGGAGTCCACGATGGAGTGTGTGTATGAGCGCAGCCTGAGACACCGTGCGGAGCATGGGTGTGATCATGCAAACCCAAGTGCAGGCGTGTGCAAGTGTGCAAGCACCAGTGTGCAGGCCCGCAGAAGTGGAGAGGAGGCGGTGTGCCTACCTGTCCCAAAGTCTCCCTGGCTCAGATGGGGCTCCCATCCTCCACACACGTAGTGTGTTCAGAGGGGCCTGGGGTCCCCCTCGGGGAGCCACACAGGGGCCGCGGGTGGTCTGCCTGCATCCAGCTCGGGGGGGACAGTGACCACCCCTGCCCCTCACAGCATGCCCTCCTGTGCCACTGTGGGCACCCTGCTCACCATCACGTCTGCCTTGTGTCCTTTCACACGGGCAGAGGGAGGCTGGAGCTCTCAGGCGTGAGGGCCCCTGGGCCCGGGTGCCCTGCAGGGGCAGTGTCTCCGGGTCCCACCCTCCTGTCCTCACCAGCCCCCCGCACACGACCGCAGTTGGGGGCTTCCCGCGCTGTCCGCTGCAGCAGTGTGCAGGGCAAAACTTACCCCGCGAAGCCGTGGTGCATGGGGAGGGCCAGTGTGGCCGGATGGAGCCAGGTTGGCAGGACCTCTGCCATGTTGAGTGTCTTTTTGCAGGAACAGAGGTGTGTGAGTGATGAGTAGGCTTTCCCTTTCTGGTGGGCAGGGACTCACCAAACAGACTCACCCAGCCCGGAGCAGGCAGGCAGGGCGGTGGGGGCTCAGGGTTGGGCGGGGTCCCGGCCATTCCCCACTGAGGATGCCTCTGAACCCTGTGGAGGAAGGAGCCCAGCCTGGCTGCAGAAACCAGGAGGGTGTGCGGGGAGGGGGGGTGGGGCGGGAAGCAGGCCAGGACGCAGGTACATGGCCGGTGGGCGGTAGGAACGCCTGGGGAGAAGGCCTCAGGGCTGGTTCGCCGTCCCCAGAGGACCCGGAGTGGTCGGCTCTGGGCCCGCAGGGTGAGTCATGCAAGCGGGTCAGGGTTGCTGCGCGATTCCTTTCTCTGGTTGAGCGAGAGGGCACGTGTCGGCATGGTGCCCCGGGTAGTGACCGTGGGGTGTGGAGCAGGGCTCCGCTACGTGACTTGTGGTTTTACTTCCATTCGAAGAGGACAGAAGTAGAAGCGAGGGTGCTGCAGAACACGCGTGATTCGTGAAAACCTGCATCCTGGGTGGGCCTACTCTTCAGAATTGTTCTGTGCGGTTTTCACCATGGCTCTTCTCAGGCGATTTAAGCCGTGGTTTGCGTGGCCAGTCTTCCCAAGGACGCGCTTGTTCCAGGTCTGGGCACCTGCTGGGGCGTTCGCAGGGGGTCCGTGTCCTCTGTGCGCTAACTCCTGGGCCCTGGAAGTGGCTGAGCACCAAGAGTCTGCCCGGAAGCGAGGAGCCGCCCGGCTGTGCGCGGAAGCCTGAGCCCAGGAGCTCAGGGCTCAGCCACAGGTTGAGCACCAGGCCTGCTGGTGCAGCCATTTGAGGGTCTTCGTGAGCAGGCGCAGAGATGAGGCAGCGTCCGCCGGGGAGGCCGACGGCCACGGGACCCGAGACAGTGGCCGGGAGGCGGCGGGGGCAGCTGGCTGAGAGCGAGGAAGTGGGCAGGCGGCACCAGTCCCGGGAGCGGCCGGGCCCCCGGTGGGCCGGCAGGACGTTGGGGCCGCTGGAAAGAGGGCACCTGCTCTGCCTGCTTCACCCACCCCGACCCCCAGCGCAGCCTCCTTTGTTCCCTATGGCTCAGGGGCGTCTAGGTGGCCGGTGTCCTGCGGAGTCCCGCCGTCCGTAGCTCCGCCCCTCGCCCCGGCTCCCCTTCCGGCTCCGCCTCCATCCCCGGGCCCTCCCTGTGCTGGGCGCCGGCAGGCGGGAGGCTCCAGCTCCTTCCCCGGGGCTGCGGCGATGTGTCTGGTTATCGCCTGCGTCCCTGGCCCTCCTCCCAGACGGAAGACCTCCTGGGAGGGAAGGAAGGTGCCGTCTGCCGCAGTCCACCGAGCAGGTTCTGGGGTGCGTGGCTCCCAGGGGTCCTTCTGATACCCCACAGAGAGCTTGGTGCGCTCGCTGTGCATGGAGCGGGCGCAGAGCCCTTGTTTCCTGTTGGTCAGCGATGTGTCTGGGGTCCTACCCCGGCCGGGGGCCCCCGCCCTCCCTGGCCTGACTGTAGGCGGGTGGCCCGCCCCTCTGCTGACCCAGGAGGGCTGAGGTTAAGGTAGAACCGCACCTCCCTGGGTGGAGACCGTCTTCTCCCATGCCCGGGGAGGGCAGGGTACAGCGGTGGGGGGCGAGGGGTCCTCGCAGGAAAGCCCGCCCCCGTCCCGCAGGCGCAGAGGACCCCGTCCCGCAGGCACAGGGGCCCCGTCCCGCAGGCGCTGCCGGCTCCCCGCCTCGTCCAGGTGCACGGTGTCGGCAGGCTTGGTGTCGTTACCACGGGGACAGTGTGGGGAGTGCGCCTCCTGGGAAAGTTCCAGGTGGACTCAGTGACCGGAAGGGCGGTGCCCGGGGAGAGGCAGCGTCAGGACCATGGGGTTAGGTTTTGCCCAGGTCTGGGCTTAACTGGCTGTGTCAGCATCGCCAACTAGTTGTGCAGTGATTAAGAGCCGCTCGCCCCACGGGTCCCTCCAGCCCTGAAAGACAGAACCGGAGGCGTCTGCTAGGCAACCTCTGGAACCCCTTCCGACGGGACGCGGGGACGGGAGGCGGCTCGCGTCCCAGGCGTGTCCAACTGCTCTCGCCTCCCTGGCTGCGCACGTGCCTCAGGCCTCTCTCTCTCTCTCTTTCTTGCTAGTGTCCGCACGGCTGACCCGGGCCGGCCCCACCGGCAATTCTGGGTGCCTCCCAGGTGCCTCCCCGGCATTTGTCTGCGTGCCACGGTCTTTACCGCTGGAAGGTGGAAAAGTGGAAATCCGAAGAATGCAAATATCTTTCCAGTTTTCTTTTTTAAAAATAAAAGCAGTTATTTCTGCAGCCACTTGGAGCCGCCTGATGCAGAGGCTGGCTCAGCTTCCCTTGTTCTCCGTGTCTTCGCCAGAAATAGACGCTGGTGCTGCACTCCAGGTTTCTGAAAAGCCTCGGCTCTTGCGAGGCAGGTCCACACGCCGGGCTGTACGTTCGGGTGGTGTCAGCATGAGCCTCTGGTGGAAGTTGGGGTCGGTGCTCGGGTGTGGGCCCAGCACAGGGCATTCGGCAGGAGGCCCCTTTGGTTCTGAAAGTGGGAGGTGTGCTCGGAAGTTGCCCCACAGGGCTCATCTGTGGTCCTGCTCCTCCTCTTGGCTCCTGCCCGCCCCACTGAGAGGGAAGGGCAGCCCCGGTCACCTCCTCAGGGCTTCCTCTACTTAAGCCGAACGTCTGGAGGTTGTGTGCAGCACAGGACACCTTCCCTGGGCATCCAACACCCCAGCTCCAGCGCCCAGGCCAGCCCCCTTGTGGTCGTCTGGGTTGGGGTGAGGATTAGGGTCATCTCAGTTTCTCCCCTGCGCCTTGCACTCCACTGATGAGTCTGATTTAATAGGCATCTTTGTAATGATAGCTCAGCTGGTAAAGAATCCACCTGCAATGCAGGAGACCCCGGTTCGATTCCTGGGTTGGGAAGATTCCCTGGAGAAGGGATAGGCCACCCACTCCAGTATTCTGAGGATTCCCTAGTGGCTCAGCTGGTAAAGAATCCGTCTGCACTGTGGGAGACCTGGGTTCAATCCCTGGGTTCTATCTCTGGGTTGGGAAGATTCCCTGGAGGAAGGAACGGCTGCCTGCTCCAGTATTCTGGGCTGGAGAATTCCCTGGACTGTATAGTCCTGGGGTCGCAGAGTCACACAGGACCGACCGACTCTCACTCACTGGGCCCCGAGCCCTCACGCAGGGTCATCCTCAGCACTGGCTGAGCCCTCCTCCCGGCCCCTGATGTCTGTTCTCCCCTTGGGGCTGCGTGATTTAAACCCGGCCCCTGGTTAGCAGGAACTGGAGAGACCCAGAGGTGGAACGCTCTTTGCTTTGTGTTTTCCGGTTTCTGCAGAGGTGCGGAGTCAGGGGGGCGGGGCGAGGGCAGACACGGATGAAAGGGTCACGGGCGCCCCCAGCCCCGCGCCCCTTTCTGTTCTTCGTGCTTCATCCTGCAAAGTGCTCCTAGACGCATCGGCTTCATCACTCGTCTCCTGTTTCCTGTGCCACTCAACCACTTATTTAACCAAAGACTGCTTCGGACATTTCACGGGCTGTTGGTTTGTAAAACCTTGTAACTCAAATAAAGTGTTTTGAAGATTTTCTGATCATAAGGAGCCTATAGGGTGCTCTGGGGGTTAGGTAACTGTATGGAAATTGTGTGTGTGGTGGTGCAGGGCAGCAGTGTGAGGCGCGGTGCTGGCGGCCAGCCTGTCCTCTTCCCAGAGTCCTTCCCCTCCCCCATCCCTGCCCTGGCCCCTCCCCCTCTGGTGCTGGGCAAGCCCTTCAGTGAAAGAAGCAAGCTAACCTCGCAAGCCCCACGGAGGCTGCGCTGGCCTGCCGTGGGTCCTGGCGGCGGCACATGTCCTCAGGGCGCATGTCCAGCTTCAGGATCTCTTGGCGTCTTTAACTGCATCTTCCTTTCAGTTAGTTGTGTCCAACTCTCTGCGACCCCATGGACTGCAGCACGCTAGGCTTCCCTGTCCATCCCCAACTCCCGGAGGTTGCTCAAACCCACGTCCATCACATCGGTGATGCCACTGAACCATCTCATCCTCTGTCGTCCCCTTCTCCTCCCGCCTTCAATCTTTCACAGCATCAGGGTCTTTTCCAATGAGTCAGCTCTTCCCATCAGGTGGCCAAAGTATTGGAGTTTCAGCTTCAGAATCAGTCCTTCCAGTGACTATTCAGGACTGATTTCCTTTAGACTTGCTTCTGTTGACTTTACTTTCCAGGAGGCTTCTAACAAGTGCTGTCTATACAGGAAGCCCCCAGACCGTGTGATGAGGAAGAGCTTTGCAAGATGGAAGCATTAGTAAAGGAACCAGTGGTAGTCTGTCAGTCGCTCGGTCGTGTCTGACTCTCTGTGACCCCGTGGACTGTAGGCCACCGGGCTCCTCCATCCATGGAATTCTCCAGGCGAGAATGCTGGCATGGGTTGCCATTTCCTTCTCCAGGGGATCTTCCCAACCCAGGGATCAAATACCTGTCTCCTGCACTTCGGGCATATTCTTTACTGTCTGAGCTACCTTCTCAAACATGAGCTTAGTCATTGGCAGGAAAGGGTGTCATTGGGAAAAGTCTTGTGGCAAAGACTTAGGGAGAGCTGAGAGCTGACCTTACAAGAGCCAAATCCACAGAAATTTGATTCCTTTTTCTGGACCTAAGTACTCAGGTCTCTGTCTGGCCAGGGGTTTTCCGAGAGAATAAATATTGACTATTTGTAGCTTCCAATTGTTTCTTTATATTAATGGTATTATGAACCACTTCAGGGAAAAGCAGTCAACACATTGTAGGGGATAATGGACTTTTATCCTTACTTTCCTTGGCCCTTATTAACGAGCAGGTGTATTTCAGCTTCTGGGTCCTCCTCGGATGCTCCCCGCAGGATCCCTGGGCCCCTGCAGGCGCCTCCCTGATACTTGCATTTCTTTACATAGATTCAAGTTTCTCACCTACTTTGCAGAGAAATGGGCTTCCCTGGTGGCTCAGATGGTAAAGTGTCTGCCTGCAATGCCAAAGACCCGGGTTCAATTCCTGGGTTGGAAGATCCCCTGGAAAAGGAAATGGCAACCCACTCCAGTATCCTTGCCTGGAGAATCCTATGAACAGCGGAGCCTGGTGGGCCACAGTCCACGGGGTCGCAAAGAGTCGGACACGACTGAGCGACTTCACTTTCCTCTAAGTTTCTCACCCACGTCGCTTCCCTTCCCTCTAAGGAGCTTCTTTCAACGTCTCTTTCAAGGCGGCTCAGTTGTGGGCAAGTTCGCTCCTTTCTCACATCTGAGTCTCGGTTTCTGCTTTACTTCCGCAGGCTGCGGAACGGCGCGGATGGTGCGGGTGCTCTCTGCCTGGCTCACTGAAGGCTTCCTCCGCTCTCTCCTTGCTCACGTGGGGCAGGTCTCTCCTTGCGCCCGCAGCTGCTCTTCTCTGCCTTGCATGTCGTGCAGTGGGAGCTGCCGTGCGACTCTGAGGGCGCGTGCTCTGCTGGGCGCTCCCTGAGCTCCCTGGGTGTGTTCCGTGGCACGCGCACTCTGAGCCTCTCCAGCCGTCCTGTCTGCAGTGGCGCCCTCTCCGTGTTGGAGGTGCGCCTCTGCAGCCGCCCCCGGGTCCTGGGTTGCCGCGCCTGCCTCTCTCTCTGTGCAGAGCAGCTTCGAGGTGTCCCCCTCAGCCCTGCCCGCCCAGGCGTTCGCCGTCTCCGCGACAGTGCTCCAGCTTCTAGCATTTCTTTTTGGTTCTTCTTGAACATCTGCATTTCTCTACTTTGCCCAGCGGTTGTTACATGCTATCCCTTTTCCCATTAGCGACCTTAGCAGATTGACGATAGAGATTTGAAATCTCTGGCCTGGTCATCCCAGTCTCTGTTCTGCCTGAGTCTCATTTTGATCTCACTTTGTCTTTTCAGACTGTGATGTTTTGTTTCTGTTTTGCTTTTTTTGCCATGTAATGTGCTTTGTAATTTACTTGTTGTTGTTGGAAGCCAGGTGTGTGTGCGTGTGTGAGTGCATGCTCAGGCCCTTCAGGCGTGACTGACTCTGTGCGCCCTGTGGACTGCAGCCCACCAGGCTCCTCTGTCCATGGGCTTCTCCAGGCAAGAACACCAGAGTGGGTTGCCATGCGCTCCTCCAGGGGATCTTCCCGACCCAGGGATGGAACCTGTGTCTTACACCTCCTGCATGGGCCGCCGGGTTCTTCACCACTGGAGCCACCTGGGAAACCCTAGAAGCCACACGGCAGGGCAAAATGGCCCAGGGTGCACAAGCCTTCAGCGTGAGGCCTTGTGTCCCTCTGGGTGCGCGTTGGGTGGGGTGCACTGTCCACGCAGCCGCGGCCGCCAGAGGCTGATAGCTTTCCAGTGTCTTTGTTTTGCCTGTTTCCTTTGGGTTTCCCCAGGGGACCCTTCTTCTCAGAGGAGTCACCTGCAATTCCCTGTGATGTGCGGGCGGGCGGCCCAGGTCCCGGCCCGAGGGTGACTCTCAGTCTTCAGTGAGCCTGGGCTGTGCGCCCCACTCAGCTGCCCAGTGTGTCTGTCCCTAAAGTGAGGCAGGAAGGCTGCAGGGGCTGGAGTCGGGAGCCTGTGGGCACACTTGGTGTCTTATCCGTGGCGCACACGTAGGATTTGCAGCGTCCTGTGTATTACATGATGTGTGCACTGTGAATGCTGTACACGTTTTACATGGACACGTGCGCTCACCCTGGAACCGCGTGGGAACCACGGCGCCAGTGCTCCCACAGGCGACGCTCTGCAGGTGACTGTATAGTCAGTATCTGCGTGTTCACTTCTACGGCTGAGCCAGCCACCGGCCTCTGGCGTTCACTACCCCAGACCCTGCAGTTCAAGCCTGTGCTGTTCAAGGGTCAGCTGTATTTTATTAAAATATGTAAATATAATGACTTACATACAAATGTCAAATACTTTTACATATACTGTATATTGCATATAGGGTAATACTCTGTTATATATCATAAGAAAGTATCATATATGACTACTAATTCTTTTCAGTTCATTATATATGTTACAAAGATAAAGATACAGCTTAATTTTTATCTATTTATATGGTATCTTCTTATTGGATAGAATTTAAAAATTAATCTCATCAAGTCTATCAGTATTTTTCTCTATGATGTTTTATTTTATGTATGCATGGATTATTATTCAGCCATAAAAATAAGGAAACCCTGCCACTGGCAACAGTATAATGAAGTTTGAGGGTATTACGGGAAGTGAAATAGTCAGGCAGAAAAATACAAAATACAACGACTGTATGATTGATCGCTCCTCCTCGTCGTTTCTGGAAAACCAAACCTGTAGAAACCGAGAGTAGACTGCCGTTTACCAGGGTCGGGGGCAACAGGGAGACAGTCAGAGGCTGAAGTTTCCAGCTGGAAGATGAGTAAGTACTGCAGACCTCGAGTCAGCCTGGTGGGCACGGCTGCGGCGTTGTGTTACAGACATGAGTGTGCTGACAGCAGGCCTCACGTGCTCCACCACACACGCACACGCACGCACGCACACACATGCATGCACACACATGCATGTCCACGCACGCACATGCACACACACATGCACATGCACACACGCATGCACGCACATGCACACACGCACAGTAACAGTGTGAGGTGGTGGCGTGTTAACTAATCTTACTGTGGTCACCATCACATCACCACGTTGTACACCTCAAACTTAGACGATGTTGCTTGTCAATTATATCTTAATAAAGCTGGGAAAATAGTAAACATTCAGTTCAGTTCAGTTCAGTCACTCAGTCGTGTCCGACTCTCTGTGATCCCATGAATCGCAGCACGCCAGGCCTCCCTGTCCATCACCAACTCCCGGAATTTATTCAAACTCACGTCCATCGAGTCAGTGATGCCATCCAACCATCTCATCCTCTGTCATCCCCTTCTCCTCCCGCCTTCAATCTTTCACAGCACCAGGGTCTTTTCAAATGAGTCGGCTCTTTATATCAGGTGGCCAGGGTACTGGAGCTTCAGCTTCAGCATCAGTCCTTCCAGTGAGTATTCAAAATTGATTTCCTTTAGGATCGACTGGTTTGATCTTGTAATTTTTCTTACTATAAGTCTTGTTGGATCCTCTGTTAAATTAAAGGACTCTACTCACCCTTCACTTTTTCAGTGTTTCGTTTTCCAAAGGAATGAGGTTTGCTGAACGATTTTTAGCCGAAAACCTTTACTGAATTAAGGAAGTTGTATTCTTAGTTTCTTAAAATTTTTAAAAATTTGAATGGATGAAAGGCTCGTTCCTGATCTCTGAAATGCTATTGGGCCTTTCCTCTCTTTATCTCTCGGTAAAACAAATGGCATGGACAGACTCCCTGCTGTAGGAGCATTTTTGCAATTCTGGGTTAGACGCTTTGGTTGTGAACTTTTGTTGGACTCAGTTGCTAGTATTTTTCGAGGAGTGAGATTCACTTATTTTTCTTTCTCGTGTTTTTGATGTCCAGTTCTACTATCCAGGGGTCTCCCGACTGTGGGAAAACCCGAGTAAGACAGAGAGCAGATGGTGCTGGGGTGCTGGCCCCCCGGGAGCCGCTCGGTGTTGGGACAGCAGTCAGCGTCTAGTCTCCTCAGTTCAGCTTTGGAACTTCGTGTTTTTTCCCGAGAATGATGCATCTCCTTTACGTTTTCCAATTATGTTTATTTTGCATTATTTACAGCGTTCTCTCATGATTTTGTGAATCTCTGCTGTGTCTGCTGCCGCGTCCTTTCTTTGCTCCTGATGGTGCTTATTTCTGCCCTCTCTGCTCTCCTGATAATCCTGATTGGATGTCTTCTGGGTTTACTGTTCAGTCGACCAGCTCTGGGTTTCTGTCATTGTTCTCTATTATTTACCTTTTCATTAATTTCTACTGTTAGAGTCTCTTTCAGATGATGACACTGTCTCAGTTTTATGGTGTTAATTGTCCTGTTTGCCTTTTCTTTTGAATCTTGCTGACATCTCTTCTTTACGGTTCATGTTCTGTGTGGCTTATAATTGTCACTGTAAACTTACCTTCGATGTTTCCCTTCTTCTTGGGAGAATCGTTTGGGAGACCCCAAACCCCTCACTGTTGGAAACGTTCCTCCAAGTGGTTTTAAGGAAAGTGATTCCAGCTGGAGTGTTAAGTACACGAGAGTCCACTGTGTGAGGACGTGATAGTTAGCTTGTGTGGTGCACACACTGGGGCCCTTTCCCGCCAGAGAGATTCCTGCTTCCTTCCAGAGCCTGAAGACAAGGGGCCCCCAGCCCGGCAAGGGCAGGCCTTTCTGACCCACTTGTGGGTGGAGGCGGTGGTTCTGCCCTTGCCTGGCACCCCCGAGGTCATCGCCCACCTTTGTGTAGGTGTCAGGACCCGCGTCTGCACCCCCTGCCTGTCGGAGCCCCACTGTCCGGCGCCTGCAGCCCCTCGTGCTGACTCTAAGCTGCTCCAGTGTTTGGCTGCATTTCTGGTGCTTCTGGGGAGCAGGGCCACAAGATCGGCGCCGTTGTGAAGGGCAGGACTGACCCTGCTTGTCCGAGACCCTTGTGTCTTGCTGTGTGATTATTCTGGTAAATATGTAAACCACAGACACTCGAGGACTTGTTTAGAAAACGCACTTTGGGGTGATTGATTTGTAGAGCTGTATTTTGTGTGCATTAAGTGGATGGTAACCTCAAGCATCTGCCTGGCACTGTGTCCTCCTGGGGCCGAGCTAGCCGCCTGTTCTGTGGCCTCGTCATTTAATTGTAGGTAAGCTGGGACTTCGTGCCTCAGTTTGGGGCACGTCTAGTGCAACTGGCAGAGAGCAGGGTGGTGGCCGAACACGTGTCCTGGGCTTCCTCTGGGTCCTTCTCAGCCGCGGAGGATGTGTCCTCTCGGGCGTCACTCCACACTCCTGCCAGGGTGCTCTCAGGGGCTGCAGACCTATATCAGAGCCCCCACCACTGGCCTCTGCCCTCCGGAACCAAGAGCATCTCACGCCCCAGGAAAGGCAGTGATTACAGAAAACGGAGACACCCGCCAGCTCAGATGCCCAGAACGCGAAGTGGAGGAAACCGAGGAACCTGAAAGGTATCTGGGCGGCGCCCCCAGCCCTTGGGGCCCTTCTCATCTGTGGTTTCACCGGGACAGTGCCTAACAGGGTCGGTGTCCTGCTGCGTGAAGACAGCCCGCCCACACATGCCAGCCCCCTTCTCTGCACAGTTTATATAGTTCCTGCCGTGTTATCTAGTGACTCCTGACCTTGCTTCCTTTCCCTTTTTTAAAAAATATGAATAGTAACAAGCATTACTATGTGACTCAGCCATTACTATGCGGACTCAAGCACCTTTTGAAGGTGTGAGGACGCTGTTCCTACAAATAGCTTCTGCCTCCCCTTCAGTTATTTTACCTGAAGTCAGAAAAAACATTAATTTACCAGTTCCTGAATGTGCATTGCTAGTCTAACTTTTCATTTAAAAAATAAATATAAAGCAGCTTCTTCACACTCTCATTTGTGGACAACATTTTATCTCAGAGCAATGGCATTTCATGCAAGCACACTGCTTATAGGTGGATATCTTATTATAATTAAGGACATTTCTGTGGCTTTACTGTCTGCTGTTGTACCCTTGGCAAGACCCATCCTTCCTTGAAAACAAAGTATTAATAGACCTCAGGTGTCAGACATGGGAACCTCTGAGTGCAGAAATGCAAGAAAACTCGGAAAGGTGTGTAGAAGGTTTACTGCGCTGGCATTGGTGTTTGTGTCATTGCAGGATCAAGGCTCCTGTCAGATCACAGTCTTCCAGAACAGATGTTTGGCTTTGCTTCTGAATTTTAGCAAAGCCAGGCAGACAAGGGAAACACTAAAGAAAGCAGCGGCTCAGTAAGCAAGCCGTGTTGTTTTCCATTCTGCACCCACGGCTGGCTGGTTGAATGCGTTACCTTGGATCTTGGGCGTATATTGCGAAATACTCAATGGCATTATTCAATGTAATTCTGCTTCCAACTTGGAATTTTCCAGGCAAGAACACTGTAGTGGGTTACCATTTCCTTCTCCAGGGGATCTTCCTGAGTCTACGCAGGGATTGAACCTGGGTCTCCTGTATTTCAGATGGCCTTCTGCACTGCAGGCCCATTCTTTACCAGCTGAGCCACAGGGAAATCCCTGACTACCACAGGGTGGAAAGTAAAGCGAGACCCTGGAAGGGAGCAGCTGTGGGCCGGGAGGAGGCCCTGGGCGTGGGTGGGGTGGCCATGGGCCGCGTTGGTCCTTCCGCCTGTGTCTTTGGTTATATTTGAAATTGGTCCCTGAAGGGTGGTTTACGTGCATCACGTCCTCCCAGTTCTGTCAGCCGTCTGACTGCTGATCTGGGGGTTGTGCCGGGCAGGCCGAGGTGCCCAGCGCTCCCCGCACATGTGGTCAGAGCTCATGGCTGGTCTGGCTGTGCTGGGGGCAGGTGTCAGTGTCTCACACAGGCCATGTGCTTGGTCCTCTTCTCTTCTCGGGCTGACTGAGCTTCGTCCCCATTATATTCCATGTTCTAAAGGACACAACTCAGGGAAATGCAGATGGAGGGGCGGAGACGAGCAGGGACGGGGCTCCAGCCCCCATCCCCACCGCCCACCAGCTCGGAAGCTCGGCCAGCCCTGCAGTTGGGGGTGTCGTGGACTCCTGTGCAGGGTCTGTGATTGACTGGCTGCGTGACGACCGGACCCCTGCTGTTGGGGCTGAGCTCAGTGTCCACCCTCTCCCCCTACCCCCAGACGTGGAGGCTGCAGCTGAGAGTTCAGGCTTCTGATCAAGGTTTGCTCTCTCTGGTGACCAGCCTGTTCTGAAGCCCCCAGGGGCCCCGAGAGCCGCCGTGTTAGAGCAGAGGTGCCGTCATCCTTGTCCCTCAGGAAATGTGGGGGTGTTAGGAGCTTGTGTCTGGAAACGGGGACATGGACCAATATACTTCCCTCGGGCAGCTTCAGGCTTCAGGAGGGCTGGTGCTGAGATGCATGCGAGGCTGGTTCCCTCAGGGTCGGCGGCGGTGCTGGGGGAGGAAGGTCACAGGACCACCTCTCTGTTGAGGGAGGCACAGAGCAGACAGGACAGGGGCCAGGGACTTGCCCTCCTAGAGGCGGAGGGAGGGCTGTGGGCAGTCTGGCCGTTCCACCCAGTTGCTGGGGCACTTTGCTCCCAGTGGACGACTGGTCTGAGCCCGCAGCGGGATGTTCCGACCGGGTGTTAAGACAGCTGGTTTCACAGGGTTGATGGATCTTCGACCAGGTGGGCCTTGTGTGGCCCTCGCCTGCTTCACGGTCCTTTCTCCTGCTCGGGAAGGGGGTCTCGCTCCCTCCATGCTGCTGTGTGCTGTTCCCCCTCCGTGGATCACGATTCCTTCCTGAGGGTGCTGGTTTAGTCCCTGACCCCTGCTGCCCACCCATCCCTCGAAGGTGGTGACCCTGGGGCAGGACGCACGGGTCTGAGTTCACATGAAAACTTAGCCACCACCCTGGGCAAAGGATGTGAAACTTGTAATCACTGCCTGGGACTGGTGTTTGAACACAGAAGCTGACGCAGCTCACCACAGTTAGAAGTCTGTCCCCTGAGACACGCAGTGTTGAGCATGTTGGTTTAAAACCTCCAAAGACCCAACACTGTACCACTGGGGTCAGGATCTGTGTTCCCTGTTCAATTACCGATATTTATCTTCCTGTGTGTTTTCCATAAAGACTTGCTATATTCTCTTTTGTAACATGTAGTTGTTTGGGGCCACATCACTGATTTTCTCGTCATCTTGTCCTAAATTAGGAAAGGTGTTGTCTGTTGGTCGTTATTGCGATTTCTTTTTCTCTCCCTTTTCCTTGGTTTCATTCAAGGCTTTTGAACTTGGTTTCCTATGATGACTGTGGCTTGAATCTCATCCAACTTCTTTCTAATGCCTGCTGTGTCCTAACAAGTACATACAAGCATTTAAAACCTGAGAAGCCAAAAAGGATGCCGGCAAGTTGGAGGAAATTCAGAGCAAAGTACAGAAATGATTGAGGTTGGAAGGTCGACTTGTGAGGAAGCTGTGAAGGAGTTGAATGGCCATAGCAAAGCCGCGGCCATGGCAGCAGAAACGCCACGGGGAGTGTTGAGTGTGATGACGCAGAGAGAGACGGCGGCTGGGGCTGCAGAGGGCGTTTTGTGAGAGAGGAGAGATGTGTGGAGGGAGGTCTTCTGCGAAGGTGGGCGCGGCGGAGGGGAGGGGGCGTGGGGTGAGCCCGGACGCGGCGGGAAATGAGCTCGGGTCGGGGGTGACGGCCTGAGTGTGCCCACGCGCCCCAGCTCCTCGGGGCAGAGGAGCCCTCTGCCTTCACCTCCTGCAGAGCACACTCCTCGGGGCCCCCCGGGCTTGGCTTCTCCCTGCTCTGCCCTCCTTCTGTGTGAGGATCATTTTTGCCGTGGTCTTGGGAGCGCCGGCAAGGTGGGTTTGGTGCCCTCAGCACGCCACGCTGACGTCCCCTCCAGGAGGACCCTGTGCCAGCCCCTCAGCTGGCCACCCAATGCCGTGTGCAAAGACATACCCCCTGTCTTGGCCAGCTCTCCGCAGACCAGAGCGCGCCGGGGGCCACTGGACGCAGATGGAGCCCCAGGGTCCCCGCCGCTTCCCGCGTCCCTTCCCAGGCTCCCAGCAGCCTCACGTGCTAGGTCGCTCCTCCAGACTTCGACCGGGGCGTCTCCTGCCTGGAATCCGCCCCCTACCCCCCCTCCCCGAGGGAGCCCCTGCTGGTGTCGGAAGCTCAGTGTGGGCAGGGAAGGAAGGCCTCCCAAGACCCCGGGGCACGCCAGAGGTGGCTGCCGTGGGCCCCTCGCTCTGCGGCGTTGCCCCCAAGGCGGGGAGTCAGGATGTGGGAATGGAGTCGCACTGGCCCGTAGTAGTAGCACGATGTCACGGGCAGGAGAGGGCGGCAGGGACACCACTCGGTCCATACAGCACCGAGCAAGCGTGGGGCCCAGCCTCAGCCATCTGGGAGGACTGTGACACAGAAGTCCCCGGTCAGCACAGCGCTGGAATTCCCAGCGACCCTGGGCCATGGCCTGGACATGAGGGTCAGGGTCCGGCCTAAACAGCATGGCCTGGGGAGGCCAAAGGGACGGTGGGAGCAGCGGAGGTCCTGCCCCGAACCGGCCTGACTCCCGGAGGCTCCTCGTCCGCGGTCAGCCTCGCCCACGCGGCCGGCGAAGGTGTTTGATGGGACTGTGGGCGGAGCCGATGAGACCCCGTTCCCGTCAAACATGTGTCACGCACTCCCCAGGTGGTCCGCGGAATACGAGTCTTCTGCTCTCGGGAAACTGCAGTTTCTCCACTAATGTGTAAGCTCCCCGCCTCATCTTTGGTATTTAGAGAAAAGAGACCAAGGAAGAAAAGAAGCCTCATAAACACGGTCACTCTGCTGGTGGGTCCTGCAGGCTCACTGCTCTCCGGCATCCTGCCCTTCAGCCGGGGCCCGTCCACCGGGACCCTCCCACCCGGAGTATCTTCACCCATCTTCCTGTGCCCACTCCCTGAGGAGCGGGGCTTCAGACACTCACCGTCTCCCCACCCCCCTTTCGTATGTCCAGCCCCTTCGCTGTTTATTTACAATGCTCGTTAATTTATAGCTATTTGCACATGGAAAACACTGACAAAAAATAAGCGTTGTTACAACCACAGACACAGTCCTGGAATCAAGAAGGCGGTCCCCTGCGTCTGGAATGCATGTAGCCTCTTGTGTGCAGGTCAGGATGACCTTTGCCCTTGAGGTCTTTTCTGGGAACCACTTGATGGGTGGACACTGGCCCGAGGCCCTCTCTGCATTTCTCCTGGCAGCTCAGAAGGACCTAGACCACTTCCATCACCCTGTTACAGGTGATCACACTCAGGTTGTAACATGTTATGCTTCCTAATGTTAGTGAAGTAATTTAACCGGATTTACACATTTCTTATATTCTTTAAAACATTTAAAAAATTTTATATAACTTCATGAATTGAGGTTTAGTTGATGTACAGTGTTTCAGATGTACAACACAGTGTTTCACAACTTTTAAAGATTACACTCCATTTATAGTTATTAGCAAATATAGGCTGTACTCCCTGTCCTATATGATATATCCTCATAGCTTATTTATACATAGAAGTCTGTGCCTCCCATTCCCTACTCCTGTCTGGTCCCTCCCCCTCCCACCCACACTGCTACCCACGAGTCTGTTCTTATGTCCGTGAGTCTGCTTCTGCCTTGCTATGGTCCGTCAGCTCAGTTCAGTGGCTCAGTCATGTCTGACTCTTTGTGACCCTTGGGCTGCAGCACACCAGGCCTCCCTGTCCATCACCAGCTCCCAGAGCTTGCTCAAACTCATGTCCATTGAGTTGGTGATGCCATCCAACCATCTCGTCCTCTGTCGCCCCCTTCTCCTCCCGCCTTCAATCTTTCCCAGCATCAGGGTCTTTTCCAGTGAGTCAGTTCTTCACATCAGGTGGCCAGAATATTGGAGTTTCAGCTTCAACATCAGTTCTTCCAACGAATACCCAGGACTGATTTCCTTTAGAATGGACTGGTTGGATCTCCTTGCAGTCCAAGGGACTCTCAAGAGTCTTCTCCAACACCACAGCTCAAAAGCATCAATTCTTCAGTGCTCAGCCTTCTTCACAGTCCAACTCTCACATCCATACATGACCACTGGAAAAACCACAGCCTTGACTAGCCGGACCTTAGTCGGCAAAGTGATGTCCCTGCTTTTGAATATACTATTAGGTTGGTCATAGCTTTTCTTCCAAGGAGCAAGTGTCTTATAATTCCATGGCTGCAGTCACCCTCTGTGGTGATTCTGGAGCCCAAGAAAATGAAGTCTCTCACTGTTTCTACTGCTTCCCCATCTGTTTGCCATGAAGTGCTGGGACTGGATGCCAGGATCTTAGTTTTTGAATGTTGAGTTTTAAGCCAACTTTTTCACTGTCCTCTTTCACTTTCATCAAGAGGCTCTGTAGTTCTTCACTTTCTGCCATAAGAGTGGTGTCATCTGCATATCTGAGGTTATTGATATTTCTCCCGGCAATCTTGACTCCAGCTTGTGCGTCCTCCAGCCTGGCATTTCTCATGATGTACTCTGCATATAAGTTATATACGCAGGGTGACAATATACAGCCTTGACGTACCCCGTTTCACAATTTGGAACCAGTCCATTGTTCCATGTAGGGTTCTAACTGTTGCTTCTTGACTTGCATACAGATTTCCCAGGAGGCAGGTAAGGTGGTCTGGTATTCCCATCTCTTTCAGAATTTTCCACAGTTTGTTGTGGTCCACACAGTCAAAGGCTTTGGCATAGTCAATAAAGCAGAAATAGCTGCTTTTCTTGAATGCTCTTGCTTTTTATATGATCCAGTGGATGTTGGCAATTTGATCTCTGATTCTTCTGCCTTTTCTAAAACCAGCTTGAACATCAGGAAGTTCACAGTTCATGCAATGCTGAAGCCTGGCTTGGAGAATTTTGAGCATTACTTTGCTAGCATGTGAGATGAGTACAATTGTGTGGTAGTTTGAGCATTCTTTGGCATTGCCTTTCTTTGGGATTAGAATGAAAACTGACCTTTTCCAGTCCTGTGGCCACTGCTAGGGTTTCCAAATTTGCTGGCATATTGAGTGCAGCACTTAAACAGCATCATCCTGTAGGACCTGAAATAACTCAGCTGGAATTCCATCACCTCCACTAGCTTTGTTTATAGTGATGCTTCCTATGGCTCACTTGACTTAGGACTCCAGGATGTCTGGCTCTAGGTGAGTGATCACAGCATCATGGTTATTCAGGTCATGAAGATCTTTTTTTGTACAGTTCTGTGTATTTTTGCCACCTCTTCTTAATATCTTCTGCTTCTGTTAGGTCCATACCATTTCTGTCCTTTATTGTGCCCATCTTTGCATGAAATATTCCCCTTGGTATCTCTAATTTCCTTGAAGAGATCTCTAGCCTTTCCCATTCTGTTGTTTTCCTCTATTTCTTTGCATTGATCACTGAGGAAGGCTTTCTTATCTCTCCTTGCTGTTCTTTGGAATGCTGCGTTCAGATAGGTATATCTTTCCTTTTCTCCTTTGCCTTTCACTTCTCTTGTCTCAGCTATTTGTAAGGCCTCCTGAGACACCATTTGCCTTTTTCATTCCTTTTTCTTGGGGATGGTCTTGATCACTGCCTCCTGTGCAGTGTCACGAACCTCTTGTCCACAGTTCTTCAGGCTCTCTGTCGGTCAGATCTAATCCCTTGAATCTATTTGTTACTTCCACAGTATAATTGTAAGGGATTTGATTTAGGTCGAACCTGAATGGTCTAGTGATTTTCCCTACTTTCTTCAATTTAAGTCTGAATTTGGCAATAAGGAGTTCATGATCTGAGCCATAGTCAGCTCCCGGTCTTGTTTTTGCTGACTGTATAGAGCTTCTCCATCTTTGGCTGCAAAGAATATAATCAGTCTGATTTCGGTATTGACAATCTGGTGATGTCCATGTATAGAGTCTTCTCTTGTGTTGTTGGAAGAGGATTTTTGCTATAATCAGTGTGTTGTCTTGGCAAAACTCTGTTAGCCTTTGCCCTGCTTCATTTTGTACTCCAAGGCCAAACTTTACTCCAGGTTTCTCTTGAATTTCTACTTTTGCATTCCAGTCCCCTGTGATGAAAAGGAAATCTTTTTTTGGTGTTAGTTCTAAAAGGTCTTGTAGATCGTCATAGAGCCATTCAACTTCAGCTTTGACATTAGTGATTGGGGCATAGACTTAGATTATTGTGATATTAAATGGTTTGCCTTAGAAATGACCAGAGGACTTTCTGTCGTTTTTGAGATTGCACCCAAGTACTGGATTTCCGACTCTTTTGTTGACTGTGAGAGCTACTCCATTTCTTCTAAGGGATTCTTGCCCACAGTAGTCGATATAATGGTCAGCTGAGTTAAATTTGCCCATTTCAGTCCATTTTAGTTCACTGATTCCTAAATGTCAGTGTTCACTCTTTTCATCTCCTGTTTGACCACTTCCAATTTACCTTGTTTCATGGACCTAACCCGTATGGATGTGAGAGTTGGACTGTGAAGAAAGCTGAGCGCCAAAGAATTGATGCTTTTCAACTGTGGTGTTGGAGAAGACTCTTGAGAGTCCCTTGGACTGCAAGGAGATCCAACCAGTCCATTCTAATGGAGATCAGCCCTGGGATTTCTTTGGAAGGAGTAATGCTAAAGCTGAAACTCCAGTACTTTGGCCACCTCATGCGAAGAGTTGACTCATTGGAAAAGACTCTGATGTCGGAAGGGATTGGGGGCAGGAGGAGAAGGGGACGACAGGATGAGATGGCTGGATGGCATCACAGACTCGATGGACGTGAGTCTGAGTGAACTCCGGGAGTTGGTGATGGACAGGGAGGCCTGGTGTGCTGCAATTCATGGGGTCGTGAAGAGTCGGACACGACTGAGCGACTAAACTGAACTGAACTGAACTGATGGACCTAACATCCCAGGTTCCTATACAATGTTGTTCTTTACAGCACCGGACTTTACTTCCATCATCAGTCACGTCCACAACTGGGCATTGTTTTCGCTTTGGCTCCATCTCCCACAAGTTTGTTTTATTTTTTGGATTTCGTATGTAAGGGATGCCATGCAGTGGTCGTCTTCTCTGTCTGATTTGCTTCACTAAGGATTATGTTCTCCAGGTCCATCCATGTTGTTGTGAATGGCAAAACTTTATCCTCTTAATATCTGGGTAATATTCCATTCTTTATATTGCACACACCCCACATCTTCATCCATGCATCTGTCTGACACATAGGATGCTCCCGTGTCTTGGCAGCTATAAATGCTGTTGCAGTGAATGCTGGGGCATGTGTCTTTTCTAAGTGTTTTCATTCTCTTCAGGCAGAGACCCAGAGTAGAATTGCTGAATCACATATTAACTCTGTTTTCATTTGTTTGAGGAAGCTCTGTGCTATTTTCCATAGTGGCTGAAGCAACTTTCATTCCCACCAGCAATGTAGGAGGGTTCCTTCTCCACACTCTCTCCTACATTTGGTATTTGTAGGCTTTTTTTTTTTTTCAGACTGCCATTCTGACAAGGATGATGATGTATCTCATTGTCATTTTGAATTGGTTTTCTCTGAATATATTGAACATTTTTCATATGCTTGTTGTTAATCTGTGTGTTCTTTGGGAAAATGGCTATTCAGATCTTCTGCTCATTATTTAATTGAGTTGCTTGCTATTTTGATACTAAGTTATATGATTTGTTTATATATTCGGGATATTAACCCGTTATTGGTTATCTCATTTGCAAATGTTTTCTCCCATTCAGTAGGTTGTCTTTTTGTTTTGTTAATGATTTACTTTGCTGTACAAAAGCTTTTAAGTTTAATTAGATCCCGTTTGTTTATTTTCGCTTTTATTTCCTTTGCCTTAGGAGACAGACCCAAAAAACACAGCCATGATTTCTGTCAAAGAGTGTTGTGCCTATCTTCCTCTGTGGTTTCATGATTTCTGGTCTCACACCTAAGCATTTAATCCATTTTGAGTTTCTTCTGCATGTGGTATTAGAAAATGTTCTAATTTCATTCTTTTACGCTGCCCAGCATTCCCAGCACCACTTGCTGAAGAGACTGTCATTTCTCCATGGCGTATTCTTGCCTCCTTTGGCATAGGTTAATTGACCGTTAGTATCTGAGTGTATTTCTGGGCTTTCTCCCCTGTCCCACTGATCTCTGTGTCTAGGTGGTGCTGGTACCACACTGCTTCGATTACTGCAGCTTTGTAGTATAGTCTGAAGTTAGGGAGCATGATACTACCAACTCTGTTCTTCTTTGTCAAGGTTGCTTTGGCTATTCATGGTCTTTTGTGTTTCTATATGAATTTTAGCATTTTTTGTTCTAGTTTTTGTGAGAAATACTGCTGATATTTTGCTAGGGATTGCATTGAATCTGTAGATTGTCTTGGGTATTGTGGTCATCTTAACAGTATTAATTCTTCCAGCTCATGAGCACAGCATATCTTTCCATCTGCCTCTATTGTGTTCAGCTTCTATCATAAGTGTCTTAAAAGTTTTCTGAGTGAGGTCTTTTATATCCTTAGGTAAGTGTTTCCCCGGGTAATTTATTTTTTGGATATGGTTGTAAATGGGATGTTTCCTTGATTTCTCTTTCTGATAGTTCATTGTTTGTGTATGGAAATGGAGCTGATTTCTGTATATTAATTTTGTATCCTGCAGCTTTACTGAATTCATTGATGAGCCCTAGTTTTGTTTTGTTTTTTTTGGTGGCATCTTTAGAATTATCTGTGTGCAGTATCATGTTCTCTGCAAACACTGACAATTTTACATCTTTTCCTTGCCAATTTGGATTTTTTAAAATTTGTTAATGTTGTCTGATTGCTATGGCTAGGACTTCCAAAACTGTGTTGAATAAAAGCAGTGAGAGTGGGTGTCCTTGTCTTGTTCTTGATCTTAGAGGAAATGCTTAGTTTTTCATCCTTGAGTTTTATGTTAGTGATTATCTTAAATGGCCTTGGTTATGTGAGAGATATTCCCTTTATGCTCACATTTGGGAAAGTTTTTTTTTAATCATAAATAGATGTAAATATTGAATTTTGTCAGAAGCTTTTTCTACATCTATTGAGATTATTGCATGGTTTTTATTCTTCAGTTTGTTAACATGGATTGATTTGAAGATACTGAAAAATCCTTATATTTCTAGTATAAATCCCACTTGACCATGGTGTATGATTCTTTAAATGTGTTGTTGGATTTGGTTTGATAAGATTTTGTTGATGATATTTGCCCCTGAATTCATCATTGATATGGGCCTGTAATTTTATTTTTTGTATATCTTTGTCTGGTTTTGATATCAGCATGATGCTCATCCCAGAATGAGTTTGGAAACATTCTTCCCTCTGTAATTTTGTAGAATGGTTTAAGGAGAGGCTTTAACTCATCTATTGGGTAGAATTCACCTATGAAACGATCTGGTCTTGGATCTTTGTTTGTTGGGAGTTTTTTTAAAATAACTGATTCAGTTTCATTTCTGGTAATTTGGTCTTTTCATACTTTCTGTTCCTCCTGGTTCCGTTTTGGAAGATTGTATGTTTCTCAGAATTTTTCCATTTCTTCTGGGCTCTTCCTTTCATTGGCATATAGCGCTGGCAGTAGTCTCTTAATGATCCTCTGTGTGTCTGTGGCACAGCTTGTAACTTCTGCTTTTCGAGTTCTGATTCTATTATTCATTCTTCTTTTTCTAGCTCCTTTAGGTGTAATGCTGTGTTGTTTATTTGAGATTTTTATTGTGTCCTGAGACCAGCTCTATCACTCTGAGCTTCCTTTTTAGAGTCACTTTAACTAAATCTCGTAGATTTTGGATCATCGTGGTTTTGTTTTCATTTGTCTCTAGGTATCTTTTATTTTCTCTGTGATTTCTTCAGTGAGTCATTGGTTGTTTTGTAGCACATTATTTAGTCCCCATGTGTTTGAGTTTTTTGAAGTTTTTTTCTTACAGTTGATTTCTAGTCTTGTAGCATTGTGGTCATAAAAGATGCCAGATATGATTTTAATCTTTGTAAATTTATGGAGACTTGTTTTATGGCCTAGCATGTTATCTGTCCTGGAGAATGTTTCTTATGCTGTTGAAAAGCATACGGATTTGGCTGCTTTGGGATATAATGTTCTTTGTATATCGATTAATCTCCTTTGGTCTACGTGTCATTTAAAGTCTGTGTTTCCTTGTTGCTGTTCTGTCTGATGGCCTGTCCTTGGATGTGAGTGGATGATGGTGTCCCCTCCTGTTCCTGTGTTACTGTCAGTTTTTGCCTTTATGTTAGCTAATTTTCCCTTGATGTATTCAGGTGCCCCTATGTTGGTTGCATATATGTTTACAGTTGTTATATCTTCTTGGATTGATCATTTGATCATTTTGTAGTGTACTTCTTTGTCTGTTGGAACAGCCTTTGGTTTAAAGACCATTTTGTCAGATATAAATACTGTCAACCTGGTTTTCTTTTGGCTTCTGTTTGCACAGAATACCTTTCCCATCCCCTCACTTTCAGTCTCTGTGTGACTTTGAATTTGATGTGGTCTCTTGTTGACAGCTTATATGTGGGTCTTGCTTTTATAGGCATGCAGCCAGTCTGTGCTTTTGGTCGGGGCCTTCAGTCCGTTCTCATTTAGAGTAGTTGTTGCTGTGCTGTGCTTCATTGCCGTGTTGGTGAGTGTTGGGGGTTTTGCTGCAGTTCGGTTTTGCTCCTTTCTTCTTCAGCGCTCCTCTCGTGATCTGATGACGACTTTAGTGTTGTGTTTGGGTTCCTTTCTCTTTTTGTGTATATGCAGTTACCATGCAGTTTCCATGAGGTTTATATACAGCCAGCTATTTACATATGTGATTGTTACAAGTTGCTACTTCTTAATTTCAGATACATTTGACAATCCTGCATTTGTGCTCCCTTCCCCTCATAATGACTGTTTTTTATAAAATATTTTTCATCTACTTATTTTGTTTATCCCATAACTACTTGTTGTGGATATAAATGATTTTACTGCTTTTGTCTTTAACTTTCCTACTAGCTTTCTGTGTGGATGATTTTTTATGACCTTCACTGTGTATTTGTCCTAATCAATGAACTTTTTCTTTCATAATTATTGTATTTCTAGTTGTAACCTTTTCTTTTTCATTTTAAGAAGTCCATTTATCATCTATTATAAAGCTGGTTTAGTGATGCCGAATATTTTAGCTTTTTCTTGTCTGTAAAACTTTTAATCTCTGCATCAAATCTGAATGAGAACCTTGCCGAGCAGAGTATTGTTGATTGTAGATTTTTCCTTTTCATCATTTTACATATATGTGGCACACGCTTCTGGTCTGCAGAGTTCCTGCTTCACGGTCAGCTGACCGTTGACTACGGGGCAGTTCCCTTGTCTGTTACTTGTTGCTTTTCTCTTGCTCCTTTTTATCTTTAGTTTTTGTCATTTAAAATACAGTGTTCCATGGTGTATTCCTGTTTGGTCTAATCCTGTTTGGGACTCTGTCTGCTTCCTGGACTTGGGTGACTGTTTCCTTTCCCAGGTTAGGGAAGTTTTCCAGCTATTGTGTCTTCAAATATTCTCTCAGCCCTTTTCTCTCTGTCTTCTCCTTCTGGGACCTCTATAATGTGAATATTAATATGCATGATGTTGCCCCAAAGTCTCTTAAGTTGTCCTCATTTCTTTTCATTCTTTTTCTCTTTGGCAGCAGTGATTTCCACTACTCTGTCTTCCAGTTCACTAATCCCTTCTTCCAAAAACTTAGTCTGCTGTCAGTCCCTTCTGGTGTACTTTTCATTTCGGTTATTGTAGTCTTCATCTCGGTTCTTTATGTTTTCTAACTCTTTGTTAAGAACTTCCGATTTCTCACTTTGTGCACGCATTCTCTTCCTGAGTCCCTTGGTCATCTGCATGATTTTACCCTGAGCTCTGTATCAGGTAGGATGCCTGTCTCCACTTCACTTGGTCCTTTTTTCTGTGTACATGGCAGGTTGTTTATGTTTCTGACCTTTTGTCTTCAGCACCTGCTGTGAAAGTCTGCAAAGCATTCTCCATCTTGACCAGATAATCAGAACTCTGCAGGAACCCTCCAAGGCCTTTGGGGCAGTGACAGCCACACCTGTCACGGGCACCCAAGAGCCCACGTTGTAGGGATGCTGGGGAGGATGCACCATCACTTGGGCTGAAAACCACCCAGCTCCTGTCTTCACAGTGATGTTTCTGCAGTGAGAGGAAACGAAGAGAGGGAAGCAACTTCCTGAGAGGCAGTTTGTTGGCACAAATGAATCTCGTTTGTCTCCATGTCTGTGTCAGGCTGCCTGGCCAATTGGTTGCTAGCATGTCAGTTAGAAAAGATGGTATGTTCGTACGTGGGGCGGCCATGGTGCATATGGGCCTCAGAGACCTTCTGTGTGAGGTCAGATTGCTGACACTCCAGTTGGAGGGACCATGGGGCTGTGTCCCTCCCACCTTGCTTCCTCATCCATCTCCATGCCCTGCTTTTTCTTGGCTTTATTAGGAAATCAGTGACAAACAACATTAAAATATAGGACGGTTTGACATATGTATCTATTGTGAAACTGTTCTCCAGGTTAATTAGCACTTCCGTCCCCGCACACCATTGCCTCCTACACGTTTCTTGGTGAGAATGCTTACAGTTTGCTCTGTTGTTAGCCCATTTCAAGGACATGACTCAGTGTGGTCAACCAGTCTGCACTGCATCTGCAGAACACCCAGCCACTCACTCCTGGGACGGGGCTCCTGTGACCACTGGGAGGGCCTTCTGCAACACCTAGCATCCAGATGAGGAGCGAGGGTAACTGCCTGCATCCTGCCCTTTCTTGGTTCCTGGTTTGTTCCTCAGTCACTGCCAATACACTGTAACATGAACTTAGGCAGAAGTAGGGCAGGTAATTTGAGAAATGAGAAAAAGCGCATAAATCCTTCTGAGGCACTTTAAAACCAAACCTAACCCAGATGTGGCCACCCCTCCAGGACGACTTCTCCTCAGAGCTGGACTCGCTGTTCAAAAGCCCTGAAGCAGCGCCAGTGCGGCCAGGAGACCTCTCTGTGTCCTGGGTCTGGGTCCAGAGGTCCACCCGTCCCCAGCCTGGCTACTGGGCGGTGACTCAGAACTCTCAGGACCTTCCTTCTCCCTGACTCGAGGATGGCCTCTGTCTGATGTTCCTTGTTGGGAAAATCAACAGTGGATAATTATCACGACCTTTCTTCTCTAATAAGTTTAAGCCACACTTGTCAGGAGGTGCTGGCGTTCATCTGCAAATACACCTTTCTGTAATTCTGAGGCGGAAAATGCATTTCAAGAGACACCAGCCCGCTCTTTGCCTTGGTGTTTATTAACATTATTAATCTGATTTAAGTGAAAATCATCCTTTATATTGCTTCCCACATATGCACATTTTTCCCTTTAAAATTGGGAGGTTATGCCAAATGCTATGTTGTCCTTTCCTGCGAGGATGTACGGGGCTGTTTTAACACAGATTAGTCCAAGTGCAATAGCAAAGCTCTGTAGGTGGTGAAACTCACTTATCATTTGTATGATTAGTTTCACCTTGTAGCTGTGTCTCCGAAAATGCAATTAACAGTTTCATATTCAGCTTAGCCAGCTTTTATTTCTGCTGCGTGCTGTGCAACATTTGCATCATAAAAAAAACTAATTGGTAAACACAGTCTTGCCAGCTTCTCTGCAATCCACCCAATTCTCTTCACGTTAATTGGCTCAGCTTCAACACACACTGGATGGAATTTCAAAGGCTGCTGCAGATGAGAGAGCTCGGGAGCACTTGTGTTTCACAGAACCGACTCCAAGGAGACTGGGGGAAAGTATTTTAAATTAATGCCGAATACAGGCAACTCTTGTCCAGCTGTTGCCATGGAAACCATTTTGTCTGCTAATCTGATGGGGCTGTGTGTGTTTACTGGGATTGGTCCCCAGTGACCTTCAGAGAGGAAGTGGGCTCCGAGGGCCCCCTGCCCTTGGCCGCTGAGGGAGGACCCTGGACCCCTGTGTGTCTCTCAGAGGCGTCCTCTCTGCCCCAGCTCAGTCCTAGAGTGCACGGCCAATCTGCCTGTGAGTGACCCCAGGTCGCAGCGCTGCAGTGGAGACTCATCCATCCACACAGAGATGCGGCTCCCTGGACAGCACCATCGCCCACTGTCCCCTCCTCTCCACGTCTCTCCTGTGAGCTTTCACGGCATCATTTGGCGCTGTAGAGATGTGCTTGTGTTTTCTTTCTCGCAGAGAAATGCTGATGGTTGGCCAGAATGGGCCAGGTCTTGAAAGCAGTTCTTACTCCTCGAGTAGGGGCCAGCCTGTGGGACATGTGTGCTGTGTCTTCCGTGGAGCTTCACAGAGCCTGAGCAGCTGTGGCGAATGTCCACTCAGGGTCATTCCCTACAGCCCGAGGCATTCAGCAGTGCCTGGTGATGGGAGAATCTGCTGGCCTTAAAGTTAGACTCTTCTCTGCTGTCCTGCCCTCCTTCCCGCCCCATCCCTCCCCGTGGCTCCTCCCCCTCCCCTCTTGTAGACCCTAGACTCTGTGCTGCTCTGTCTTAATTGCCAGGATCTAAGGAATAGATGTTTTCTCTGACGGTTTATCATGAGGACCGTCAGACAATTGTAATAGATGTATTTGTTGTCTCCTTTGAATTCATATAAATAGCTTTTTTGCTTCATTGCAGAAAAAAAGGAAGAAAGACCCCATATATTCAGCTTCCTTTGAAAGTGGATTCTGACATGTAGATGGGGAGTGGCGGGGGGGGGTGAGGGGGTACGGCAGAAGCTGATGCTGTCCCTGCTCTGGGCAGGGGAAAGTGGAAGGAAGTGTGAGATGGGGCCACAGTGCAAGGATGCGGAACCAGGAAGGGTCCAGACCGAGCGCACGGGGCCTCCAGCCTCCGTGCTCCCCGTCAGCAGTCGAAGGTCGTGCCCCACCCTGTCTCCCAGAGACGCGGCTCAAGCTCCAGGCCTGTCCTTTCCCTCGTTTGACACAACTTTTCTAAAATACTGAGTGCTTCTTTATTAATAGACCAGGAATTCACTCATTTCAGTACTTTAGGTTGCAAACAAAATGAGCAAATGAGGACAAATGGAGAAAAGGTAACTGAAGCTGTTGTGGTTTAGAGAAGCTCAAAGGTAGACAGGCCAGTCACTGGATCCAACACAAAGACAGATGGGGCCAGACTGGTGCTAGGCCCTGCTTGTACAGACAGTTCAGCTACGTACTGGGCTCCCTGGGCATTTGGAGCTAGCATATTTTCTTTTGCTCTGCCCAAGCCTCCAATTTCAGCTGTCTACTTTTCTCTGTGGAATTTGCAAGATAAAAGGGAAGAAAAAAAGAATAGAAGGGGAAACATCTGAAAAGTTTTAGTATATTAAATATTAGAAATGAAAGTAAATTTTTTTATTTAAAAGAGTTTTCATGAAAAACAGTAGCCTTAGTTTATTTTTTTCAGAACAAAGGGAAAGATAGATAAATATCATAGAAGTATACAATGGATGAATGGATGATGGATGGATAGATGGATGATGGGTGAATGGATGAGTGGGTGGGTGGATGGGTTGATGAATGGATAGATGATGGATGGATGGATGATGGATGGGTGGGTGGATGGGTAGGTGAATGGATGGATGATAGATAGATGGTGGATGGGTGGATGGATGATGGATGGATGGTGGATGGGTGGATGGGTGATGGATGGATGGTAGATGGATGGATGATGGATGATGGGTAGATGGGTGAGTGGGTGGATGGATGGGTTGCTGAATGAATAGATGATAGATGGATGGGTAGGTGGATGGATGGATGATGGATAGATGGTAGATGGGTGGATGGATGATGAATGGATGGGTAGGTGGATGGATGGATAATGGATGGGTGGATGGATGGTGGATGGATGGATGGTGGATGGATGATGGACAGATGGGTGGTGGATGGATGGATGATGGATGGATGATGGATGGATGGGTGGTAGATGGATGGATGGTGGATGGGTGGATGGATGATGGATGATGGGTAGATGGGTGAGTGGGTGGATGGATGGGTGGTGGATGGAGGATGGATGGATGGTAGATGGGTGGATGGATGCATTGATGGATGGATAGATGATGGATGGATGGGTAGGGGGATGGATAAGTGATGGATGGATGGATGGTGGATGGGTGGATAGATGATTGATGGATGGTGGATAGGTGTATGGATGATGGATGGATGGTGGATGGGTGGATGGATGATGGATGGATGGGTAGGTGGATGGATGGATAATGGATGGGTGGATGGATGGTGGATGGATGGATAATGGATGGATGATGGACAGATGGGTGGTGGATGGATGGATGGTGGATGGATGATGGATGGGTGGATGGATGATGGATGGATGGGTAGGTGGATGGATGGATAATGGATGGGTGGATGGATGGTGGGTGGATGGATGGTGGGTGGATGGATGGATAATGGATGGGTAGGTGGATGGATGGATAATGGATGGGTGGATGGATGGTGGGTGGATGGATGGAGAATGGATGGATGGTAGATGGATGGATGGTGGATGGGTGGATGGATGATGGATGGATGGTGGATGGGTGGATGGATGATGGATGGATGGTGGATAGGTGTATGGATGATGGATGGATGGTAGATGGATGGATGATGGATGATGGGTAGATGGGTGAGTGGGTGGATGGATGGGTTGATGAATGAATAGATGATGGATGGATGGGTAGGTGGATGGATGGATGATGGATGGGTGGATGGATGGATGATGGATGGGTGGATGGATGGTGGATAGATGGATGGTGGCTGGATGGTGGACAGATGGGTGGTGGATGGATGGATGATGGATGGATAATGGATGGATGGTGGATAGATGATGGATGGGTGGATGGATGATGGATGGATGGTGGATGGGTGATGGATGGATGGGTGGTGGATGGATGGATGATGGATGGATGGTGGATGGGTGATGGATGCATTGATGGATGGATAGATGATGGATGGATGGGTAGGTGGATGGATAAGGGATGGATGGATGGTGGATGGGTGGATAGATGATGGATGATGGATGGATGATGGACAGGTGGATAGATGGATGAAGGATGGATGGATGTAAGAATGGATGAGTGAATGTATGGTAGGTGGATAGATGAATGGATGGAAGATGGCAGATGGAAGGAGAGAATTCAACAGGGGCTAATCCCCCTAGAAACTGTGCCTAATGGATTGGTAGCTTGGCAATTTGCCTAATCTGCTCAGGAGCTGCCTGGCTGAGAGAGAGGGCACTGGGCTGTGACTCTGAAGTGGAATTCAGGGAAGATGTTTTCTTATAGAAGCATGCCGTTAGGGCAGTGGGAACCTTAGTGAGCAGAGCATGAGTGGTAATGTGAACTTTTCTCTTTGGTTATGTTTTTGGCAACCCCATGCGTCTCTTCCCGTCCAGCAGAGCAGCTCTCCATCGAGTGAGGACAGATCCAGGTCTCCATTGTGAGCATTGTGGGCTGGACATGCAGGTGGTTGTGAGCAGTGTGCCCTCCCAATGGCCATTTCCTTCAGATCATTGCAGGCGGGCCCCGTGACTAAGTCCTGCCCAGTAGGTATCAGCCAGAGTGTTTTGCACACCTTCTCTGTTCCTTCCTCATTTCCTCTATCTCATTCCTGCTTCCAGAGTATCGATGTGACGGCCAGAACTGCTGCCACACCGTGGTCCATGAGGTGACTTGGGAGTTGAGGCCGCACATCTGAGAGCAAGAGAGGGAAAGGAGGATTCATGAAGTCAAGTCCCCGTCTTAGCCCTGAATTGCCAAGTTCCCAGTTTACATGAGAGACCATCCCTGTCACACGCCGCCAAAGTCAACAACAGCAGACACTGACTGCACATGGATCCCCACCCATCCCACCCCACGCTGATAGCTTGATCCACCTTTAAAAATCTCCCTTCTGCTCTTGAATTCTGGTTTTTCTTCCATGGAGATTTGTTATCCTTCACTTCAGCATTTTTCCACTCTGGTTTACCAAACACCATAGGGTTTCTTCCTTGAAATGCTGCTGCCTAAACTCTGCGGCTTGCTTACGTCTGCTTCACCATGGCTCACTTTACGTCCTCTGGATATGACACTCAGTCCAGGCCTTTCTCTCCTCTCCCATCACTCATCCACTCACACCAGGCAGATATTTTCAGATGTCCTCTTGGTAAACAGTGTGTATCAAGCACTATGAAAAATACACAAATGGATGAGCTGTGGGCCCTGCCCTCTGGGCTCCTACAACCCATTAGGAAAGATTCTAAAGGAAACAGATATCTAATAATTCTACAATAAATAACTTCTACAGAGCAGAAATTAGAGTGACTTTCATAACAACCTTGAAGTCACCCGCATGCAGTAAAAGGCTTCTATTCTTTGTCCTAGGTTGAGTCTGAAATTCTTGCCAAGTTATGAAATGGCTATTTTGATATCTTATTGTTATGGTTTTCTGAAAAGAAAGAAAGAAAGGAGGAAAATGAAAGGAAAAAGAATTCTACACCATGAGTGGACTGAGAAAGAGCTGGGAAAGGTGCCTTGTTATAAACTTTCATTAATTACCTACGACCAGCTGAGCCAGCTAGGCTTAAAAACTGATATTATCCTCTCAGTGTCGTGTCCCCCAAGTCCATCTGTGTCATCACAAATGGCAGAATGCCTTTCTTTTTAAAGGCTGAATAATATCCCACTGTATGCACACACGTAACTTCTTTATCCGTTCATCCACTGACTCACTGTTAGGCAGTCTCCACGTCTTAGCTATTATGAATAACGCTGTGATGAGCGGGTGCAGGAGTCCCCTACAGATATGACTGTTTCCTTAGGACTTTGACCTGGAAGTAGAATTGCTGGCAGTTCAGTCGTTGGAGGAAGCTTCATACTGCTTTCCCCAGGGCTGCCCCAACTTACATTCTTTCACTGGTGCACAGCAGTTGCTTTCTCTCCACGTCCTTCTCGCAATAAAACAAAAAATAAGATTATTCTTGCTCTCTTGTTAAGAAGTAAGACCGGTCTTGCGCACGTCGCCTTTCAGCTTGTTCAGTGTGGCGTCTCTGCGGTGCACTGGTCGGCTCGCACCGCTGGTCCCTGACCCCGTGTGTGTCATGGCCTCTAGTCTGTACCCCGGTGTCTGCAAACAGCAGAACGGACAGAATGCAAGGCTGGGCTCCTCCTTTGATCTTGTTTTGTATTCTATTTTCATTGAATGTAGTTGGCTTACAATGTTGTGTTAGTTTCTGATGTAAAGTGATTCAGGGGCGCATGTATATATTCTTTATCATCTCCGCCTCCATTGTGGGTACTGAATATCGTCCCCTGTGCCCTGGGGTAGGGCCTGTTGTCCTCTGTGTATAGTCCCAGCTGCCCCCTCCCCACCCCCAGCCCCCTTTGGCAGCCATAAGTTTGTGTTCTATGTCTGTGAGTCTGTTTCTGTTTTATGTAATAAGTTCACTGATGTCAAAGTTCAGATTGCACATGTAAATATCCTATGATATTTGCCTTCCTCTGTCTGGCTTACTTCGCTTAGTATGATAATTTCTAGATCCAGCTGTTTCTGTCAGTGGCATTTTTCGTTCTTTTTTTATGGCTGAGGAGTATTCCACTGTATAAAGGCATCACGTCTTCTCTGTCTGTTCGTCTGTCCACAGCCGTGAAGGTTGTGTCCAGTTCCTGGCTATTGTGAACAGTGCTGCAATGAACGTAGGAATGCACGTGTCTTTTCAGATTAGAGTTTTCTCTGGATTTATGCCAGGGAGTAGGATTGCTCGGTCATATGAGAGTTCTATTTTTAGCTTTTTAAGAAACTCCGTATGATTCTTCATATTGACTGCACCGATTTACTTTCCCACCAGTAGTACTGGAAGGTTCTCCTTCCTCCACACTCTCTTCAGCATCTGGTATTTACAGATTTTTTTGATAATGACCATCCTGACCCATGTGAAGCTGTAGTTTTGATTTGCTTTCTCTACTAATTAGCACCCCTTCATGGATCACAGGTTTGTCACGGCAAAAGGACTTGTGTAACTCAGTGAAGCTATGAACCATGCCGTGCAGGGTTACCCAAGATAGATGGGTCATGGTGAAGAGTTCTGACAAAATGCTCTCCACTGGAGGAGGGGATGGCGAACCACTCCAGTATTGCCGTGAGAAGCCCAAGAACAGTATGAAAAGGCAAAAAGATATGACACCAGAAGATGAGCCCCCAAGTCGGGAAGTGTCCAACGTGCTCCTGGGGAAGAGCAGAGAGCAATTATTAATAGCTCCTGGAAGAAAGCAGCAGCTGGGCTGAAGTGGAAGTGACGCTCGGTTGTGGATATGTCTCATGGTGAAAGTAAAGTCTGTTGCTTAAAGAACAACACTGCATAGGAACCTGGAACATTAGGTCCGTGAATCAAGGGAAATTGGATGTGGTTAAGCAGGAGATGGAAAGATTGAACATCAGCATCTTAGGAATCAGTGGACGCAGATGGACGGGAATGGGTGAATTTAATTCAGATGGCCATTATATCTACTACTGTGGGCAAGAATCCCTTAGAGGAAATGGAGTAGCCGTCACAGTCAACAAAAGAGTCTGAAATGCAGTTGCTGTTGGTCAGTCACTAAGTTCAGTCTCACTCTTTGTGGACTGCAGCATGCCAGGCTTCCCTGTCCTTCACTATCTCCTGGAATTTGCTGAAATTCAGTACTTGGGTGCAATCTCATAAATGACAATGATCTGAGTTCGTTTCCAAGGCAAACCACTCAACATCACAGTAATCCAAGTCTGTGCCGCAACCACTGACGCCAAACGAGCTGAAGTTGATCGGTTCTATGAAGACCCACAAGACCTTCTAGAACTAACACCCAAAAAAAGATGTCCTTTTCATCATAGGGGACTGGAATGCAAAAGTAGGAAGTCAAGAGATAACCAGAATAACAGGCAAGTTTGGCCTTGGAGTACAAAAGGAAGCAAGGCAAAGGCTAACAGAGTTTTGTCAAGAGAATGCACTGCTCATGGCAAACACCCTTTTCCAGCAACATAAGAGATGACTCTACACATGGAAATCATCAGCTGGTCAATACTGAAAGCAGATTGGTTATGTTCTTTGCAGCCAAAGCTGGAGAAGTTCTATACAGTTTGCAAGAACAAGACCTGGAGCTAACTGTGGCTCAGATCATGAGCTCCTTATTGAAAATTCAGGCTTAAATTGAAGGAAGTAGGGAAAACCACTAAGCCATTCAGGTCTGACCTAAATCAAATCCCTTATGATTATACAGTGGAGGTAACAAATAGATTCAAGGAATTAGATCTGATAGGCAGAGTGCCTGAAGAAATATGGACAGAAATTCGTAACATTGCGCATGAGGCACCGACCAAAACCATCCCAAAGAAAAAGAAATGCAGGAAGGTGAGATGGCTGCCTGAGGAGGCCGTACAAACAGCTGAGAAAAGAAGGAAGCAAAAGGAGAAAGGGAGAGAAAACCCTGACAACGCAGAGTTCCGAAGCAGAGCAAGGAGAGGTAGCAAGGCCTTCTTCAGTGAACAATGCAAAGAAGCAGAGGAAAACAACAGAATGGGAAAGACTAGAGATCTCAAGAAAGATTGGTGAGATCAAGGGAATATTTCATGCAGGAATGGGCACAATAAAGGACAGAAATGGTAAGGACCTAACAGAAGCAGAAGAGATTAAGAAGAGGTGGCAAGATATGGATGGGCCTAGAGAGTGTCAAACTGACACTGAGAGTGAAGTAAGTCAGAGAAGGCAAAATATTTGGCATCCCTAATATGTGGACTCTACAAGGAAATGACACAGTTGACCTTGCAAAACAGAGAGGACTCAACAGACTTAGAAAACAAACGTATGGTTGCAGGGGGAAGGGATAGTGAGGGAGTCTGGGAAGGTCATGTACATACTACTGTATTTAAACTGGATAACCAACAAGGACCTAACGTGTAGCACATGGAACTCTGCTCAGTGTAGTGTGCCAGCCTTGATAGGAGTGCGGTTCAGGGGGAATGGATACTTGTATGGCTGACTCCATTCACTGTTCACCTGAAGCTACCACAGCATGGTTAATCGGTTATACTCCAATGCAAAATAAAACGTTTAAAGTTTAAAAAAAAAAAAGGAAGAGAGGACAAGGATACACAGAAGAACTATACAAAAAAGGTCTTAATGACCCAGATAACTACGGTGGTGTGGTCACTCACCTAGAGACAGACATCCTGGAGTGTGAAGCAGAGTGGGCCTCAGGAAGCATTAGCACGAACAATGCTAATGAGGGTGACAGAATCCCAGCTGAGCTATTTCACATCCTAAAAGATGATGCTGTGAAAGTGCTGCATTCAGTGTGTCAGCAGATTTGGAAAGCTCAGCAGTGGCCACAGACTGGAAAAGGTCAGTTTTCATTCCAGCCCCAAACAGGGGCACTGCCCAAGAATGTTCAGACTACTGTATCGTCATGCTCATTTCACATGCTAGCAAAGCAATGCTCAAAATCCTTCAGGCTCAGCTTCAGCAGTATATGAACTGAGAATTTCCAGAGGAACCAGAGGTCAAATTGCCAACATCCATTGGATCATGGAGAAAGCAAAGGAATTCCAGAAAAGTATCTGCTTCTGCTTCATTGACTATGCTAAAGCCTTTGACTCTGTGGATTACAACAAACTGGAAAATTCGTAAAGAGATGGGAATACCAGACCACCTTACCTGTCTCCTGAGAAACCTGTATGCAGGTCAAGAAGCAACAGAACTGAATATGGAACAACTGACTGCTTCAAAATTGGGAAAGGAGTACAACAAGCCTGTATATTGTCACCCTGCTTATTTAACTTATATGCAGAGCACCCTAGTGGCAGAAGGTAAAGAGGAACTAAAGAGCCTTGTGATGAAAGTGAAAGAGGAGAGTGAAAAAGCTGGCTTAAATCTCAACATTAAAAAAATGAAGATCATGGCATCTGGTCCCATCATTTCATGGCAAATAGGTGGGGAAACGAAAGTGACAGACTTTATTTTCTTGGGCTTCAAAATCACTGAGGATAGTGACTGAAGCCATGATATTAAAAGATGCTTGCTCCTTGGCAGAAAAGCTATGACCAACCTAGACAGTGTATTAATAAGCAGAGACATCACTTTGCCAACAAAGGTCCATACAGTCAAAGCTATAGTTTTTTCATTAGTCATGTACGGATGTGAGAGTTGGACTATAAAGAAGGCTGAGTGCCGAAGAATTGATGCTATCAAACTGTGAGGCTGGAGAAGACTCTTGAGAGCCCCTTGGACTTCAAGGAGATCAAATCATTCAGTCCTAAAGGAAATCAACCCTAACTCAGCTGGTAAAGAATCTGACTGTAATTCAGAATACCCTGGTTTCATTCCTGAGTTGGGAAGATCCCCTGCAGAAGGGATAGGCTACCCACTCCAGTATTCTTGGGCTTCCCTGGTGGCTCAGATGATAAAGAAACCACCTGCAATGCAGGAAACCTGGGTTCCATCCCTGGGTTGGAAAGATGCCCTGGAGGAGGGCATGGCAACCCCCTCCAGTATTCTTGCCAAGAGAATCCCCATGGACAGAGGATCCTGGCAGGCTACAGTTTATGGGGTCGCAAAGAGTCAGACACGACTGAGCAACTAAGGACAGCACATTCGTTGGAAGGACTGAAGCTGAAGCTCCAACACTTTGGCCACCTGATGCGAGGAGTTGACTTATTGGAAAGTCAACTGATGCTGAGAAAGAATGAAGGCAGGAGGAGAAGGGGACGACAGAGAATGAGATGGCTGGATGGCTTCACTAGCTCAATGGATGTCAGTTTGAGCAAGCTCTGGGAGATAGTGGAGAACAGAAGCCTGGCAGTCCACCGGGGTCACAAAGAGTCAGATACGTCTTAGCAACTGAGCGGTAACGACAGTAATTGGTGATGTTGAGCATCTTTACCTGTGTCTATTGGCCATCTGTTTGACCTCTTTGGAGAAACATCTGTTTAGGTCTTCTGCCCGTTTTTAAAATTGGGTTGTTTGTTTCATTGTTACTGAGGGGCGTATCCTGTTTGAATATTTTGGAAATTAAGCCCTTGTTGGTCGCATCATTTGCAAATATTTTCTCCTAGTCTGTACGTGGACTGTTGGAATATTTTCCCCTAGTCTGTATGTGGACTGTTGGAATATTTTCTCCGAGTCTGTACATGGACTGTTGGAATATTTTCTCCGAGTCTGTACATGGACTGTTGGAATATTTTCCCCTAGTCTGTACGTGGACTGTTGGAATATTTTCTCCAAGTCTGTACATGGACTGTTGGAATATTTTCTCCGAGTCTGTACTTGGACTGTTGGAATATTTTCCCCTAGTCTGTACGTGGACTGTTGGAATATTTTCCCCTAGTCTGTACGTGGACTGTTGGAATATTTTCCCCTAGTCTGTACGTGGACTGTTGGAATATTTTCCCCTAGTCTGTACGTGGACTGTGGGAATATTTTCTCCTAGTCTGTACGTGGACTGTGGGAATATTTTCTCCTAGTCTATAAGTGGACTGTTGGTTTTCTTTATGGCTTCCTTCACGGTGGAGAAGCTTAAAAGTCTGATTGGGTACCCTTGTTTATCTTTGCTTTTATTTCTGTTGCCTTGATAAACTGACCTAAGAAAACATTGGTACGATTCCTGTCAGAGAATGTTTTGCCTATGTTCTCTTCTAGGAGTTTCCTAGTGTCCTGTCTTATATTTAAGTGCTTAAGCCATTTTGAGTTTGTCCTTGCAAATAGTGTGAGGCAGTGTTCTAACTTCATTAGTTTACATGCAGCTGTCCAGTTTTCCCAGAACCACTTGCTGAAGAGACTGCTTTTTCTCTGTTGTGCATGCTTGTCTCCTCTGTTGAAGGTTAATTGGCCATCGATGTGTGGATTTACTTCTAGGCTCTCTGCTCTGTCTCACTGATCCATGTGTCTGTTTTTGTGCCAATACCAGGCTGTTTTGATCACGGTAGTTTTGTAATATTGTCTGAAGTCTGGGATGGTTATGCCTCTAGCTTTGTTCTTTTCCTTCAGGATTGCTTTGGCAGTTCTGAGTCTTTTGTGGTTGCATATAAATTTTAGGTTATTTGTTCTATTGGTGGAAAATGTCATGGGTAATTTGATAGTTGTTGTGTGTTGTTATTTAGTTGCCAAGTCATATCTCTTTTGTGACCCCATGGACTGTGGCCCCCCAGGCTCCTCTGTCCATGGAATTCTACAGGCAAAAGACTGGAGTGGTTTGCCATTTCTTTCTCCAGGGAATCTTCCCAGCTTAGAGATTCAATCCACATCTGCTGCATCGGCAGGCGGGTTCTTTACTCCTGAGCCGCCAGAGAAGCCCTGTATGATAGGGATAACGTTAAATCTGTATATCGCTTTGAGTAGTATGGCCATTTTGATAGTATTAATTCTTCTAACCTGAGAGCATGGGATATTTTTCCATTCTTTGAGACATCTTCAGTTTCCTTTATCAGTGTGTATTTTTTCTCAGCATATAAGTCCTTTACCTCCTTGGTCAGGTTTATTCCCGAGTATTTTATTATATTTTTGATGCAATTTAAAAAGGGATTGTTCTTTTACTTTCCCTTTTTTATATTTCTTTGTTCGTGTAAAGAAATGCAACCGATTTCTGCGTGTTGATCTTGTATCCTGCTGCCTTGCAGAATTCTTTTATTAGTTTTAGTAGTTTTTGTGTGCAGTCTTCAAGGTTTTCTATGTATAGTATCATGTTGTCTACATATAATGACAATTTTACCTCTTCTCTTCCAGTTTGGATAGTGTTTATTTCTTTTTCTTACCTGATTGCTGTGGCTAGGATTTCCAATAGCATGGTGAATAGAAATGGTAAGAGTAGGCATCCTTGTCTTGCTTCAGATTTTGGTGACAAAGCTTTCAGCTTTTCACTATTACATATTATATTGGCTGTGGGTTTGTCATAAATAGCTTTTATTATGTTGAACTCTGTTTCTTTTATACCCGCTTTGGTAAGAGTTTTTATCATGACTGGATATTGAATTTTGTCAAATGCTCTCTTCTGCATTTATTGAAATGATTGTATGATTTTTTTTCTTTTGTCCATGTGGTGTATCACATTGATTGATTTGCATATGTTGAACCATCCTTGTGACTATGGAATGAATCCAGCTTGATCATGGTGTATGATCATTTGTTGGATTTGGTTGGCTAATATTTTGTTGAGAATTTTTGCATCTATATGCATCAAAGATATTGGCCTGTAATTTTCTTTATTGGTAGCATCTTTGTCTGATTTTGGTATCAGCAAGATGGTGGCTTTATTGAACGACTTTGGGAGTGTTCCTTCCTCTTCCGTCTCTTGGAAGAGTCTGAAAAGGATTTGTATGAATTCTTTGTGTATTTTGTAGAATTAATCTCTGAAGCCATTTCCTCCTGGACTTCTGTGTTCAGGGAGTTGTTTTTTTGTTTTTTCCTTTAGTTACAGGTTGTGTTTCACTTCTAGTGACCAATCTGTTCAAATTATCTATTTTTTTTCTTGATTCAGTTTTGATGGGCTATATGTTTCTAGAAACTTTTATATTTCTTCAAGGTTGTCCAGTTTGTTGGCATATAACTGTCCATAGTATTTTCTTATGGGTTTTTGTTTTTTTATTTCTGCGGTACAGGTGTGATTTCTCCTCTTTTCGTTATTATTTTATTTATTCTGATGCTCTCTCTTTGCTTCCTCGGGAGACTGGCCAGAAGTTGGTCGATTTGTTTACCGTCTCAATGAACTAGCCTTTGGTTTTATCGATTTTTACTTTTGTTTCTTAATCTCTGTTTTATTTATTTCATCTCTGATCTTTATTATTTCCTTTCTTCTACTGACTTTAGGTTTTGTTTGTTCTTTTTTCCTGCTAATTCTTTTAGGTGTTAGGTGAGGTTGTTTACTTCAGACTTCTCTTATTTTTTTGAAGAAGACCTGTATTCCATGAACTTGCCCCTAAAAACTGCTTTGGCTACATCCTGTAGACTCTGTGTGCTTTTGTTTGGTTTTCCCATGTTATTTCTCTTGGCTCACATCTTCTTAGGAACCCAAGCACATAGTATGTGCTCAGCCTAATCTATAGTTCTGTATTACCAGATGCTGTTATTCTGGTTGTGATGATGACTGACTGCTCAGGGCTGTTTTAAGCACGTGCTCCCTCTTCTGGTTGGATGGATGCTTTGAACTGGAGTGGAACCAAGCACATGTGCACCTGTGATTGAGGGTGATGGTACTTTTAAAAACCATTCCAATAAAGGGCTTCAAAAATGAAGATAACAGAGAAGAGCTTCTACCAGCTCTTGGGAGATAGAGACTGTGGTGCTGTTCTTTTTGTAAAAGCCATCTGTAGGCATCACAAGGAAGCAGAGGCCACCGTGAGAGTCATTTTCAGTGTCACAGAGGCCCATTCTGTCTTCTTTAGCAATGGCATGCAGACAGGATCTTGTGTTGGTGAAGACACCATGGAGATCCCATGATGAACATCTTCAGTCATTTTCAAAGACAACTTGACTGTCGCATTCCATGAGCCCATCTGTGTTCCTAAATTGGTGCACTTCTAAAATCTTCTGTGTGTAGAGGTGGGTTTTATTCAAAGCAGAAAGATGCTATAGAGGGGGGATGGGCCTTACCTTCCACAGCCAAATGGGACCATTGGAATGGGAGCAGCAACCTCCTGTCGCACAGTATCTCAGGCCTTGAGTGTGACCGAAAGCCCTGTGCTGATATGTGCAATGAGGCCTCTATTCATTCTGCCAGGCTCAAGGCATCAGAGAAATAAGCAATCTTTTTACAGAAGGCTTTAATTTAAAGCCTCTCCAATGGGCTCTTATGTATGCATGTTTAAGTTACCCTGGAAATACATTTTCTGGAAAAACTTTTACCTACTTTATGCTAACTGAGTGAGATGCTGCTGTACCAACTCTAAAACTGAACTTTTCTCTGAAAGTGAAAGTTGCTCAGTCGTGTCTGACTCTTTGCAACCCCATAACTATACAGTCCATGGAATTATCCAGGCCAGAATACTGGAGTGGGTAGCCTTTCCCTCTTCCAGGGGATCTTCCCAACCCAGAGAGTGAACCCAGATCTCCTGCATTGCAGGCGGATTGTTTACCAGCTGAGCCACCAGGGAAGCCCAAGAATACTGGAGTGGGTAGCCTTTCCCTTCTCCAGGGGATCTTCCCGACCCAGGAGTCGAACCAGGGTCTCCCACATTGCCGGCGGATTCTTTACCAGCTGAGCCACCAGCTAGAACTTTTCTCTAGTTGTCAGTATTTGCAAGACTCTTCCATTGCTTGTTAACTGCATGCATGGAGTCAGTGTGAAGTGGAACTGGTTTCATCCCCCACCGTAACCACTGATCTGGGGATTCTTGCTTCTTGAAGTTCAGAAGAGATGTGTGTGTAGCTGACTGGACCCGTGCATGATGCCACTGAAGTAGCCCTGTTCGTGGCTCCGCGTTTCTGTCAGTGTGGATCAGTGGATTCCAGACAAGGCTTGGTGACCTTTCTCTCCTCTGCATTTTCTAGAAGAAGTCAACAGAGACAGCTATGGTAACCTTTCCATGCTCATTACCATAAGCTGTAGTGACCTTAAGAAGAGGCCTGGCACTCATGGCGGCCTGGACGCTGGACGCCTCTCCTCGCCTCTTGAGCAGGCGATCCTGCAGCTTCCAGGCAGAAGGGAAATTGATTGTCTCACATCTTGTTTACGAGGCTATTAGCATTTCTGCAGCATGTCTTACGCTCCTAGAGGCTCTAAAATCATCATCGTGGGTATCTCTATTATTGTGTGAAAAACGGAAATAAGCATTTTAGACATAAAATCTGGTAAAGTGGATGTAACACTTCTCAAGCCATTCTTTGAAAATGAACGCAGAGTCAGAGTGAAATTTACATTTATTTGCTTGAAGGACATGGTTTATAAAACCTCCAGGAATAATATATTGTCACAAATTTTTAAAAATGGAAACAAAATTTAGGGAGTGCAGAAAGCAAGGGGATAAACATTCTCACACATGCATGTCGTGTTACACAGTCCTGAAATTAAGCTGTCGGCAGATGATACGATTTGTCCAATTCTATTACCTCAGAGAAATATAACGTAAACAAGCAGCAAAACCGTAGTAAAAAAAAAAAGGCTCAATTTTTAATCCCTTCCTGTGTGAAAGATGAGGCATTGATGACGGCAGAGGAACAAGTCCGGTCCTTTAGGAGCACCTCGATTAACATGACATGTGCTGGTACGAGCAGTGGCCCTGTGGTGGAGGCTGAGGCAGGTCAGTGAGGGGTGGGATGGAGGTCTCTTGGTTGCGATCAGAGCTTGTCTCAAGGGCATGAGAGTTCTCCTGGGGCAGGATGGGGCGAGTGGACGTGTCCAGGAGACACGCAGAGATGGCTGAAACCCCATGTGCTTTCCTCAGGCTGACATCACATTGGTCTCTTTCAGGTGATAATATTCATTCTTTTCCCCAAAATTGGACACTGGAAGCATTAACAGAGCGATTGCGTGCCTTCTGCATGTCTCCGGGGCACAAAGGGAGGAGCTAAAACACAGCTTCTATTTGGACCAGTTTATTTTAGTTCAGTATACATTTTCTGAACTCAGGGAAATGAGAAACATCAGATGGGGAACAAGGTGCTCACAAGTTGGCTATAATACGTGACAGTAGGTAGCAAATGAGTTTTGCAGTTTATAAAATTGTAAATGAAGTTTCTGATTAAGCCAGCAGCAGTGATGAAATTAACAGATACACTTGAAGTAATTAGACAAGCAGGCTATTCTTTAAACAGGAGATAACCTGGAAAACTTTATTCTATTTTGTCAGTGACCTCAGACACCGGGGGAGGGAAGGGGCTAATGGGCCCAGAGGGGAGGCCGCTGCCTCCTGCGAGGGTTCCGAGCCATGCTCACCCGCAAAGACCGAGGAGCCTGTCCTGTGCTGGTCAGCTGCCCCGACAGAGCCCACAGTCCCAAGAGGGCGGCCCACTGTCCCCAGGCACCTTCAGGCTGCTGCTCCTGCCCATGACCAGGGAAGGGAGGGTGCCCCAGCCCGGCCCCACACCTAGGTGGAGCATCGCTGCGGCCCAGCGTCTGTCGGAGGCCTTCCGGGCCCCAACCCAGCCAGCACTGTCCCTCCTCACCCCTTCCTCTCGCTCCCTGCAGGCCAGACCCCACGGCCCAGAGGTGTTTCTGTGAATGAGCACAGAGCCTTGAGCGCCTGGCCCTCTGCTTCTCAATAGGCCGTGCGGGGCCGTGTGCTCCTGGAGGGGCTGGGCGAGGAGATCCCCTTCCTACATCCTCCTCGGCTGTGCGCTTGGTCTAGGCCTCACGTGCTGTGTGGGGATTTCAGGGGCTGTTCGTCCACCTCGTTCCTGTGGCAAGCTTAAGCTTTCCGGGTGCCGCCTGCTGTGCGAAGCATCAGGGCCCAGAGTGGTCATCCAGCGAGAGACTGCAGCGTCCAGCATTCTCCTCCTCACCATCTAACACAGCCTCTTAACCAGGCACACGGATCCTGGTGCCCACCCCCTCCCCAGGGGCTGAGTCCTGCGCTTTCTGTCCTCAGCTGAGCTAGCACTGAGGACAGCTGCCCCTGAGTGAGTGAATGAATGAATGAGTGGACGGGTGAATGCATGCATGAGTATGAATGAATGCATGAATGAGTGGGTGAATGAGTGAGCAAATGAAAGTGAGTGAATGAGTAATGAATGAGTGAGTGAGTGATGAGTGAGCAATCAGTGAATGAATGAGTAATGAGTAAGTGAATGAATGAATGCATGCATGAATGAGTGAATGAATGAGTGAGTAATGACTGAGTGACTGAGAGAGTGAACGGCGATAGCACCAGCAGGGAGCTTGCAGGAGCCCGGCGCCGCATCCCTGAAAGGGGCCTCCCGGTGGTCAGTGCTGGCCAGGACCACTCCTGCTTGGGTGGCCGGCAGCCTGGCCAGTTGGCAGGCTGTTTCTCACAAGGGCGTGTGAGAAGGCCGAGTTCCCACCTCAGCCCGAGGTGCTGGCGGGGCTCCTGCGTGCGCCCTGTGGCTGCTGGTCTCACTCAGAGAGAAGCGGCACTGGGTGCTTCTTGGTGCCGGCCTCGCAGCCTGCGGCTTTCTTTATGGCCCCGTCCTGGGAGTGGGGACGGTCTGCCTCGGTCACGGTACTCCTCTGTTCTCTGATTCTGAGGGGCCAGGGCATTTGTGTCCAGACGGTCTCAGAAGTGTTGCCATAACCCAGTGGTCTCCTTCAGACAGATCTGGTTCTGGGTGAGAAGCCACAGTGAGCACGACAGACCAGCTGTCTAGACACGTGAACAGTCTCACCCGTTTGAAGCAGGGGTGCACCTTCAGAAGCACTTGAGAATTGAAGCACAGAGGTGGCTGGGCTCCCAACGTGCTTTCACAGCTCATATTCCACCAGTTACAACACTGCGTACATCTGTTTGCAACGCCCAGCTCCCAGTAGATGTGGGGGTCAGTCCTGCCACCTTCTGGCCCCTAGGAAAAGCCCTGACTTCGCTGCCAGGATTCCAAATTCTGGCTCTGGTTGTAGTGAGAGCTGAGGCACGTCCTATAGGTGTCTGAGCTTCAGACCCTCATGCGTCACTGGCCAAGCGCAGACCCCCTTCCAGCCCACCCCTGCCATCCCCGCCCCCGGCGGTGGAGGCCCCAGTCACCTGCTGGTCCAGAGTCTCCACTGCAGCTCCTCTGCGCTTGGTGGCCTTGGAGTTGTTGAGAAACCAGGGAACCAGCACTTGACACGGACCCAGGTCCATTTGGGAGACAAGCTGTGAAGATGGTTTGCTGTTTATCTGAAAGAGGATGAAGATGGACAGGCAGACTAAACCCCAAAGGCCGGAGCAATGTCGACTCGGGCGGATGGAGACCTCTGCCAGCGGTGGGAGCCTGGGAGATCCAACCCGCAGAGCCAGTGCCGCCATTCTAAGACAACCCCGAGGTCCTTGCCCGTGCTGAAGAGGAACGCGAATGGACTGCTGGCCCAACAGGAAAAATGGAGGCGACGGGGCGGGAGGAGCCCGGCCTCCACAGCAGACATGCTTGCTGTGCTCAGTGCATGCATCACGCACTCCCTTCCCACCTGCTCCACTTCCCACCTGAGTCGTCTAACCGCACCTGCGTCTCATCGCCCCACTGCCTGCAAAGCCGAGCTTCCCGCTGACCGGGGGCTGCTGGGCGTCCTGGGCGCTGTCCTGGAGAACTTCTGGTGGGTGGCACCCCAGTGGACGCCTCTCAACACAGGTTGTCCGAGGCACTGGCCCTGTGGGTAGTCGAGTCAAGGGACTGAATTTTTACTTTACATTTAAATAGCCACGTGGGGGTTGTCGCTCCGATCGAATAGGACAGGCCCCGCATCTCTGGCCCCATGGGCTGTTTGATAGAGTGCAGTGTTTGGAGCCAAGACCGTGGACAGAAAGTGCTAGAGCGTCACCGTCCACCACCCTGCAGCCACGGGCCCGTCGACTTCACTGTCTCCTCTCCCCGTCCTGCGGAAGGGGTGAGGGGAGGAGGGGGCCCCGCACCAGGCCCTGTGCGGTGTGGACGTCAGGTCAGGCGCTTCACGCATGGCCCACACCCAGGGAGTGAGTGGCCCGCAGAGCCCAGCGTGGACTCACCAGGACCTCCTTGTCTCCACTGTTGTTTCTGTTCGGACGTTTGATGGTGAAGCCTGCGTGTCTTCCGAGGTCCAAAGGGAAAACCCTCATCTCAGAACTGGAAGCAGATCCCAGCTCCTATAAGGCCATTTTCCCGGAGGTTTCACCCATGAAGAAGATGGGTTTTCTGAATGCTGGGATCCTTTGTGGCGAATTCGTCACCAGGCTCTCCATCAGATGAACAAATGATGAATCAAAATAGAAGCTGAAGCAGCCACTCCCCAGCCCCACAGGTCATTCACCACCCCGAGCAGCACAGACTTGGATTGTTCCCATCAGAACCCCTCATCCACTCGTGGGAGTGGAGCCTCAAAGATGCTGGGTCCTTGGGGTCGGGGCACATTGTAGAAGCACTTCAGCAACAAAAGAGAGAAAAGATGTAATCATTTTTCTCTCCCAGTGGCCCCTACTTTAATAATGCTGTCCAGTCAGTCCCTGTTGGGCACCCAGGTGACCCCTGCCCTCAGCAGAGCTCAGCTTCACCTGAGACCAAGGAGGAAGCATCTGGTGGAAATGCCGGCTGCCTCGCTTGGGGATGGAAGCGAGCGCCCTGCTTCCACACACGCAAGGCAGAGCACCAAGCCATGCGATAGCCCTGCGAGCTGGAGCCCCGGCTCCCTCAGATAAGGAGCCCACGGCATGCTCTGACCGACCAGACCCATGTGAGTGCCACGCAGGCTCTGATGCCCTCGCTTCATCGGAGCATCTGCTCAGGCTGGGAAGCCGGTTAGAGTTTGTGACCAGCCCCCCAGCACACCAGCACTCAGGCTGGCCCGGGATCACGGGGATTCCAGGCTGGGCTCTGGGAAGCTGTGACGTGGAGGAGGGAGCCCACGGGCCTGCCAGCCCCGCCTTTGGCAGGGGAGGCAAGGGCCTCTCATGCCCGCTCACCACCACCCTCACTCCACAGACCAGCTGGCCCTCCTTCCAGCCTTCCTTGAGGGGGGCGCCCCAGCTCCAGACAGCTCCTGACCACCCGTCTCCCCTCTAAATAGTAGCTGCCTGGGGCGAGGGGGAAGTCCGCCCCCGCTGGTCACTAATTATTGAGGCACGTGGACGCTTCCCAGGGCCACCGGCGGATCCTCGTAGTGAGGACAAAAGCCGTGACTGCTGAGGCCGGTCCCTGGGACACAGGGGCTGAGAAGATCACGGCCAGGGCCCTCACGCAAACTGAGGGTCCCTGTGGAGAGGCTGAGTTTCCTGTCTGGGGCGGGACGCTCCACTGACGGCCTTTCCCCTTGAATCTGATGGAAGTGACTGAGGCTGAAAGCCAGGCAGAGCCGCTCGCCCAGAAGAGGGGCTGGAAGGCATGGATGTTCGGAACCACCCCCGCTCCCCAAGCTTCGAGACTGTGTTTTGTGAGGAAAGAGCCTGGTCTGGACCACGGAGGTCCCTCCTCAGAGCGGGAGGTGCCGCAGGGGCCTCCACTGGCCCTTGGGCCTGAGCTGCCGGACCATCCAGGGTAGCAGGGTGAGCCCCGGGGAGCAGATGAGTCGAGGGGCAGGTCCCTCCCAGGGACACGGGGGCGAGTGGGGCATCGGGGCTGCCCCAAGCACTGGGGACCTAGCGTGGAGCCCGAGGACGTGGCAGGCGCTGGCAGGTCAGGTCTCTCCCGTGGTTCTGTCTGGGGTTCAGCGTGGCCAGGGGAGGGGAGGACCCAGGCACAATGAGGTCACACATCTGTGCACACACAACAGCGTATGCGTCAGGAATAGGGGACCCTCACCAAAGCCATCCAATGGGGTCGTTACTAATCTTAACCGTAAATGCGAGGCTTTGACTCTGGGCCCCGAGGGTTGAGCATGCGGGCCCCCTCCTGCTGTCCGGAGTGGAGCCCTGTGCGGGGCGGGGCGGGGTCAGATCGTGCTTCTGGACTCCTGAAACTTGGGCGTCCTTGCCCTATGGGGATCATGATTCCGGGCCGTTGGGTGTGTTTAATAAGTGCTAGTTGAGTTGAGATGGACAATGATCACTTTCCAGATTTGTGCGTTTATCTTCCAGGTGCAGCCGGACTGGCCAAATAGTCTCCGAGTGACAGGCAGGCCCCAGGACAGTCGGACGGGAATAGAACGGGACAGAAACCGCAGAGCATGGCTAGGCGTTTATAAGTGGGGAGCCTGACCTTTGGGGTCCGTGACCGCTGTGTGCAGAGAGGCCGGGCTGGCTCCCGTGCCCTGATCCCCCTCCTGGGCATGGATGCTGTCTTCTGTTGGCTTGTTTATGTTTCGTCAGCTTTAAGGACAGAGATCTTGGAAAACTCCAGGATTCTTACTGAAGGAAATGAAAACCTGGGGCAGAAGTCACGGCTGGCTGGGTCTCCTCAGGCCCCGCCCCCCAGGTAGCCCTGGCTCCTCCTGAGGCCTCGCCTCCCAGGATGCCCTGGGGTCTCCTCAGGCCCCGCCTCCCAGGAAGCCCTGGCTCCTCCTGAGGCCCCGCCTTCCAGGACTCCCCGGGGTCTCCTCAGGCCCCGCCCCCCAGGTAGCCCTGGCGCCTCCTCAGGCCCCGCCCCCCAGGTAGCCCTGGGGTCTCCTCAGGCCCCGCCCCCCAGGTAGCCCTGGGGTCTCCTCAGGCCCCGCCTCCCAGGAAGCCCTGGCTCCTCCTGAGGCCCCGCCTTCCAGGACTCCCCGGGGTCTCCTCAGGCCCCGCCCCCCAGGTAGCCCTGGCGCCTCCTCAGGCCCCGCCTCCCAGGATGCCCTGGGGTCTCCTCAGGCCCCGCCTCCCAGGAAGCCCTGGCACCTCCCCAGGCCCCGCCCCCTGGGCTCTCTGGGGTCTCCCTGGCCCCGCCCCCTCGTGTGCGGGTTGGGTTGGGAAGTGATGGCTCTTCTTGGCTGGAAGCTGCGGTCTTCTAGACGGGCAGGGGATTGAAATGGCATCTGCCCCTCTTTGTTGAGCATTTCTGGAGCCTGGAGGTTTCCTGCTGCGCTGTCTCTTTCGCAGTCCCCAGTCCTGGGTGGGTACAACGTGGAAATTACTTTTCTGAAAGGAAAAGAAAATTGACACCCGCAGTGAGCATGTCAGCTCTGCCCGAGCGCCGGGCCGGGCTTGTGGGTCTGGTGGCTGCTCAGATGCTAATATTTTTTAATGTCAAGTCGTACCACCTAGAAAAAAATCTATTTTCTTCTACGTCCTTGGACTTAACCTGGACTGCTGCACTGATATGGGAAACCTGCTCTTCAGAGAAATCTGAATCTATTTAAGTGTGATGGAAAATCTTGAGAGCCGCCTGTAATACATTGTGGGAAAATGAGTGCGCTGGCAGTCAGAAAGTGGTCCCTGTGATACGCGGCCTGTTGGAAGCGCATGGCGACGATCAATGATCGGGGTCAGAGCCGAGAGCTGCGGGAGGAGGGGCTGAGAGCCGGCCCCGCGGCCCATGGGAGGGCGCCTGCCTTCCTGGGCGCTGCGGCTCCTCCACCGGGAGCTGCCGACTCCTTGTCTATCTCCTTCAAGGAGCCTGTGTGGCAGATACAGACAGGGCTTTCCAGTGCTTCCTAAATGAAGACATCCCGGGGCTGTTTTATTTGGCGTTCATTCCTAACACTTAGGTGTGTGCAGTGATCAAGCCTAGACTCTGGAGACACCTGCACGATTGTTTGGAAACCATAGGACACTGATGAGCCGTGACCCCGGGGTCCCCAGGCTCCTGGTGTGGCTTGACCTCCGTCTCTGGCCTCAGGCCTGGGCCCGGCTGGGATGAGAGCTGAGCCTGCCTCCACAGGTATCTTCCAGGGGCAGTTGAGTCTGGCTTTTATTTTAGCTTCTCTGTGTTATTTAATGTGTGTGGAGAAACTCACACTGTGAACCACGACTTCACCAGGACTGAGTGGACACGGGGCTGTGAGGTTGTCCTGGTGGACCCGGATCCTGCCTCTGCTGGACAGCTCAGCATCCCACCCAAACTGCCCCTGCAATTCCTGCCTCCACACCCCACATGGGCCAGCACTCAGGATCAGCTCCAGACCGCCCTCTTCCTGTTGAAAGAGGGTCCTCCCCCAGAACTTCACTGGTTTTCTTTTTAATGTAACGTAACACTGTGTTTTATTTTCATTGTTCTCATCTTTAGAACTGCTTTCTTGCAGCAGTGATGCTGGTTTTCATTAACAATAGTGGCATGCCCTTTTCCTGTAGTACTAGTTCACTCAATTAAAAAGAGGCTTGGAAGACATCGTGCACACAGTAGCTCAGGGGGTGGGTGAGAGACCTGAGGAGCAGGGTCCACGGGTTTATTCTGTTTGTTCTAAACACCCACCTGGAGTCTTCCGCGTGCCCGGTCAGTGTGCCGTGACCACAGGCACCTCTGTGGGCTTCAGTCTCTGCATTCGTAGAATGGAGAGGTTGGATGCACTGGCCGCTTGGGCCTTTATCTGCTCCAGAGTCCCACGATTTTAAAGACTCTAAGCTAGCGATGTTCCAGTTCTGCCCGAGGCCTCGTGGTAGAAACTGCAAGCTGCTCAACTGGTGATAACGAGTCAAGTGGTTCAGCCGCCCCAACGCCAGGGCTCCTGGCTGTGGATGAGGTCGTCTCAGAGCTCCTCTCACACGCAGGTATGCTCACCTCTCTTGCTGCTGCTGGAGTCCCTGGTCGCGTTCCGGGAGGGGCTTTGTCCACGGGGGCTCAGGAGTCGCCCTCACTGAGGGACCTGGTGGGACGGCCATCTGGCTTTCCTGCTCCCAGTATCTGGGCTCAGGGCCTGTTACTTACACGTCTCCCAGGACTTTGCTCAGGAGAGAAGCTGGCTTGCATCACGTAGAAGACACACTTGCTGTGTCCCACACAGAGGGAATGATTAAAAAGAGCAGAAGAAGGATGGAGCCTTCAAGACCACAGTGACGGATCTGAGGGTGATTGAATCTTCAATACTGTACATATTCCTCTCCGGCCAAGGCCTTCCATAGCATCACGGCATTTCTTGTCTCTAATCACTAGTGCTATGTGTCAGTATCTTTTATTTCTTTCCCATTTTGAGTGACACAGTGTGATATGTCTAATGACAACTAGAACAAATTCTGGTAATGAGGTCACCTTGGGCCTGTATCACTGTCTGACTGCTGTTTTCCATAGAAATTATTTGTGAAAGCACCCCACGTGCTCAGAATAACTTCCTCTACCTGAGTGTGGGTGTCGACAGGCAGATATGGTAAAACTCGCGAGATACAAATGGCTTGCTTTGGCCTCTCCAGTTTAGAGTGTAAATTGGTCTGTAATGAGACAGCTTCTGCTTTCATCGAAAGGAAAGAGTGATTGGTTGTGATTAAGTTATTTAGTGTCCTTTAGATGCAGGCTTCTTATGCAGGATGTACTGAGTGGTTTAAATGTCAATTGGGCCCAGAACATCTTATTAATTTTTTAAGAGGGAGTTTTTAGTGAGCACATGCCATGCTTCCAGAATTCTGGCAAGGACTGTAGTCGCGATGGGGGTCTGGGGGGGGGACAGAAGGAGGCCGTGGGGACCTGGGGAGAGGGGCAGGACTTGGGGAGGGAGGGGGGTGCGGGGCAGAGGGTGCTATGGGCCAGGACTGAGCAGGACGCAGGGCCGGGGGATGGGCACCGGGAGGAGCCACAGCAGGTTCCAAGGGCTCGAGCTGGGAGGGTGGAGTGTGCCTGGGGCCGGGCGTTGCCCTGGCAGATGTGAGTATTGTGCCTGCCACATTGTGTGGCAGCTATGTGGAAAGTGTGACACCACTCGAGGGTGGGGGACTGCTCGGAGGCCGGAGTCACGGAGAAGGTGCCAGGAGGACCCCGCTGCTCCCTCCCCACCTGGATGCCGCGTGCAGGGTGACGAGGGAGCACAGGGGTGCATGGACACCGCTGCCGACACCGGCCCCACGGCTCCCTTTGTTTGTGCTTGGCCACGCAGGTGCCTGTAAACCAGCTCTGAGTTCTAATCCCGAGGGCCAGGCAGCACCTGCTGAGCTCCCGACCGCTCTCACAACCCGCGACACGTCTCATCCTCACCATGTAAATAGCCTGTCGGGGGCCAGGGCCATACGGAGATCAGGGCAGCAGTCAGCCAGGTCTGTCTGCAGACACTCACAAACATGGGCATCTCGCCCCTGCACACACACGTGTGGAGCACGGACACACGTGTGGAGCACGGACACACGTGTGCCCACCGTGTGCACACGTGCACACACCGGCTGCTGCCCCTGCGGGACGCAGGCCCACCAGGGGCTGTGTGGCGGTGGCTGGAGGCCCTCTGCTCGGCGGAAGGTGGCACGTGCATGAACGGGCACCTCCTTTGAAGTCACGTGTCAGTGTCTGCTGAGTCAGGCTCGTGAGAACCCCGCCTGCTCTCCTGTCTCCTGAGTGTGACTCGCAGGTCTGGGTGAGGCAGCAGTCTGCATTTCTAACTGTTCCCAGGTGATGCCTGTTTGGAGGCTATACTCGGAATCCCTCTGCTTTAAGAAACCTGTGAAGAGCTGCTTCACTTGATCAGGGAGCAACAATTACCTTAACTTGAGGCCTCCAGATCGTAACTGCGCCGTTCCAGAAGTGGTGTCCATTAATCAGCTTGGTCTCGGGCCACTTGTAATACCCAAGGCAGTTCTGGAGCAAGCCCTGCTGATGCAACAGACGTGGGTGCTGAGAAGTTACGAGCCAGTAGGACTTTAGAACCCTGGATCGTTAAGTCACTTGGTGTACTGATTTTGTTTAATTTTAAAACTGAATTATTAAAAAAGAAATAGAAGGACTTCCTGGTTAAGTCAAAGGGAAAAAACTTTTAACACAGAGAAAATTATTATTTTAGAAAAAAATATTGTTTTTTTAAAATCTTCTCCTTTATCCATGATTGGAGTCAGATTTCTTTCTGTGTTAAAGTTTGCAAGCTGAGTTTATTCCAGAAGAGTTCCACCACTTTCTGCCAGCACAGGGCAGGCTCAGAGGCGCCCTGCCACACCTCTGTCTGCAGGGCCTCCTTGGAATCTCTGTGGGGCTCTTGCAGGACGTGAGGTCACTCCTTGGGTAAAGTCTGTTTATCCAGTGGATGTTGGCGTGTGTTTTCTGCGTGTTCCTGATCCATACATTTTGCCTGAGGACTGTGCCATGGGGAGGCTGGGGGTCAGGGGCGTGCGTGGGGGCCTGGGATTGAGTGGCCCTCCATGACCCCGAGGATGTTAGCATATCTTTTCCTGCCTCTTGGGCCAACTCTAGTTGTTGGAACGTCTTCATCTGTGTTATTTGTACAGACTCAGAGAGAAGAGAACGCCTTCACTCTCCCATTTCAACCCCAAAGCCCGGGGTAGCAATGACTGCTTTTAAAACTCCTGCTCTTTTATCTATGACTGGAGTCAGAACTTGGCATGTGTAAAATGTCTTAGCTGATTGTTGACTTCAGGAGGGCAGATGCTGGCTGGGGTGTCATCGCCTTGCTCTCAGCTCCTCCATGGAAGGGAACCTCCCTGACTCCTGGGGCCACTGCAGGCTCAGCGCCGACCCTTCGTGGGGCCAAAGATGGTTCTGGCTCAGAGCTGCTTAGGAGTCAAGCCGTGCCTGAGGGCTTGACTGGGGCCACTTCTGAAGGGACCCCTTCACACACCTGTCGGCTGAAGGCCTCAGTTCCTCACTGCACAAACGTCTCCGAGGCATGTCCATGGCAGGGCACTGGCTGCCCCCGGGGCAAGTGATCCCGGGCGTAGAGAGCCAGCAGGAAGCCGCAGCACCGTGGAGACCGAGTCTTGTCTGTTTTATTCTATTCGCTGGACGTGGATTTTTAGATCCAGGTCACCTTCCACAACAGGGGAGTTTGGCTCCTCCTCTTGAAGGGCGCAGCACTGAGCAGTCTGTGGACATCATAGAAACACCGCACATACTGATAATAAGTCAAGGAGCCAAAAACGTAGGACTCTTCTGCAGCTAGCTGCCTGGGATAAGATGCTGGCTTTTCTATGTGGTGAGCAAGTCAGCTTGGACAAGCTTCCTCAGTTTCTCCACCTACAGAACAGTTATAATAGCACCTCCTTCACAGGATTCTGATGAGTGAAATATGATGTGAACACTTAAGGTAATGACATAGCCAACACTCCACAGGACAGTGTTGCTACTGACATCGTCATCACCACCATCACCGTCACCAGGATCACATCAGCGTCACCCAGCACCACCACCACCATCAGCACCATCATCACTATCATCAGCAGCACCACCACCATTAATATCATCACATCACCGTCATCATCACTCCCATCACCATCACCAGGATCACATCAGCGTCACCCAGCACCACCACCACCATCAGCACCATCATCACCACCACCACCACCATTAATATTGCCACATCACTGTCACCATCACCACCATCACCGTCACCCCCATCGCCGTCACCATGACTATCATCATCACCACCGTCACCGTCACTCCCGTCACCATCACCATGGCTATCACCACCACCACCACCACCATTAATATCGCCACATCACCGTCACCATCACCACTGTCGCTGTCACCCCCGTCACCATCACCATGGCTACCATCATCACCGCCGTCGCCTCCACCGCTCTCACCAGCATCAGCAGTACTATGTCCTGTGTTATCACTGCTTCAGCCACAGCCATGCAAAGAGTGTTTTCTGTGATGCTTAAAATTCTAGAGTGGTGGTTTTTCCAGAGAAAACCATGGAATAAGGATAGTGTTTTTTAAACTATACTATATAGTTGACATGTCTTTCTATTGGGAATTTTTTCCCTGTTAAATTAAATAATGTACTTCCCTGGTGGCTCAGATGGTAAAGCATCTGTCTACAATGCGGGAGACCCGGGTTCGATCCCTGGATTGGGAAGATCCAGCCCTTCATCTAGTATTTCAATTTTTTTTTCTTTTTCTTTGTTATCCATTCAATACACATTCATTAACCACCTCTGGTAGATTCTGAGTGTACAAAGAAAAAGAAATGGTTTCTTCTGCCCGGGTACTCCCAGGGCCATGGGGTAATAAACACATAAACCGGGCAGTGGGGCTGCACTAGGGGGTCGGGGTGGGGTGGCCCCAAGCACACATGGTCCATTTTCCAGTTGCAGCAGCATCCTGGCTGAGTAAGCTTGAGCAAGCCACTGTGCCTCCCCAACGACCAGGCCCCCTGCCTGTAACAGAGCCGCAGCTTCCAGCTTCACAGGGCACTCGTGAAGATCGGGCCGTGGCCCCGGGCGCAGGGTCAGGCCCCTGCTGGGCTCTGTCCATAGTGGCCAGGCGCCAGGGCCCTGAAGGAAGCATGCCGGCACCCAGTGGGGTGAGCGCCGACCTCCCCGAGGGTGAAACGCTGCCTCACGCCCCGAGAGAAGCAGGAGAGAGGGACAGGAGGGCACATCTGAGAAAAGGCTCAAACCATGCCTGATTCCGGAGGGGACCTGGGGAGGCGGAAGAACCCTCTCTGGCCCCGTAAAGTGCCAGTCCTTGAAAATGTGGATGGTGTGGTCAGCGCTCAGCCTCGAGACATTTAGCTCTGGTGTCTGTTTTCCTGGCTTTGTGACTTTGATGGGTTGGTTCAAGTTGCCAAAATTGATACCTTTCTGTTAATTAGTTCCACAAACACTATCACTGTGGGGCCGAAGGGACGGCTGCCGGGCCGGAAACTCAGATGTGCTGGCGCGCAGAGCCTTCTTGGGAGCGTGGTTGGCAGTTCCCACGGGCCTGACTCCTCTTTGCTTGCGGGTTGCGAGGGGCAGGTGGCGGATTTTGATCTGTATTTTCCGGGGGGAGAGGCTTGGCCCTGAAAAGGGGGATCAAGCAAACGTGATGAGTATGACGAGTCACGGTGTCATGCACCCCTGACACGGACCGACCCCACCAGCCTGTCCCAGCTGAGCTGTTTGAGGAGCAGGAGGGAGAGGCATGGAGCCCTTGGCAGGGAGCCCCTGGGGCAGCCTGCCCGCCCCGTCACCCTCAACAGCACGAGCAGTGAAGACTCACCCGACCATCGCCACCTCTGTTTAAAAATCTGTCTGGGATTGAACCTGTGGGTGACCAGGTGGGCCTCGCCTTGCCTGAGTCACCCTGCCGGCCCCCTCCTCACCACAGCTGCATCAGCGCTTCCGTGGATGGCAGTTTCTGCTGCCCCCGTGGCCGCCGTGTCCCCCGAGAATCACCACGTGCCCCACACCTGCCTGCCCCTCCCCTCCACCCTCTTGTTCCCCCCAGGGCCCCGAGCGGGGTCACTGATGGCTCAGCCGCAGAGCCCCTCGGCTGGCCTGTCCTGGTTCCTGCATCTCAAACAGACCTGCTCATCAGAGCTCTTACTCATCTCAGAACCATGTCACCGTCAGAAATAATCTTGTTCCGTCATTGGTCTGCTCCCTGGCGGCCGGAGACGCCGCTGGTGGGGAGCTCCGTGCCACCCGCGGCAGGGTCCACGCTGGGACCCAGCACCCAGAGCAGCTCCTCCCTCCTGGGCCGTGCTTAATCGATGAGGCTGTGTCAGTTAGTTCACTGATTAATTAGACGCCAGGGCTGCTGCCTCTGGTTCACGTCCTGGAGTCCATTTCATTTTCCACAGCCACTGATAGTTTTGACTGAAACTGTTACTGTTGGTCCTCACATATACCTTTGAAATTTGGTAAATCTGTGACAATTTATGACACATCAGTGACCTTTGTCAATGACCTCTAATGCGGGTCAACTCACTTTTCTTATCTGAAAGATGGTTCTGGTGATTCTGGGGCTTCAACAAAGGCACTTATGTTGTCTAGTGACTTTGCGAAACGCTCCCCACCCCCACACAACTTAATATAAACTCGGTAAAGTGAGTGTCGGTACCTCTGCAACAAAGCATTGAGAGCTGTTATGAATTGCGTCTGAAACCTGCTGTCTTAGTTATCTGGCGTAAGGGTATTTAGTTCAGCTCAACACATTGATGAGGGGCTTGAGTCACATTTGGGCTTCCCAGGTGGCGCTAATGTAAAGAACCCGGCTGCCGTGGCAAGAGCCGCGCTCAGGGCCTCTCCCAGATGGTCTGGAAGACGCGGCAAGGAGGAAGCTGCCGGGGGACAGGGCTCCTCGGGCTCTGTAGGAGGTGGCTGCGTGGCAGAGCCAGGCTGCGTGGCAGAGCCAGGAGAGGGCAGGGTTTGTAGCATTGTCACGAGGGGTGCCCCCAGCACTGGGCACAGACTCCCGGCCGGGGCTCAGTGACTTGGGAGGAGGAGGAAGCCGCTGGGGAGGTCAGAGTGCGGTGGCCTGAGTGTGCAGAGCAGGACGAGGCAGAAGACGGCAGGCTCAGGGACTGGAGGCCTCCGCCGGGGCGGGGCGGGGGCAGGGGTGTGCGGGAGAGCGTGGGCACGCGCTGGGCTCAGCCTCGAAGAGCTGAGGCATGCTTGGCTTGTCCCGGGCGCCTCCGAGTGTACCTGTCGGCCCTAGAAAGACAGGCACGTGAACCCGCAGGGAGAGTGGGAGACGGGGCTGACTTCCGACAAGGCTCTTGTGAGGGCGGAGGTGTCCGTTTGCGCGACCCTGCTCTAACCACACCTTTGCACCCGGCCGCGGCCCGTTCGCGACCCTCCCACCACCCCGACGGCCGGACGCCCATCACAGCAGAGAAGGCGGTGTTACCGCATGCGGCGGCCGCACTTTATCCCCTGAAAATTGAAAACTTAACCTTAAGTGGCGAAGAAGGTTTTTTTCTGAACCTCGATCTAAGTTTGCATGTAAATCTCTGCCTTCCCGTATGTCATGCACGTATACTGTGTCTCTCTGCGAATCAGTCTCTCGGATTTCACTGGAGTGTTTAATGCACATTTTAAAACCGCTTCTGTGCCCCGTAGGCAGTTCATAGGTTAGAGTCCAGGAAGAGATGTTCCGGTCTGCAGCCCCCGCCCCCTGGGAGTTGGGTCCAGCCAGTGTGGCTGCGATGGTGAAGGTGGGGGGAAGGCTGTGCTTCTTTGCTCCCCGATTTCCTTTTCCACCGGCTCAGGAGCTGTGTCTCAATCAGCGTGAGCAGGCAGCGCGCTCGCTCTGGAGGCATGGTGACACTGACGAACCGCTCCGGTTAATTGACGCGGGGTGGCGGGGGACCTGCGGGAGTGCCTGCGAGCTTCCATTTACACCAGGCGAGTCTGCTGTGATTAATGTTATCGTAGGAAATATCAAAGGAATTAATAATGATTAGGCCATTACTTCCAAGTGGTGCTGGAAACTCAGAGATCTTCACTCATCACCACAAGAGCTTTCGGAAGATCCACCAGCTCAGAGTCCTCGCTGAGCACCCTGAGCGCCAGTGGAGCCAGCCCCCAGACCTTCCTGCCGGCGTTCGGCGTTCTCTTCCAGAAGTATTCAAGTTTGAGGTCGTGATGGGTCAGAAGAAGGACTTAAAGTGTTTTGAGGGGTTAATGCTTCAAAAATTCACTTATTCATTTCCAAACATATTAAGTACCAATACAAGCCTTTACTGTGCACGAGGCCCCGAGTTAGGTATTCAGGGGGAGGCAGAATTGAACGAGACGTGGCCCCTTTTCTTGTGGACCAGGGAGGACACACTGCACACACAGATAAGGGAGGATGCGTGGTGCAGAAGCTGAGATGGATACGCCCAGGGAGGGGGCCACAGTGACCCCCGGGGAGGGGGCTGGGGTGACTCCTGGGAAGGGGACCGGGGTGACCCCCGGGGAGGGGACCACACTGACCCCTGGGGAGGGGGCCGGGGTGACTCCTCGGAAGGGGACCGGGGTGACTCCCGGGGGGGGGACCACACTGACCCCTGGGGAGGGGGCCGGGGTGACTCCTGCGAAGGGGACCAGGGTGACCCCCGGGGAGGGGGCCACACTGACCCCTGGGGAGGGGGCCGGGGTGACCCCCGGGGAGGGGGCCACACTGACCCCTGGGGAGGGGGCTGGGGTGACCCCCGGGGAGGGCGCCACACTGACCTCTGGGGAGGGGGCCGGGGTGACCCCGGGGAGGGGGCCACACTGACCTCTGGGGAGGGGGCCAGGGTGACTCCTGGGAAGGGTACCAGGGTGACCCCCGGGGCCATCTCCAGGGCCTCCAGGACAGAAGGAACTCCTGTGGACCCCAGGTGGCGGGGTCACCAGGTGGAGGAGCCCAGGGGCCTGCAGTCTGGTGCCTGCGGGCAGGAGGACTGGGTGAGGCCTGGGAAGGCCCCGGCATAGCAGAGCAGCCGGGACGGACAGGGCATCCTGCTGTGTGGAGGCGGCGTAGCCACCGCGGGCACCGAGCCGCAGGCCCTGTGAATCTGGGCGGAAACCACAGGGTGAGGACTGGGAGCACTGGGGGTGCCCCACCATGCAGCACCCCCAGCCAGGCCCCAAGGGGGTGTGCCAGGGCCGCAGCGCTGCTGTCCCGGGCAGGCCTGGGGCACGAGCAGCCTCTGAACCTGCTGGGCGGGCTGAGGCAGGGCAGCCCGGCCCTGGCCTGGGTGACAGGGCGCTGACCAGGAACTGGGGGGCCGCAGGCCAACGTGGCTCCACCCGCTTGCTGGCCCAGCCCTCCCAGCACTTGGCCCTCCTCCTCCTGACATCGCGGCCTTGGACGAGACTGGAGACAGGACCTCCCAGCCCGGGTGCCCTTCTCCTCTGGGTGGTTGGGTGGGACACTGCCCAGACGGTCCAGAGCTGGCCTGACGCGTGTGCCCGAAATGCTGTTCCCGAGTGTGTTCGGCCCTCGGAGGTGGAGGGCGGAGGGGGTGAGCGCTCTGGAGCCTTCCGCTTGGAGACTGGATCCCCACTGAACAGTCCTGTGTTCCCGCGCCGCCTGGGCCCCGCCACCCCGGCCTCCCGCCCGCGGCCTCCTTCCTTGGCCTCTCCTGTGTCCCTCCCTGGCCCTCTCCCTCCAGCCCCCCGCCCCTCCCAGGACCGCAGTCACTGCCCTCCAGACCTGGGCCTCCAGCCCCTCACTGCCTTTGGGCTTGGGGCCTCCTTGCTGTCTGCTCCACCAGCCTGGACCCAGACCACCTGGGGGCCGCTCCTGAACCCGCCCCACCCCTCCCGTCAGCGCCCAGGATTCAGCCCACATTCTCAAAGCTTCCTTCCAGGCCTCTATTCATGCTCCCTCGTTTCCATGGTGACCACCAGGTCCCTGGGGTCCCTCTGATGAAGCCGTGGTCCTGTCTGCCCTGCTCAGGCAAGCCTTCCTGCTGCGACTCCACTTCGGCCCCAGACAGGCCCAGGCTGCAGAGTGGGACCTGGCGGGTTTGGGGGGGCTGTAGCCCCTACGCACCTCTTCTTGGGGGAGAGGGGAGACTCGTCATTTAACCTGGATTAAAAGATTAAACAAGAGCAGATTTAAAGGGGAAATTACTGTGTGACTTGTGGGAGCGAGCAGCCTCTTGCTCTTCTCTGCAGCCTCCTCAAGCCCGGGAGGGCAGCCGTCTGCACAGGGCAGCCCCGCGGGGTGGGGGGCAGGGGGGCGGGGGCGCCCCTACCGCTGCCTGCAGCCCTGGGGTGTGACGGGCGTGCGCTGGGGGCCCTCCTCCTACTGCGCATGCTCCTTCTTCACAACAGGCGTGGAAGCAAAATGAGTAAGGTCATATCAGAAATTCCCTTTCACAAACAAAGCAATTCCTGGCTACACCCCACGGCCCAGGTCCTCCGTATGCAGAGCTGAGAGCCTGCTGCGGGGCCTGGGCCAGCCTCCATCCTCCAGGAAAGGAGAAACGGAGGTGGAGAAAGTTGACCCCGTTTTCTGAGCATGGGATGCCTCCCAGGGCGCTGATTGCCTAACCCCCAAATCACGGTCAGCTTGGACAAGCCCTGGCTCACGGCCCGGGGACACCCCCAGAAATGCAACGAGCTGGCCCCCGCTCTACCCCCCCGTGCAGCCGCCCTCCTGCTCATCGACCCCAGAAGCTCCGGGGAGCCACACGTTTTCTCAGGGCCCTCCTGGCAGCAGGCTCCTGAACTGCTGTGAGTTCCGTGCTGACCACAGCCCCTAGGTGGGTCCGTTCTGCTGCAGGACAGTGGGCGCCAGCCTTTGGGGTGTGGCCGGCGCCTGCCACCGGCCCGGCCTGATCATGGGCGGGAACCATGCCTCTTGGGATGCTCTGAGTCCCACACAGTGTCAGCGGCCGGCGGGGTGAGGGCTGGGCCTGGAGTGCCGGCCTCTCATGGCTAATTTGAGATGAATAGTGAGTGAGGCGCTTCCCGGGGGCTCTGATGGTAAAGAGTCTGCCGGCAGTGCAGGAGACTGAGGTCTGATCCCTGGGTCAGAAAGACCCCCTGGAGAAGGGAGAGGTGCTTGGGGGACCACGGATGGTCGGGCAGCTGCTGTCCATCCGCCCTCGACGGCGCCGAGCAGCCCGGCTGGCAGCTCAGGCCCTGGCCCCGGACGTCCGAGAGCCCCCACTCGGCTCCCGGGCCCGCCCTCCTCCCCCTCAATCACGCTCCAAGCCTTCTGGTGCCCTGGCGGCTTCTGTTTGCGGGAACTTGAAGAAGAGGCGAGTCTGAAGGTCAGTGCCTCCGTGGAGAAGGAAGTGTGCTCCTCTTCCTGTTTATGTTTACCTTCATCTTTCCTGATGATTCCCCCCGAGGTGAACTTGTCTTCCCCACAGGAGGCCGCCCGGTGCTGTTCTCCGCTTCTGTCCCCTTCCTTTCTGCTTGCTTCCTCTCTGCACCCAGCAGCTTTGAGGCTGTAACTGACGCACTACGTGGCGGGTGCCCGCCTGGACCGTCTGCTCAGCTGGGAGCAGCCAGCACCTTGCCCCTGCGTCCACCTCTGGTACCTCGGCCCCCCTGCCCAGCGTCCAGTTCCAGCTGCTCCTCTGCCCTATAAGGGTGTAAGTGACAGGAGTGACTCAGACACCACCGCGGTTCCCACTACAGGGACGGGGGTCAGTCCTGAAAAAGGATTTCCCCTGCCCCCTGTCCTGGGGTGGCTGTCATGCCCCCCGTGGCCCTGAAGGTACACGGCGCGTCTGGTGATCATGGGGGAGAGAGCACAGGCTCCTGGGGGTCGTCACCCCCGTGGGGCCCTGTGAGCCTAACCCCACACCGTCTCACACCTGGAGAAGCCACCGTCCACACAGTAGCAAGCACCATGTACGGTGACAGGCCACCAGGAGCTGGTGGGGTTGGGCAGCTGAAGGGGGGTGGGACAGGGGTCCCGAGGAGGAAAGGGCTGTGGGGTCCACTCAGCCTGGTGACGAGTCTCAGGCTGGTGGGAACAGAAGCAAGTTCCCATGGGGAGGGCGGTCAGTCTGGACTTGGATGGTGGGAAATGTCCCTAACACCACTCTGTCCTGCCCAGAGTCACTGACTGGACCATTTGACCAGCTCGCTGACCTCCAGAGTGGAACACTTCAAACGCAGTAAGCTTAACTCTGAATTCTGTTCTGATCAGTCACTCAGTTCAGTTCAGTCGCTCAGTCGTGTCCGACTCTTTGCGACCTCATGAATCGCAGCACGTCAGGCCTCCCTATCCATCACCAACTCCCAGAGTTCACTCAAGCTCACGTCCATTAAGTCGGTGATGCCATCCAGCCATCTCATCCTCTGTTGTCTCCTTCTCCTCCTGCCCCCAATCCCTCCCAGCATCAGAGTCTTTTCCAATGAGTCAACTCTTCACACGAGGTGGCCAAAGTTTGGAGTCTCAGCTTCAGCATCATTCCTTCCAAAGAACACCCAGGACTGATCTCCTTTAGGATGGACTAGTTGGATCTCCTTGCAGTCCAAGGGACTCTCAAGAGTCTTCTCCAACACCACAGTTCAAAAGCATCAATTCTTCGGTGCTCAGCTTTCTTCACTGTCCAACTTTCACATCATACATGACCACTGGAAAAACCATAGCCTTGAATAGACAGACCTTGTTGGCAAAGTAATGTCTCTGCTTTTCAATATGCTATCTAGGTTGGTCATAACTTTTCTTTCAAGGAGTAAGTGTCTTTTAATTTCATGGCTGCAATCACCATCTGCAGTGATTTTGGAGCCCCCAAAATAAAGTCTGACACTGTTTCCACTGTTTCCCCATCTATGTCCCATGAAGTGATGGGACCAGATGCCATGATCTTCGTTTTCTGAATGTTGAGCTTTAAGCCAACTTTTTCACTCTCCTCTTTCCCTTTCATCAAGAGGCTTTTTAGTTCCTCTTCACTTTTTGCCATAAGGGTGGTGTCATCTGCATATCTGAGGTTATTGATATTTCTCCCGGCAATCTTGATTCCAGTTTGTGCTTCTTCTTGCCCAGCGTTTCTCATGATGGACTCTGCATAGAAGTTAAATAAGCAGGGTGACAATATACAGCCTTGACGAAGGAACCAGTCTGTTGTTCCATGTCCAGTTCTAACTGTTGCTTCCTGACCTGCATACAGATTTCTCAAGAGGCAGGTCAGGTGGCCTGGTATTCCCATCTCTTTCAGAATTTTCCACAGTTTATTTTGATCCACACAGTCAAAGGCTTTGGCATAGTCAATAAAGCAGAAATAGATGTTGTTCTGGAACTCTCTTGCTTTTTCCATGATCCAGCGGATGTTGGCAATTTGATCTCTGGTTCCTCTGCCTTTTCTAAAACCAGCTTGAACATCTGGAAGTTCACGGTTCACGTATTGCTGAAGCCTGGCTTGGAGAATTTTGAGCATTACTTTACTAGCATGTGAGATGAGTGCAATTGTGTGGTAGTTTGAGCATTGTTTGGCATTGCCTTTCTTTGGCATTGGAATGAAAACTGACCTTTTCCAGTCCTGTGGCCACTGCTGAGTTTTCCAAATTTGCTGGCATATTGAGTGCAGCACTTTCACAGCATCATCTTTCAGGATTTGAAATAGCTCTACTGGAATTCCATCACTTCCACTAGCTTTGTTCGTAGTGATGCTTTCTAAGGCCCATTTGACTTCACATTCCAGGATGTCTGGCTCTAGATGAGTGATCACACCATCATGATTATCTGGGTCGTGAAGATCTTTTTTGTATAGTTCTTCCGTGTATTCTTGCCACCTCTTCTTAATATCTTCTGCTTCTGTTAGGTCCAGACCATTTCTGTCCTTTATCGAGCCCATCTTTCCATGAAATGTTCCCTTGGTATCTCTAATTTTCTTGAAGAGATCTCTAGTCTTTCCCATTCTGTTCTTTTCCTCTATTTCTGTGCATTGATCACTGAAGAAGGCTTTCTTATCTCTCCTTGCTATTCTTTGGAACTCTGCATTCAGATGCTTATATCTTTCTTTTCTCCTTTGCTTTTCACCTCTCTTCTTTTCACAGCTATTTGTAAGGCTTCCCCAGACAGCCATTTTGCTTTTTTGCATTTCTTTCCATGGGGGATGGTCTTGATCCCTGTCTCCTGTACAATGTCACGAACCTCATTCCATAGTTCATCAGGCACTCTATCTATCAGATCTGGTCCCTTAAATCTATTTCTCACTTCCACTGTATAATCATAAGGGATTTGATTTAGGTCATACCTGAATGGTCTAGTGGTTTTCCCTACTTTCTTCAATTTAAGTCTGCATTTGGCAATAAGGAGTTCATGATCTGAGCCACAGTCAGCTCCCAGTCTTGTTTTTGGTGACTGTATAGAGCTTCTCCATCTTTGGCTGCAAATAATATAATCAATCTGATTTCAGTGTTGACCATCTGCTAAGTCTTTTCAGTCGTGTCCGACTCTGTGCGACCCCATAGACAGCAGCCCATCAGGCTCCCCCCGTCCCTGGGATTCTCCAGGCAAGAACACTGGAGTGGGTTGCCATTTCCTTCTCCATTGACCATCTAGTGATGTCCATGTGTAGCGTCTTCTCTTGTGTTGTTGGAAGAGGGTGTTTCTTATGACCAGTGCATTCTTTTGGCAAAACTCTATTAGCCTTTGCCCTGCTTTATTCCGTATTCCAAGGCCAAATTTGCCTGTTACCCCAGGTGTTTCTTGATTTCCTACTTTTGCATTCCAGTCCCCTGTAATGAAAAGGACATCTTTTTTGGGTGTTAGTTCTAAAAGGTCTTATAGGTCTTCATAGAACCGTTCAACTTCAGCTTCTTCAGTGTTACTGGTTGGGGCATAGGCTTGGATTACTGTGATTTGCCTTGGAAATGAATAGAGATCATTCTGTTGTTTTTGAGATTGCGTCCAAGTACTGCATTTCAGACTCTTTTGTTGACCATGGTGGCCACTCCATTTCTTCTAAGGGATTCCATCATCTGAGATAAATTCACCCATTCCAGTCCATTTTAGTTCACTGATTCCTAGAATGTCGACATTCACCCTTGCCGTCTCTTGTTTGACCACTTCCAATTCGCCTTGATTCATGGACCTAACATTCCAGGTTCCTATGCAATATTGCTCTTTACAGCATCAGACCTTGCTTCTATCACCAGTCACATCCACAACTGGGTATTGTTTTTGCTTTGGCTCCATCCCTTCATTCTTTCTAGAGTTATTTCTCCATTGATTTCCAGTAGCATACTGGGCACCTACCGACCCAGGGAGTTCCTCTTTCAGTATCCTATCATTTTGCCTTTTCATACTGTTCATGGGGTTCTCAAGGCAAGAATACTGAAGTGGTTTGCCATTCCCTTCTCCAGTGGACCACATTCTGTCAGACCTCTCCACCATGACCCGCCCGTCTTGGGTGGCCCCACACGGCATAGTGCTGGGGTACAGCCCCAGTGGATCCAGGGTAATTCGAAGGGGAGATGGAATCGGCATCCTAGGAAAAAACTTATTTAATTAAAAGTATAAAGAAAGATTAAAAAGGAAGAGTGTAGTAGGAAAATTAGTGGAGAAAAAGAGGCTGAATAACTTAGTTTACATGGAACACCAATAAAACTCAAAGACAAGTAGTTTACACCACCTACGCAGGCCACAGGCGTCTTTCCGTTCTCCGGAAGGAGAGGAGGCACTGAGGCCTCCCCGGTCTGATCTTAGAAGCCCAGGCAAAATGAGCAGGCTTGGTGAGTACCCAAGTTCCAGATGGGAATTCAGCCAGAAGGGGAAAGAAAGAACAACACAGGGGAATCAGTCTTTCCAGAAACTGATCCGTTTTCTTTATTTTCAGGTTTGCTTATATACTTTTTGTTATACATAGGGATGAATACAGAGTCACACGGGGTCAGCAGACCTGACCCTTGTCACAATCAGGTGCTTCATATAAAATTATACAAAGGCCTTAGGGGTTTTACATCATCTTCTGGCCATGAGGCCTGCTGACATTTTATGGCCCTTTCTGATAACAGTCAGTCAACCAGAAAACTTATTTTTTCCAGGGGTGGTTTTTTTCTTAAAGCAGGCACCACCCTCCAAATAAAGTTGCATTTCTATAGGGTGAGGGTGTAGTGGGTTACAATCAAGAAAAGGAATTTACTCAGTCTAAGGTTTAACATGATTAATCTTAAAGGTTAATACTTATTTTTCCTATATGGTAGTTATATTCATTATAAGGGCGGGGAATATGGAGATTTAGCAGCAAATATTGGCTCAACAAATGAAAAACCCTTCACCAATATAATTTCTAATCAACCCACTAATACTATACTAATAATTTTATAACTTCTCAAAAGAATCTGTATATAGAAAGTTTAAAGCATCTCATGCCTCTCATGGTTGGGAGGCTGTAAACAATCACATGTGGCTGGACGAACCTGCTCTGGCAGGCTAGAGAACCTTCAGAGGAGTTTGTAAGTTGAAACCCTCTTGTCACACCCAGGAATTTTTATTAACTGGAGCTGCAAGTTAACTCCTGCTCCGAGAGAGGTGGTGGGGGAACAGCCCCCTGTAAAGTCAGAGGTGTAGGTGAGAGCATGACACAGTAAAGTAGGCGGACTCTGGCTTTGGGGGTAGATGCTCGGGAACAGGGGGTCTCCTGAGGCTCGATCCCGCCTTTGTGTAATGCTGAGCCTCCTTCCTCGTGACCTTTGCCGTGGGCGGAGCTCCTCACACTGGCTCCCAGCAACATAGCTTAGTTTCATGGAGTTAACAAGGCTGTGGTCCGTGTGGTCAGATTGGCTAGTTTTCTGTGACTATGGTTTCAGTGTGTCTGCCCTCTGATGCCCTCTAGCAACACCTCCCGTCTTACTTGGTTTTCTCTTACCCTGGACGTCAGGTATCTCTTCATGGCTGCTCCAGCAAAGCGCCTGATCAGTCGCTCAGTCGTGTTCAACTCTTTGCAACCCCATGAATCACAGCACGCCAGGCCTCCCTGTCCATCACCAACTCCCGGAGCTTGCTCAAACTCATATGCATCGAGTTGGTGATGCCATCCAACCATCTCATCCTCTGGCATCCCCTTCTCCTTCCACCTCCAATCTTTCCCAGCATCAGGGTCTTTTCCAGTGAGTCAGTTCTTCGCATCAGGTGGCCAAAGTATTGGAGTTTCAGCTTCAGCATCAGTCCTTCCAGTGAATATTTAGGACTGATTTCTTTCCTTTAGGATTGACTTGTTGGATCTCCTTGCAGTCCAAGGGACTCTAAAGAGTCTTCTCCAACACCACAGCTCAAAAGCATCAATTCTTCCGTGCTCAGCTTTCTCTATAGTCCAACTCTCACATCCATACATGACTACTGGAAAAGCCATAGCTTTGACTAGATGGATGTTTGTCAACAAATTATCTCAATTAATCCCTCTCAAATCCAAGCTGTCCTGAAGCTTTCCTGTCCTGATTGGTTCAAGTGACCCTTTCATGACTGTAGTGTCCAGAACCAACAATCACCTTAATGTCTCAACGACCGTCCGATCCAGAATCCCACCTCTTGCTGCTCTTAGGAATCATCTGGGAAGATTTATAATTTTTTCACTTGTCTCTTTTTATTTGTTTCCTTAACTGGAGCACAGTTGATTCACACTGCTATGCTAATCTCTGCTGTACAGAAGGTGATCCATCTGTACACGTCTATATTCTTTTTCATGTTATTTTCTACTATAGGTTTTTACAGAATATTAGGTATAGTTCTTTGTGCTATAGAAGAGGACGTGTTGGTTGTCTGTTTTCCATATAGTAGTGTGTTTATCCAGAGAAGGCGATGGCACCCCACTCCAGTGCTCTTGCCTGGAAAATCCCATGGATGGAGGAGCCTGGTGGGCTGCGGTCCATGGGGTCGCAAAGAGTCGGACACGACTGAGTGACTTCCCTTTCACTTTTCACTTCCGTGCACTGGAGAAGGAAATGGCAACCCACTCCCGTGTTCTTGCCTGGAGAATTCCAGGGACGGGGGAGCCTGGTGGGCTGCCGTCTATGGGGTCGCACAGAGTCGGACACGACTGAGTGACTTAGCAGCAGCAGCAGTAGTGTGTTTATCTTAGCCCCAAACTCCTGATTGATCCCTACCCTCCTTTCCCTTTGGTAACCATAAGTTTGCTTTCTATATCTGTGAGCCTGTTTTTATTTTGTAAATAAGTTCATTTGTATCTCTTTTTTTCCAGATTTCACATGTGAGAGATAACATAATGATGTCTGTCTGTGTCCGCCTGGCTCCCTTCACTCCGTGTGATAATCCCCAGGCCCCCTCATGTTGCTGCCAGGGGCATTATTCCATTCTTTCTCGCGGCTGAGTGATGTTCCACTGTATGTATATGCCACGGCTCCGCCCGTGCATCTGTTGATAGACATGCACATTGCTCCCATGTCTTGGCTACTGTGAATAGTGCTACAGTGGAGATGGGGCGCATGTATTTCTTCAAATTAGAGCTTTCCCTGGATATATGCCGAGGAGTGGGATTGCAGGATCGTATGGTAGTTCTGTTTTCAGCATTTTAAGGAACTCCCATACTGTTCTCTATAGTGGCTGCACCAATTTACCTTCCCACTAACAATGCAAGAGGTTCCCTCTTCTCCACACTCTCTCCAGCATTTATTATCTGTTGGCTTTTTAAAAAATGATGGCCATGCTCCCTGATGTGAAGGGATGCCTCCTCATGGTTTTTGACTGCGCTTCTCTGATAGTGAGTGATGAGCATCTTTTCGTGTGCCTATTGGCCATCTGTGTCTTTCTCTTTAGGTCTTCTGGCCCCCCCCCCCCCTTTCTTTTGGATTGGGTTGTTTGTTGTTGTTGATTTGTTTCTTAGTTGTATGAGCTGTTTGTATATTTTGGCCATTAACCCCTTGTTGGTCACATCTTTTGCAAGTATTTTCTTCCAGTCTATAGGTTGTCTTTTTGTTTATGGTTTCCTTTGCTGTGCAAAATCTTACAAGTGATTAGGTCCCATTTGTTTATTTTTCACTTTTATTTCGACCACTTTGGGAGACTGACCTATGAAGACATTGGTACAGTTAATGTCAAAGAACATTTTGCCTGTGTTCTCTTTGAGGACTTTTATGGTGTCGTGTGTCATATTTAGGTCTTTAAGCCAGTCTGAGTTTGTTTTCGTGTCTGGTGTCAGGGAGTGTTCTAACTTCATGGACCTACATGCACTGTCCAGCTGGGGAAGATTGTTTAAATGCTGACGTCCAGACCCCAGACTCAGCACCTCGTGAGTCAGCTGCAGGCAGTGGGGCCTAAAGTCTGCACCCTGGATCCCCCATGAGATCCCCTGTGCACACAGGCCAGAGCCCGGGCTGGTGTGTGTCCTCACAGAACGAGGGTGCAGAGGACACTGGCTCTGGGTCCAGGGTGGGGGGGACCCAGCACGGCACTCGGTGCTCCCCCCTCCCAGAGCTGGGGGCCAAGGTGAGGGAAGGCCAGGCGAGAGTGGATGGCCCACAGATGGCGGTTCCCTAACTGCACCTTACAGACGCAGAGCAAAATCTTCTGAGAATAGTCCTCAAGGAAGTATATGTTGCTTGAGTGCAACCAGGACAAACAGCACATACATACGGCTCCATAGAAATCACATGGCATCGATGCAGCCGTCCCTGCTATCAAGTTGGAAAGGTACACAGAATCTCCGAGCAACTAGGATTGGTGCCCTGTCCTCTTCGAGAGCTTTCTCTGCTGGTGCTGAGTGAGCTCCACTGTCGAAGGCTTCGGTTGTGAGCGTGAGAACCTGCCCAAAGGCCAGGCACCGGCACTTGCGCCCCAGGACGGAGCTGTTCGCAGGCGAGGTTGCCAGGAGATTCTTTACGTTTATGGAGCACATTCCCAGAGAAAATGTGAAGTAATTAAATCCCAGCTAATGGGCTATTTAGCAGCTGAACTGATGTCTTTAACATGCATCCCGTGTAATTCTTTTTAAGAACTGAATCTTAACCACAGCCACAGTGCTTAAAGAGAAATAATAAAGCTGAATCAACTCGTAATTATTTTAGCCCGAGAACAGGAGAATGCTTTCAGTAAGTGAGGTGCGCAGGCCGCTCGGAGCCTCGTCTCTGAGGGAGGTGGGTTCTGTGTCTTGCGTGCGCTGTTCTGGGTGTAGACCTGCCTGCTTCTGCTCTTACCCACGGCCCCCGGCCCCCGGCCATGGCGGAGACCACGCTCCCGTCTGTCATCCCGGGAGGGCACATCACCCTCACTTTGCAGACGGAGGCTGGAACCTGCCTGCCCGTCCACCGCACACGCTGCTGGTGTGTCGCTGCCACGCGTGGTTCACTGGCCCCGTGATCCACGCAGCAGACGGTCCCCAGGCCGGACAATAACAACTCTCCCAAAACAGGGAGCCTCAGATGACCTCCATGAGTCCCAGAGGCCGAGGCTGGGACAGATGAACTTTCCCTGTGGCTCTGTAGCATTCATTGGAGGGACTGATGCTGAATATGACGCTCCAGTACTCTGGCTGCCTGACGGGAAGAGCTGACTCACTGGAAAAGCCCCTGACGCTGGGAAAGATTGAAGGCGGGAGGAGAAGGGGCCGACAGAGGATGAGATGGCTGGATGGCATCACCGACTCAATGGACATGAGTTTGAGCAAGCTCCAGGAGTTGGCAATGGACAGGGAATCCTGGCATGCTGCAGTCCACGGGGTCGCGAAGAGTCGGACACGACTGAGCGACTGAACAACAGCAACTGTTGCGGGAGCAGAGGTCAGAAACCGTGCTCCTCCGGAGGCTGACTCCCACCTCCTCCCTGAGGGTCCTCTTCCCATCACGGAGGCCATCGAGCTCCCGCCCTGGGCTGGACTCCAGACAGCACAGATGACAGAGGGCCTTCAGGTCTTCAGGTGCATACTCAAAACTGCGAACGCAGGGTCTCACAGTGATTCACTAACCGTGTTCAAGTGGTGATTCAGTAATTTCAACTATTTCACTACATTTTTGAGGAACTATTTTACATTGTAGCTGCATGAATTTATGTTCCCATCAGCAAGGGCTTTAATTTTTCCACACCTTTCCCCACTCTGGGCTTCCCAGGTGGTAAAGAATCCACCTGCCATGTGGGAGACCCTGGTTCGATCCCTGGGTTAGGAAGATCCTCTGGAGAAGGGAATGGCAACCCACTCCAGTATTCTTGTCTGGGTAACCCCATGGACAGAGGAACCTGGTGGGCTACAATTCATGGGGCCACAAAGTCAGGCACGACTGAGTGACGAGCACTTTCACTTTCCCAACTTTTTATTATTTTCTGGGCTTTTTGGATAATAGTCATTGTGAGGGAGTGCAAGGTGATATCTCGTTGTGGTTTTGAGTTGCATTTTCCTAATGATTGGTGATCGGGCTTCCCTGGTGGCTCAGATGGTAAAGAATCTGCCTGCAATGCAGGAGACCCGGGTTTGATACCTGGGTGGGGAAGATGCCTAGAGAACGGAACAGCAACCCACTCCAGTATTCTGGCCTGGAGAATTCCATGGACTACAGTCCCTGAGGTTGCAAAGAGTCGGACACAACTGAGCGACTTTCACTTTCAGTGGTTGGTGATGCTGAGCTTCTCTTCATGTTTAATGACCCTTTTTTTTGGAAACACCATGAGGCATTCGGGATCTGATTTCCCCGACCAAGGCTTGAAACCACTCTCCTTGCAGTGGACGCGATGACCACTTTTTCTATTTTCTTGGGAGAAATATCTATTCAAATCTTTTTTCCATTTTTCAATTATTTGGTTTACTTTTAATTGGAGGATAATTGGTTTATAATATTGTGTTGGTTTCTACTGGAGAGGATGTGGAGAAAAGGGCAACTGCTTGCACTGTTGGTGGGAATGGAAATTGATACAGCCACTAGGGAGAACACTATGGCGATTCCATTAAAAAAAAAAAAAAAAAAAAACTAGGAATAAAACCACCGTATGACCAAACAGTCCCACTACTGGGCACACACCCTGAGAAAAGCAAAATTGAAAAGACACATGTACCCCAGTGTTCATCAAAACACTATTTATAATAGCTAGGACAGGGAAGCCACCTAGATGCCCATCTACAGATGGATGGATAAGGAAGGTGAGATACATATACACAATGGAGTATTACTCAGCCATAGAAAGGACGGCATGGGACTCAGTTCTAATGAGGTGGATGGACGTAGAGCCTATTGTGCAGAGTGAAGTCAGTCAGAAAAAGAAACATAAATCTCATATGTTAGCACATATATATGGAATCTAGAAAGATGGCACTGATGGCTCTATCCGCAGGGCATGGAGACGCAGACGACAGAGGAGAGCCTTGTGGACACGGGGGAGGAAGGGGCGGGTGGGACGACCTGAGAGAGAGGCGTTGAAGCTTATACAGTTACCACGTGTCGACTGGATAGCCAGCGGGAATTTGCTGTATGGTTCAGGGAGCTCAAACCTGGTGCTTTGTGACAACCTAGAGGGGTGGGAAGGGGTGGGAGATGGGAGGGGGGCTCAAGAGGGAGGGAACATGTGTGTACCTGTGGACGATTCATGTTGGTATATAGAGCCTGTTTGCTTTTTTAAATTATTCTGTATTGAGGCTGAGAGTTCTCTATATATTCCATCTGGATTAACCCTTTACAAAATAGGTGATTTGGAAGCACTTCCCCCATTCTGTGGGTTGCCTTTTCACTTCCTCGACGCTGTCCTTTGATGCACAGACACTTTAACTTTGGTGGAGTCCAGTTTACTCTTTCGTTCTTTTGTTACCTATGCTTTTGATGCATACCCAGGAAACCGCCGCAAAGTCCCGTGTCAAGAAGATCTCCTCCTGTTTCCTTCTCAGAGCTTTGCAGCTTTGCCTCTTGTAGTTGGGCCTTCGGCCCGTTGTGATCCCGCTTTGTAGATTATGTGAGACACACGTGCAGCTTTATCCTTGTGCATGGTGGATATCAAGTTGTCCCAGCACATTTGTTGAAAAGTCTGTGCTTTCTCCAGTGAATGGTCTCGGCACACTGTCAAAAGCTGTTTGGTCCTACACGAGAGACTGATTCCGGGCTCTCTGTTTCATTCCACTGTTCTGAGTCTGTCTTTACTTCAGGGTCACGTTGCTTTGATTACTGGCTTTTGAAGCCAGGAAGTCTGAGCCCTCCAGTTTCGTTATTTTTTTCCAGGTGAGTTTGGCTACCTGAGAGTTTTGAGAGTCCATATAAACCTTGGGATGGATTTTTCCTAAATGGAACACTGCAAAATGTGGGGCGCTGGAAAGACTAGGGTTCCGACAGGGCGTGTGTCGACTCGTACTTTGCGGAGTATTGACATCTTAACACCATTAAGTACCACAGCCCCAGAACACGGAATGGCTTTCCATTTATTTGTGTCTTTTAAAATTTCCTTCAGCAATGTTTTATAGGTTTCACTGTACAGTCTTTCACCTCTTTGATTGTTTATTCTTATGTATTTTATTTTTTGTTGCTGTTGTATAATGATTGGAATCATGTTTTAAATTAGCTTTTCAGATTTTTTTGTGTATAGAGACACAACTGACTTTGTATGCTGCTTTTGTATCCTTCAACTTTGTCAAGTTCGTGTATTACTTCTAACAACCTTTGTGGCGTTTTAAGATTTCTCTATATAGAGGACCCTATCACCTGCAAACACAGCTAATCTTACTTAATGCTTATGGATTTATATGCCTTTGACTTCTTTTCCTTACCTGATTGCTCTGCCCAGAACATCCAATACTGTATTGGATAGAAGTGGTGAAAACAAGTGTGCGTGTCTTTTTCCTGGTCCTGGGGAGAAGCTTTCACTCTTTCATCATTGAATATGATGTTTGCTGTGGGTTTTCATGTTTAGCCTTTGTATTGTTGTAGCTTACTTCTACTCCTAGTTTGCTGAGTGTTTGTTAATCATGAAAAGATGTTGAATTTTGTCAAATGCTTTTTTCTTTTACATTAACTGAGATAATCATGGATTTTCCCCCTTTTCATTTTCTCAAAGTATATAACACACTCTATTTTTGTATGTAGACTCATCCTTGCATTCCAGGAATAAATCCCTCTTGGTCATAGTGTATAATTCTTTTAATATCCTGCTGAATTTTGTTTGCTAGCATGTTGTTGAGGATTTGTACATCAATATTTTTAAGGGTCTATTTTTTTTTTTGCAGTGTCAGTATTTGCCTTTGGTATCAGAATAATGTTGCTCTCGTAGAATGAGTTAGAGAGTGCTCCTTCCCTCCTAGTTTTTGGCAGAGTTTGGAAGGCTTTGCCGTTAACTCTTCTTTGGATGTTTCTGTCTGATCAAGGGCTTTTCTTTGTTGGGAGGCTTCTGACGCCTGGCTCCGTGTTTTTGCTGGCTGAGTATCTGCTCATATTTTCTGTCCCTTCGTGACTTCGTCTTGGTAGGTTGTTTCCCAGGCATGTGCACACTTCATTATCCAATCTGTCGGCAAATACTTGTTTGTAGTCGTCTCTTGCAATACTGTATATTTCAGAGCATACTTTGAAAGTGTCAGATGTTACTATATGAAAGCATGACTTGACGTTTTCATTTTTTATCCATTTGTATTATAAATATTTTCCTCTAGAGATCGTTTCACCACGCTCTGGTTCTTACTTTGTTCTGTAAATATACTTCCTTCCTGGGCTCTTACCCTGATGAGTCTTTAGGGTGTGGGGATCCTTCATATGGCCTAATGCTCAAGCCCCAGAGTGGGACACAGACATGCCACGTGTGCACACTGTGATGCGGTTATGCTGCGTGGAAGGAGCCGGCCCTGGCATGTGGGCACCGCCACCCCAGGGCGGGGGGACGGGAGTGAGTGTGGGCACCGCCACCCCTGCCACTCCAGGAGGGGACGGGAGTGAGTGTGGGCACCGCCAACCTGGGAGGGGACGGAAGTGACTGTGGGCACCGCCACCCTGGGCGGGGGGATGGGAGTGAGTGTGGGTACCACCAACCTGGGAGGGGACAGGAGTGAGTGTGGGCACCGCCACCCTGGGTGGGGGGAGGGGAGTGAGTGTGGGCACTGCCAACCCCTGCCACTCCAGGAGGGTACGGGAATGAGTGTGGGCACTACCACCCCAGGGGTGGACGGGAGTGGGTGTGGGCACTGCCGCCCTGGTGGGGGGAGGGGAGTGGGTGTGGGCACCGCCACCCTGGGTGGGGGGAGGGGAGTGAGTGTGGGCACTGCCAACCCCTGCCACTCCAGGAGGGTACGGGAGTGAGTGTGGGCACTACCACCCCAGGGGTGGACGGGAGTGAGTGTGAGCACTACCACCCCAGGGGGAGACGGGAGTGGGTGTGGGCACTGCCGCCCTGGCGGGGGGAGGGGAGTGGGTGTGGGCACTACCACCCCGGTGGGGGACAGGCGAGTGTGGGCACCTGGGGCTGCCATGAGCTGGGAGCAGAGAGAGGCGGAAGCGCTCACCACTCACCACCTCGGCCAGTCTCCCTGCCTCCCTCCATCAGGGTCAGACGTGCATGTTCTGGGGGGCTGCCCTCCACGCCCCTCGGGTCGGGTGCCCGCTTTCATTGTCCGCCCCGTTCCTCTCGAGGGGCCTTCGTGAAAACCAGAAGGTGCTCCGTCTCAGGTGCTGACGGCTCTCACCAGGAGCTCTGGCCAGGATGCAAATTGAAGTCCCCCCTTTGTGACAGTGAACAGACTCTTCTTGTGAATTTCTCGTGAATAAGTCCCTCGGATTAATTCCACCTGCCAGACCTAGCACCCAAAAGACAGCAGGCTCTGTATAAAGAAACGCATCCTCTGGAAAGTAAGATTTTTATGAAGATCTGAAGGAGGGACCGGGGCCCTGGGCCGCCTCTGTGGGCCTGGCGTGCTGGAGTCTCCGCCCCGTGTGGGCGTCCCTCCCCGCGGGGCTCGGGGCTGCAGCGTGGCCTGCTTACTCCTCCGTTTCCTGAAGGCTGAGGGCTGGCGCCCAGGACCGGCAGGGCCCGAGGGCCCAGTGCTCTCACGGCCCCGCCTCACAGCTCCCCAGTCCAGCAGGGCCCGAGGATTGCCCCGTGCGTCTCAAGCCAGGGCCCGCCTGTCCCAGCCTCGCTGACCGACTCGGAGGGTCAGCGTGTCCCCGCGGCTCACGCAGTCTCTCGTGGGCACCGCGCCGACCCCCTGTGAGCCAGGCTGTGGTTGGAGCCATCGCCGCCCCCGCCCGCGGCCCCGCCGCGCCTCCTCCTGGTCGCCTGCGCCCGCGGGCGGGCGCCCGGATCCGCTGCTCGGCCTCCGCGCCGCCCCGCACCGCGACGCCGGGCGGTTCCCTCGCGACGCTCACACAGCGGCCGCCCGTGGGCCGTGGCCGCTGATCGGCTTCGAGGTGTCGGGCGCGGCGCGCCCGCGGCTGACCCTGGGATGAGCCCGGGGACGCGCTCGGCACCATTCGCGTGTTTCCTCCCTGTCTTCCCGGGTCCCTGCTGAGCGGACCCTCCTTAGAAATACGCAGAGGCCACTTTTCGTCGCCGACAGCGGCACTGGTTCAGGAGCTTTCTCGGAGGTGATGCTTGGGAGCCTCTGGCCTGTGTCTCGGGCGCCGAGAGCCTGCCACATGCTGCGTGCTGACGCCCCGGAGGCGCGGGGGCCGCGGCGCCTCCCTCGGGCCTCGCTCAGGCCCCTGCGCCCCTGGGCCGACCTTACCCTTCCTGTCCCCTCCTCTGAGTTGCACCCTGACCCCTAAAAGCAGGACGGGGAGTGTCTGAAGCAGGGATGCAAGCCGGGGACCCTATCTCCCTAACCAGGGTGCCGAGGTGCAGACGCCTGTGCAGAACCCGGGGGGCGGTCAGGGAGGGGGAGCTGCCTCCCTGAGGGTCCAGAGAGGGCTGCAGTGCTTTCCAGGCTTTGCCTTCAGAGGAGTTGATGTGGTTTGAAGATTGCTGGCAGGGCCTCCCTGTCCACTGATTAGATCTAGAAATAGCCCCCTGCTGGGAGGGCGTGAGCCTGTCTCGCCTCCATGATGGGTTTCCAGCAGCAGGGAATTTCAACTATCACAAACATGATGGTTCTTTTGGCTACAGCACTTAGAATTGCTTTTCTCCCCCAAAGTACTTATGATCTGGCATAAATTCAAGGTATTTATTGCCCCCAAAGAAGGCTGCCTAATCAGCAGAGAAGGCCTACGCTGAGACAGAAAATTCCAGGCTTCGCTCGAAACTCACATATGGGTGTGCTGTTCCAGGGCCCAGGAGTGGCCTCGGAGAATCGATACTCCTGGAATACAGGTTGGAGGGGTGTTCCTCTCACAGAAAAAAGAGATTTATTTACGCCCACCCAGCGGCACTCCGCTCCATCCCTGGGCAGAGTGTGAAATGAACAAAAGAAGCAGAGCTTTGTCAAGTTCAAGGAGAATGCCAGAAGCACCCCAGTTTTTATATTTTACATCTATTATTTTGATGTATTATTCTTACTTATTTTAAAAGACGGATTATTGGGAATAGACATAATTACTGTGGAAGCACGTGGAATACTTAACTCCATCAGCTGACTTGGTTCCAGAGATTCAGAAGGAAGTGGCCAGTTCTCCGCAGGAACTCAGAGAGTGATCCCCACCCCCGTGGGGTGACCTACCAGCCCCCGGGGACGCCAAGAGCCCCCTGCCCTCCCCAGGGCTCCTCACTTCTGAGTCTAGCATCACTGGCCTCCCCCTGCCCCCCACCATCTAAAGGTCCTTCAGGCAATTAGGAGCGAAATAACAATTTAAGATCAAATGCGTAGCATTCACTTTTTAGCGCAGAGCCTGAAACTGGTTCGCCGTTGCTGGAACCTCCACTAATGTGACATTTTGAAAAACTACGAGCTCTTTGAACTGCCTTTTAAGCTTGTCCTCTGGGCCAAGCTGCTCCCGCGAGCAGGCATCTTCAAAGGGGAGCGTGTTTGGCTCAGAAAGAGGAGGAGACATCCGCACGCGCTTTCTGCTTCCCTGACGCCCGTGTTTCCTGGCGTCGCTGCCGGTCGCCCCCTCACAGTGCGCCCTCTCCCTCAGTCCCTCTGCACGTCTCCTCCCTGGGGCGGCCCTGCGTCCGTGAGCCCCGTTCCCGCCTGGCCCCCGACCATGGCGCAGCAGGGAACAGCCCTCAGACCTCCCGAAGGCCGGGTGTGGACAGGGGCCAGACCACTCGCTCCTGCGGGCCTGGAATGGATCAGGGCTGGGGGGAGAGCTGGAGCTTGGGCGGGCGCAGGCGAATGTCCCCCGCGAGGAAGACGTGGCTGCGCCGGGTGGTGTCACGGGGGAGCTGCAGCTTCAGACACTCAGACGGTCCTTTTGCTTGCCCCCGTGCCCCGTCGAGGGGGAGGCCCAGGACGGACCCCAGGCCCCACAGCAGGGCCTGGGGCACCCTGAAGGGTCGTGGGCAACGGTGATGGCAGACCCCACCTGAGCCCAAGTACACGGAGGGACACTCATGTCGGGGGTCTGGGGGCACAAAAGTGGACAGGCCCCTGAGCCCCCAGGCCAGCTCTCCAGCTGGGCAGCAGGTGTGCACGCCCCACGCTGGCGCCTGGGGTACCCACGCTGGCGCCCGGGGTCTTCACACTGGTGCCCCGGGCCCCCACGCTGCCTACCCATGCACGGGAGTGGCTGGCCAGCCGGGAAGGAGGAAACCCTTGAGGGGCTGGTGCCTGTGGGCTCACAAAGGCTTATTTAAACCAGACACTGGTCCCCTGTAGCAGACTTGAGATCCAATGGCCAACATGGACGAGCAGAAAAGCAAGCATCAGGCCCCCTCTCCTCCCGCAAATGCCGGCGGCTGCGGGCCTCCCGGGGCCGCAGCGAGAGGAGCTCGAGGCTGGACGGAGTTGCCGGCCGAGCAGGGGCAGGGGCCCCAGGCGCGTGGACTGAGGCGCCCATCTGCGGGGCTGCTCAGCGGGGCTGGACCGTGAGAGCGGGGCTGCCCCGGGCGCTGCGCCTCCGAGGCCAGCGCCTGAGGGGACGGGCCTGCCGCATGTCCTTCATATCCATGCAGAGCCTCCGCGCGTCCTCTCGGACCCCCTCTGCCTCCCCAGCTGCCGTGGAAACAGCCAGCCCAGCGCCCTCCTTACGCTGGCCTGCTGGCTCCTCTGGTGACCACGTGTGTGCAGGCTCCCCCCACCCCAGGGCCCAGGTGGCCCGTGCCTCACGGTCTCAGCCGGGCCTCCCCGGACGCCCCCCCCGGGGTGGCGCCCCCTCCCCTGACCGCTTCCCTCACGTCCATCGCGAATTTGTCGTCGATGTTGTCGTCGGCCTCCCCTGCCGGGATGGCGCCTCCAGGAGACCAGAGCTTCTGCCCGTTTCTCCTGTGCAGCTGGTGGCTGAGGGTGGTGCTGGGGCGTGGGCCTCGGGCAGCGGGCTTGGGGAGGGTGCACGTGGGCCCCCGTCTCGGCAGAAACCTGTCGAACGTGCCACACGCCCCTCGTAGCCACAGGAAGCGGGCCGGTCATCGTCCTGTTCTCACACGTAGGACTTCACAGGCTGTCAGGAAACATCCTTAGGAGCGAAACCGACTGTTTTGAATATAACCCTCTTCCTCCGTCTCTATAGCTTCCAAGTATGTTGACTCCACCCCCAGGACCCCCCTGCAGCCCTGCCCACCCCCGCCCCCAGGACCCCTCTGCAGCCCTGCTCACCCCTGCCCCCGGGACCCCCCTGCAGCCCTGCGGGGCAGCCCCTATCTGTGGGCAGTGTGGGGCCCTAAGCCCTGCCTCCCTCTAGCAGAACAAGCATGTTTGGTCCAAGTCCAAGTTGGGTCAGGGCAGCTCGGAGGCTATTCCTCAGAGACCTTCAGGGGGTGAGGGTGGACCTGATGGATCCATACCTGCTTCTCTGCCCCGCAGAGATGCTGGGGCACATTCCACGGCCCCCAGCCGCTCCCCTTCCTGGCACTCACTCACCTTCACCTCCCCTCCTGGTCTCACCATCTCAGCTCTTTCCTGGGATCACCTCCCAGACAGTTACACACTCCCATGTCCTTATTCAGGGTCTGTTTTTGTGAAAGCAACAACCTTTCAAGTGTTTAATGCCACGGCCATGCCCGCGGCTCATGGTCAGCCTTGGCGCCCACTCAGCGGCAGGAACTACGCCTCACGGGCATGCCCCTGCTGCTGGCTGTGCATCTGGGTCACACGTTAGTACTTAGAGGCTCCTCATTTGTATACACACGTGTCACCGTGGGGATGTGCAGCATCCTTGCCTTGGGACAGGGATAGGAACGTGTGAAGCAGTGTGGAAAAAATGGTTTACAGTGTTTCTGCCCCCTGTGACCTCACTCAGCGCACAAGCGGGGTGTCCCAGCTGAATTTCCCAGGCATGGAAACCTTTCTCTGTAAGGACTAGCAGGATCTTCCTTTTTTTTGTTTAGTGTCTTAGCAGAAAGATCTATAAAAGCTCTAATGAGGGATTAGCCGGCGGATGAGACTTCAGAAAGCTGGTTGGTTATTTTACAAGAGCAAAAAGTTGATGCTTTTTTCTCCACTTTTCCTCAGGTGAGGTTGGGAAGAGCTAACCGTTCCGTCTCTGGTTCTGAGAAACAGCTGAGCGACTTCTCTCATCCTCCCCTGGCTCCGTCCCCCGGCTCGGAAGGCCGTGGCCAGCTCCAGCGGGGAGCGAGTCCTGGTCCTTCTCGCCATGGGGGCTGCACCCCACCCTGGGCCCTGTTAGCGTGAGCCCCGGGAGCGGTGTGGGGGGGTGGCGGGCGTGGTCAGGGCCGAGGCCAGGATGGGACACAGCCTGTCTGCAGTCATACTCTTTTCTGGTTGCCCTTCCTAACTGCGGACAGTGACCACAACACGCGGACCAAACGGAATGGTGCCTGCTCACGTGCCAGGCTGACCTGGGGCAGAACAGGGGCCTTAACCCACTCGGGCCCCGGGGCTCAGCCCCCATCTCGCTCTCTGCTCTGCTGACAGGCGGCCTGCACCACACTCGACACGGCCTCGGTCACAGCCCTGGGCTGCGGGGAGCCCTCTGAAGGCAGGTTCTGGCTGACTCTCCCCCGGCAGCTCGGGGCTGGGCAGCTCAGCCACCATCTGACAAAGGCCAGTGGCTTGGCAATGTATCTTCTTGACGGGAGCACCCAAGAGCTCAGAGATCCCTGTGGTGCCTCCAAGAGCATGGAGGTCGCTGGGCAGCCCCTGAGAGCTCTGTCCACGTGCAGGGTCCAGGCAGGAGGCAGGGGGTGGTGAGGGCACGGGGGCTGCTCCAGCCAGTCCTCCTCCCATCCCTGCCCAGCCGTCTGAGGCCGCAGGGGAGGTGGGCGGGGCAGGCTGACATCAGGAGTGGCTGGATTCGCAGGAAGCAGGTTAGGGAACTTACTCTCAACAAAGCAGCCCTCCAGAGTGCTGCACTCGATATGTCAGCAATTTTGGAAAACTCAGCAGTGGCTACAGGACTGGAAAAGGTCAGTCCATTTTCATTCTGATCCCAGAGAAAGGCCATGCCAAAGATGCTCAAACTGCCGCACAGTTCCACTCCTCTCACAAGCTAGAAAGGTAATGCTCAGAACCCTTCAAGTGAGCCTTCAGCAGTACGTGACCAAGAACTTTCAGATGTACAAGCTGGATTTAGAAAAGGCAGAGAAACCAGAGATCAAATTCCCAACATCTGCTGGATCATAGAGAAAATAAGAGAATTCCAGAAAAACATCTGCTTCATTGACTATGCTAAAGCCTTTGACTGTGCAGATCACAACAAGCTGTGGGAAATTCTTAAAGAGATGAGACTACCAGACCACCTTACCTGCCTCCTGAGAAATCTGTATGCAGGTCAGGAAGCAACAGTTAGAACCGGAGATGGAACAACAGACTGGTTCCAAATAGGAAAAGGAACGCGTCAAGGCTGTATATTGTCACCCTGCTTATTTAACTTATATGCAGAGTACATCATGCAAAATGCTGGGCTGAATGAAGCACAAGCTGCAATTAAAACTGCCGGGAGAAATATCAGTAACCTCAGATATGCAGATGACACCACCCTAATGGCAGAAAGTGAAGAGGAACTAAAGAGCCTCTTGATGAAAGTGAAAGAGGAGAGTGAAAAAGCTGGCTTAAAGCTCAACATTCAGAAGACGAAGATCATGGCATCCAGTCCCATCACTTCATGGGAAATAGATGGGGAAACAATGGAAGCGGTGACAGACTTTATTTTCTTGGGCTCCAAAATCACTGCAGATGGTGACTGCAGCCATGAAATTAAAAGATGCTTACTCCTTGGAAGGAAAGTTATGACCAACCTAGACAGCATATTAAAAAGCAGAAATTTGCTGACAAAGGTCCATCTAGTTATAACTGGCTTTTCCAGGAGTCATGTATGGATGTGAGAGTTGGACTATAAAGAAAGCGAGCACTGAAGAACTGATGCTTTTGAACTGTGGTGTTGGAGAAGACTCTTGAGAGTCCCTTGGACTGCAAGGAGATCCAACCAGTCCATCCTAAAGGAAATCAGTCCTGAATATTCATTGGAAGTATTGATGCTGAAGCTGAAACCCCAATACTTTGGTTACCTGATCGGAAGAACTGACTCCTTTGATGCTGGGAAAGATTGAAGGCAGAAGGAGAAGAGGGTGACAGAGGAGGAGATGGTTGGATGGCACCATGGACTCAATGGACATGAGCTTGAGCAAACTCTGGGAGATAGTGAAGGACAGGGAGGCCTGGCGTTCTGCATTCTGTGGGGTCACATAGAGTCAGACACAACTTAGCAACTGAATACCAACAACCAGGCTCACACTGGAATTTACACGCAGGATGGACCTCTGAAACAGGAAGGCAGAACCTTCCAGAACCAGTGAGGCTCTTCTGTGTCCTGGGCCCTCGGTCAGCAGGTGTTCGGTCTGTTCTGAGCCTGGTCTGGGGGCGAGCCCCAGTGTCCCTGCAGTTCTGGGCCCTGGGAGCCAGCGTGGCGGACACCACCTCTCACTGAGCTTTCTGGGTCTGGGTCGAGAGAAGCCTCGTAGATCACTGACGCTCATGTGCTTGCTGGACATCCTGGGTAAAGGAGACGCCCCTTCAGGGAGACAGCCCCCTGCAGGGCATTCGCTGGAGGCCCCCCCGCCCCGGCCAGACATGCGCTGGAGGTCTCCAGCACACGCTGGCTACCCCCCCGCAGGGCATGTGCTGGAGCCCCCCTCCCCCCGCAGGGCGTGCGCTGGAGGTCTTCAGCACACGCTGGCTCCCCCCCTGCAGGGCATGGGCTGGAGGTCTCCAGCACACGCCGGCTGGATTCACTCTCCTGGGAAGGGCTCCCCTGCTGGTTTCACGGGTTTCTTCCTGTTCAAAGCTTCTCCCCTTCCCGCCGGGCCTGCACAGCTGGGCAGAGGGGCCGCCTCCTCCCTGCCCACTCACCCGACCCTGGGCTGACCCCGGCTGCACAAGCTCCCCACCTGCCCCGGTCACAGCCGACCTCGTCTGTGGTCCCTGCTGTGTGAGTGTGAGTGGCAGGTGTGTGCGCGTGTGCCAGCCACAGAAAACTCTGCTTATAAAGAGTCCAGTTCCAGCAGCAGGACTCACCTGCTGTGGCCGCCATTTCAGTGGATGTCTCCTGACCTCACAGACACAGCAGCCAGTCCACGCTTCCCTGAGATCAGGGGGCTGATGACCGACGGAGCCCCAGGGGTTTGGGGCCCCCCTCAGGCCTTGTTCAGGCCGTCCTGTGGGTTCAGAGGGAGCCGGGCAGCAGGACCCGTGAGGCTGTGAGCTCCCCCTTCTGACAACGGGCACCGAGGCCAGGCCGGGGGCTGGTCTACCTGTGTGCCCTCCCCGCAGAGAGGCGTCTACCTGTTGGTGAGCCCCACCCAGACACACACACTTGCAGGGTGCAGTGGCCAGTCCCCAGGGCAGTCCCAGGATGACGGGGACGTGGATTTGCTGTCGGGGAGGTGGTGTCGGCGAGGCGGCTGAGCACGTGGGGTGCTGCTGGTGTGACTGAGGACTTTAACTCTGCATGTCATTTGATCCCAGGTGATTTATTGTGCAGCCTGCGGCTCCTGGTTGTGTGCGGGGGGTCTCTCGTGGGCCTGAGGACCTGGCTCATTTGCTTTAGTGCCCACGTGACCATCGTGACAGGGATGTTGCTCCTTGTGGGCCAAACCAGTAGATTTTTAAACTCTCTGTCTCACTATTAGACGTCAGATTGTCCTGCATGAGTGCTGAGGCCCACGAGGTGTGGTTGTTTTCATGAGAAAGTGACCATGTTCAGTGGATCGGGAAGATGATGTGTCTTTGGTATTGAAAAGCACTTTAATATTTGACTTTGACAAAACCTAGACATGTACCGTCCCATGTGCTGCTGTGGGAGGCCTCATACCGGCCACGCCGATGTGTGGTGCGGGCCAGACGGAGTCCGGGTCGTGCCTCGGGACAGTGTGTGGCGAGCAACCTCCTGGGTCCCCCCTCCAGGTCCACTGGGAAGGGGAAGCCCTGGCTCATGGTGCGCTGATGGGAGGGCAGGATCACAGCAGGGATGAGCCTGCAAGCCTCGTCCATCAGGAAAGTGCTTCTGATGCTCCCTGAGGATTCGGGAATTCTCAGACGACAGCAAGAGGCCTTTGATGAGCCCTGTTCAGGGTCTTGTGTGATCAGACTTGCAACTTAGAGCTCCTGCTCTGGCTTCAGAGTAGAAGAGGTGCTGGGAATGAGAACTGCTGGTGTTGGAGAAGTAAGGAGTCTGTGCAATGATCCAGGAAGGCAGGGTCACCTTCCTGGTAAGCAGAAGGTGGGAGGAGAAGGGGGGCCACCAGAGAGCAATGAGCAGAAGCTCAGCAGGTTCTGGTACGGTGAGCGGGTGTGCAGGTCAGGGCCAGGGGCCAGCTCCAGAGGCTGCAGCTGGGTCGACACGCACAGGCAGCCATGGCCACGGAGCCTAGGCTCTCGGTGTGATCTCCCAGCAGCACAGGAGAGCTCAGCCCAGTGAACCGCAGGCTCTCTTTTCTGAAAAATAACTTGAGGCAAAACACCTTTTCAGACTTCCACGTAATAGTGTCACGGTAGTAGTAAAATTCAGCAGTAGTATTAAGCATCCTCGTACAAGAAATTGTGGGAGTAAGTTAAAGTAAAGTGAATATGTTTGTGTTCACTGTAGTAATAGATACGTGATTAGTTCACTTCGGGATTGCAAAGTGTACATGTCAGAATACCACTGGTGCATGTTCCAGGGGTCACTGAACAGCTCTACAGGGAGGAAAACATATGCTCACAGATGTGACGCTAGCAACTCACAGTTATTTCTGAAGTGGTTCATGAGGCGTGACTAGAGTCCCATGATGTCTGTCCACAATGTCCAGCACGCAATCAGTGATTACTAAACTGTGGCAAAGCAGGACAACGTGACCAGCAATGAAAGAAGAACGTAGTCAGCAGACACCATCCGGAGGTGGACAGGCACGGACTTTAAAACAACCATCACAAATACACACAAGAACTGAAAAAGCCAAAATATGCTTATGGTGATTGGAGACATGGAGAAACTCAGCAGAAACGTGAGCACCATGCAGAACACCACACAGCCATTTCAGAAAACTACATGAAAAATTACAAACAGCCCCTGGATGGACTGAACTGCGGATCTGAGACTGCAGAATAAAGGATGCGCAAACATGAAGATAAACCAATGGGAAGCATCCACTCTGAAGAGCAGAGAGACACAGTGAAAACAAGGCCCAGAGCCAAGGTGATGTGTCGGGCAACATCAAGTCATCTAACAGGCACATAGGGGGAGCCCCGGGAAAGAGGAGGAGCCGGAGCAGCTCAGGAACCCCGGGAAAGAGGAGGAGCCGGAGCAGCTCAGGGGGGAGGAGAGGAGGAGCCGGAGCAGCTCAGGAGCCCCGGGAAAGAGGAGGAGCCGGAGCAGCTCAGGGGGGAGGAGAGGAGGAGCCGGAGCAGCTCAGGAGCCCCGGGAAAGAGGAGGAGCCGGAGCAGCTCAGGGGGGAGGAGAGGAGAAGCCGGAGCAGCTCAGGGGGGAGGAGAGGAGAAGCCGGAGCAGCTCAGGGGGGAGGAGAGGAGAAGCCGGAGCAGCTCAGGAGCCCCGGGAAAGAGGAGGAGCCGGAGCAGCTCAGGGGGGAGGAGAGGAGAAGCCGGAGCAGCTCAGGGGGGAGGAGAGGAGAAGCCGGAGCAGCTCAGGGGGGAGGAGAGGAGAAGCCGGAGCAGCTCAGGGGGGAGGAGAGGAGAAGCCGGAGCAGCTCAGGAGCCCCGGGAAAGAGGAAGAGCCGGAGCAGCTCAGGGGGGAGGAGAGGAGAAGCCGGAGCAGCTCAGGGGGGAGGAGAGGAGAAGCCGGAGCAGCTCAGGGGGGAGGAGAGGAGAAGCCGGAGCAGCTCAGGGGGAGGAGAGGAGAAGCCGGAGCAGCTCAGGGGGGAGGAGAGGAGAAGCCGGAGCAGCTCAGGGGGGAGGAGAGGAGAAGCCGGAGCAGCTCAGGAGCCCCGGGAAAGAGGAGGAGCCGGAGCAGCTCAGGGGGGAGGAGAGGAGAAGCCGGAGCAGCTCAGGGGGGAGGAGAGGAGAAGCCGGAGCAGCTCAGGAGCCCCAGGAAAGAGGAGGAGCCGGAGCAGCTCAGGGGGGAGGAGAGGAGAAGCCGGAGCAGCTCAGGAACCCCGGGAAAGAGGAAGAGCCGGAGCAGCTCAGGGGGGAGGAGAGGAGAAGCCGGAGCAGCTCAGGAGCCCCGGGAGAAGAGGAAGAGCCGGAGCAGCTCAGGGGGGAGGAGAGGAGAAGCCGGAGCAGCTCAGGAGCCCCAGGAAAGAGGAGGAGCCGGAGCAGCTCAGGGGGGAGGAGAGGAGAAGCCGGAGCAGCTCAGGAACCCCGGGAAAGAGGAAGAGCCGGAGCAGCTCAGGGGGGAGGAGAGGAGAAGCCGGAGCAGCTCAGGAGCCCCGGGAAAGAGGAAGAGCCGGAGCAGCTCAGGGGGGAGGAGAGGAGAAGCCGGAGCAGCTCAGGAGCCCCGGGAGAAGAGGAAGAGCCGGAGCAGCTCAGGGGGGAGGAGAGGAGAAGCCGGAGCAGCTCAGGGGGGAGGAGAGGAGAAGCCGGAGCAGCTCAGGAACCCCGGGAGAAGAGGAAGAGCCGGAGCAGCTCAGGGGGGAGGAGAGGAGAAGCCGGAGCAGCTCAGGAGCCCCAGGAAAGAGGAAGAGCCGGAGCAGCTCAGGGGGGAGGAGAGGAGAAGCCGGAGCAGCTCAGGAGCCCCAGGAAAGAGGAAGAGCCGGAGCAGCTCAGGGGGGAGGAGAGGAGAAGCCGGAGCAGCTCAGGAACCCCGGGAGAAGAGGAAGAGCCGGAGCAGCTCAGGGGGGAGGAGAGGAGAAGCCGGAGCAGCTCAGGAACCCCAGGAAAGAGGAAGAGCCGGAGCAGCTCAGGGAGGAGGAGAGGAGAAGCCGGAGCAGCTCAGGAACCCCGGGAGAAGAGGAAGAGCCGGAGCAGCTCAGGGGGGAGGAGAGGAGAAGCCGGAGCAGCTCAGGAACCCCAGGAAAGAGGAAGAGCCGGAGCAGCTCAGGGAGGAGGAGAGGAGAAGCCGGAGCAGCTCAGGAACCCCGGGAGAAGAGGAAGAGCCGGAGCAGCTCAGGGGGGAGGAGAGGAGAAGCCGGAGCAGCTCAGGAACCCCGGGAAAGAGGAAGAGCCGGAGCAGCTCAGGGGGGAGGAGAGGAGAAGCCGGAGCAGCTCAGGAACCCCGGGAGAAGAGGAAGAGCCGGAGCAGCTCAGGGGGGAGGAGAGGAGAAGCCGGAGCAGCTCAGGAACCCCGGGAGAAGAGGAAGAGCCGGAGCAGCTCAGGGGGGAGGAGAGGAGAAGCCGGAGCAGCTCAGGAACCCCGGGAGAAGAGGAAGAGCCGGAGCAGCACACGGAAGAAGAGCAACGTGCACGCCCCCCAGATCTGTGGAAAAGCAGCTCAGTGAACTCGGCGCAGAATCGGCGAAAACAGAACCAACCTAAGAAGGTCACACTGCAGCTGCTCAGATGTCAAAGCCAGAAAATCTTAAAAACCGCCGGGAGCAGAGGCACATTGCTTTCTGAAGAGGGGTGACAAGGCTGACAGGTGACTTCACTTCACCCTGGAAACAATAGAAGCCAGGAGACCATTTAACATCTTAAAAGTTCTGCGAGGGGGATAAAAAGTCAGCCCAGAGCTATACATCCATCAGAAACATTCTCTCAGATAGGGTGAAATGCAGGCATTTTCACGTCAGCTCAGCACGAGAGAATCTGCAGACTTGGACTGTGACTCTCCAAATGCCGAAGGATGCTCTTCCACTGAGGGAGGAGCCAGCAGGTGGAGACCCACCTCTGCAGGAATGGGCAGCAGGAAGTGGCGGGTTCTCAGTGACCCAGGGGCAGAGCAGGGCTCGGGACGAGGGGGCAGGGGAGCCATATGACCCTGCAGTGGAGCCGGAGGGCTCCCGCGCTCGTCTGTCCTCCCAGGAAGAGGCCATGGACCAAGGGAGGCTGTGCGGAGGGGCGGAGGACAGGGGGAGGGAAGCCTGCGGAGACGGCAGGCAGACGTCTGTCCATCTGTCCCATGCAGATGATGGCAGGGAAGACTGAGGCACAGACGGCTTGTCTGCCCAGACCCTCCTCCCTCGTTATTCCACGGAAGGAAGGATCCCACATTCACCCATTAATATTAATGCTTAAAATCTCCTTTAGTGCTTAAAAACTGATATTCTTTACAGTAAAGTCAAATACATCTTGATGGTATTTGATTCAGACCGGAATCATCAATGCCTCTGAAGATGACTGGGTACCATTCTGAGGGAGAGCAGGATGGACTCATCACAGGAATTAACTCCAGCGGGAATGTGGTGACGTTTCCATGGGGACATCCGGCTGACAAGACCCTAGCACGGCACCCAAAGTGCTGGGGGGCAGGCAACACCCCTGCCCCTTGACACATGCCCTTCCACGATGCTCATGCCGAAATGCAAAGCCTGCATCTCACACAAACGTGAATCAAGGAAAGTGAAAGTGAAGTCGCTCAGTCGTGTCCGACTCTTCGCGACCCCGTGGACTGTAGCCCACCAGGCTCCTCCATCCATGGGATTCTCCAGGCACGAGCACTGGAGTGGCTGCCATTTCCTTCTCCAGCACAGAGTAAAATAATTGACGAGCACACGGTAAAAATGCTACCATTATGAGAGACGAGGGGACCCTGAGAGCGCGTTCTTAATTGGAGGTGTTCTCTGGAAGGAATGGTGCTGAAGCTGAAACTCCAGTACTTCGGCCACCTCGAGTGAAGAGTTGACTCATTGGAAAAGAGTCTGATGCTGGGAGGGATTGGGGGCAGGAGGAGAAGGGGACGACCGAGGATGAGATGGCTGGATGGGATCACTGACTCAATGGACGTGAGTTCGAGTGAACTCCGGGAGTCGGTGATGGACAGGGAGGCCTGGCGTGCTGTGAGTCATGGGGTTGCAAAGAGTCGGACACGACTGAGCGACTGAACTGAAAGAGATAGGACCACCCAATGTGATGCGTGATCTAGGCTTTGTCTCGTCATAAAAAATGTTACTGGGATAGCTGGACAAATCTAAATAAATTCTGTTGATTAGATATTGGTACCATATCAACGTCATTTTCCTGACCTTGATAATTGTACTGTGATTATGTGGGAGAATGCCTTTGCTTTTGGAAAATACACACCAAAGTTTTTAGGCTGAAGGGATACCGTGTCTGCCTCTCAGTTGAGGATAATAAAATATAAATGTAGAGTTGGCAAGAGGGATACAGAGGGATAAACTATTGGAGGGGTGAAGGGCTTCCAGCATTCTAGCGTGATATTCTTACAACTTTTCTGTAAATCTGACACATATCAAATAACAAGAATCAGCAGAAAACCAGGGCCTCCCTAACCAGTGTCCACCAGGGGAACTGGTGGCATTCCTGATTTAGGCACCGTTTCTACAGATGGCCGTTGGCATCCCCAGGGGGCTTATTCCACCCCTGGCTGATTCCGCAATCCACAGGTCTCACATGCCCGGTATAGATGGGGTAGTGTTTGTGTACAGCCTGGGCGTGTCCTCACACACACCGGAAATCCCCTCCAGGTCACTTGTAACACCCAATACAGTGTAAGCCCTAGGTCACTAGTTGCTCATGCACGGCAAATTCAAGTTAACTTTTTGGAAATTTCTGGGACTTTTTTTCAAGCATGTTTGATCCTCGGTTGGTTAAATCTGCAGATGTGGAACCTACAGGTACAGACTGCACAGCAGAAGCCCTGGGGGGTTGCCGAGCACAGAGCCAGTCAGTGATAAAAGCCCAGTCATTCACTGAGGTTAGTTCACCAAGGCTAACCTAACAATGGACTGTAAAGAGCCCTTAGTCATGTAAAAGTGAGATTGCGTGGAATTAGCCATACACATTTTGAAAATTATTTGCATTTTGGTTCATTGATGACCCATTGAGATGTCCGTGAAGTTGCCCCCAGGGCAGCGGGTTCAGTGTTAGAATAGGTGATTTCACCCCAAGCGGACGCCTAGGCCCCTGTGAACAGGGGGGACAAGCAGTGTAGCCCCTGTTTAACCGAGATTCTCTAAGTGTCTGTTCCGCGTGTATCTGGGAGACTGGGAGCAGAGAAGAGTCCCCTGACCCCTGCTGCTTCCACTCAGGCCCCAAGCTTGCACACCCTCCTCGGCATCACGGTTTCTCTCCTGGACCTGCCTTTTTGTTGCGTGTCACACGCTGGAGAACTCCGGGAGATGGTGGAGGGCAGGGGAGGCGGGCGGGCTGCAGTCCATGGGGTCACGAAGGATCGGACACGACTTAGCAACGGAACAGCAACAACCCTCTGGAGACCCTGTCCTTTGCTCGCCCCAGCATCTTGCAGCAGTCAGAATTCTTGCAATCAGCAGAAGAGCCTGGTGTGAGCCGCCAAGTCCATTCTGAAAGGTGTCGGTCAGCCCAGAGACCCACCTGGAGAGCTGGAACCAGGCCCCACCGCCTGGAGGCACTGGGGCCATGTCCTGGTGCTATGGGCGCTGACGTTCGCGCCTCAGGGTCTAGAGACCCCCTCTTGCAGCAAGCCCCTCAGCCCCCCAGAGTCCTGGCTCCTCCACTCCCAGCCCTGGTCCAGCAGGAGGGAGGGCAGGGCTGTGCCCGCACCCTTCCGGGGAGAGGGGGAGGAAGCCGAGGTCAGGGTCGGCATCCCGACTGCTGTGCAGGGAGCTGGTCTGCCTTTTGCCCAAAGAAGCCTCTAAACACAGGGAGGCAGCAGGGATGTGGGCGACAGAGCCGTCACGTTCCCACAAGCACAGACATTTCATCCACAGGAGCCCAGTCGGCGTGCAGTCCCAGGAGACACACGCGCCTTCTGCATCTCGCTCACTTCCGTGGCCCTGGCCTCCCTGTGGACGCTCCGCCCCGGGGAGGTCTGGCCGTGAGGGGCGGCCGAGCAGAGCCCCTGCGGGAGCGCAGCGGCGCCCTGAGAGCCTCTGCGGCCCTGGGTGTGCCGCCTTCGTGATCAAAGATCAACATGTCAGGCCCGCCCTAACTGCTGCCATTTGGCACACCGCACGCCGCGAGTGTTTTAGGGTTGTGGTCAAGTGGGGCTTACGGAGGTGTTCTCAAGGGAGTGCAGACCCCACCACGTGGGCCAGGGGCCAGGCTGTGCACCCCTCTGCAGTCCCGAGGACCCCCCCACAGGGCCCCTGAGGCTCCCTCCATGGGGCCATCTGGGTTCACCCGGGGTGAAACAGCAGCTGCAACTCCAGTGCGAGTCCCTGATTCTCCCAGAGGCTCCTGGAGGCGCAGGGCGTGGGAGCCCCGCACGTTCGCCCTTGTTTGGGGCTGCGGCCCCTGGGCTGAGCCTCTGAGCCTGGATTCGGGCCTGGCCACATGGGTGGGCATGCTGTTCACCCGCCCAGGTGGACATGGGGGTGATGGTGGGTCCCTACGACATGGGTCCAGGGGACGCCTGCATCCAGGCCCTCTGAGGAAGATTGTGTGTGGCGGCAGGGACAGCTCCTTGGGAAGAGAGGTCCAAGGGTTGTGAATAAATGTGCTTAATGAGGCGGGGGGACTACAGATGGGGGATGAGGGAAGGGGCGTTCCAGGGGAAAAGTGGCCGGTCTCCTGGCAGCTCCTTGCGTTTGAGCTCAGGAATCCCTCCAGGGCCTCGACATCAGAGGAGCTGCTGAGGCCCAGAGCCGTCAGGACATTTGTCCTCAGGGACTGGGGGTCCCCTTGTACTGGCCTTTGGGTCTCCTGAGCCCATCCAGGGTCCCCCCATGAGGGGGTCCCTGTCAAAGAGGCAGGGGGAGTGGAATAGGGGTGCCTGGCTGTGGGCTGTCGGGGTGCGGAGGGAGGCCTGGGCTGAAGGCTCTTCCTTGCTTGGGATCTTCAGCCAGCCACCGCGTCCTATCTCGGTTCTCTGGCCTCTAGGTGGCCGTGGGGCGCCACTTCCTCCTGCTTCACGTTCTGGGGCACTCTGGGGACCTGAGAACATGGAACAGTGTCCTCCTCTGGCCGTGAGGACGGGCAGGCCGGTGGAGGGAGAGATGCTGGGTAAATGGGCCATAGGTGGTAACAGTGGTCACACAAGGGCAAAGACAGATACAGGAAATAAACAGGTATCAAATCCACTCGTGTGTGTCACAGATGTACTCGAGAGCTTAGCAAAGTCTCTCTTGATATGCCTTAATTATTGTGCATGTATTGAAAATTATGACAAAAGTGCAAAGTGTGTTTTGTAGGGAAATAACCCTCTCATCCCTGGGAGAAGGGGTTTATAATTACTCAGAATAAGGGAAATCTGATGAAGAACGCTTCGAATAGCTGCCGGTGTTCTTCCACTTTTTAAAAACATCGCTTCGTTTTGTCCTGATTGTTTTAGGTTCGGGTGGGGCGATTAGGCGCTTGTTTCTCGAGGCCTCGACCTGGAGCTGCCGGGAATTCAGGCTCTCCTGCGTCAAAAGTCTGCATTCTGACAAGATTGCAGGTGACCCCTGCATGCCCACAGCTCGAGAAGCCCCATCCAGGGTGACCTGCGGTCCCCACGTGCCCCCCAGGGGCCAGCCACAGAGACGGGTCCATGCGGCAGCTCCGAGCAGAGCCCGGGCAGGCCCGGATGGTGCAGGGACCACCAGGAGCAGACGTCATGGGGCTCTGACAGCAGACACAGTTGTCTAGACTTACTGGACCTGGAAGGTTCTGGAGAAGATCTAACCCCTGCAGTGAGGTCTGGCCCCCAATGGCTCATGAACGTCGGCGCGTGCCCTTTCGAGCCTCAGCTGCCTTGTTCTCATCACCCAGCGAGCGTGAGGCCCACGCATCCTCGTTCATTGCAGCTGGACGAGCTGAAGGGTAGGGAGTGCAGCTCGGCATCCTGACGCAGGGCTTCTTACCCTGGTGGCACCCTGTATAGCTGGGGCACCTCTCCAGGCCTGGAGAGCCCACACTCATCTTCTTTTGGGCTCAGGAACGGAAATGGCCATCATGGGGCGGGGACACTTCTGCTGGCTGCGACTCGGGACCACACACGGGGCCTCTATAGGCCCTCCTGGGATGGGGGTCCCGGGGTCGGAGCCGCGGTCATGGAGGAGCCGCTGCCCCCACCCCGGGCCGCTCGCCTCACAGCTTCAATGGAAGAAGACGCCTCTGCACCGAACCTGGGATTCTTCCTTATGATGCTTCGTCTGAGAGCTCCCCTGTCAGGGAAAAGGAGGACTAACGGGAGGGTGTCCCCCCAGGAAGCCCCCCAGCTTTCCCGACCCTCTCTGTGCTCTGGTCCTGCCCCTGGTGAGGAGGGTCCCTGCCAAGACTGGGGATGCTCTGAGCCCCCAGCCCCTTTCCAACGTGACCTTTATGACAGGGTTTCTCCTCTCGGGCCATGGGGCCTGAAGAGGTGCCACTGGAACCAAAACTGTATTCAGATGGTTCACCTTAACCGAGAGGCTGGAGCCCAGTACTTCCACGTGTCAGGGCCCTTTGCAGAAGTGACCGCTTCTCTAAGTTTCTGCGTTTTGTCCATGGTTGAGGGGCTGAGAGTCAGGCCCTCTGAGGTCTGGCTCTGCCCCAGACACTGAGCTCAGATGCTTCAGAGCTTGGTCCTGGCCTCAGTCTGGACCAGCTGGACTGCAGGGACGATGTGATGATGTTCTCGGCGGTTCCAGCTGTGTGGGGGGCAGGTCCCGCACCCCCACCCTCCGCAGAACCGCTGGCCTCCCCAGGGTACAGCCGGCGTCTTGCCTCGCCCGCCCCCCAGCCCCACCGGCTCCCGGCCTGGACACACCCTGCTGCTCTTGCCTCAGTCTCAGGCAGTAACGAAGCGCCAGCTGCTCCCGCTACACCCACGCCGGCTCATAGGAAGGTTCCCGGTGGCTTATCTGATTTTTATAGCTTGGGGTTAAAGAATTTCCCAGTGGAACTGCTCTAATATTGAGCTCTGCAGCGTGCTGGAATAAAGATGAAAAACCCAGAATGATGTTTTATTTATAGACCCGCATTGAAACACACACCGTTTAGGCTACATTTCACGTGAGGCCCTGGTGACAAATACGCATGTCCATCTGAGTCAGCAGTCTCTGGGGTCTTTATTAGCATTGCTTTGTGGAGAGGGGTTTTAACCGCCAGTGATGGGAGACCCTGGGTCAGCTGGGCCCAGGGCGCCAGTGCTGGTGGCACCACTCATAATGAAGCAGAGCAGAGAGATGTTTGTGAGCGAGGGACCCGTGGATGCGCCGCGTTGCTTGGACTCGGGGACGCAGTCAGCTGAAATATTGAAAATGTTTCCCCACTCGGCTAATGCCAGCACGGCACACACAGGGCATCAGCCCCCTCGCACGGCCTCCGAGGCTTGGAGCGAAGGACGTAGCCCAACGCTGATGCTGCTCCCTGCCCAGGGAGGGGGCCCCCGAGCGGGCATCTGGGCAGCTGTCTTCGGCAAGAGCAGAGGGTCGCATCGCAGCCAGCGCCTGGCCATGCGCGAGAGTCTTCTCCGGCTCTGCTGGTAATCTCCTCTGCAACCTCAGTTTCCCAGGGGTGACTGGGTGCTGCCCGCCCCGGCCTCTCGTGCAGCAGGACCGTGGCCTAGAGGCCTGTTTTCATCTATGCTGCAGGTCAGCGTGTGCAAGGGCCCCAGGGCACGGGGCGAGGAGTCGGCCGGGACCCAGCCTCTGCAGGGAGCGCCCCCACTGCCCCGCCACCTGGTTTTAAAAAATTAAAAATCCTGTATTTGAGATGTTAGACACCGAACAGCAGTCAGTTGGGGTGGAAAAATAATAATCGCTCTTCAAGATTCCCCCAAACTTCCCTCTGCGGTGATCATCTTTTTCTGAGAGGACGCCCTTTTCCTGAAGTCCTTAAGATGTTTGAGTGTCTGCCCAGGGCTGTCTGCACTTCACACACCAACAGCTGCCCCCATGTTGGGCTTTCAGGCTGGTTGTCCCCGCTCCCTCAGCATCCCTGCTGTGCACACCCAGCACTGGCTGGCGCACGGGTCGTGCCTGATTATTGATTGAAGCCAGCTTGCAGCAGGGGTCACTCGTCGTGCCGAATGTTCTGTGGGTTTGAGAAGCGTCTGTTGCCGTGTCTCCCCTTTCCGGCGTCCTGTAGAGCCTTTCCCTGTCCTATGGAGCCTCTGTGCTCCGCAGTTCATCCCCCACCCAACCCCGACACCCACTGGTCTTTCTGCTCCATAGTTTTGCTTTTTCCAGAACGTCATATAGTTGGGATCTGTGTAGCTTTTTCAGACTGGTTTCTTTCACCTAATGATAGGCATTTACGTTTCCTCCACATCTTTTCAGGGCTTGATAGCTCATTAGATTTTAGCGCTGAATAATACTCCGTTGTCTGGATGGACCACAGTTCATTTGTCCCTTCACCTTCAGAAGCACATCTTGGTTGCTTCCAAGTTTTAGCATCAGTTGTGAATAAAGCCGCCATCGACATCCCTGTGCAGGCCCTGCGTGGGTATGGTGTTCAGCTCCTTTGGGGGGATATCAAGGAGTGGGATTGCTGGATTGTCTGATAAGATTACGTTCAGTTTTGTAATTGACTGAAAAACTGTCTTCCAAAGTGGCTGTGTCGTGCCAAGTCACTTCAGGCATGTCCGACTCTGCAAAACCATGGACTGTAGCCCGCCAGGCTCCTCTGTCCATGGATTCTCCAGGCAAGAATCCTGGAGTGGGTTGCCATCTTCTTCAGAGTGGCTGTCCCGTTTTGTGTTTGCACCAGCAGCGGGGGCTCCTGTCACTCCACGTCCTTACCGGCGTTCGGTGTTCGCAGGCTCACATTTGGCCTTTCTGGCGGGTGTGTGGTGGTGCCTCGCTGCTTTAGTTTGCATTTCCCTGACGACGTGTGACACGGAGCATCTTTTCACAGGTGCTTGTTTACTGTCTAGCTGCTTTGTTGAGGTCTGTTCAGGTCATTTGTACACTTTTAATTAGGTTGTCTCCTTACTATTGAGTTTTAAGAGTTCTCTGCATACATTTTTAAGGTACTTGTATGTTTTGTATATACATACATCCTGTGTCAGATATGACTTTTGAAATTTTTTCTAGCTTTTCTTTCCATTCTCTTCAGTGTCTCTTGCAGAAGTTCCTAACTGTAATGAAGTCCCATTTATAGATCATGCTGTTCATGTTGTGTCTGAAAAGTCATCACTGAGCCCCAGGTCACCTATGTCTTCTCCTCTGTTACCGTCTAGAGGTTATTTAGTTTTACAATTTACATTTTCTTCTCTCATTGGATTAATTTTCGTAAGAGGTGTGGGTCTGCCCGGAACCACCCTGTGCGCATGGTCGACAGTTGCCCCTGCCCCCCCCCAGTTAGGGGCTGGCCCTCCGCCACGAGCTGCCCTGGCCCCTTTGTCTGAGGTCAGCCGCCCCCTCCTATGCAACTCTGTAAGTGCAGAGATGAGATGGGCAGTCCTGGAGTGGCCCCACCGGCCCTGTCTGTCTGCAGTGTCACGCTGAAGCCAGAAGAGGTCAGCTGGGCCATGGGGCCGTGAGGCCAGTCCCCAGGCTGCCCTCGGCCGCCAGGGGCTCCAGCCCCAACCGCTCACTCCACAGGCTCCCATGCCAGCTGCACCCCCGAGAGGAGCCGAGCAGGGTCATTCACTCCACGGTGTTCAGAGCTGTTACTGACCCAAACTTGGGTATGCTCACCCAGCCCAATAAAGCCCTCCTGCCCCTGCGTGATGGTGAAGGAAAGGGCAGCATTATTGCAGGGCCTGGCAAGGAGAATGGGCAGCTCGTGCTTAAAAGGCCTGAAGGCTTTGGGGAAAGATTCTTAAACATCCGGTGCAGGAGAGGGCTTCAAGGTGTGTGAGCAGGTTGTGGGCATCCTCCTGGCTGTTTGGTGGTGACGGGATCGAGGGTCAGCGTTCCCAAACCTCTGCTTCCACCCCGACTGAGGTCTAGTGCTGGTGGGCAGCATGCAGTTGGCTTCTTCCACCTGGTGGCGGTGTCAGTAGCTGCAGACAGCTCAAAGGACCGGGCTCAGAAAATTATCTGCAGCCCTGGAGGAGGTGCCAGAGGCCCTTGGCGTTGCTCGGTGGCTACACTCCTATTATTTTGTCTTGTTTGACTCTTTTCCTTTCTTTCTGCATTTTCTCACTTCTCTTGTTTATTCTTTGACTAAAATTTTCCTGCAGACAAAAGGCAGATGGAGTGCGTGGCGTGGGCCGCCCGTCCCGGGAAGACCTGCTCGGTTTCAGAGCCGCTCTGCCTCCTCAGTCTGGGCCTCGTGCTTATCCTGGAGGAAGTTTCTTTGACAGTCTTTTCTATTTCTTCAGAGTTTCTCTCTTCATACTTGACCAGTTTAGTAATTTATATTTTCTTTCTTCATAGTTCCATTCCTTATGAGTTCTGATTTTTTTATATACTAAGTGGTATCATTAGCTTACAACTCTCAAATTTCCACTGTATCTGTGTTTATGTTTTATTTTCATTATCAATTTTTCGTAATTTTTGGATTAGGGGTATCTTACACTGCCATGTTAGACTTCTAGTAAGAGCTTTTGTGTCTTCCTCCCTAAAACCAAGTTCTTGGATTCATTCATCAGTCCTGTTTCCCTTCGATGATTTATTAATTTATCATTTTATTACTTGTTTCTGCTTCTTCCCTCAAGTTTCAGCTATTTCACTTTTGACTCCTTAATTCGGATGCCTGGTCTATTGTGCCCTTCATTTCCTACGTGACAGTGGAGGTGGCGGTGGTCCACCCGCTGTGGCAGCTCCACAGTTCACACTTGCCGGGACCTCACCATCATTGTTTCCTGTGTGTCCAGTAACCACAGCTTTGATTTATTCTCTAACCTAAGAGTTATTGAAGAGCGTACTTTTCCGTGCCCAGCTGATTAGAGAGTTTATTTCCTGTTGCTGTTCATTTCTAATTTTATTAGGTTATGCTTGGAGATGCAAGTTTTTACTCTGGGGGTACCATGAAGACCTTCTCTGAGACCCAATATCTTTCCAGTTATGACTTTGATTTTATTCCAGGGAGTCTGCCCAACTGCTCCTGAGCTATTTTTATTAATTGGGTTATTAAGACTCTCTGTGTGCCCCTTGGGTTGGAGACACCAGTTTCGAGTCTGGCTGCTCTTTGCCCAGGGCCAGCGGATGGCACCTGCCCCGGGGGCTGCCCCCAGGGAGTGTTGTGCTGGCAGAGCGCTGGGCTCTGCTCCCGGGCCTCTGAACCGTCAGTCAGAGCTTCCGTCTCTGAGTCTGAGCAGGAGTCTGTTCTTTATTATTTCAGCCTTTTGTTTTATTTCTTGGCACATGCTGGTTCATGAATACTATGCCTTCATTCGGGACTTGTTGTAACATTAATATGCGGTTACCTTATTTCACTTAAAAACGTATACATGGCCTTGATGTTAGTGCCGTGACCACTGCTTCATTTGTTTATATTTGCCTCATTTTTCTACTCTTTCTGAACTGCTGTTTTAGATGGGCTTTCTGTAGATAACATATAGTTAGGCCTGAGTGAGAGGATTTGTCCTTGTGTAATCTAACCTCTTTGCATCGACTGTCATAGTGAGATATATACATGACTCTGTTTCATGCTCTCCCTTTCTGTGCCTCCTCCCGTCTCTTATTTCATTCTGCCACGTAGGTTGCATTGGTTTCATATTGTTCCCAAGTGAGTTGGAGATGACAGTCACTCTTTTATGTTTTTTAGACTTTTCAAAAACCATTTTGATCTGCATATTTCTAATTATCAACTTCAGGAATTTAGCTAATTCTCTCCTCTTAGGAAGGCACTTGAGGCCCTGTGACTCCCCCATTTTGTGATGTGGAGGCCTGACTTAACTTCACGTTCACCTTATCAAAAGCGTGTCTTTACCAGTGTCTGTGCACCAGCGAACAAAAATACAGTGAAAAGTATAAGAAAGTTCCAACAGTGTCTCTGAGGGGAAGGCTCCTGTGGGGGCAGGTTAAAGCCTGATGGCTGAGAATCGATCAGAAAGATGTGTTGATGAGGGAATGTGGCTGTTTAGATACCTTATAATAAAAACACCTTTGTCAGATTTCACTGAAATTTGCTTTGGGAAAGCCAATTACACAGTGAAATTGGTGGAAAATCTTATTATTATGAGCTCCTAGCCCTTGCTCTACCTGCTTTAATGTCTAGAGATGAACGGCAAGAAGGCAAGCCTCCATCTCTCCTGAACACCAGGCCCCTCCTCCCTCATCACTTTTATTGGACTCTCAGTTTGCTGGGACCCACGCATGGAAAATTGTTGAAGATAAACATTGTATTTTAAATTACTGCAGGCAGCCAGGCAGCCTGGAAAAAATCATTTGAACAAATTGAAAACTGAAATGTTGATATCAGATATTAAATTAATGTAAGTGAGATTGAAACAATATCTAATTAAAATAATTTGAAAAATGAGTTGGAAATTGAAGCTGACATAGCTTTTACCAGCTTGTCATTGTCATCGCCGTGCAATGAAGCTCTGTCCCCACCAAAGCCCAGCCTCTCCTGGGAGACCTCACGGGACACCCGGCAGATAAGAGCCTTTTTACTCAGTCGGGGCTGGAAGGTGAGGCTGGGAGGACCTTCCTTGGGACCCCACGGCAGGGGCTGGCATCGGGCTGTCGTCCCCAAGGGAGGATGGCTCTAGGAGGCCCACTTGGCACTTGAGACTGAATGTGTTCAGCACTCCGCTTCGCACGGGGCGGTAGGCAGAGGAGGGCGGGTCTGGACTGCGGACTGGAGGCCCGAGCTCCGAGACGCAGGGGCCCTGCAAGCAGGCTCGGGTGCGCCGGCACTCTGCTCCGGGAGCTGGGAGCGCCCCGAGGTCGGGGTGCCACGGCCGCTCACCACCTGAGGCCGGGGCAGGGCTGGTGCTCTTCAGGCCTCTCAGCAGCTGCTTGGGACCGTCCGCATCCTCTGCTTGTGAACAAACGGTGACGGGGCGGGAGCCGAGCGCTGCACTGGAGCACGTGGTTCTTTCTGATCTCAGTCGTCCTCAGGCCAAAGATGACCAGGGGTAAGGACAGCCTGGCTGAGTGCCAGCGGCCTCACTGAGGGCCTGGAAGGATGAGGTCCAGGGGTCAGGACAGCCTGGCTGAGTGCCCACGGCCTCACTGAGAGCCTGGAGGGGTGAGGTCCAGGGGTCAGGACGGCCTGGCTGAGTGCCCTCGGCCTCACTGAGAGCCTGGAGGGGTGACGTCCAGGGGTCAGGACGGCCTGGCTGGGTGCCCACGGCCTCACTGAGGGCCTGGAGGGATGAGGTCCAGGGATCAGGACAGCCTGGCTGAGTGCCTGCAGCCTCACTGAGCACCTGGAGGGGTGAGGTCCAGGGGTTAAGACGGCCTGGCTGAGTGCCCACGGCCTCACTGAGGGCCTGGAGGGGTGAGGTCCAGGGATCAGGACGGCCTGGCTGAGTGCCCGCAGCCTCACTGAGCACCTGGAGGGGTGAGGTCCAGGGGTTAAGACTGCCTGGCTGAGTGCCCACGGCCTCACTGAGAGCCTGGAGGGGTGAGGTCCAGGGGTCAGGATGGCTTGGCTGAGTGCCCACGGCCTCACTGAGAGCCTGGAGGGGTGAGGTCCAGGGGTCAGGATGGCCTGGCTGAGTGCCCTCGGCCTCACTGAGAGCCTGGAGGGGTGACGTCCAGGGGTCAGGACGGCCTGGCTGGGTGCCCACGGCCTCACTGAGGGCCTGGAGGGATGAGGTCCAGGGATCAGGACAGCCTGGCTGAGTGCCTGCAGCCTCACTGAGCACCTGGAGGGGTGAGGTCCAGGGATCAGGACGGCCTGGCTGAGTGCCTGCAGCCTCACTGAGCACCTGGAGGGGTGAGGTCCAGGGGTTAAGACGGCCTGGCTGAGTGCCCACGGCCTCACTGAGAGCCTCGAGGGGTGAGGTCCAGGGGTCAGGATGGCCTGGCTGAGTGCCCACAGCCACACTGAGAGCCTGGAGGGGTGAGGTCCAGGGGTCAGGATGGCCTGGCTGCGTGCCCATGGCCTCACTGAGAGCCTGGAGGGGTGAGGTCCAGGGGTCAGGATGGCTTGGCTGAGTGCCCACAGCCACACTGAGAGCCTGGAGGGGTGAGGTCCAGGGGTCAGGACAGCCTGGCTGAGTGCCTGCAGCCTCACTGAGCACCTGGAGGGGTGAGGTCCAGGGGTTAAGACGGCCTGGCTGAGTGCCCACGGCCTCACTGAGAGCCTCGAGGGGTGAGGTCCAGGGGTCAGGATGGCCTGGCTGAGTGCCCACAGCCACACTGAGAGCCTGGAGGGGTGAGGTCCAGGGGTCAGGATGGCCTGGCTGAGTGCCCACAGCCACACTGAGAGCCTGGAGGGGTGAGGTCCAGGGGTCAGGATGGCCTGGCTGAGTGCCCGCAGCCACACTGAGGGCCTGGAGGGGTGAGGTCCAGGGGTCAGGACGGCCTGGCTGAGTGCCCACAGCCACACTGAGAGCCTGGAGGGGTGAGGTCCAGGGGTCAGGATGGCCTGGCTGCGTGCCCACAGCCACACTGAGAGCCTGGAGGGGTGAGGTCCAGGGGTCAGGATGGCCTGGCTGAGTGCCCACAGCCACACTGAGAGCCTGGAGGGGTGAGGTCCAGGGGTCAGGATGGCCTGGCTGAGTGCCCGCAGCCACACTGAGGGCCTGGAGGGGTGAGGTCCAGGGGTCAGGACGGCCTGGCTGAGTGCCCCCAGCCTCCCTGAGAGCCTGGAGGGATGAGGTCCAAGGGTCAGGATGGCCTGGCTGCGTGCCCATGGCCTCACTGAGGGCCTGGAGGGGTGAGGTCCAGGGGTCAGGACGGCCTGGCTGAGTGCCCGCGGCCTCACTGAGAGCCTGGAGGGGTGAGGTCCAGGGGTCAGGACAGCCTAGCTGAGTGCCCCGAGCCTCCCTGAGAGCCTGGAGGGGTGACAGCCAGGGGTCAGGATGGCCTGGCTGAGTGCCCCGAGCCTCCCTGAGAGCCTGGAGGGGTGAGGTCCAGGGGTCAGGACAGCCTGGCTGAGTGCCCGTGGCCTCACTGAGAGCCTGGAATGACTCCACCTGTCTCTGAGCCAGCTGCTCTGGGGTTGGTCAGGCCCAGGCAGCTCCCCTAATTGTAGAAGAGAGACTCAGGAACGTGCAGGTTGGGTGGAAGGACCTTGTCCAGACTCTGCATGACATGGAGTGCAGCAGCTACTGACTCCCCGCCCCACAGCCCACACAGGCGCCCCTGCAGCAGGCCACACACGACACCGAAGAATCCGAGCATGTAACAAGCGTTTACCTGTAGTGATGTTCAGTGTAACATACCCTGGCTCGGGATGATCCCCTGGAGGACAAGAAGGCAGCCTGCTCCGGTGTTCTTACCTGGAAACTGCCATGGACAGAGGATTCTGGTGGGCCAGAGTCCATGGGGTTGCAGAGGCAGACGCAGCTGAGTGAGCACACCCGCCCCCCATTGCCCGTTGCCTGCAGTGGCACGCCTCGTATCTGCCATTCCCGCCACTTTGCTCAAAGCCCGCTAACCGGAAGCTGTCAGTGCAGGGGTGGCGGCCTCCCAGAGGGTGGCTGGAGTTTCTCCGCTTCATCGTTGCGCCCAGAAAGCCAGGTACTGGGACTAACCCTCGTTCAGAAAGCAACAAAAATGCCAACATGTCAATCTGCAAAGATGGCAAGCACATTAGCGATCTGGCAGACTGAGTGAAAACAGTAAGCTGAGGCGTGAGGGACACTGATGTTGACCTTCATCTTAAGAGGACTTTTCAAAGCAGGACGCACTTGAACTGTAGCGTCTGTGACCCTGGAGACTGTGGAGGGCAGGAGGAAGACCCAGGGTGGGACTAACCCAGAAGGGCGGTGAGGACCCACACAGGCCGCCGGGGCCACCCCAGAGCCACCGGGCGACATGGCCCCCATCCGCTCAGTCTGAGCCCATGTGGTCACCAGGTGTGAGGGTGGTGCGGAGCAGGCCCAGCCCCGAGGGAGCACTCCCAGCCCCAGGGGGCAGGCCCAGCCCCAGGGAGCACGCCCAGCCCCGAGGGAGCATCCGTCCAGCTGCACGCCACCTGCTGGCCACAAACCCAAAGCACACATCTCATTTTAGACTGGGGCCCCAACTGAGTGGGCTTCCAGAAGCCTGAAAGAAGGAAGTGCAAATCCTCTGGAGGAACGCTGCTTTTTCTCTGTCCTCAAAGCAGTCCCATAGTTAAAACCTCCAGAAATAGGAATTTCAGAACATGCTGGAGAATAAGACACCATGAGAAAGGTTGCCTGCAAGCACAGTCAGAATGAAACCTCGGACACTGACTAGGAGAATTCTTAGTGAACCCAAGGATCTTAGTCTGTTTGTAGGAATACAAAAGGAAGTTAACACAACCCGAAGATCAAGAGTCTTAATAATGACCAAAGATACTTTTTAAAATGAAAAGTACAATTATAGAAATTTTAAACACAGGAGGTGAGTTTAACGCCAGATTAAATGTAATTGCAGAGGGGATTCATAAACTAAAAGATAGAGCGGACTAAATTATCCAGAACGCAGCCTAGAGAGAGGGAAAGAAATGGAAAGCATGTAAAGAAAAGAAAAAGGTAAGTATTCTTTGCAGAAAGTGATCAAGCTTCAGTGTTTGAAGATATAATGGCTAAAGAATCACGTCACTGATGAAAGACATGAATCCTCAGATTCAAGAAGTCTAGTGGAGTGAAAAAGAATTCCACGTGCAGACTCATAACAGAGAAACTGCAGGACACCCGAGACAAAGAGGTCTAACAGTGGCCAAGGAGAGAGACAAGCAACGCAGGGAAGGAAGAGAGCCCGCCTGCAGCTGATGCCTCAGCAGCTGGGAGGAGACTGGGCGGCAGAAGTGCCGTGCCTATATCGCTGCAGGGGAATTGCGTCCACCGAGAACTGTACTGGACCTCCCTGGTGACCCAGACAGTAAAGAATCCGCCTGCAAGGCGGGAGACCTGGGTTCCATCCCTGGGAAATTCCATGGACAGAAGAGCCTGGTGGGCTATATAGTCCATGGGGTTGCAAAGAGTCAGACACGTCTTAGCAACTAAATAATAAATACAGCAAGAAAGAGAGAGAAACAATATATATCAAAATACAAATTTTAAAGCTATAATGCTTAATGCATAATAGAAATACCAAAGTATGTTTTAATACCTGGGAGTTTGCATTTAAATCTGCAAGTTGAGGGAAATTTATTGTTTTAACTGTGTTAGAAAAGAAAGAAAAATTAAATAACTGAGTCTTTAAGAAGTTAGAAAAAAAAGAACAGAATAAACCCAAGTAAAGTGGAAGGAAGGAAATAATAAAGATAGAAGCAGAAATGACTGAAATAGAGAAAAATATAAAATGGAGATATAAAATATAAAAAATGTTTTATAAAAAGCAGAAGTATTTCTTTTTGGAAAAAAACTGATAAAATCTCCATTGTAAATGGTCAAGATAAAAGAAAAGAAGCAAAAACTATATTGGGAGGCTTCCCTTGTGGCTCAGCGGGTAAAGAATCTGCCTGCAGTTCAGGAGACCTGGGTTTGATCCCTGGGTTGGGAAGATCCCCTGGAGAAGGGAAAGGCTACCCACTCCAGTATTCTGGCCTGGAGAATCCCACAGACTGTTTAGTCCATGGGGTCGCAAAGAGTCAGACACGACTGAGCAACTTTCACTTTCAACTTTCAACTTCATATTGGGAGTCAAAAGTGGAATGTAACTGCAGATGCTTTACTGTATGAAAGGTTAGCAAGAGGGTTAACAGTGTTGTGACTCTTTGCTCAAAAACTTAGATACCATGACCAAAATAAAGAAATAGAAAGGCTGTGTATTGTCACCCTGCTTTTTTAACTCAATATACAGAGGACACCGTGCAAAATGCCTGTCTGGATGAATCACAAGCTGGATCAAGATGTTTACCTACTAACTTCATTTCTTCTTTGGTTATAGGATTGTTCTTGTTCAGTTGCTAAATCATGTCTGACTCTTAGCACCTCCATGGACTGCAGCATGCCAAGCTCCTCTGTCCTTCACTATCTCCTAAAGTTTGCTCAAATTAATGTTCATTGAGTCAGTGATGCCATCCAACCATCTCATCTTCTGCTGTCCCCTTCTTCTCCTGCCTTCAACCTTTCCCAGCATCAGGGTCTTTTCCAGTGAGTCAGTTTTTCACATCAGGTGGCCAAAGTATTGGAGCTTCAGCATCAGCGTCAGCATTAGTCCTTCCAATAAATATTCAGGGCTGATTTCCTTTAGGATGGACTGGTTTGTTCTCCTTGCTGTCCAAGGGACTCTCAAGAGTCTTCTCCAACACCACAATTACAAGCATCAATTCTTTGGTGCTCAGCCTTCTTTATGGTTCAAATCTCACATACATACATGGCTACTGGAAAAGCCATAGCTTTGACTAGACAGACCTTTGTTGGCAATGTGATGTCTCTGCCTTTTAATATGCTGTCTAGGTTTGTCATAGCTTTCCTTCCAAGGAGTCTTAATTTCATGACTGCAGTCACCATCCACAGTAATTTTGGAGACCAAGAAAAGAAAATCTGTCACCAGTTTTTCCCTTTCCATTTGCCATGAAGTGATGGGACCAGATGCCATGATCTTACAAGCCAGCTTTTCCACTCTCCTCTTTCACCCTCATCAAGAGGCTCTTTAGTTCCTCTTCGATTTCTGCCATTAGGGAGGTGTCATCTGCATAACTGAGGTTGATGTTTCTCCCCGCAATCTTGATTCCTCTGTCCTTCCACTCTCTCCTAGAGTTTGCTCAAACTCCATTGAGTCTGTGATGCCATCTAATCATCTTATCCTCTGCCGTCCCCTTCTCCTCCTGCCTCAGTCTTTCCCAGCATCAGGGTCTCTTCCAGTGAGTCAGCTCTTCACATCAGGTGGCCAAAGTATTGGAGCTTCAGCTTCAGCATCAGTCCTTCCAATGAATATTCAGGGTTGATTTCCTTTAGGATTGATTGGTTTGATCTTCCTACAGTCCAAGGGACTCTCGAGAGTCTTCTCCAACACCACAGTTCGAAAACATCAGTTCTTTGGCGCTCAGCCTTCTTTATGACCCAACTCTCACATTTGTACTTGGCTACTGGAAAAACCATAGCTTTGACTATACAGACCTTTGTGTAATGATTTAAAGACATACACTTCCTAAATTATAGCATATTTATTTATAAATGTATTTTCTTCCCTTTGTTTCGCAAAATCACTGACAACATTGTTTAAAAAAGATTTTCACAAAATCTATGCGCTTCCCAAGTGGTCCAGTGGCTAAGATGCCATCCTCCCAGTGCAGGGGCCCTGGGTTCAATCCTTGCTCAGGGAACCAGATCACATGTGCCACAACTAAAGGGTTTGCATGTCACAAGACCTGTTGCAGCCAAATAAGTGAGAAACAGCAAAAATCATTTTCAAAAAATCTGTGCATTTCGACAGAAATAATCCAGCTGTAATTGCACACACTGTATACAATGTGAAACTATTTTCATCAAAAATATAAGATACATGTGAAATTGCAAATTAAAATTATATCCCTTCAAAAAGACATTTTAAAAAGTTAAAGTGAAATATTAAGTTATAAAATAAAATATAATTAATAAGTAAGAAAGCTTTAAATCTAAAGTGTTTAAATAAAGCTGAATTTTTATCCTGTTTTTGAAACTGTAATCGAATTGTAGTCATTTTATAAAAATAAAGTGTGGGAAGTTCAACTTCAACATCCATCTAGTTGCCAGTACGATGAGCCGGGGGCCTGATGAGTGACATTCCGCCCAGACAGACAAACAGAGACGGACAGATGCCCTTCCGGTTGCGAAACGCTTCTCGGCCGCGCAGACTGCGTGATGGCCCACAGGGACCTGCAGAACTTGCAGAACCACAAACCGAGGTGCTGGGAAATGAGAGCGGGCTCAGCCCCACAGGCGGGAAGGCTTTGCTTTCTGGCTGAGGGGCAGGATGGAGAAGTCAACTAAGGTGTGTCTTCTCCCCCCAGCTCTCTTCCTTGACATGCAGACCCGCCCCAGCTCAAAGGCTTGTGGGGTTGGGATGAGCAGACAGGACAAGCAGGGTGTGGCCCCTGCCCAGGCCTGCAGCTTGGCCAGATGGCCCCTGCTGACGCCCGCACCTGTGCTCGCGCCCTTCGGGGCCCCGACCCTTGCCCTGGGGTCTGCAGGTGGACTCGCTGCTGGGGCCCCAGCCTGTGCCTCGCTGGGCCCGAGACGGAGGAGGGGCCCCTCCCAGGGCTGGGCCTCCTCGAGTCCTTGGGCAGGCAACTCGCAGCTCCCCTGGGGCCTGGGGGGGACTGCTGCTCACCTGGGCCCCCAACTCAGAGCCGAGGGGGAGGCCAGGCTCCCAGAACTGTGGCATCAACTTTCCTACCAATCCGCCCCCTTCCCAGGCCTAGCTTCGCCCAGCAAGTTCTGAGCAGCTGGCATCTCTAAGGAAAGGCCCAGTCCCTCCCTGGGCTGCTGACCAGAGGCCGTGCCGCTTTCAGCAAGGCTGGTGCCGGGGCAATGGGTCCAGTCAGTGTCCCAGATGCTCTGGGCTGTTCACTTCTGCAGAGGCCGCTGGTAGGAGCCGGTGCAGAGTGACGCGTGTCTCCTCGGGCAGACGAACACAGGCGTGCGGATCCGCACCTGGGAGCGGCACCTCTGTCTCTGCCAGAGCCTCCCTGAAGCGGCGGGTCCCCCGTCCACCCGCCGCCCAGCCCCGCTCCCCTCCTCCCACTTTCTAACGGGCGCGGTCATTAAGTTGTCCCTGTAGCAATTTAGATCACAGAAGAGACTTCTGCACATCCTTTCAGGTTAAAATCACGAGGATAAAGAAGGAGGCAAAATTATTCCACTGTAGCTACGTGCTTAATTATATGGAATGCTGCATAAATTGTCAAGTGCGAAGAATTATTCTGATAAATTAAAATACTAATTAAATAGGCTATTGCGGAGTTTTGAGAACATTGTGGGGTTCTGCTCCTCCAGGTAATTTGCATATCCTTCATCTAGCGAATTTAATTTTAAAGGACTTCTTTTTGTGTTTGGAAACCCTTTTTGTCTCCTGTGAAGATAAGAATGGGCTTTATGCATTGTTCTCGCCTTTATTAAAGCAGCGTCTCCCGGAGTCTCTGCGTCCTGGCCTGCTGGCGCTCACACCCACCAGCGCAGGGTCCACGTTTGGCCATAAAAATAACCTGGAGCCGACATCCAGCAGGACATCCAGGCCCAGCAGGGCTCCTCTGTCCCCTCGAAAGGCTCCAGCCCCGCCTGGGAGTGGAGATGAGCTCCATGCCCCGTGGAGGGTGAAACTCATCTCCCTTGTGTCTCCAGGGGGAGCTGGGCAGGGGGCACATGGGGGTCGGTTCCCGGGAGCCAGGTCTGGATGCCTGACGGAGCTCAAGGCACACGTCTGGGTGAGGGACACGATGTGTGAACACGTGAGATCCCCTCCACTCGGCAGAAGGGACGCATGAGACAAAGTCCATGCAGCTGGGCCAGGAAGCCTTGGAGCAAACGGACACAGTGCTGACTGTCTAAGAGCAACGCGGGGAGGACTCGGGATGGCTGAGACCTACAGAGCGTGCTGAAGACCCACAGGCTCCTGGTCCTTTTAGATCAACGTGAGCTACAATAAATGGATGTAAATAAACAACCACAAAAGGGCTCAGCCTAATACAAATGGCACCGTTGACACAGGCTGGAAGAAAGGACCATCCCAGAGCGTGTGTGCGGCGGCCACCCCACCGGCGAGAAATTTCAAAAGGGAGACAGGCTTTGCTGAAAAGGACTTAGTGCCCAAGGCTGAGGTCACAGCAGAGCCTGAGACTTGAAGAAGAGCGTTTAGGTCCCATAGATGCACACGCGCCAGCCGCCGAGGGGACACGCGTGCGGCCGGGAGCCGCACTGCCTCCTGGGAGGCTTCTCAGCTGAGAGCGGGAAGATGCAGGCGGCTCTCGGAGGATCCCCACTCCAGGCGGCGCCTCGGGCACTGCTGCTCTCTGGCTGAGGATGGAGGTGGGCTGGAGGTGGCCCCGGAGTCCAACTCAAGGCCGCATGATTTGGGATTCTAGTTCGAGTCGTTCGGAGGTGCCCGTGGCCTCTGGAGGCCCCGGTGAGCATCCCGGCAAAGGCTCCACGTGTTGTTTGCGAAAGAGCCTGTTGGGGAGGGGGTGGGCAGCCTCAGGGGGGCACTGGTGGCTCATGCTTTTCTTGGACAACGAGACAGAAGTGGGCGGTGTCAGGTGTTTGGGGCAGACTCACCACTCACTGAACCACGGCTGCCACAGAACAGAGTCTGTGGGTTAGCATGAAGCTGATCGAAGGTGGCTGGTCCTCCCCGCAGGGTGCTGCTTCAGGATATGCCGTGTGCACGTGCGTGCCCATGTGTGTGTGTGTGCGTGCGTGTGTGTGCGCACGTGTGTGCACGTGCGCTTATTTGGACGAGGCCCACTTACGGAGGGGTGTTAACACCCTGCAGCGCGTGAGGGCCACAGCAGGATCGGAGATGGGGCAGACTCTGCAAATGAGAAGAGAGCAGGGGCAGACACGCATCCTGACCCAGGAGGCAGGGACGCTCCTGGGCTTCTGTGGGTGGTAATGGACTGTCCGGAGAGGCGGGGATCCCTCCGGCCGATGCTGGAGGGACCGGGCCACGTCCAGCCCCTCCCAGCAGACCCTGGATGTTCCGGCTGCCTGCAGGACACACTGGACCCAGCATTTTGTCTGTCCCACCTGTTTGGTTTTTCCGGGACGGCCCCCTTGAGTGCTGTGTCCGTTCCCAGTGAAAATCGTTTAGAGCAGAACCAGCCCTTTGTCAGTGCGAGGCTGAGTTCCCAGGCTCCCTGGCTGGCCCCCTGAGAGGTGGGCAGCTGGGGGAGCTCTCCGCGGGCACACTTGAGGATGGCGAGGATCCTTGGCGGCTGAGCCTCAGGAGTCCCCCCCGGCCTTTCCTGGCAGGTGTGCGGACCCCTGGCTGGGTACGTGCAGGCTCCCTGCCCGGCTGGCTTTTCACCCTGCTCCTGGAACGCCTGTCCCTTCTCGGCAGCGATAGTGGAGCACGTTTAATTCCATCTTCAGTGCTTTGTGTCCTCAGCCTATTGAAGACTCACTATTATCCCCCCAAAGTAGCCTGTCATTCAGTAAAATGCCTCCTTTGTTCGCAGAAGAACATTAAAATCAATTGCTTTATACCCTATCTCTTAAAGAATATCCTCCACTCAAGGCTTACCTTTGAGCTGCTGCCCCCTCACTACCCTGCCACCCCCTCCCCAGCTTAGAGCCTCTTAAAGTGCTGTGCAGTAACCCTGGGTTTGCGTCTGCCTCCCCCAGGGCTCCCATAATTACCTAAATCTACGAAATAACATTCATTTGTTCAAAGGAAAACTTTCTGCCAGACAAGGAGAGGGCCCCAGAGGCTGGGGAGGTGGCTATGACAGGCTCTGTGTGTATCCCTCTGAAAGATATAATTCCATCACCTCAGATGCACGGAGGTGTTTCACAACAAGAGTGAAAGTAATTCTTGTTTTGCTGTCTCATTCTGCATTAATCACAATTGCAATGCACTCTTCCTTCTTAGGGTTTGCAATAAAATTCTATTTCTTCTGGTTTTCATTTCCAAAATGACATGGGCTTTATCCGAAAGAATATTCCCGCAGAATCATAAGCCAAGGTCAATTGCCTTGTGACACACTCCCTCTCCAGGAGGTGGGGACCGCACGCCTGCTGTGCTGGTGTCGGGATTAACTGGGCTTCGTCTCCGGCGGCTAATTGTTTCCAGGGCCCATTCCACTTGCTCTGATATGGAGGGTAATTCATTTTCTGAGAGTCTTGCTCATTCTAAGTCAGGAGCAAACTAGGACAAGGGTAGTGCTGGAGATGGGTCCTTACAGGATGTTCCGCCAGGGGTAGGAGCCAGAGGGGTAGGCAGCTCTGGGAGCGGGTGAGGAAGGCTCAGTCGGGGCCCCCGGCTGGTGAGCCTGTCTGTGAACGCAAGCCTTGGGACCAGAACCTACTTCCCAGTGATTACACACCTGCAACCCGCCTGTCGTTCAAACCAAGATTCCGGGCGGCAGGCCTGCCTCCCGTCTCTTGTCCAGGCTCCATAGGATGCTGTGAATTTCCTACGACGATGGTTTATGGGAGGGACCCACATCCTGCCCTGGGTGGGGAGCCCCCTGCCCAGGTCTCCACCGCAGGCTCCTCCACAGCTAGCTGTCCACAGCTAACCAGGCAGGCAGTGACTGTGGGGCTGGGTGGTAGGGGGTGCTCAGGTGTCTGGAGAACGCTCTTCTCTCCTCGCTGACCTCTTGTCTCTCCATCTCTCCCGCAGCCGACAACAAGGAGAAACTGCAGACCATGTCTGGGCTGAGAGTTCTTCAGGCCGGAGTCGGCTCGGTGAGTGACTGCGTGGCCGGGCGCCTGGCAGGCCCCGGCCGGGGCTCAGTCGCGCCGTGCGGGGTCGGAGCGGAGGCCGGAGGGCAGGCCAGGCTGGTCTTCCGGTCGGGCGGGGCGGTGCTCACGTTTGGAGCCCGGCTTGTGTGACGCTGTTTGGTTGCCTTTGAAACTGTGCTCGGTGTCTCCCCGAGAAAACGCTGGAGCCTCTGGGAGCGCAATCTCCCTTCTTCCAGTGACTCAGGTGTGAGGCCTGCAGCGGGAAGGTGGTTCTCTTCTCCCGTGGGCGGGGCCCTTCGTCTCCCCAGTTACAGACCCCGTGGGGCGGGGCGGAGAGGGCGGGGCGCCTGCGCGCAGAAGTAACACCCTCGGAGGCCTCCAGTCCCAGCATCACCGCGCCGGCCGCAGAAGTAGGCCCTCCATCGGCAATTAGAGCCGAAGGCACTCAGCCCCGGAGCCCTGGCGCAGGCCGAGCCGATCACGGGCAGTTAATGAAACGTGCGCTGTGCGCCGCCCTGGGGTGCTTGTCCCCGTCGTGAGTCAGCGGGCCCGCAGCCAGTCTGTGCTCGGGCATCTGAAATCCCTGATTTCACGCCCGCCGCGACAGTAATTAACCGTTAAGGGCGCTTATTTACCCGCTCCTGGCTCGGGGCGAGATGCCTCCACGTGGCCACTCCGAGGCCCGCCGGAGTCCTGGCTCTTGAAATAGGAACGTATTTAGCAGCTGCTTCAGCACAGAGGCAGGTTCTGTGCTCCACAGACGCCGGGCAGGGCACCTTGCGGGGGGCCTGCCTCGAAGTCCTTGTGTCCCCAACCTTGGCGATCGGTGACAGGGAGGGGACACCAGGGGTCTGTGGGTCCCCAAAACCATCTGTAACCCTCGGGGGTGCAGTGACCACTGGCTGGAAGGCAGAGGGTTCGGAGGACCCGGGCCCAGATGGAAGGTTCTGATCCGCGGCTCCCAGCCTCTGCAGGGTGTTCTTCCTGCGGGGGGTGCCTGGTGCCCGGTAGTGGAGCGGACCCAGACCGACTCCGGCGAGGGCCCTGAGCGTTGGGGGTCATAGGCTGCTCAGGTTCTGGGCCCCTCCCTCCTGTGCGGTGGGCGAGCGTGTGCCTTGGAGGTGGCAGACCGCCCTGGATGGGGGGAGGGGAGGAAGGACCCGGGCGGGGGTGCGGAGCCAGGGGCTGCTGTGGTTCTGGGCGGGCGGCGGGGAGCTGCGACCTTGCGGACTCTTCTGACTAGAGGTCGTAGGGACAGGTCTCAGAAGAGGGCACTGGCCACCGCCCCCTGCTCCTGGTCTGGCTGGGCACACACCCAGCTTGCACGCAGGGCCGCCTGTCTGTAATCTGACGCCCGCGTCACAGCTCGGAGACCCGCCCCGCCCCCTGGCCCCGCCGCCTGCCCCCGCCGCCTGCCCCCGCCGCCTGTGAACCGCGGGCCCCCACGCCGCATCCTGCCCTCGCGCTCTCCCGCACAGCCGCTGCTCCCTGGCTCCTCCTGTCGGCACAAACGCGTGCACCGACGTGTCCAGCTCATACAGTGAAAGCTCCCTGGACGCCAGTCTCTCGGCATGCTGGCCTTCTCGCCTCCCTGCTGCTCGCTGCCTCCTCCTTCCCAAAACCACCCCCAAATGTGCAAAGGCGTCTGGACACCTCGCGCTGGCAGGTCAGCACCTGCCCACTCCTCTACCCGGCCCGGCCCGGCCCCCAGCGTCCCCCGGATGGTCCACATCTGTGGCCCCAGGAGCTCAGTGGTCAGCAGCAGCAGTCACTGTCCTGAGCGTGGCCTCTGGTCCTCCTGTCCTGCCTGCCTGGCCTCCTGCTGAAGCCAGCTGCACTTAGGGGTCTTCGTGTGGGGTCTGTGTGTCCCTGGGGGTCTCCCTGAGGCCACAACCCTTACGTCATCCTGTGACGATGACCCCACCTGGCCCGTTCTCCACGCTCCTAACTTTCTGTCCTTGGAGACCAGCAAGGAGTCCCCAAGGCTGGGTGAAGCAAGGACCCTAAAGCTCTCCCCACACACACACCTGCCCCTGCCCCAGACTCCAGCTCATGGCAGAAATTGGTGGCGTACTTTCTGGGGCCTGGGGGACCCCACAAGGGGAGCCCAAGTCGCTGGTGGCTTGTCTGCAGAGATGACAACCTACACTCAGAGGGGAGCCCATGCCCATTTCTGGGTGCCCTTCCACTAGCTGGCAGCGGTCCCGCCTGAACGGTGGGGGTGCAGGGCAGAGCAGACCCCAGCCCCACAGCACTGCTCCTGCGTCTTCGTCCTTGCTTGCTTCCTCTCTGCTCCTCAAGCGGCCAGAAGCCTGACCTCACCCTCCCCAGGGGCAGGAAACGGCCACATCCCAGACCTCGTGTTCCATCCAGGGGCTGAAGCGTGGCCGCGGGTGGCCGTCCTCCCCTGACTCTCCCCGAGTCGCCCGTGTCTTCCCGGGGCCCCAGGTTTCCGCAGCCACGGGGCTCTCTGAGCCCGGCTCCCAGGCCCCGTCCTTTTTCATCTGCAGAGGCAGTGCTGCCATCACCTTTGGGGTTGTCTGAGGTCATTCTGATGGGCCCTCAGGCCTGGAACCGAGGTCCCATGTAGTCTGCCGGATAGAGGGAAGGGGGTGTGCGTGCGTGGGGTGGGATCTGGATCGTGGAAACGGGCGCAGGAGGGGCAAGTGGAGATATGTGTAAGAAGCTAATGTTTCTTTTTCTAATTTTAATTGCCTCATGCAGTGTTGAGCCTGACTTTGATGCTTCTGATTTTCCTTGAAATGTATTTGATATGAATGTCTCTGCTAATTCCTGACTCTGGAAAGTGGAGCAGAGTCTTGATTCCTAGAAATCTGCCAGCATTTACGGGATGTAAATGCTGATTCAACATGCGATGACAGATAGCGGAATTAACGCCTTTTAAGCCAAATGGAAATATCTCAAAACAAAATTTAAAGACAATGAACAGATTAGAGGGGATGCACGCGTTCCTGATAGATTGGTGGTATTTTGACATTTTTCAAAATCCAGTTTCTGTTGTCTTGAATGTCTTCACATTTTTTCAAGTGAATAAAGTCATGGTTTTTTCCCAAGGGAAAATTATGATATTACCAAGAAAAAAAACTCAAACATTTGGAAGAAAAACCATCTAAAAACTGTCTGCAGGCCAGCGTTTCTGAGAGTGGCTCGCGTGCTGTGTCTGAAGTAACCCGGGGCTTCCTGGTTCTCCAGAGTGTCGTAAATGCAGTGCGGTTAGCAATGTGCCTGCCTGCGTTTCAGCCGGCCCGGCGCGGAGGCCCTGGCATAGCCCCGCACGCGGCCATGGGGCAGAGCCAGGTGGGAGGGAGGGCTGCCTCCTCACTGGCGGTGGGAAGAGGAGGAGGGGTTCTCCCGCACCCCCTGCAGGCCCCCCGCCCTGCAAGTTAAACTGACAAAGGCGCGCAGGAGCAAAGCAGCACGCTCACTTGATCTGAGTTTCCCGGGGCGCGTGGGGAGAGAAGCCCACGTTTGTGGGTGGACCAGCTGCCTTCTGCTGGGTCAGGGGCTGGGGGTGCGGACACCAGGTGGGTCTCTGCAGAGGGTGTCTCTTCCTGAGGGTCTGGGCCTGCCTCAGGGAGAAGGGGTGGGTGAGGCTGGAGCCGCCCTCGGCCACGGGGGCGTGGGGGGGGGGCGTGTCCTGGTCCCCCACTCGTCCTTGAGAGGGTGCACGTGGTTTTGGGGGTGTCTCAGAGCCTGGGCTCTGGGAGCTCTGCGGGGCGGGGCAGGCGGCCGTCCACTCCCCAGTTCAGCCCAGCTGCACTTCCTTCCCGTCGGTCACCGTTCTGGCTCCTGGGTAAGATTTTTGTCCAGAGAAAGGATTCTGCGGCCAAGCGCGAGTCGGTCTCCGCAGACCCTGAGAGGCTGTGAAGCTGTGGTCACGCTCCTCCCCCGATGACTTAACGTGACTCAGCTGTGTGCTGTGTGTGCTGGCGGGTGTGTGCGGTTGCCCACAGTCATCACGGGGGGCCGAGCGGGTGGCGCGGAGACACGCCACGGTCATTTGAGGAACGGCGTAGTTTCCCCCGGAAGCGCCCCCAGCGTTGCCCGTCTGTGGAAGGACGTGGCTGTTTCAGTGGCTGTCGGGAAAGCTCAAGGTGCAGGGAGGCTCTGAGAGGAACTGGGTATTGCTCAGCAGCCAGACAACGGCAGGCCGGCTGGCCCGGGGCACGGGGACCCTCGGGGTGGGGGGTAGTGTTGAGCCGAGTCCCCCGGGGCCCTGCGGCCAGTCCGCTTGGACTTGGGGATGGATTGATGTTGACAGCCCTTGCCAAGGTGGGAAGAAGGCACGTGGGGCCAATCCACTGCCCTGAGAAGATGGTGGGGACAGAGCCCCGTGTGGGCCTCAGGCCACGGGGAAGCTGTCACCCCCAGGGGTCACTTTTCACGTGTGAATGGAGTGGCACTTCATCACGCTTAGTAAACACCCACAGGTGTGCAGTCAGTACCCACAGGTGTGCAGTCAGTACTCACAGGTGCATGGTCAGTACCCACAGGTGTGCAGGCAGTACCCATAGGTGTGCAGGCAGTACCCACAGGTGTGCAGGTGGTACCCACAGGTGCATAGTCAGTACCCACAGGTGTGCAGGCAGTACCCACAGGTGTGCAGGCGGTACCCACAGGTGTGCAGGCAGTACCCACAGGCACATAATCAGTACCCACAGGTGCACAGTCAGTACCCACAGGTGCACAGTCAGTACCCACAGGTGCATGGTCAGTACCCACAGGTGTGCAGTCAGTACTCACAGGTGCATGGTCAGTACCCACAGGTGTGCAGGCAGTACTCACAGGTGCATGGTCAGTACCCACAGGTGTACAGTCAGTACCCACAGGTGTGCAGGCAGTACTCACAGGTGCATGGTCAGTACCCACAGGTGTACAGTCAGTACCCACAGGTGTGCAGGCAGCACCTATAGGTGTGCAGGCAGTACCCACAGGTACATGGTCAGTACCCACAGGTGCACAGTCAGTACCCACAGGTGCACGGATGGTCAGTACCCACAGGTGTGCAAGCAGTACCAACAGGTGTGCAGTCAGTACCCACAGGTACATGGTCAGTACCCACAGGTGCACAGGGAGTACCCACAGGTGCACAGTCAGTACCCACAGGTGTGCAGGTGGTACCCACAGATGTTCAGTCAGTACTCACAGTTGCATGGTCAATACCCACAGGTGCATGGTCAGTACCCACAGGTGTGCAGTCAGTACTCACAGGTGCATGGTCAGTACCCACTGGTGTGCAGGCAGTGCCCACAGATCCTCAGGCGGTACCCACAGGTGTGCAGGCAGTACCCACAGGTGCATGGTCAGTATTCACAGTGACGAGATGCTCGTCACAACAATGCCTCGTGGCTGTGCTGCCCGGGGACGGCTCTCTGGGGGATAAATTCGTGGTGATGCAGGAAGCCCCATGGCAGCTGTGGGGGTGGGGACATGGCAGAGGACCCTGGAGTGTGGAGCCTGCGGACGCGCTGGGGACGTCCCAGCCTGATCTGAAGCCTCATCCTTGGATGTGGTTTCAGAGGTGGCTGGTGGGTAATAGTCTCAGATCTTGAACAGAGATCAGAAGCGCTACCAGTTCCACTGGACTCAGGAAGCTGCAGGACAGTGGGGATCTGACACTTTAAGAAGGTCCTCAGTCTCAGTGAGTCCTCACACCCCCAGAAACTTGTCTTATGAGGATAATGCACCAGGCGAGAAAATGAAGGGCTTCCCTTGTGGCTCAGCTGGTAAAGGATCCGCCTGCAATGCGGGAGGCCTGGGTTCGACCCCTGGGTCGGGAAGATCCCCTGGGGAAGGGAAAGGCTACCCACTCCAGTATTCTGGCCTGGAGAATTTCATGGACTGTATAGGCCATGGGGTCACAAAGAGTCGGACACGAGTGAACATCTTTTGCTAAGAAAATGGAAATGCAGAGCTTTGGAAGTACCAAAACTGACCTAAGTATAAAACCCCAGGAAGATCACTAATTATGTCGCATTATTCCATGAAAATTGTCGCGACAGCTCTGAACCTCAGCGCAGCTGGGGAAACTGGCATGGACTCGGGCTGGGGCAGCACGTACTGACGTGAGGTCACCCCTAGGATGGTGGAGTCTCAGCCAGCTCTCTCCTTTTCCAAAACCTCGGTCAGGATCATTTGTAGCTCTCTATTTCAACATCGTTGTAGGTTCGCAGGGAGTTGCAGGGAGGGCCCGGCGATGCCGTGTACAGTTACTGGGCCCCCACCCCTCGGTGGCTGCACCCACGTCATTGCAGGTTGAGAGGCAAACCAGGAGATGGGTATCAGTTCAGCGTGTGTGTCTGGAGAAGGAAATGGCAACCCGCTCCAGTAATCTTGCCTGGAGGATAACTTGGACGGAGGAGCCTGGCGGGCTACAGTCCATGGGGTTGCAGAGTCGGGCATGACTGAGCGACTGTCACTCACTCGATGTGTGTGTAGGTATTTGTCATTTTATCTTTGATACCATGTGTTATAGTTCTAGTAAAGAAAAAGCTGGCAACCAAAGTGACAGAGTACATATTTGTTTTCGAATAAGTGAGGACGCGAGAGGAAACGCCACCACGTGTGTGCTGGAGTGTGGCTCCCAGTTGCTGTGGAGGACATTCCAGGTAACTCGGGTCCTCACACACTCATATCTGTGGTGCTGTGTGTTAACATAGACATGTAGGCAGGACGTGGTAAGTGGTCACAAATGTCCCGGGTTTAGACCGAGGCCCGTGTTTGGAAACCCAAGGGGAAGCAGCCTGGGGGTGTGTGGACAGCAGAGGGCGGGAGCGGCCTGCAGGGACCGCAGCTGGGCCCGGGCAGGTGGGGAGCTGTGACAGGTGGCACTGGGGGGTGGGTCTTGTGAGACAGGAGGAGCTGCAGGCTCCAGAGTGTGTGAAGCAGGAGCCAGTCACTTTTGAGGATGAGTGCTGACACAAATCAGATGGACACGTCGGAGCCGGCAGGCTGTCTTGCGTAAAGACTGTGAGCTGAGTTTGAGACGATGCTGGGTGTTGGCAGGTGCCAATGGACCCTGAAGACTTCAGGGCTGCTTGGCGGGGCCGCTCTCACCCCTGCGGCTCCCCCTCCCTGTCCAGCTGTGACCAGACAGTGGAGGGTGGACCCTGGCAGCCACCTGGGGCTCGGGCTGCTGGGGCTCTGCCCTGTGCCCATCCTCGTGGGCTCTGGTTCCTCAAGTTATATGCCTGTGCCTGTCACTTAATTTTTATTCTAATCTGTGTTTCCGGACAGAGAAAGTTGATTTTTTTTTCAAAGTGTAAAATGTGCATCATCCCAAGAAAGGCCTCTTTAGCCTTCTAAATATTCCTGTTTATGTTTGAAAAAGAAAATCTGCATAAAATTGCATTAAAACATTTGCCGCGGTCTGTCCAGGCTGCCCTGAGAATTCCAGTGCTAGGCTGAGGGCGCGGTGGCAGAGGTCAGATTTCAGGGGTGGCCATGTGGTCCCTTCCATGATGACGGGTCCCCCATTCTGCTGGCTGGGCCCCTCGGAGCTCAGCGCAGCGGCCCCCATGCAGCCTTAACCAGGGCTTCTCCTACTATTTTCTTATTTCTCAGGAGTGAAGAGACTCAGACGAAAATACACTGGATATGATTAACGGCACTTGGCGCCGCGGCAGACACGAGTTGAGTGTGAGATGGCACCCTCTCCCTCCGAGGTGCTGTGCAAAGTCACCATCACGTGGGCCCACAGGGGCTTGTGAGTGCTTCCCGTGGTCTAAAGCAGGCGAGGTGCCGTGTGATGAGGCAGTTGCCGTGGAGACACATTCAGTTTTGATGCGGCGTCAGGGTAAACAGTCATATAAGATGGAGTGCGTGCGGTCTGCCTGCGGCATCCCCCACCAGCCCGGTCTGACATGTCAGCTGCGTTGCTATGGAAAGTGCCTGGCGCGTGTCTCCCTGCCGGGCCACGCTGTGGCCCAGCTGGGGCTGGGTGACTGTCCCCCTGGGATGCGGGAGCGGGCGTGTCTCAGTGGTCTGTGAGCTGGTTCGGGGTCCTTCTCCCCAGAGCTGAGCAGCCTGGATCAGAAGGCAGTGTTGATGTCAAGCCGAGCTCTGCAGATGCTCAGAAGAGCCCCCAGAATGCGGTGTTCCAGAAGCCCCCTTCCTGTCCTCAGCCCCAGGACTTGGAATTGCCGAGAGAACGCAAAGACCGCTGGAGGGGGCGCGCCCAGCCTCGTTCAGGGCAGCGGCCGTGTGGCTGGGCTCAGCCCCCGGGAGACGAGTGTCCCTGGTGCCCACGTGCCCACCCTGCCAGGCGGAGGCAGGCAATCCCCGGGTGGGGAGCCGGGCGTGGGGGATTGATGTCAGAAGCACCTCTCCAGGCATCACCTCCAGAGGCCGAGCCTTGGTCCCTGAATCCAGCCTTGCCTTGAAATTAGAAATGTCCTGAGCTCTGCCTTTTAGCTGAAGGGCCCCTGAGGCTCCCGTCACTTGGAAGTGCATCCACTAGAGGGTCAGCCCCGGGGTTGCCTTCCCATCTCCTGCCGACAGATGCGGGTCCTCTGGGGGCCCCCACACCCACTGACCCCCGAGTCCCCACCCGAAATGCTGTGGGGGAGATGAGTCGTGCGGGCATCACTTGGTGGGGAGCCTGGGCTCAGGCCGACCCCAGTGACCTCCCTGGACTGCACTCCTCTGTAAAGGTTGTGTCCCAAAGTCCTGGGAGTCAGCATCCCACTGTCCATCCTGGGGGGACATGGGTCACCTGAGGCAGGCTGCTGGTGCTTGCCTCCTGCTGCCCACCCCCCGCCCCCAGATCGGCTCTTTCACAGCCTCCCTCCCTCCCTGGGGATCCCAGGGTTGGGGGTGGCGGGAAGCTGCTCTGAGTGGATGGCTGCTCTGCCGTGGGGGATCCGTCCCCTGCCTCTGACCCGCCCCCTCCAGGGTGCTCCCCAGGCTGTGCTGGGTAACGTGAGCTGAAGCTGGTCCCTCCGCTTCTGCGAGCTCGGGAGCGAAGCCGCCTGCGTCTCCACCGCCCGGTGCCTCCAGCTTGTGGTCTGACTCTCCGCGGCAGTTCAGTCACCCCTGCTCGGGGCAGAGTGACCTCGAGCCCCGGGCAGCAGCTGGACGCCCGCCTGGGCACATTCAGTCTTTAACTGTGAACATCCCAGGCCACGTCTCCATGGCAACAGGTGTGCAGCCCTTAACTGCTGATTTGAATACTTCCCCTCTGCTTTATCCGTGAGTTCCAAAAAAAAAGTAAAAGCTGTGTTCACCCATATGAAGTAATTAGTAATCAATGTAACACTACATATAATCAGACACCAAATTTAAAACAATCTCACGTCAGAACAGATACGCAGCCGGCACCGCGCTGGCGACCGCGGCGAGGGCCTGCTCTGTGGAGATGGCGCACGGCTCCCCTGCAGTGAGGAGCGGGCCCCACGCAGGCATCTGCCCGGGGCCGGGCCCCTTCCTCGGTGCGTCCGGGCCCAGCCAGGCTGTGCTTCGCCAGCCATCACGAGCAAACCCGCCTCTGAGCAGAAGCGCAGCTGGTGCTGGAGCCACAGCCCCGGGCCGGGGCTCGGTCCTGAAAGCATCCAGGGAGGTCAGAGGTCCTGTGGGCCCAGCGGAACCGCCCTCTCTTTGCCCGGACCCCCAGACCCCTGGGCGCAGTGCCGCTCTGTGCGTGGCTCCACCCAGGCCCTGAGATGGCCCACAAACTCCGCCCTCACTGGGGCCACTGGTCCTCTGACGTCCCTGCGACACCACGTGGGACCCTGTTAACAGGCCCTGGTGCCCGTGTCCCATGTCATCCCTCTGCAGGACTGGCCTCCCCGGCTGGCGGGCACCTCCCGCTGGCTGCTCTCTCCCAGACCGTGGGCACCTCTGACCCGGCGTCGGGTCCCAGGGCTGACAGTGGTAACCAAGCACCACAGACCGGGGCTACAAACACAGGGTCCTTTCCCAGCTCTGAGGCCAGAACTCAGAGCGCAGACAGAGCGGGGCTGCGTGCCCTGGGGGCTCCCAGGGAGGGTGCATCCCTCCTTGTCCCGCGCCTGGGGCTGCCCCGTCCTCGGCCGCCTCCTCCAGCCTCTGCCCCGCCGCCTCACGGCCTCCCCAGGTGTCTCCTCTTAGGAGGACTAGGGCCACCCTTCCCCCAAGTGACCTCTCTTCCCTGGATCCCCCACCAAGACCCCACGGCCAGGGAGGCTCCCTCCCAGGACTGGGGCTGAAGAGGCGCACAGCTTTCAGGGAGACAGTTCACCCTCAACACCCACAAATCACAGACATCATCCAAGCACCGCGAGCGACTGTCCGCTGACCCACAGCCGAATTTCTCTCCTTTCAGGGTTAAGGTGCCTTGCTCACCTGGTTGGTAAATGGGGTTCACCTCTCCAGCTGATTAAGAGTCAAGTTTGATTGAATAGACCTCGGGCTACACTGGATCCCCTGCTCCCCAGGGCCCTGTGTACTCACACACAAGCACACGCACGCACACACATGCTCCCGGCTCCCCGCCCCCAACTGCCCGGTCTGACGGGTGTGACCTATGGTGGAGGAATCGGGGCTGGAGAGCTGGGCTGAACCACTGTCTGTACCCAGGGTTGGAGCTGTGATTGATCTCACCTGTCCTGAGAAACGCATGGAAATGTTCCCTTATAGCCCTTCCTGACAATCGCACGCTTCAAAGACAACACGGAACGTAAAGAGTCTGATCTGTTACTTGTCATTAAATTAGTCAATTCTCGATCTCTTGCCACGCTCTCTTTTCCTCAAGACTCTTGAAAGTTGAAATCCCGTAGGTGCTTCTTGAGGCACGCAACACCTGCTGAACTCCATGAATAGGATGTATTTTAAAGCCAGGTTAGCTGCATATACGAAAGCTTGGCTGCAAAGTTCATGAGGAGTTGTTGTTTAGTCGCTGAGTCATGTCTGACTCTACGACCCCATGGACTGCAGCACACCAGGCTTCCCTGTCCTTCACTATCTCCCAGAATTTGCTCAGATTCATGTCCATTGAGTCGGTGATGCCATCCAACCATCTCATCCTCTGTCGTCCCCTTCTCCCTCTTGCCTTCAATCTTTCCCATCATCAGGGTCTTTTTCAGTGAGTCAGCTCTTGGCATCAGGGGCTAAAGTATTGGAACTTCAGCTTCAGCACCAGTCCTTCCAGTGAATATTCAGGGTTGATTTCCTTTAGGATTGATGGGTTTGATCTCCTTGCTGTCCAAGGGAGACAAGGGTAAAACCTGAACTTCCCAACTTCTGGATAAGCTGCGGGGTGGGGGAGTGGGCAGGTGACCGAGCTTGGCTCCTAGAATGAGGCAGTGGTCCTCCCACACACAGGGCACCCCGGATGCACCTGGGCCAGAGCCTAGGGGCTGTCCTGCTGACACCAGGACGGCCCTTCCTGCCTGTGTCTTACTCGTGGCCACTCTTCGGGGGAGCCCAGGACAGCAGGTGTAGGGAGAGCCCCTCCCTGGGGGTGATGGTGCCCAGTCACTCAGAGTGGGGGGGCACCAGACTCTCAATTGACGTGTCTGCACAGACTTCACCTCTTGTTCATGAGGAAGGGATGATGTTTTCAGAGGTGAGTCAGGCTTCGGCAAGTGTAAACTCTGAGCCACAGCTCTGGTATTGAGCAAGAGCATAAAGCAGAAAGAAGTTTTATAAGAGGTCTCCTTCTTCCCCTGACAAGCACTCGACTTCACCCAGCAGTAAAGACGTCTAAGTCTTTGCTGTTCCTGGGGGCGACACTGCCTGCAGTGGAGGGGAAGGGCGGCCAGGGTGAGCGTCTGCTCGCTGATGCTCTGGTTTCCTGGGGCTGCTAACCCTCGGGCCTCCTGGGAGCTGGGATCTGACGCCCGGGCGTCCTTCCCAAGGCCTCTCTCCTTGGCCCCGTGGACACTGTGCCCCTCTGTGTCCTCACGTGGTCACCCCCCGTGCGTGGCCATGTCCTGATCGCGTCCTCTTATAAGGACCCCAGTCACACTAGATCATAACCCACCCACAGGATCTCATTTTGCCTTAATTCTCTCCTCAAAGGCTCATCTCCAAGTACGGTCAGACCCTCAGGTCCTGGGGTCGCGGCTCAGCCCCCAGCACTGACCCGCAGTCACCTCTGTCCTGTCGGTGTCTCATTAGACTCAGTGTCGCCTGGATGAGTCAGCTTCTAAGAAATGTCCCTGTCCTATGCTCTGCACCATGCCAGACAATAAATGAAACAGTGGAGACTCTACGTGCCAGTCACAGAGACAAGCACAAATAAATACAAGGCACTGTGGATGGCTAGAAGCATGTGGGATGGTCGTGCCCAGAGCCCCACCGGACCCATGGTTTCATCTGGGACCCCCGTTGTAGCAATAAGGTGACAGCAAGCTACCTTGCAAGGTAGCTTGCAAGCTCTACTTGCTCAGTCCTATACAACTCTCTGCGACCCCATGGACTGCAGCCCACCAGGCTCCTCTGTCCATGGGATGCTCCAGGCAAGAATGCAGGAGTGGGTTGCCATTCCCTTCTCCAGGGGATCTTCCTGGCCCAGGGTTGGAACCCGGGTCTCCTGCACTGTGGGCAGATTCTTTACCTTCTGAGCCACCAGGGAAGCCCAGCAGCTATGTTATTGGAGTACAAAATGAAGCGGGGCAAAGACTAACAGGGCTTTGCCAAGACACCTCACAGGCCATAGCAAACACCCTCTTCCAAAAACACAGGAGATGGCTCTACACATGGACTTCACCAGACGGTCGACACCGAAATCAGAGTAATTATATTCTCTGCAGCCACAGATGGAGAAGCTCTGTACAGTCAGCAAAAATAGGACCGGGAGCTGACTGTGGCTCAGATCGTGAACTCCATACTGCAAAGTTCAGACTTAAATTAAGAAAGTAGGGAAAACCACTAGACCATTCAGGTATGACCTAAATCAAATCCTTACAGTTATACAGTGGAAGTGAGAAATAGATTCAAGGGACTAGATCTGATAGACAGAGTGCCTGAAGAACTATGGAAGGAGGTTTGTAACATTGTACAAGAGATGGTGATCAAAACCATCCCCAAGAAAAATAAACGCAAAAAGGCAAAATGGTTGTCTGAGGAGGCCTTACCAATAGCTGAGAAAAGAGAAGTGAAAGGCAAAGGAGAAAAGAAAAGATATCCATCTGAATGCAGAGTTCCAGAGAATAGCAAGGAGAGATTAAAAAAAAAAGCCTTCCTAAGTTATCAATGCAAAGAAATAGAGGAAAACAATAGAATGGGAAAGACTAGAGATCTCTTCAAGGAAATTAGAGATCCCAGGGAACATTTCATGCAAAGATGGGTACAATAAAGGACAGAAATGGTATGGACCTAACGGAAGCAGAAGGTATTAAGCAGAGGTGGCAAGAATACACAGAAGAACTCTATAAAAAAGATATTAATGACCTGGATAACCACGATGGTGTGATCACTCACCTAGAACCAGACATCCTGGAGTTCAAAATCAAGTGGGCCTTAGGAAGCATCACTACAAACAAAGCTAGTGGAGGTGATGGAACTCCAGCTGAGCTATTTCAAATCCTAAAAGATGATGCTGTTAAAGTGCTACACTCAATGTGCCGGCCAATTTTGAAATCAGCAGTGGCCATAGGACTGGAAAAGGTCAGTTTTCATTCCAGTCCCAAGGAAAGCCAATGCCAAAGAATGCTCAAACTCCACACAGTTGTAGTCATCTGACACGCTAGCAAGGTAATGCTCAAAATTCTCCAAGCCAGGCTTCAACAATATGTGAACCGAGAATTTCCAGATATTCAAGCTGGATTTAGAGAAGTCAGAGAAACCAGAGATAAATTGCCAACATCTGTTGGATCATAGAAAAAGCAAGAAAATTCCAAAGAAACATCGTCTTCTGCTTTATTTACTACACCAAAGCCTTTGACTGTGTGGATCACAACAAACTGGGGAAAATTCTTAAAGAGATGGGAATACCAGACCACCTGACCTGCCTCTTGAGAAACCTGTATGCAGGTCAAAAAGCAACAGTTAGAACTCAACATGGAATAACAGACTGGTTCCAAATTGGAAAAGGAGTACCTCAAGGCTGTGTATTGTCACCCTGCTTATCTAACTTATATGCAGAGTACATCATGAGAAATGCTGGATTCGATGAAGCACAAACTGGAATCAAGTTTGCCGGGAGAAATATCAGTAACCTCAGATATGCAGATGACACCACCCTTATGGCAGAAAGTGAAGAAGAACTGAAGAGCCTCTTGATGAAAGTGAAAGAGGAGAGTGAAAAAGCTGGCTTAAAGCTCAACATTCAGAAAACGAAGATCATGGCATCTGGTCCCATCACTCCATGGCAAATAGATGGGGAAACAATGGGAACAGTGACAGACTATTTTCTTGGGCTCCAAAATCACTGCAGATGGTGACTGCAGCCATGAAATTAAAAGATGCTTGCTCCTTGAAAGAAAAGTTATGACCAACCTAGACAGCATATTAAAAAGCAGAGACGTTACTTTACTGACAAAGGTCCATATAGTCAGAGCTATGGTTTTCCCAGTGGCCACATACAGATATGAGAGTTGGACTATAAAGAAAGCAGAGCAGCGAAGAAGTGATGCTTCTGAGCTGTGGTGTTGGAGAAGACTCTGGAGAGTCCCTTGGACTGCAAGGAGATCCAACCAGTCCATCCTAAATCAGTCCTAAATGTTCACTGGAAGGACTGATGCTGGAGCTGAAACTCCAATACTTTGGCCACCTGATGTGAAGAACTGACTCATTTGAAAAGACCCTGATGCTGGGAAAGATTGAAAGCAGGAGGAGAAGGGGACGACAGAGGATGAGATGGTTGGATGGCATCACCGAGTCGATGGACATAAGTTTGAGCAAGCTCCAGGAGTTGGTGAGAGACAGGGAGGCCTGGGGTGCTGCAGTTCATGGGGTCGCAAAGAGTTGGACACGACTGAGCGACTGAACTGAACTGAACCACCTGGTTCAGATGCACGATCATCCCCAGCGCCCACTGTGCCCACGGTGCCCCCCGTGCCCATGGTTGTTCACTGGGGACGACTGGCCATGCTCACCACCTACCGGGCCCCCTCGGCAATTCTGCAGGACCGGCATGTCTCAGGATGTGAGGACCAGCGTGTGAGGAAGACACACACTCCCTTCCGGGGAGAGGAGGGAGGCTGAGTGATCCCTGACACTGAGACAGCTTCTGTGGTGTTGCCATTGTATTTCTTTGGTGAAGGCCATCTTTCTTTGACTTGCTTTCCTCTGGGTGTACAGCAGGTGGCCGACAATTTATTTTAGGATTTACTTAGAAATGTCCGTGATGTTGCCTTCGGCAGCAACATTAAAGGGCCTGCTTGTTAAACTGCTAATTTATGGATCTTCTCTAAGTAAATGCAAACAAAGCCCTGCTAATGTATAATGTTCAATTTTTAATTTCCAGTCCATCTTAGATTATAGGACTAAAAACAATATTTAATCCCTCGTTAACACATGACTAAGCGGAAGCTGTCATTTTCAACCAGACGATAACGGGATTATCTCAAGAACTGTCAGTTTATGTGAAAACATTATGTTGCCCAAATTTTCATAAAAATTAGTGGTGGATAATATTCAAGAACAGAGCAATGGAAGGGGGAAAGTCTATCCATGGTAATAAATATTCATATTTGTCTGCTCAGGAGATGAGAATCTAATCAAGGGACTATTGACGCACTGGCTTTCTTTTTAAACCAAGACTTTTCATCTAAATTGGGTTTGATATGGAAATTCCTCACTGGAGCCTCCCAGGCCATGAGCACTCAGGGCTCGGGGACGGGGTGTCCGCCGGGTCAGGTGTGGCCACTGGAGACCAGCTCCACCCGCGCAGCGGGCCTTAGCGACGGGCCAGCTCACTGCCCCCAGCATCCTCTGCAGTGTGTGTGTGTGTGTGTGTGTGTGTGGCACAATGGGCCCTCCCTCCTTTTTTTTTTTTTAAGGAAAAACTACATAATCTCGTGCCGGTTAATTCCAAGAGTCTGTAGGGTTAAAATTGCATCTTTGCTTTTGTTGACAATTACCATAAATCAGAAGACACTCTGCCTGAAGCTTAATGAAACATGTATGATTTTAAAGAGAAAAGACGGCGACTTCAGGACACTGTGCGTGTGTGTTCCCGTGACCGTCCCGGCCCGTCGCAGCTATGAGAACACCGCATAGACCATGGGCCAGTGAGCTCCGACACGGGGGGCCGCACGTGGCTGCTGGCCCCTCGACGTGCCTGGCCTTCCCGCATAGGGGCGTCCAGGCCCCTCGGACCCCCGTGCTTAGACTTGGGCCTCCGGGTAAGCAGAGCCTTCGCTAGTTCACGCTCATAAACCCGAGCAGGCCGGACAAGAGCTGGTGGCTTCAGCCCCAGCCAAGCAGCAGACGCGGCCCTCAGCCGGTCTAACAGGATGTTGACATGGATGTGTATGTTAAATTATGACCCGACGTGCCCTTCCCATTCACTTTACCCCCTGACTCAAGTAGAGTGGTCTCGGGGTGGTCTGGTCATCTGGAGAACACGTGGACATGTGACCCTGAAGGGGCCCCCCAGCTCTCCGCGCAGGGGCAGGCTGGGGGCTGCGGTCTCCACACTCAGATCACGTGGCTCTGGCACCCTGTCTATTTCCCTGTCCTGCCCACGCACACAGCACCAGGCCCTCACGTCTCCTGCCCAGGGACGTCTCAGGCCCCAGCACGGGCTGGGGGCGCTGTGTGCTGAGAGGAGAAGAGCGTGACCCCAGGACGGGAGTCTCACAGGTCTCTCAGCTGAGCCGCGCCCCCAGCGCCCGCCCGGTGCCCCGAGGGCCGCTCCTGTGCAGATGGAGCCGGTCGGTCTCCGTGTTTTCAGGAGACCCTCCTCCCAGAAGTCAGGCTTGGGGGCATCCCCTCAGGGCCCCCACAGCTTCACCGACTCCTGATGTGTCTCCATTGCGCCGTGCGCCTCACCCTCCCCTCACCTGCCGGGGGAGCTGCCGCCACCACCGCGGTCAGAGCCGCGTCATGTCCGTCTGTGCGCGTGGCGGGTGAGCCGTGAGCACCGCCACCACCGCGGTCAGAGCCGCATCATGTCCGTCTGTGCGCGTGGCGGGTGAGCCGTGAGCACCGCCACCACCGCGGTCAGAGCCGCGTCATGTCCGTCTGTGCGCGTGGCGGGTGAGCCGTGAGCACCGCCACCACTGCGGTCAGAGCCGCATCGGTCCATCTGTGCGCGTGGCGGGTGAGCCGTGAGCACCGCCGCCACTGCGGTCAGAGCCGCATCTGTGCATCTGTGCGCGTGGCGGGTGAGCCGTGAGCACCACCACCACTGTGGTCAGAGCCGCATCTGTGCATCTGTGCGCGTGGCGGGTGAGCCTTGAGCACCACCCCCAAGTGCTGGGCCAGCACTCACAGCCCTGTGTCAGCCAGGGCTCCCAAGGGCAGCAGAGCCACCAGGGTAAAGAGAGACGACTCGTGGCGAGCAACCGGACGTCCATCCGGAGGCTGCCGTCTGCCACCTGCAGGCCGGAGGCCCAGGGCAGCCAGTGCTGTAAGTTCCGGGTCGATCCCGAAGGCCTGGGACCTGGGGGATCCACAGTACAAGTCCCATCCCACGTCTGAGCCAAGACCCCGGAGCACCAGTGTCTGCAGAAGGGAGAACGCGGTCTCCACCCAGGCAGCCGGCAAGGTCACCTTCCTCCGCCCCCTTGCTTCTCCTGCAGGGCTTGGGGTTCGGGGGGCAGGATTGGTATTGCGTTTCACGCTGAGCTTCCTCCAGGCTGGGTTCCGCTGCCGTGACCTGGAGCGTCGTCCTCATGGATTAGGGGGGACAGTGTCCTATGACTTCTGGGCTCATCCTTCCCTGGAGGCGAAGACTCACCATGGCAGGTGCCCCTGTCCCTGCTCCTGGTGGGCTGAGCGGATCCTCACCGCCCGGGGGCCTGGACCAGGAGGAGCAGCGGCAGGAGGGGGCGGGGGAGAAGGGGACGCCCCGGTGACTGTGTCTGCCAGCCGGGGCTAGTCTGCAACTGGGATTGTGGTGGTGCCAGCGTCGAATCTGTTCTTTCAAGGGAGAGCATTTACTTAGTATGTGTGAGGTGTGTCCCATGTGTGCATGTGTGACGTGTGTACATGTGTATGTGTGTCACGTGTACATGTGGTGTGTGGGTGTGTACATATGTGTACATGTTTAAGTGTGTGTGTGCATGGTGACATGTTGCCTGTGTAAGCATTGTGTACACGTGTGGTGTGTTACATGTGTGATGTGTGTGCATGTGTGTGTGCATGTGTACATGTGTGAGTGTGCTTGGGTATGCACATGTGAATGTGTGTGTGTACATGTGTGTGAGTGCGCTTGGGTATGCACATGTGTATGTGTGTACATATTTAAGTATGTGTGTGCACAGTGACGTGTGTGCATGTGTAAGCATTGTGTACACGTGTGGTGTGTTACATGTGTGCGTGTGTGTGCGTGTGTGCATGTGTACATGTGTGAGTGTGTTTGAGTATGCACATGTGTATGTGTGTACATGTGTGGTGTGTGTGCACAGTGTGTACCAGTGTGGTGTGTGTACATGTGTGTGTGCACGTGTGTGCATGTGTGTGGCTGTGTGTGGTGTGTGAGAGGGATCCTTTGCCGCAGCAAGCACTATAAGCACAGTAGTAGGATTTGGGCACACTCTGGTGGCCCAGTCCGCCCGAGACTGCTGCTCCTCGGCTCCTCCTCCGCGGCGCTGAGATATATCTACGGGACGATGGCCCAGAAGACGTACTGCAGCAGAGTCACTCCCAGAGCCAGGGTGGGAGGGGGTGCCGAATAGGTAGCAAGTGGTCTCCCGCAACAGCAGGGACCACAGGACTTCCTGGTGAAGTCACGGCACTCGCTTACCGGTTCGGTCATCCAGACTCCCCATGAAGGAGGCAGGTCCGGCCTCGGGGCACATGCAGGAGGCAAGTGGGTTGAACACACAGGAGTCAGATCTCGACCCTGACCTTGTAGGAAGCAGCCCCCACGGACATCTCCCCAGACGAGGACCAGCTTCCTTCTCTGCAGCCGTGGCCAAGGCCCCGTCCTTGGGCGGAGCAGGACTGGCCTCATCTGACCTCCCCTCGTGTGTCAGAGTCACGGGCCTGATCGGAGGGCAGCTCCAGGTGCCGAGCTGACCCCGTAGCATCTTGGAGCGGGTAGGCGGAGGTCAAGGGGGGGCAGCAGGCACAGGCAGGTGGACCCGTCCACGCTCTGGTCTTGGGGAGTGCCCAATGTCCAGGCCTAGGCTCCCTGTGGTCCAGTCTGTGGGGGCGGGGCTGTGGGACTCAGCCCTCGTGCTGGCGTCAGAATGGAAGGTCCACGGTTGTCAGAAGCAGGCTGGAGGGCAGGGGCCTTGGGCTCCAGGTGAGGGGCTGGTGTGTTGGCAACAACAGGGGAGGTGAGAGCTGGGTGGGCAGCAGCCCGTCCAGCTGGGCCTGGAAGGGGCGGAGGAACAGGAAGCCCGGGGGCATCTTGGGGGCTGGGGGGTGCGGTGTAGGGCAGCCCCGACCCCACCTGGCCAGACGTGCATGTGGTGGGTTCCCCCCAGCACCCCAGGGCTAGACCAGGCTGCCAAGGACTCTCGGGTTCTGTGGAAGTTCGGATTGTGAGGTGGTGGGAGGCCAGGTGAGGAGGAGGGAAGATGTGGTGTGAAGCAGGGAAGAATTTAGGAGCTGGGGAGAAGAGGTGGGCGGGCAGCCCTGTGGCTGGAAGGGCCTCCCTCTCACTGGGTTTCTGGCTCTATCTGAGCCTCCTGTACAAACCAGAATCACAGAGAAGGTCAAGGCTGGGAGCACACGGCCCTTCCGGGGGGCTCACTGGGTGCTGGACACAGGAAAGGGGCAGCGACGCCTCCCACCTCCACCCCTAGCCACCCTCCCCCTCCCTGGCCACCAGCAGGGAAGCCGGCAGGACTCGGGCCTGGCAGCAGTTTGCTGAGTGCACTTGTCCCATCCTCAAGCCTACGGTCAGCCTGGCGGTGGGCCATGTCTAACCCCGGTCCAGCCCGGGACACATCTCAGGCAGGACAGCACAGTCCTCGTGTGTGTGTGCGTGCATGCGTGTACACGAGTGCAGGCGTGTGTTTGCAGGAACTTTAGCCCTTTGACATCCTCACTCCCTAGGAAACCTTCCCTCAGTAAATAACAGAGGAGCTGAGGACTTAGTAGCCGTGAGGGGTGGGCAGGGCCTGCGGGTGAAGTGGGGCTGCTGGCCGTGGGCTGGAGCAGATATTCCGGGCGCTTCCTGGCCGAGTGCCCCCAGGGACCCCAGAGGTGGTACTCACTGTCAGGAGCTCTGACTCTGGACGCTCACATCTGCCCCCGGCCTGGGGTTCAGGGATCAGGGCCGGGGCCCCTGGGAGTGTGCTCCTCCAAAGGCCAAAGTTCGGGAAGCAGCGCTCCCCAGGGGCCCAGGTCTGAGCAGGCAAGGCGAGAGGGGCGTCGGGCCCCCAACAGTGACCCTCAGGGCCTAGGAAGCCCAGCTTTCCCCCGAGGCGCCATGTGACTTTGCTGTGCTGTGGCAGGTGGCGTGTAAGAGCCCCCAGCCCCACTCCATTCACGCTGGGAAGGCCCAGGTAGGGGGTGTTCTGGGCACCGTGGAGCCCAGGTGAGCTGTCCCCATCACGTGACCTTTGCAGCCCTCCTGGGCGTCCACGGGCTGCCTCGGTGCCCAGCAGGCCCACAAAGTGCTCATTCTAAGCCTGGCAAACTGGAGGCCCTGGAAACATTTGTAGAAACAACTGATATTTCAGTAAAACATCTGAATGTTTTGGCACCAAGATGGGAATCACCATGCTGACCTCTTTACTCTCATCCTGAAGCCCTCATCCTGCGTGTGGTGTGGCTTCAAGGGTGCAGGGAAGTCCGTGACCTTGACTTCAGAGCCACTGTGAGTCCTGAGTCCGTCTCTCCAGAGCCTGGCCTGAAAGCAGCCAGGTGGTGGCGAGCTTGGTGGCCGGGCCGCCCCTCGACGTCCCGGAACCTGGGAGCTGTGGACCCCCAGCCGCCCCAGCCACAGGGGCAGGAAGTGGGGGGACGGCCCTGGAGAGGCCACTGTCTGGTGGACCAGCTCTGTGCTCGGCCCGTGAGGGTGGCCCGTCATTCTCCCAGGCCGCGGTGACCAGCCCTCAGCTCCCTCCCAGCGGCTCCCAGCTATTGTCCCAGCTGGTCCTAGGAGCCGGTAGCCTTGGTGGCCTTGGACTCTGCCCCCTCGGAGACTGGCCACCAGTTGGCTCCGGCCCTCACGGCCCTTGGCTCTGGGCCGCTGAGCTTCACACTGAGACGTGCACAGCGTGGGGGCCCAGGCATGAAGAGGGGGCCGGCTCCCCTGGCCCGCCTTCTCAAGCACCGGGCAGTGCACAGGCCTGGCCAGCCTTTCCTCTGCTGGTCTCTGAGGTCCACTAAGGCTCGTGGACGGGAATCCGCCCAACCTTCTGGCCCTGGTGTTGGGCTCCGGTTTAAACCCTAGTCTTGATTTATCCGTCCACCCCAAGGACGGTCCAGCCGTCCCACTGCACCTGAACAGTGCACATTCCACATGCCAGCTGTGTGGGTCCTTCTTACACAGCATCTTGTGTTGGATAAGAGGCCCTGGGGGGGGGTGTGTGTGTGTGTGTGTGTGTGTGTGTGTGTGTGTGTTAAAGGTTCCTTGTTTCATTCCATAAGCACTTTGTTAACCTCAGGGTCCATACTCGGCTCTGGAACCACACACTCCGGGGCCTTCATTCTCAAGGCTTTCCAAGGCATCAGGGTGCCAATTTCTGTGCTGAAATAGAGCGAATTTGAAGATGAAAAGCCACATACCCTGCCCTCCCCGGCCTTAGAATCCAGTGGGAGGAATGTGAAGACAAGTCAGCAGTGTGTGATGAATTAGCATGTAGAAATAAACGAGAAACTCCTGGTATTCAGAAGAGACTCTGGTGGCTGAAGGCTCCAGTCCCCAGGGAACGTGGGACAAGAAGGTGCTTAGGCTGCTGTCCAGGGCCCTGAACGTCCCCTTGTTTGGAGCCAGGGTGGCTCTCTGTCACTACTTTAGTTGAGATGAGGCCTCGCGAGGGCAGGTGGGCCCTTAACCCCATGCAGCCGTGTCCTTAGAGAGGGGACAGCATGGGACAGAGCAGAGGCCGCAGGGGGGCTGGGTGCCGAAGGCAAGGTGCCCACCCGCGAAGACCAGGGTGGGGGCCCCCGCACCCTGACCTCAGGCCTCGGCCTCCAGACTCTGGGAGACTAAACGTCTGCTGTTCTGGGTGCTCAGGGTGCAGTGACGAGTGCTGGCCACCCAGGGGGCTCGGGCAGCTGGACATCCATACGAGGCAAGCTGTCTGGGCAGAGATGGGGTGGGCAGCGGCCGGGGCTCGAAGAGGGCGTGGTTCCCGGGGGGCTGGTGGCGTGGCCAGCCAGGAGCCACGCGCTGGTCCAGGGGGGGAGGCGGGGTCGGGCTGCTCTGATGGGGTGGTGTTGGGTTGGATGCACGCGGGTAGAGAGGCTGGGCCCCCGACGGCCACCAGCGTACCCGCACCGCTCCAGGCAGGGTGCTGGGCTCCTGGCCGCCTGCGGACCCCCCACCACACCGGATGGCACCCAGACCGTAGGGTAGTTTTACACATTTCCCACGTAAAGAACACAGGAACAGCACTCGGGTCTCACAGGGTCGAACTGTCCACCAGGAAAACCACCTGCTTCCCGTGGCGGCTGCTCTCATGCCCCTTTAAGAGAGAAGAGATGCCCCCCTCCGCCTCCAGGCTCCCTCGAAGGAGCCGCGTTTCATTTATCCTGCTCTTGATTTTTAATTAACTTTAGGCTGGTCCAGCTGTGCCTGTTCTGGACTCCAATTTTGACAACTATTGACTGAATTGCCTGGTCAGTCCCATGAAAAAATAAAAATAAAAATGAACCCAGCCAGCCAGTTGCTGATTGAATTGACCGTGCGATCAAACGGGTTCTCAAGTCGCCCGCTTTAGACGGGTCTCCAGATGCATTCAGTTGCTTTATTTAAAGCTGGTGCGTTTATATGAACGTAAGGGACGGTCTCCTCTCTGCCCACTGAGGAATTGTCTGGCTCGACCACTTAATTATCTCCACACGGTTAGTGACCAAGATATTAAAACAGAAGATCAGATATTAAAGGCATGGTTAAAACACAGAAATGAGATTTGCATCGATGTCTAATTCCAAACCAGAAATTTGCTGGGGATGCAGTTAGATACTGAGCCCCGTCCTGGAAAATCCACGCAGGAGAATAAACGAAAATTCGTGACTGCATCCAAAAGATTGAGCTCTGCCATGTTTAAAATTTTTGTACTCTTTTATTTTTATTTTATTAATTCAAGACTGTCGTACAACCTTTGTCATAAATTTTGTACTAAAATAGGGACAAACCAGAAAATGTGTGCCACGCAGGGGTTAGCTGGTTATGTCGTGAAATATTTCAAAAGAACTGAAGGGCTGTATGGACCTGTGTTCACAGCGTCCCGATGGATGGACGGACGGATGGATTGGAGGCTTCCCAGAAAATGTTTGCAGATAAAATGAACCTTCAGAGCAAAGGAGACATTTGGAGATATTTCCCTTTCTGTGTGAGACCTTTTAGGATTTGAAGTAGTTCAGTGAAAGTGCTGCACTCAATATGCCAGCAAATTTGGAAAACTCAGCAGTGGCCACAGGACCGGAAAAGGTCAGTTTTCATTCCAATCCCAAAGAAAGGCAATGCCAAAGAATGTTCAAACTACTGCAGAATTGCACTCATCTCACACACTAGCCAAGTAATTCTCAAATTTCTCCAAGCTAAGCTCCAACAGTGTGTGAACCAAGAACTTCCAGATGTTCAAGCTGGACCTAGAAAAGGCAGAAGAACCAGATATCAAATTGCTAACATCCATTGGATCATAGAAAAAAAACAACAGAATTTCACAAAACATCTACTGCTTCACTAACTATGCTAAAGCCTTTGAGATGGGAATACTAGACCACCTTATCTGCCTCCTGAGAAATCTGTATGCAGATCAAGAAGTAACAGTTAGAACAAGACATGGAACAACTGACTGGTTCCAAATTGAGAAAGGAGTACATCAAGGCTGTATATTGTCACCTTGCTTATTTAACTTATATGCAGAGTACATCATGCGAAATGCCAGGCTGGCTGAAGCACAAGCTGGAATCAAGATTGCTGGGAGAAATATCAATAACCTCAGATGCATAGATGACACCACCCTTATGGCAGAAAGTGAAGAACTAAAGAGCCTCTTGATGAAAGTGAAAGAGGGAGACTGAAAAAGCGGGCTTAAAGCTCAGCATTCAAAAAACAAAGATCATGGCATCCGGTCCCATCACTTCGTGGCAAATAGTTGGGGAAACAATGGAAACAGTGACTGACTTTATTTTCTTGGGCTCCAAAATCACTGCAGATGGTGACTGCAGCCATGAAATTAAAAAGATGCTTGCTCCTTGGAAGAAAAGCTATGACCAACTCAGACAGCATATTAAAAAGCAGAAACATTACTTTGCCAACGAAGGTCCGTCTAGTCAAAGCTATGGTTTTTCCAGTAGTCATGGATGGATGTGAGAGTTGGGCCATAAAGAAGGCTGAGTGCTGAAGAATTGATGCTTTCGAACTGTGGTATTGGAGAAGACTCTTGAGAGTCCCTTGAACTGCAAGGAGAGCAAACTAGTCAATCCTAAAGGAAATCATTCCTGAATATTCTTTGGAAGGACTGATGTTGAAGCTGAAGCTCCAATACTTTGGCTACCTGATATGAAGAGCCAACTCATTTGAAAAGACCCTGAAGCTGGGAAAGATTGAAGGTGGGAGGAGAGGGGGGTAACAGAGGTGAAATGGTTGGATGCCATCACCAACCCAAGGGACATGAGTTTGAGTAAACTCCGGGAGTTGGGGATGGACAGGGAGGCCTGGCGGGCTGCAGTCCATGGGGTCACAGAGAGTTGGACACGACTGAGCGACTGAACTGAATAGCTGAATAGTGTGAGACCTTACAGCTTCAAGAGCCATTAGAACAAGGATCAAAATAATACACGGTTGGTATCAGACCTTCAGATGTCTTTAGGACAAGGTATAAATCCAATCTTAGCAAAAATAATGAGGCCTAGTCTGTAGAGTCGCAAAGAGTCGGACGTGACTGAGCGACTGAACTGAACTGAACTGAACTGATGCAACCATATGTTTGAAACTGGTTATCACTGAAGTATATTTGAGAGCAGAATGATCTTTATGTGCTCATGTAAGATAGGGAGTTACTTTTAAATGCTGTTTATTTCATCTTTTTCTCATGCTTTAAAAGTTATTTCATAGATGCTCTACAGAATACGGCTTCCCAGGTGTTACTAGTGGTAAAGAACCCACCTGCCAATGCAGCTAGGCGTAAGAGACCTAGGTTCAATCCCTGGGTCTGGAAGATCCCCTGGAGAGGGAAATAGCAACCCTCTCTAGTATTCTTGCCTGGAGTCCCACGCACAGAAGGGCCTGACGGGCTGCGGTCCATAGGATCGCACAGAGTCGGGCGCGACTGAGGCGACTCAGCACGCACTGCAGAATCCCCTGTGTATCAGGCCAGTGGTAGACAGATGCATTGCCGTGGATCAGTAACCACGGGCAGGCGCTCAAGTGCCACGGAACGAGGACATTCTAGGGTGGAGCCCGATGGCTGATGCTGGTTTGGACGTTGACATTTTTTTCTCATTTATGTCTGTATCTCTGCTGTTTCTCCCAAAACGCTGACCTTTGTGATCCTAACCTCTGACCTAGGTCCCCGAGGACAAAGGTCAGCTTCCTGCCGGGCTCCTGCCGGCCGGTCCCTCTGGCCGAGCGCCCCAGGCCGGGCTCCCTCTCTCCTCAGCACAGCCCCAGGGGCCATCTGCATGGCGTCCTGTGTCCCCAGCAGGGCCTCTCCTGTCCCCCGGCCTGGGGCAGCCATGCTTGGACCCTGGACAGACCGTATCCCTCAGTCCAGGTAGAGGGGCTTCAGGTCAAGCGCATGTACACAACAGAGCCCTGGCCCGAAGGCCCACAGCTCAGACCCGGAAGCGGCCAGGCTGGACCCGGGAGCCTGGCCCTGACCTGCCCGCCTGCCCTCGGGCACTGGCTGTCCTGGCGGCAGCCTGGGAGACCCTCCATGCTCCCGCAGGGCCCGAGGCTCAGGACACAAAGCAGGAGACGTGGCTGTGGCCGTGGTGTGGCTAAGGCGGGCATGGGGCACGGGTTCCCGGTTCTCTCCGGCTCAGACGTGTGTCTCGCATCCGGACGCTAGAACCCCAGATCCAGGCGCCTCAGGGCCGGGTACTCCTGAGGCCCGTCTCCTCAGGTGTAGATGCCGTCGTCGCCCCACTTCCTCACGCGGTCGTCCCTGTGTGCGTGCCTGTGTCCTGATCCCTTCTTACAGGACACAGCCCTGTGGGGCCAGGGTTAGGGTCGCCCCCTTGCCTCCACAGACCTGCCCCAGGTGCGTCCTGGGGACCTGGGGTTGGCATTCGGCACGTGAGTTGGGGGCACGGCTCAGCCCTAACCTGCAGGAAGCAGTGTCTCCTCTCCAAGCCCGACTTCCCGCACACGCCAGAGGATGGAACCCTCTCCCTGTCGATGGAAATGCCCGCTGGTCCCCTCGGGAAGAACTTCCTGGCAGAGGTCCGGCTCCGCCTCCTCTGTCTGATCTTCCAGGCCTTTCTGCTGAGGCGTCACCAAGGAGACGCGGCCGTGACAAAGGGCCTCCTGCCCTCTGGGAGGAAGGGCTTAAGGTGTTGACCGCAAGGATTTCCACTTCACATTTACACAGTCAGACACAAAGGAGCTGAGCGAGGTGCTGGGTGGGGGGGCACAGACAAAGCTCCGGCCCTGGATTAGGGGTCCCCGCGCCCCTGCCTTCCTCACGGGTCTTAAAGAAGACGCGCCTCCTTCCCGCCCGCGCTCGGCACCGGGGCCCCTGGGCCCAGGTCTGCGCCCTCCCTGCCGCTCGCTGGGGAATTAATTGCCCCCAGGAGAGCCGGGCTCTCCACCCCGGTCAGCCCTTGTCTCGATCTTTCAGACAAGCCCCTCTGGGAGCGCCCGGCAGGTTGGCGACAGGCCGTGGGTGGACCCTAGGCAGGAAGCCTGCTGCCCCCAGGGCCCCCAACCAGGGGGACCCCTTCCTTCCAACGTAAGTGCCCTTCCCGTGGCCTGGACAGTGAGTGCCCTCCAGAACTGTGGGCCAGCAGGAGCCACTCTGAGCCTCAAGCTCGGATGGTTTGCTGGGTCACTAACAACATCCACATCCCTCCCCGAGATCTGAAAAATCCGCCCATCCTTCGTGAGCTCTGACCCACGCCACAGGCAGACTACATTTTCTAAGATAAAGTTATTTAGGCAGCTCACTTTAAAACAACCGTTTTGGTGGGAAGGCGACCTGGTGTGGCAGTCGTAAGATTAACGTGTCTTGTTATGGCCTCATCACCTGAACGCTGTCAAGAAATTTGTCTCAGTGTGAGCAGACCTCCCTGCACTTGGTAGAGTAACGAGCTGCTTAATACTTGTTTTCCTAATTGTTTTCAACAGAGATATGCAAATTAACTTTGTAAAGAAAGACATTGGTGTCTCTTACTGAAAGCATGTTTAATTGGGCAAAGAGTGTGCTAACATTTGGACTTTTAAAACAAAATAATCTCTATAGAAATAGTTCTCCTTGGTTCTATCACTGTGACCCTGGATTGTTTTTAGCATATTTAAAAAATCTAGATACAAAGGTGGGCACCATTTTAAGCAAACTTGACCCTAAAGCCTGGCAACACTGTGGTATCGTTTTTAGGAGGAAAAAACTCTGCGCGGAGGTGATTGTCCTTGCCGTGTTGCCCTGTCTGCCTTTGCCAGGCAGGGAAGCGTCCCATGTAGACTGGAATTCTGACTGCGCGTGCTCTTCCAGTCTCTGGGGGTGTGTGCTGTGACTGAGGCCGTGGGCAGGTGTGAGTTGTCTCGAGCGAGTCGGGGCAGGTGTGTGCTGCGTCAGAGCCTGGAGAGGAGACTTTGCTCAAACACACACACAGGCCATGGGGCTTGCACACGCGTGTCGTGCTTCTTGTATGAAAGAGAACCCCGTGCGTCAGAGGATCTGAGGACACATGGGTGCGTCCCGAGAGGTCCCATGCGTCCCCAGGGCCTGACTGCGCCCCAGTTCTGGTCTGGTCCTTGTGGAGAGTGGCTGTGGTGGCCGGCACCCCGGCCTGCGGGGTGGCGGCTCCTGCTGCTGCCCACAGCAGGCAGGAAGGTGCGTGCTGCCCAGCGTGACCCCACGGGCCGGCCTGTCCTCAGGACGGGCTCGTGTGCTTGGCCCAGCCCGGCCGGAGTGACTCTGGATGGGAAGCCCCTGGACAGAGGGGCCAGCAGAGCTGCCCTCAGGATCAGAGCCGAGGATGCCTGGAGGGGGTGTCACGGAGCTCCTGTTCGTGCAGGTTTGTCCTTAGGAAACAGAAGCACGCGGGAAAGGCCCTGACACTGGGACCGACTGAGAGCAGGAGGAGACAGGGGTGACAGAGGAGGAGGTGGGTGGGTGGCATCGCCAACTCCACGGACATGCAAGGCTCTGGGAGCTGGTGAAGGACAGGGAGGCCTGGCGTGCTGCGGCCCATGGGGTCGCAAAGAGTCGGACACGCCTGAGCGATGGAACAGCAGCAACGGCAGGGGCGTCTGAGTAGAAGCCGGTATAAACTATAACAGGAGAGTCTAAGCGTGCCAGTTCCTGGAGGGCAGCCCAAGGTGCAGGGGAGCCCCCCACCGCACAGTCTACCCTCCCCCTGTGACCGACCCTGGGCTCATCCCAGCCCAGCACCACGGCTGCAGGCGCGCACCCTGCCTCCGGGCCGGCATGAGCTCCGCCGTTGCCAGCAGCCGGTGGCCTGGGGGTGGCCGTGGGAGGGGGGGACTGCAGGGGGACCTGAGAAATGCCGCCTCCTGCCGTTTGGAGCTCCTGGAGGGCCAGGGCCGTCTCCTCACCTGGACGTGGGCGGTCGGGTCTCCCTCCGGGCAGGGCCCCGATCACTGCCGTAACAGGAGGCCCTGTGCACGTCCCGTCCGTCCAGGGGGCTGGTCTGTGGCGGCATCATGGCGACCATCTCGGCAGTGCTGGGCCTAGGCTGGCTCCTGCAGCTCACTGACCCGGGGTGGGGCTCCCCACTGTTGGGGACCCCCTGCTCGCCCTGCCACCAGGGGGAGGCAAGGGCCTTGTGTCTTGGGAGCCCCCTGCTCTCTGCCCCTCAGCTTTCTCCTCGAGGCCCCCAGACTGCCTTCTGCGCCCCTCCGAAGGAGACATGGGTGTTTAGGGTCCATAAGAACCCAGCTGTCCTCACGGTCAAATGAAGCAGCTCTCAGTCTTCAGGGTCCGCTTCCTGGTCTGTGCTTCCGTTGGTCTGGCTGTGCCCGGGCTTCGTTGTGGCACGCGGGATCCTTCTGTGCAGCCTGTGGGCTCCAGTTGTGCGTGGGCCAGAGTGCCAGCTCAGGAGTTGCAGCGTCACGTGGGATCTTAGTTCCCCAACCAGGGATCAAACCTGCACCCCCTGCATTGCAAGGCGATCCTTAACCCCTCAGTTCAGTCACAGTCATGTCCACCTCTTTGCGACCCCATGGACTACAGCAGGCCAGGCCTCCCTGTCCATCACCATCTCCCAGAACTTGCTCAAACTCATGTCCATCAAGTTGGTGATGCCATCCAACCATCTCACCCTGTCATCCCCTTCTCTTCCCACCTTCAGTCTTTCCCAGCATCAGGGTGTTTTCCAATGAGTCAGTTTTTTGCATCAGGTTGCCACAGTATTGGAGCCTCAGCTTCAACATCAGTCCTTCCAATGAATATTCAGGACTGATCTCCTTTAGGATGGACTGGTTGGATCTCCTTGCAGTCCAAGGGACTCTCCAGAGTCTTCTCCACACCACAGTTCAAAAGCGTCAATTCTTCGGTGCTCAGCTTTCTTTATGGTCCAACTCTCTTAACCCCTGGACAACCAGGAAGTCCCTAGGTCAGTGTCCACTTTTCTAATTTCCTCAGATGCAAACTGGAGCCACAGCTGGGAGCTTCTGAAGACCCAGCTCTGTGATTTCCGCCTTGCCTTCTGAAAACACCAGCAGCCCCTCCTCTACAGGCCCTCGCTGCCCTGGCACAGGTGACAGGACCACTCGCTCTGCTCGGCTCCTCAGGTTTCCGACCGCCCGGTCCCTGCTGTCCAGCAAGTCCCGAGAGGCCCAGGAGACTCTCCTTTGCCACATTTTGTTGTCTTTCCCTTGGTGATTTGCGCCCCCTGCATTCAGAGTGGTGTTTCGATATTTTCCTTCGAAGTGTTTACAGTTCCGTGTTCGCCCACCCAGGGCTGGCTCTCACGTGTTGAGGAACACAGGTCCAGCCGAGCTTCCTTCCTCCCCGAGTGGCTCTGGTGCCACCACGGCATCCTCGCATGTCTGAGACCCCTCCTCTGCCCCTCCTCGCGGCGCCCACGTGGGGTCCTGTTGCTGGACGCCGAGTCCCTGGGCAGTAGGGTGGGCCCCCGCCTCAGCCACCAGGCTGTCTCTGTGTCCGTGGCCGGTGACTGACAGCACATGTGCACGCGTCTGGGGAGAGAAGCCTCAGAAACAGGGATTTCAGCAGCATCCGTACCAGAGCAGCCGTCTGTGGGGTGTGGGCCGTGAGAGCCGCAGGCCGGGCCCCGCGCGTCTGCCTCCTAACCCTGCTGCACAAGCACTCTCTCCAGGTGGAGCAGCATCCGCTTGGGAAAGCGGAGAGAGAATCTCTTGGTCCTTCTCTGTCTTGATGGAGATGCCCTGGGGTCCGGGCCCCGCCTGTCGCCTGTCTGCCTGATCCTGTGGGCTCCAGAGCCCTGAAGGGCACCCAGTGTTGCTCTCTGGACGGGAAAGCAGGCTGCCGGACCTCCCGCTGGGCCTCGGTCGGAGCCCAGGAGAACACAGTGACAGTAGGGAAACAGAAGGAACACGTTCCACGGGGGTTCGTGGCCACAGGCAGGCGTTTGGGGCAACCCGTCCTGGCCCAGCCCTGCTCCCCAGCCTGGGGGCTGGGGATCAAGGCCCTCCCCTCACCCCCCACTCCCGTCCCTCCACCCTTTGGCCGGCAGCCCTGCCCATGGCATCAAAGGGACCCAACGCAGAGACGCTGTGCCCCAGGTCTGTGGGCACTGCACTGCCCGCCTCCCCACCGCTCTCCTCCTCATCCGAAAACCTGCGTCCCATCCACGTGCAGGCCTGGCAGTGGGTGAGCAGCACAGAGGCAGGAAGTGAGGAGCCGGGTGCCAACCTGTCGGGACGCATTTAGGGACGAGCCCGAGGGTGCCCGCTGTGTTAATACTCACCCAGCGACCAGCCTCCGACACCTCGCTGTTCTCGGCCTGGCCTCTCCCACCCGCGGGGACTCAGCCTCCAGTGCCCAGGGAAGGAGGTGCAGCAGGAAAGTGACCCAGGTAAGGGCAGGTGGGCGCAGACCCAGGAGGCGGTGTGTGGGCCAGGGCGCCACACCGACCCCTGGGGGTGACTAATTCATTAGCGCCCGAGCCAGCCTGGATTGTTCCCTTGTAATTACACCCACCTCACACGCTTGCCTTTGAAGACATTAATTGCGTGATTAGTTTTATGATTTCTTCTGATTACCAATTAAGTTACCTTTTTTTTTGTATTTCATACATGCCATTAGGGTTTATAGTGCAGCTTTTTTAATTTCTCACCTAGCGGGGGATCTCACACGTTGGAAGGCTACATTATCCACCCAATAAACAGGGAGAGTTTAATTTTCTGCACAAAGTGTTGGTGCGGACTTGGAAAGATGGTGTTTCAGGCACTGCGCTGTCAGGAGTGACGTTTAATTTCTCAGGGGAGAAATCTTGTTTTCCACTGTCACAACGATGTTCACAGAGCGTGATTCAGGGCCGTGCGGGGCCCAGCGCGATGCTCCCACGTCTGCCACCGCGCGCCTTCCCTGACCGAGCCTGCGGTCACTGTTCCCCCGCCTCCGGCACCTGCACGGCTGGCTCCGCTGCTCCCAAAGGCCCCGGAGCCACGTGGTGGGCCACCCCTGCCACCCCTGTCGGGCACTGGGTGCCCAACTCGCACCAGGCAGGTCCAGGGGGCCACACCAGACAGGGACCCCGCAGAGGCACCCACAAGCGTGTTCCCACGAGGTCAAGGAGAAAGCAGCCCGGCCAGGCTCCTGCAGCTGCTCGCAAGGTGGCCTTCGACCATCCATTCCGCTCCAAACTCTCCCCCTTCCCACAGGAAAAGAAGTGCAAATAGATGTGTAATCAACAGCCAGTCACGGGAAGAGCCGCCTAATTGGACGCACTGAAATGACTCCGCGAGCGGGCGTGCGGGAGGGAGCCCAGCCCCGTGATTGAGCGTGATTGAGCAGCATCGATTCACAGCCCAGCACAAAGGGCCGATGAATCACGCCCTTTACAATATCGTGTGTGGGCTGGGGGCCGGCGCCTCGGTTGAGAGTGTCTGTGTGGTTCCCGCCTCTGATAGCCAGGCCGCCCGGCAGGGAGGCTGCTGGAGGTCCAGGGACTTTTAATTGGATGTGGCTACAGAGAGAGAAAGTTCCAATTTTGATGTTGATCCTTGAAGCATTAGCTGACAAAGCCCTGCAGTGCGGTGGGGGAAGGGAGGGACCCCCACCCAGGGCCTCAAGCCCGCCAGGAGAGTGCAGGATGGAAGACGCCTGCTGGGGAGGGAGGCACCCAGGCCCCCAGGCTGCAGTCTGTCCCCAAATGTAGGGGAAAATAGTGCGATCTCTTGAGTAACATTTATTTTCTTCCCGCTTCCCTTTTACACCAGACTTTCTCTCTTTGGAAGGCAGCTTCAGGCATGCTCCTGAATAATGTACGAGCCGGCTCCGTCAGCCCCGAGCCACAGAGGTCCCCTCGGGGCGGGGTTCGCGGCCCATGCCCCCTCCCAGGGGCTCCCCCTGTATCTCCGAGTCTCTCTCTAAGGCTAATTCGGGGTTTCTTTAGGGCTTGAAGAAGCCTCCGTGTGGAGTGTCATGGGAAGGGGGAGCCTTCCCCCAGGTTTCATTGAAACACAAATACAATATTATATTACACAGTTATATACAGTGTTATAAGTCAAAGAAAGCCCATCAGAAAGAGGACCATCCTGTTGGCTGGCCATGAGCTGGGCCGCGTCCTGTGGCAGCACCTGCCTGGGCTTTTTCCTGAGTGGGCAGCTGTCTGCCCAGCTGCCCCAGGCCATGGGGAGCAGGGGAAGGCTGAATGTGGCAAGATAAAAATGGTCCAGGCCAGTACACTGTGTCAGGACGCGGCTCATAGGCAGCTTTCTACCTTTTCAAAGACGGGAAATGCATGTGCTTGTTAAAACACTTGTCTTATTTTATTAACTTCTTGATGACTACTCCTCTTGTAGCTCAGTGAGTAAAGAATCTGCCTGCAATGCAGGAGACCTGGGTTCAGTCCCTGGGTTGGGAAGATTCCCTGGAGAAGGAAATGGCAACACACGCCAGTATTCTTAGCTGGAGAAGCCCATGGACAGAGGAGCCTGGCGGGCTACAGTCCACAGGGTGGCAAGAGTCAGACACGACTGAGCAACTAAACCACCACCACCACTTGATGGAAAACTTAAAAAATGCAGTTTGTCGTTCAGTCGCTCAGTCGTGTCCAACTCTTTGTGGCCCCATGGACTTCAGCACGACAAGCTTCACTGTCCTTCACCTTCTCCCAGAGTTTGCTCAAACTCATGTCCATTGAGTCGGTGATGCCATCCAACCACCTCATCCTCTGCTGTCCCCTTCTCCTCCTGCCTTCCATCTTTCCCAGCACCAGAGTCTTTTCCAATGAGTCAGCTCTTCGCATCACATGGCCAAATTATTGAAGCTTCAGCTTCAGCATTGGTCCTTCCAATGAACAGTCAGGACCGATTTCCTTTAGGACTGACTGTTCTGATCTTCTTGCAGCCCAAGGGACTCTCAAGAGTCTTCTCCAGCACCACAATTCAAAATCATCAGTTATTTGGCACTCAGCCTTCTTTATGGTCCAACTCTCATATCCATACATGACTACTGGAAAAATCATAGCTTTGACTAGATGGACCTTTATTAGCAAAGAAGTGTGTCTGCTTTTTAATATGCTGTCTAGGTTGGTCATAACTTCTCTTCCAAGGAGCAAGCATCTTTTAATTTCATGGCTGCAGTCACCATCTGCAGTGATTTTGGAGCCCAAGAAAATAAAGTCAGTCACTGTTTCCATTGTTTCTCCATCTATTTGCCACGAAGTGATGGGACCGGATGCCATGATCTTTGTTTTCTGAATGTTGAGCTTTAAGCCAACTTTTTCACTCTCCTCTTTCACCTTCATCAAGAGGCTTTTTAGCTCCTCTTCACTTTCTGCCGTAAGGGTGGTGTCATCTGCGTATCTGAGGTTACTGATATTTCTCCCGGCAGTCTTGATTCCAGCTTGTGAGTCATCCAGGCTAGCATTTCGCATGATGTACTCTGCATATGAGTTAAATAAGCAGGGTGACAATATGCAGCCTTGACGTACTGCTTTCCCAATTTTGAAAGAGAAAGTGCAACAAAACAAAAAATTAGAATATGACGCGGTACGACCGCTAGTTCTGCCACTCAAGTTTTCTCGCTCGTTGGTATTGCTTTTAGAATACGTGCGCGGCTCACACGTGTACAATGCACAGTTCACAGATGGTTCATCCAGCTTTTTACTCTGTGCGATTGGCCTCGCCAGATGGTCTTTAGAGTGCCACTGTGTTGTGGTTTGTTGTTCAGTTGCCAAGTCGTGTCTGACTCTCTGTGACCCCATGGACTGCAGTACCCCAGGCTTCCCTATCCTTCACCATCTCCCAGAGTTTGCTCACATTCATGTCCATTGAGTTGGGGATGCTATCTAACCATCTTATCCTCCGTTGTCCCCTTCTCTTCCCACCCTCAATCTTTCCCAGAATTAAGGTATTTTCCAACGAGGCTCTTTGCATCCAGTGTTACTTTAAGGAACCATAATTTGTCTATTATTAAATAACCAATCTGCTAGTGCTGAACATTTAGGCTGTTCCAAGGTCTTCACTTTTACAAATCTTGCTGCAATTAATGTCCATATATGTAGGTTTGGTCTTTGTGACTTTCTTCTCTAGGACACATCCCTAAAATTATAACTCCTATGTCAAAAGGTGCAGATTCTTCTTGGTCTCTTGGTTCTTATTACCCAGCAGAGCCATTGACTCCCCAGATCCCAGAAGGTTTGGGAAGGAGTCTGACAGGCTCTTGGCAGCAAGGAGACGTCCGCCCGGCTTGTGTTTCAGCGTTCTTTTTAAATATGCACTTGTATTCATTTCCTGATGGCTGTGCTGGGTCTCCCTTGCTGTGCGAGCTTGCTCTGGGTGTGGGGCGCAGGGGCCACTCTCCAGTTGAGGGGCACGGGCTTCTGGCTGCGGTGGCCTCTCTCTCCATGGACCATGGGCCCTAGAGCACACAGACCCCGTAGTCGTGGCTCCTGGGCTCCAGGGCACAGGCTCAGTAACTGTGACCCGGGAGCTTAGTTGCCCTTGGCATGTGGGCTCTTCCCAGACCAGGGATTGAATCCAAGCCCCCTCTTTGGCAGGCAGGTTCTTTACCCCTGAGCCACTAGGGAAGCCCTGTTTGGGGCATTCTTTAAGGCAAATTATGTCGTCTTTTCATTGCGTCACTCCGAGGGTTTGAAGTCTCATAAAGCGGAGGTAGTCCCTGAGGTGTGGTTGTGAGTCGCTCTGCTTCTGGGTGCGCCCTGCTCAGGAACCTTTGCCGTCTCTCTTCCCATCTCTCGCCTCCCGTTCTACAGTCTCTGGACCGCAGTGTCTCTGCTGGACGGGTGAGAACTTCAGGGTGTATCTGATGCGCCAAGCACATTGTCGGCCTCCCGTTCTGCGGTCTCTGCACCGCGGTGTCTCTGCTGGAAGGGTGTGAACTTCAGGGTGTATCTGATGCACCAAGCAGATTGTCGCTCCCTTCCGAGTTCACCAGCTGCTCTCACACTCAGAGGAGCCCCGATCACTCTGTGGCCAGCTCAGCAGCAGCTTTTCCCTTCGGCTCTCCTTTGGTCTGTGTTGTCCCACTTACTCTTTCGGTTTACCTGGATCGCTCTGGGCGCCTGTCGTCTCGTGCCGTGCAGGGAGGCAGGACGCGGGCTCGCCCCAGGCGACACCCCCGTTTGTTGGGTAGTGTCTTGGGCAGTGTCCCCCCAGCCGGGTCATCAGCTGCGCCTGAGACGAGGCTGCACGGGGACAGACCTGTGTTGACTCCTCCTGAGAGTCCTTCTGAGCCTCACCCCAGCGTCCGTGCAGTCCTAGGGGCTCTTCCTCAAGCGCGAGTCTGCTCTCGTTCCTACCGGCGACCCCAGCCGCCCCTCTGGTCACGTCCAGGAGGAAGTCCCCGCTCCCAAGGCAGGTCTGCTCAGCTTTGCTGGGTGTGATTTACTTACGACAAAACCCACCCACCTGATGAGTTCTGACAGCTGTACAGCAGAACCTCCCCCAGCCCCTCCAGGCTCTCTCCCCCACCCCCGGGCCCTCCTCGCCCCTCACCCTATCCCCCCACTCCTAGGCTCTCCCCAGCCTCCCCATAACCCTGGGCCCATCCCGCCCTACCCCCTCACCCCGACTCTGGCCAACACCCATTTGCTTTCTTTCACTCTGGCCCCGCCTGTTCTGGAATTTCATAAAGATGGGAAAGTGTGGATCCTATCTGTGTTTCTGGGGTTTTCCACAGGGCAGGTGCTGGCCGCTGTCCTGTGACAGAGGCCTGGGCCTAGTTGGGAGGAGGGGTGAGGGCGCAGGGCCACCCACCCGGGTCCTCCGAGAGCAGCCTCTCCCCGTGGGGCCAACTGACCTGCTCCCGGGCTGGGCTTCCAAGTCTAGGCCAGAGGAACATGCAGAAACCTCCCCCCAGCCCGGCTTCCACACAACACCCCAAGGCCCCAGCTCCCCCAGCCCAGGGAGACGCGACCCTGAATCCCCGGGGGCCAGCCAGCCCTTGGCTGGGGGGCGGCCAGCGAGGTCTCGAGGCCATATCTACACAGGACTCTGTCAGCGCCCCTCCTGGGCTGTTAGCCAGGTTCGTGACATGTTTACAAGTCGCCCTGGATCAGGAGGACTGGCCGGCCCGTCTCAGAGGCTCTTTCCTCCCAGACAGGTCCTTGCCGTCAGCGAGGGTCTCGTCTGCAGCTTCCCCGCACGTCCTCCGGGGCATCTCCCTCCTCAACCCCGTCCCTCCACACCTGCCTGCCCACAGGGGGCTCAGCGCAGGCCCAGCCCACCGCCAGTCCAGCACCTGGCTGACGTGCGCGTGGAGGACTGGGAGGCCAAGGCCCTGGGCGGGAGCAGACCTCCGCCACCAGGGCTCTGGGCGGGGTGGCCGCGTCCACGTCACGGCCCCAGGCGTCCCAGGGATAGCGACGAGGGGACCCGCTGTCCACCCGCCACCACCCCAACATGGCTCATGATGGCCTGCTGCTTGATGGGGCTGGTGAATCCTTAGTCCTGCCGTTTCCTTAAGGAAGAGTTTGACCAGGAAAATGCGAAGTGCTGGTTTCTTTCTGGAAGGAGGCCTGGGTGGGTCAGCTAATAGTGCCCGCGGCTGGCGGGCTTGAGCCTGCACCTGGATCCCGGGCACCGCCATGTCCAGGCCTCGGGACAGCGTCTTTGTCCGCCTTCCTCCTGGGGACTCTGGGAGCACTTCGGTAAATTTGCTCGCTGCCACATCTGGATTCAACCCAGACATCCTGCTCTCCTTGGTTGCTTTCACCAGAAGAAGGAGGGGAGAGGCTGAAGGAGCAGAAATACTGGGCCGGGCCTCCAGCGATGGAAGAGCCTCCTAAACAGCCCGGATTCCTGCTCAGGACACGCTTCTGAAAACTGCTGGAGACGGCGCGTGTTTCCTTCTCCCCACTCCGTCCTCCACACTGTTCCTCTCCTTCGTGTTTGGAGGCTCCTTTTTCCCTTTTTCAGTGATGACTTGTGCCGTCAGGAAATAAGCACAGGGATCTCTGGGTCTTGGAGCGGGGGTGCATCCACCCGCTGGGCACAGTTCAGGATCAGACTGATGCGGGGCATATCTGTCCCCTCAGCTGAGCCGCTGAGCTGTCCTGCCTCCCACCTGCTCCTCAGATTCATATTTAAAACAAAAGCAACAGTCTCCCATCTCCAGTTTACACAAACGCAGCCATCCTTAACAGCCCAAATGGATTAGAGCCGCTGCCTCCGTGGAGCCCACTTAGCAAAGTGTGAGACAGTCACCGCACAAGGTAATTTGCAAAAGGCAGTCGCCTCTGATCAATTTGAAATAATCCTCCTGTTTATAAAGCAGAACATAGGGTGGGGCACTGAGCCTGATGCCAATTACGCTGGAAACGCGGTTTTCAAGTGGCGCCCGAGCCGGGGCGCCTGGGGGCCGGCCAGGCACCGTGTCGCCTGGCAGCCTAGGCTGTTCCCTTTCTGGGGTGGCTGGAGGGTTAATCCCGTAGCAGTGGAGCAGTTTCCATGCTCAGGAATCAACAGCAGCAGCAGACACTGCGCACCACTGACGTCCTGCCGGCCCACGAGGCCCCAGAGACAGGAGCAGAATGGGGAACTTCTGCCCCTTGTCAGCAGGCTCAGCCGTCCAGAGGGCGCGCGTCCACACCCCTTCAGGGCTCCGTGGCATCGAACCTCTGACCCACGCTATATTTCAGGTTCAATGCCCGCTCTGCAAAGGGCTCCCTTCAAGGAGCGTCAGCAGCTGCCTCGTGGGACACCTGTGTGGGAACACTAGCCCAGGGGCTGCCCACAAGCCTTCCCCGGCCTCCGTCCCAGCCCCGAAGCCCAGAGGAACTCAGGAGAGCACCTCTGTGCGGTGGCTTCTGGAGGGCCAAGTGTCCTCCCACGTTTGGCCAGTGATGGCGGCTCTGACCCTCCGGGCCCCAGGGAGAGAGGGCTGGGCCTGCAGAGGAGGCCGGATCGGGAGGCAGGGGTTCCGAGGCGGGCGAATCCAGCCATCCTCCCCGTGGAGGCTTCTGGCCCAAGCTTGTCCCCGTGGCCATGGGATGCAAGTCCGTGCCCAGCACCTCCTCTCCCCACGGCTGAGCTCGTGGCAGAAAGGAGACTTCCTTCATGTCTCTCCTCTGATTTTCTTTTGCACATTTCAAACTTGCAAGCAAGCTGAAAGAACAGTCAAGTCAGCGCCCACAACCTTTCATCTGGATTCAGCAGTGGTCAGCAGTGTCCCCCGTCACTCACCCACCACCTGATGAAGCTGTTGAGAGTGAGCTGCAGGCATGAAACTCCACACGAAGCGTGCTTTTAAACGTGGGTGTTCTCTGACACCGTCCCCGAGCACAGCTTGGATGTCATTCACCACGACTTGCGCTCAGATTTCCCTGGGCCCAGTAGCGCGCTTCAAGCTGCTATTTCATTTTTGACCCAGACTGCAGTCAGGGAGCACTGCTGCCCTGGTGGTCGCATGTCCTTAACTGCCTCTAAGCTGCAGCACTCTCCCTGCCTTCTGATTCGGTTTCATTATTGGCCTTTCCCAGTATTGCAGCTTTTAAAGACCCTGGGCCAACCGTCCCATGGATACGTCTTCATCTGGGTTTGTCTGTTGTTCCCACGAGGTCGACGAAAGGTTTGGGGAGGAATGCCGCATACGTGGGTCTGTGTGCACCTCCCGGGCGTCCTGTCAGGAGCTGGACGGCCCTCTGCTGAGGCTGAGGCCCCCTGCTGAGAGCGGGGCCCAGCTCATGACTCCTCGAGGAAGGGACCCTCTCTCCTAGCTGTTGTTCAGTCCCTCAGTTGTGTCCAACTCTTTGTGACCCCATAGAGTGCAGCACGCCAGGCCTCCCTGTCCATCACCATCTCCCAGAGTTTGCTCAAACTCATGTCCCTTGAGTTGGTGATGCCATCCAGCCATCTCGTCCTCTGTCTCCCTCTTCTCTTGCCCCCAACCTTTCCCAGCATCAGGGTCTTTCCAAAGAGTGTGCTCTTCGCATCAGGCGGCCAAAATATTGGAGCTTCAGCATCAGTCCTTCCAATGAAGATTCAGGACTGATTTCCTTTAGGATGGACTGGTTTGATCTCCTTGCAGTCCAAGGGACTCTCAACAGTCTTCAACACCACAGCTCAAAAGCATCAATTCTTCAGTGCTCAGCTTTCTTTATAGTCCAACTCTCATATCCATGCATGACTGCTGGAAAAACCATAGCTTTGAGTAGACAGACCTTTGTTGGCAAAGTAATGTCTCTGCTTTTTAATATGCTGTCTAGGTTGGTCATAGCTTTTCTTCCAAGCAGCAAGTGTCTTTTAATTTCATGGCTGCAGTCAACCTCTGCAGTGATTTTGGAGCCCAAGAAAATAAAGTCTGTCACTGTTTCCACTGTTTCCCCATCTATTTGTCATGAAGGGATGGGACCAGATGCCATGATCTTAGTTTTTTAATGTTGAGTTTTAAGCCAACTTTTCCATTCTTCTTTTTCACCTTCATCCACCTCTCCTGGGTAGTTAACCAATAATCTGGGACATACTTTGAGATAGTGAGACGCCCTGATCCCCTGAAGAGCTACCTTCCCCAGGCGCCCCTTGTTTCAGGCCCAGTGGGGGAGCTGGGTGGGTCTTTACCCGCGGAGGAGCCTGTTGCCCACCTGCATGGCCCCGAGGCTATCAGCGGTGCCCCGCAGCCAAGCAGACAGCGATATGGCACCTCGTCCCATCTCATCACTGTGGGAGCTTATCCTGGGGCCAGGAAGCAGGACAGTGCGGGACCAGCTCGGGAGACAGGGAAGTGGGGAGCGTCCTGTGCAGATGGGGCTCTGGGGGTCGGGAGGCCTGAGGTTTGGAGCCGGAGGACGGAGAGTGTCCCTGAGACAGGCTGTTCCCCCAGAGTGAGAGCCTGCCGGTGTCTCAGGAGAGGGGGCAGCTCTGAGGGACAGAGGGGATGGTCTTGCTGTGGAAGACTGCTGTCTGAACGGGATGCTGTCTGCCCAGGGCTGGGTGTGGGCCCCCAAGTCTGTGTCTATGGCCAGGCACTCGGGGAGGATCACACCCCCAGGGAAACCCTCAAGATGGACAGTCCCCACACTGTCCCTCGGGGCCTGGGCACAGCCACACAGCCTCCCTGGAGCGGTGGCCGTCTAGACACGGTGCGGCTCCGAGCTGCGGTCCTTCTCGAGGTTTTGAATGCGGCCTCTGCACATGTCCCAGCCGAGCTCCCCTCAGTCCTGCAGGAGCCTCGGAACAGCGGCGCTCCCCTGCCGTTTGACAGACCTCCTGTGGGGACGCCCCCGGGGGACACAGCCCTGCCAGCAGGTGGCCCTCGCGCCCGGCTCACGTGAGGTCTACACAGGTGCTCGTGGGCACATGTGGCCTTAGAGCAGGGTGACCCCAGAAGGGCCCCCAGATCATGGCCTGGTTGATGTGGAGAAGCTCTGCTTGTCACTTTTACAGACGTCTGCTAACCGACCAGCTTTGCAAACCACGGTGAAATCTGGTGTCTCTGCAGTGTGCCGACAATTTTGGCGTGTGGGTGGCACCTGTCCGGACAGTTGCTTTGGGAACAAGGCTTTGGATGTCTGCTTTTGACTTTAAATAGTTTCTCTTTAGAGACGGCAGTTTAAAATCCACTTGTAAGGTGACAGATTTAGCCGTCCTCTCTAAAAATGTATTGCATTATTTCAAAACTAAGCGGCTCCCTGAGATGCCAGCGTGGTTGCGCCTCACGCACCAGCAGAGCGTGAGAGGAAGTGCTCCGAATGCCTGTGAAATTAAAATAGTGTTTACTTTTAAGGTGGGGACATGATCAGTTTTCCTTAGAAAATTACAGAAACTGAGATGCAGAGAAACGTGGTTTGAAGAAACGGTGACGCCGTCTTGTTTGAATTCACGAGTCCGGACACCCGCCCCAGAAATGACGTTCACAGCGGCCGCGGGAGCCGCGTCCAGGCGCGGGGGCGTCCCCCACCGCTGCCGGCTGTTCTGCGGGAAGCAGCACTGGCCGTCCGTCTATTGGAGTTTGCCTGGTTTTGAGTTCCCGTCGGCACACTGTTGACGTAGGTTTCACGTCTGTAGTGACCAGAGGCCCCGTCCAGCCTCCCCCGACTGGCCCGTGTCTCCCCACTTCCCTCCCCTCCACCCTCTGGGCATCGCCGGGGCTGCCAGGTGGGGGGCGGCGGGCATAGACGTCTCCTACCCGATGGCTCCCTGGCTTCACACACCGGCTCCTTGATCGGCTCGCCCTCTGATGTGCAGCACTGAAACTCGGATCATGTCCATGTACAGACGCAGTCCAAGGCAGAGAGAAGACCCCCAGGATCCAGACAGGTCGGGAAGGGAGGCTGGTGTGGGGAGGGGTCTGTTAAGAGGCCTTAGCCTGGGAGAGCCAGCACTGGGGTCCAGGGAAGGCGGTGGTGGTGCCCACGGTCTGTCCAGGGCTCACGGCACACCCCCTAGACGGCAGCTGCCTGGGTCAGGGCCCGGCCGCCTGGTCTGCACAGGGGGCCCCGAGACCAGAGCTTGAAGTACGGCCGAGGAGGAGAGCGAGGAGGGCGGTGCGCTGGCTCTTCACGACGGCTCTGTGTGTGGGGAAGCCAGAAACAGGTTATCGACTCGTCCAGAGGTGCGCCGTCAGCCCCAACGCCGTGAGGAGCAGCACGTCTTCTGGGTCCTCGTCCTGCCCTCCCTCTGCTGGGATTCTCCACGACTCTCCCGCTCAGAGCCTGCCGTTCACACCGCTCAGGATCCGGACGTCTGGCTGATGGTTCAGGAAGCTCGCCGAAATCCTCTGGATGAGGCAACTGACCCCTGATCCTCCACCTCCGCCTCTGACACCAAGGTCTCTGGCTCCGACCAGCTGCTGCTGCTCTCTGGGGAGCTCACCCCGGAGGAAGCCTTGGCAGCGCTGGAGTAGACAGTGAAGTCCGTGAGCCTGTGCCCGTCTCTCGGACGTGGAGCCCGAGGCTTAGAGAAGCCGGCTGCCACTCCAGGTCCCTCAGTGGGGGAACGCTTCCGCCACCTTCAGCCAGGGCTTCCTAGTGGCAGGAGCAGACCGGATCTGGTTTTCTTCTGCTGGATCACACCCCTGTGAGCCTGGCCCATCTCTCCCATCAGCTCTGAGTGAGGCTGCAGGACCGCGTCCAGGGAAGGAGGCCCCTTCTCTCCTCCCCGCATCTCGCTGGGGCTGGTGCTGCACTGCACTGGGAAGGACGGCTGTCGCCTCTGTTTGTGTGAGACACTGTGGTTAGTTGCTAAGTTTTTTTCTGACTCAGAAAACCAGGCTGATCCCAGCTCTTGTCTGAATCTGGGGGAAATTAACCCAGGGAAGGAGGGCCACCAGCCCCGCATGCTTGGAGGGGGCACCTAGCTGCAAGGAATCACCCAATTTGATTTTACCTTCCTGGCAGTTTCTTTTCTCGCTTTCTCTTTGAATAATGCGAATAGGGTCCCGATACGGTCCCAAGTCTTAACCTGAAACGGGCTCAGCAGGAGAAGAAGCAAGATGGTGGGAAACCCCCGAGGAGCACAGAACCAGCTTCTAGATGCTTCCTGGCCCAAAGAGCGACTGTCAGCTCAACCCAGATGGTCTCCGCCGGGTTCCTCCCTGAGTGTCTTCCCGCACTTCTTATCCCGGGGGCTGTTGGCATCATGCTAAGTGGGTTCCTGAGCCATCTGAACATGGGGTGTCTCCCCCAGGGCCATCTGAACGTGGGGTTCTTCTGAAGTGGTCCTGAGGAAGCAGTTACCCAGACCACAGTGGCAGGATGTGGGGCTGTGGCCCAGGTCCCACGTGTCAGGAGGGAGACCAGTGAAAGCGAGAGAGCCATTCAGCCCTGTCCAACGTGTGCTGCCCACGGACTGCAGCCCACAGGCTCCTCTGTGCATGGAATTCTCCAGGCAGGAACACTGGAGTGGGCTGCCTTGCCCCCTCCAGGGCAATCTCCCTGACCCAGGGATTGAGCCCACATCTCCCGCACTGCAGGCAGGTTCTGTACCGTCGGAGCCCCATGTCAGGGGGGAGTCCTTGGCAAAGTTGCCCTGGGAGGCAGCGCCATTCCCGGCCTGCGCGTCCCAAGGACCACCTGACCTCTGACCTCTGCGGGGAGGGGCTCGACCCCAGGCTTCATCGGAGCCCCAGGCCCGCCCTGCGTGTCCCAAGGACCACCTGACCTCTGCGGGGAAGGGCTCGACCCCAGGCTTCGTCGGAGCCCCAGGCCCGCCCTGTGCTCGGCCCAGATCTGAGCTCCTTCCTGGTCCTGTGGAAAGCGAGCCCGCTTTCTCCTGCTTCATCTGCGGGGAGGCCCAGTCTCTCAACACTGGAAGGCAGAATCACGTTTAGGCGAGCACACAAAGGGCATTCCTGACAGTCTCCTGGGAAAGGTGATTCCAGAAACCCGTGGGCTCTCTGAACGCTGCTGAGGGGAGGTGGGTTTTATATTTTAGAAACGTTGGTACAGGGTTGATATTTACAGATGAAAACTCAGAGCCAGCCTGCCTGCTCAGACGGCACCCTCAGACCGAGGGCAGCGCCGCTTTCCGACCATGCTGTCCATCTGGGGAGATGCCCGTTGGCAGAATCACTGAGACACGCACACCTCTCTCAGACACTTGCGGGTCCCGTGCACGGAGCTGCCTGGGGGTAACGCGGGTTCTAGACCAGATGCAGTGGCCCGTCAGCAGGGAGTCAGGGGTGCCAGGCTCCCTAGACACTGGCCTTTGCTCAGCGGTCCCACCACGTCCAGGGGTGCCCCCACCAGGCTGGATACCCCATCACTGCCTGGCCGAGCTCAGGCTCCGTCCCCATGGCTCCTGGCTCCCCACAGGACCTTCTGCCTGGGGTCCTCACTTGGAAAAGGGGACAAGCAAGGTCTCCCCATGTGGAAGGTGCCCAGCTCCAGACTCGTCACACTCACCTGCCAGGGTGTCCTCACCCCTACCCTCTGCCCCCAAGGCAGGACCACACTCACCCTCGAACACACAGGTGAGGAAGTGGAAAATGGACAAGGGGCACTGAGCTCTTCCAGAGGAAGCTGTGGGCTGAGTGCCCAGATGAGCCCCCAGTGCCCGGTGTCCACCCCTGCCCAGCGCTCGGCCGGGAGCTCTGCCCGGAAGCCCCTTCTGCACTCAGGGAGCAGGAGGGGCAGAAGGACCAGGGGACAGCTTAGCCTCCCCAATCCTTCCCCCAGGCCCTGCCCGGGGTCTTCCCCACGGCCTGGGCCCCAGCTGTACACTGAGCTGTGGGGGCACAGGGGGCCCCTGGGGTCCTGTCTGCCTGCCGTCGCAGCCTCCCCTTGGCCTCCCAGGCTGCATGTGAAGGCTCCCTTATCCAAAAGTGTGGTTCAGAGGCTGACTTGGTGTTCTCACACGTTTGAGAGGATAATCCGTTTACTGGCAAACATTATTCAGGATTAGTGTGACTGACTGTGACAGAAAATCCAAAATAATAGCAGCTTAAACAACTAGAAATTTATTTTCATTTCTTGGAGAAGAAAAAGTCCAGAGTCAGGCAGTCCAGGAACCACCTGGCACCTGCGGAGACAGAGGCCCCTGCCCTTGCACGGCTCCCACACCCTCCGCACAGGACTCCCTCCTCACGGCCCAAGGTGGCTGCCCACCTCCTACCATCAGCCCACATCCCAACATCAGTGACTGCGGAAAGCACGCACCAGGGGACACCACCAGGAGGAAGCACTGGCCTCACCACGGGAGTGGCCAGCAGGTAGAAGCTTCATTCTGGCAGTCGTGGGTCCAGCTTTAAAGGCCAGGGGCTCCAGGAAATCAAGGGGGAGTAGCAGGCACAGCATGAAAATCTGGCTTCAGTGGTGCCCTGGTGACTCTGCCCAGACCCCCTCGCAGCCCCAGGCCGTGTTACCCATGGGCGGTCACCTGCCGCTTTTCTGAGTCCTGGAATCTGCTCACTCCGGAGAAAACTTTTCAGCCAGTCCACCCTCCCATCCCTGGGGAGACAGGAAATGCACTGGTTTCTCCCTGGGGCCAACGAGCTGCCCACCCAGCGCCTCCTCCAGGCTCCAGGCTCCGACCAGGCCCCAGGCCCCGCCCAGGCTCTGCCGAGGCCCCGCCCACATCCACCTCCAGGCCCCGCCCTGGAAGAGCTGAGGCGCGCAGCGGGCACCCAAACCCACTGGGAGCCATGCCCACCAGGTTTCTGAGTCCTTGGGGCGTCTTCATCCTCAAGGAAGAGTTCGATATGATGGGAATCAAGCCGCAGGACCTGAGCCCGGCCGTTTAAGGGGGACTGGACAGCAGGGCCCTGAGCGGTTCACAGGAAGCCCGCCAGTGAGTGAAAGGAGGCCTGCCCACCCACCCGGTGAGCTTGGATGCCGGCGCCTCAGAGACCCAGCTTCCAAACGGTGTCCTGCAGGATGGAGACACCAGGCTGCCGGGGGCCCAGCTCCAGACAGGTCTTTTGTCAGAAGCGAAGGTGGGTGCAGCCCCCGGCACAAGGGAGCGCCTGACCTGTTGCAGGGGCTGGCAGGCCCAGCGCCGGAACCCGTGCTCCACGTCAGGAGCCCGGACTCTGCGCCTGAGACAGGGAGTCTCTCAAGGCTGACGATAACCTTGTAAATGTTAATTAAAGAGTTCTCCATTTCATTCTGCTAATAATTTATTTTTCCAGGCTTTTATATTCTAAGTAGTCATAATATTTTAGGTTTTATTAAGGATTTTATATAAATATCAAAAAGCAGTGACATTACTTTACCGACAAAGGTCCATATAGTCAAAACTATGATTTTTCCAGTGGTCATGTATGGATGTGAGAGTTGGACTATAAAGAAAGCTCAGAGCAGAAGAATTGATGCTTTTGAACTGTGGTGCTAGAGAAGGTTCTTGAGAGTCCCGTGGACTGCAGGGAGATCCAACCAGTCCATCCTAAAAGAAATTAGTCCTAAATGTTCATTGGAAGGACTGATGCTGAAGCTGAAGCTGAAGCTCCAATACTTTGGCCACCTGATATGAAGAGCTGACTCATTTGAAAAGACCCTGATGCTGGGAAAGATTGAAGGCAGGAGGAGAAGGGGACCACAGAGGATGAGATGGTTGGATGGCATCACCAACTTGATGGACATGAATCTGAATAAGCTCCAGGAGTTGATGATGGACCGGGAAGGCTGGCGTGCTGCAGTCCGTGGAGTCGCAGAGTCAGACACAATTGAGTGACTGAACTGACTGAACTGATACAGATATCAGCTCGCTTTTGTGCAACATGTGTTCACAGTAGTTCAGAGGTGTGCGTGCATGTGACGTTGGATGGAGGGAAGGACGGATGCAAGGACAGATGGATGCTGGGTGAAGATGGACAGATGGACGGATGAAGAGGTCCATGGATAACTAGGTTGGTGGGTGCATAAAATAGAGGGAATGAGGGTCCCTGGTGTGGTTTTCCCGAGTAGAAAGAAAGGACAGAAGGACAAGCGGGAAGGGGCGAGGTATGCAGTGGAGGAGGGGCGTCAGGGGCTGACCAGCCAGGGGCTGGAGTCGACCCCGGCAGCCGCAGCCCCAGAAGCAGGTGGCTGCCATGTGGGCAGCTGAGCCCCTAGAGCGCATGGTGGGTGGGGGAGCCTCGCAGTGAGCAGGGTCATGAAAGAACACGTGTGTGTCATACATGAGCACGTTGGCGATTCCGCCTCCCCGTGTGTCACACCGTGTCCCCTGGCGTGGCCGTCTCTCTCCAGGCTCCCTTGTAACAAGGACTCTCGTGACACTGGATAGGGGCCCCCCAGGCGAGCCCATCGTGACCCCATTGTCTGCAGAGGCCCCCCTTCCCACAGTCACTGAGGTCACAGTGACTGCGGGTTACAACGGCCTCATCTCTCAAAGGGACACAGTTTAACCACGACACCTGCTGGTGACGGCCTTTGAACCCTGCTGACCGTTTTTCTCCAAGTTGTTCCATGAACACTAAGACAGCAATGGTGCCATCGGGCTGTGCCCTTCAATTTCCACGGACAGAGCTCATGGCCCTGCCCAGGTCACAGCGGGCAATTGGCAGGAGAACCTCAGCCTGAGGGTGGAAAGGGCCAGGCCCGGACCCACCCTGCATCCAGGACCTCAGAGCCCAGCCTCACCCCAAACACGCCTGTGGGTAACCTCAGAGCAGAGGGGCTGGGGGTGAAACCAGGCTGCCAGACACGCAGGGGCCAGAGCCGGGGGTCGCATATCCACCTTCCAAATCAGGAAGAGGGGCTCACGCCCCCCCCCCAAGTTCTCCAGGGCCTGAGGGCATGCCAAGTGTAGATGCTAATCGTGAGGATTTGCGTGTGATCATTGATTTGCATGTGAACATTCGGGCCGAGTGAAAGGGATGTTTAAAGTTCAGGAGAGAGCTTTCTTTCTGCCAGTTCTGCTGGGAATGAAGCGCCGACTCTTGCGCTGTTTTATGGCCCAAAGGCAGTTCAAAGACTGAAAGATGTTTGCACCCTTTTCATTCTCCAGGTTTTCAATAATTCCTGCTGGTGTGGGGCTGGGGGTCCTGGGGTGACGATGCTGATGGAGGCAGGGCCGCTGCAGCGAGACCTGGACTCGGTCCGAGCCCCTGACCCTCCTCTCTCTGCCGGGGTCCTGTCTGCACTGTCACCCCTCCATCCTCCGGTCAAACCTCAGGGGGTTACCACAGTGTGTCCTGTGAGCTTGGTATTAATTCAGGGCCATCAGCACCCTGAGTTCTTCCCTTGGACGTATGCAATCTGCGCTGCATCTGGAGTTGCTCTGGAAGCGAGCAGAGGGTGGGGGAGGAACAGAGTTCGGCTGGAAGGAAGGGACGTCTGGGGTGGGGTTCCTGAGAAGGTCGCCGGGGCAGCTCTCCAGCCGTAGCTTCGGGGGCCGAGCCAACCCTGGGGCCCTGCCGGCTGTGTGCAGGGCCTCGCCTGGGGACACAGGTGCGGCTGGCGGTCAGCCCCCCTTGCCAGGCAGGACAAAGGAGCGGCCTCTGGACCCTGTGGTCCACGGCAGTGCATCTCCAAGGGGGTCCCTGGAGAAGCAGGAACCTGGGAAATGTTGAGTGTCAGGCCCACGCCAGACCCAGGGGCTCAGCACCTCTGAGGGCAGGAGGAGGGCAAGTCTCCTGTGATTCTGACTCGTGAACAGGTTTGAAAACCACTGGACGAAGGGGTGCCCGCCATGTAGACAGCCACCCGGGAGACAGGTCCAGGGCAGGGGGTGGCCAGCAGGGAGTGCGGGAGGGGCTCGAGGGGACGGTGAGGCGCTGAGCCCCGGGTGGCCCTGGGGACTGGCGCCCCTGCGAGGGAGCTGAGTTCTGCCCCCAGAGCTGGTGCCCCCTCCCACCTGCCGCCCCACCCCCCACCGGCCATCTCCCCTTTCCTGCGCCTGCCCAGGTGCCCGCCACTTCCTCCAGACCCCCTCAGCTGTCCTGCCCCCAGGAGCCTCTTCTGCGGCGTGTCCTGGCTTAGCCTGCAGCCCCCCGGGGTGGCTCCCCTGTCAGTGTGGCTGTGGTAGGAATGCCCTTGGCTCTGCGCAGGGCAGTTCTCTCCGAGAGGGGAGCCAGGCTGACCACACGCTCCGTCCTGCTCTGCACCCTGAGTGTGTGACGCCACACCCACAGCCCCGAGACGCATCCCGACCCCCCGCGCGCTGTGTGTTAGGAGATCACAGACGGCCTGGCCCAGAGCCTGGCCCCAGGGCCCCGCGCACCAAGATTCTGAGCTGTGGCTCCTTGCTGCGCCGTCCCTTCTTCACTGGAGTGAACTGCGGTTTGCTTTTGGAGCCATCGGTGCTGAGCTCGCTGTGGAGGTTCCTCTCTTTGCAAACAAACGTACTGGACTTGTTCCACGGAGCGAGGATCAGCGCCTTTTAATGCCGAGTCTGATTTGCGGGCGGCTGATTTGCATGTGTTGGTTGTAATTGCTCCGGAGTTGCTACCGGAAGCTCTGCTCTCCACGCTCCCATGACGGACGGGCCCCTGGAAATTCAGAAACCTTTGGTTGGAATTTTCACAAGACTACTTAGTATTTACTAAGGTGCTGTTCCCAGCCCATCCCAAAGTGCCTGCTACTCTGGCCCTATGGTCTCAGGTTCCCACTGCCTGTTGTTTACAGCTCGCTCGGCGGTGCCCGGGTGGGACAGACGGCGTGCGGTCTGTGCAGTGTGGGCAGGGGGGATGGGCCGAGCCACGGGCACCATTGCACTCGAGGGGCACCTCAGAGAAAGGCCGTGTGGTCCTCAGGTGAGAGCAGAGCCCCTGAGCCCCGCGCTGACGTGTGGCGGGTCCGGACCCCATCTGCTTTGTCCCAGCCTGTGTTCAGGACCCCTGAGTGGGCTCCCTGGTGGGAAGCCGCCATCTCCAGGCTCCTACAGAGAATGTCCTGCAGAGGCTGCTTGCCCGGGCTAAGCTCTTCCCAAAGAAGGAAATAAAACAGACAGACGATGCTGATGGAGGCAGGGCCGCTGCAGCGAGACCTGGACTCGGTCCGAGCCCCTGACCCTCCTCTCTCTGCCGGGGTCCTGTCTGCACTGTCACCCCTCCATCCTCCGGTCAAACCTCAGGGGGTTACCACAGTGTGTCCTGTGAGCTTGGTATTAATTCAGGGCCATCAGCACCCACAGAAGTGCCAGGTGGGATGTGCTGAGCTGACCGCTCCCGGGGGGGCCCCAAAGCCGGTGCCGAGATGGGGTGCAGCCACATGGAGAATGCGGACCTCTCGTCCACCTCCTCACTCCTGGGCACCCTACCTGCCCCACCTGCCCCCGCCTGCACCCCACCTCCCTGCCCCCACCCTGGGGCTGCGATCTAACCCTGTCTGACCAATAAGTAATGCAGGATCCTCATGGGACTTTCGGAAAGCCCTGGGGCCACGGAGAACAAGGAAAGTCCCCTGTCCCCTGCCTCCTTCCTGGGGCACTTCGCTGGGCTTTTTCCCTATAACATTGAGCTTCCTTTTGTGCAGAAGTGGGACCAGCAGGTTTTGTGTACTGAACTTTTAGATGAAGCAGACCATTCCCACATCCCGAGCTTTCACACGGAGCTGCTCTCGGACCCTCAAATTGTCCCCTCTGCTGGGCCCAGGCCACACTCCCGCCTTGGTCTCCCCGGCAGGAGTCCTGCTCCTTTCCAGCCAGTGAGTGACCAGGGCCCATCCCGCCCTGTGGGAGACCCCTGGGGACCAAAGCATATGTTTACAGGGCTGTTGCGTAGCTGGAGGGTTCCTATCCCGTATGTTATCTACATTGTATGTACGTGTCACATATGCATGCGTGTGTGTAGATCATGTATGTGGCGTGTCGCCCATGTCAACAAGGACCTCGGCATGTGCCTGGCACGCGGTGGTGCCAGAGATGCTGCCGAAATTCCTCACGTCCCCTTCGGGCCCCAGTTCTCTCTGAAACCAGACGCCTGTTTAGAGGCCAGCCTGATTCACAGGGTCAGCCAGAGGAGGCTGGAAGGTGAACAGGAATGTGCGACTCCTGAGCAAAAGGCAGAGGTCTGCTGGATAGGGGTGGGGGCAAGTCTTCCACATTTTGCTGCCACATTCTGCTGCCGTTTTGCACAATATTGGTCCCCGACTGGAGTCTCAGCGCAGGGACACAGCGACAGCAAAGCTTAGGGTCCCTTCTCCATGAATTCAATCTCTGTTCCCACGGACCCGTCTCTCTTGGGTTGTAGGTCAGATGGATGAGATTACAGGCCTCTCTGGCTATAAATTAGATGGAAATGGGCTGACTGCCTGGTCGCCGTAGGTGACTTTGGAGGACTTCAGGTGCCTCTCATCTCTTCTTGGGCCAGCTTCCCGGCAACACACAGCCCCGTGTGCTCTGGCCATTTCTGCTCCTAGAATCGGGGAAACGCCCTTCATTTCCGCCAGCTGAGGGCCAGTGCTATATGCGCAAGGAAGGCGCTCTTCCCGCTGCTCGGGGTGCGCGAGGGCCCTGGACCAGGGCTCCCATCCTGCTGGCATCTGCTCCCCTACACGGCTGCCGTGTGTAAGGACCCCTGGGGCGCATGCTGCTGCTGCAGGTGCCAGGGTCTTCCTCCTCCACAGGGAAGCGCAGTGAGGCCGCCTGGCGTCTGCCGGGGAGCGGGGGCAGGGGTGTTGGGGGGAATGTCAATTCACATCCTTCAGCACAGACCCCCACGTGTCTGCCTCCCACGCCTGGGCCTCCCCGGGCCCCCATCCAGGCTCCGCTCCCACATCTGGGAGCCCACAGCCCCGCCCACCTGGGCTCTTGAGCAAAGAGCGGGCTCAGCTCTGACAAGTGCTGCGCCCAGGGCATCTGGCTCACCAGGCCCCTCTGGATGCCCAAGGGCACCGTGGCCAGCAGACCCTCTAGATGAACTGCTGTTGGAAATCCCCGCCACTTCGGACTGTAGAATCACAGCCCTGGAGACCCTGCCCACCCCAGGCGTGGGCGCTTCTAAGCACAGGGGCCAAGCTTAGCCAGACGCGCACGTCCGCCCGCAAAGAAGCTCTGTTCCTGGCAAAATGAGGGGAAGGACAGCCCACCTGTCAGGGTCCCAGAGCAGTGTGGGGATGGAGGGCACGGCTCTCCATAGTGACCGGGAACCGCCCCTGCTTCCCTAGCTCTGCAATGGGGCCTGGATGAGCGGAGGGAGGGTCTGGGGACCAAGACCGGGGGGCAGGCCAGGCTAGCAGCAGAGGCTCGGCCAGGCTGACCCTGAGATGTGGGTCAGGATCCACGGGGACCTGGTATCCAGGCAGAGAGCCAGCTGGGAGGCCCAGGGACAGGTCGACAAGGAGACGGAGCCCTGAGGGGAAGAGCAGGCTCTGAGACCTGAGCCCCAGGGTCTGAGGGTGCTGAAGCCTGGGCTGAGGGCAGGGGGCGAGGCCTCAGGATGGGTTTGCTGGCGCCTGACGAGGGCGGTTCTCTGGGTCTGCACTGGACAGTGTAACGACAGCATCGCCGTAATGGCATCCTGTCCCCACGCCATCCTGCTGGGCCTGTGTCCTGATCACCTCCTCATATAAGGACACAGGTTACACCGGATCGCGGCCCACTCTCTGCCTCATTCCACCTTGATCACCTCTTCAAAGACCCACCTCCAAGTGCAGTCACGCTCTGGGGTCGCCTCTAACCGTCGCTGTTTCCCTTTTCGTTTCATTGCTCCTGTTCCATTTTTTAACAAAATATGGTTCTTTCACGAAAGTTACATTGTCAAGCCAGTTAATTAAGATTTTCCTCTTCCTTAAATATTAGCCACGTCCTGCCCTGCCCCCTGCCCCGTGAGTGAGGCCAGGAGCCATCCATTGACCATATTAATCGCGTGTCGATGCATGTTGCCCGCCTCCGACTTTCCTTCCTGCTGCCCATTGAAATTCTTCACATGTTTTAGAATCTTATTTCTTCTTTTCCCATCTCCCGGAATTTTACACTCGCCTAATTTATAGGAGAAATGTGCTTTGAACTTTTAACTAGGATGTTGGAGCAGAAGTCAGCTTTCCTTCTTAATAAGCTGATGTCCCTTTCCTTGTCTTTAATCCTTCAATTGCTGCTATGTTATGTATTTTCTCTCCCTTTCTCGAGAAAACAGCTAGTCTTCAAAAGGTCATTCACAAGTGGGGAGGAAGTTAATAATCACCATTAGAGGAGAGAGCTGGTCCTGAATTCTGGCTGGGATTGGCCATTTCTGGTTTTCTGGAGAAGGCGTCTGAGCGTGTCGGCGCGCCGGGGGCGGGAGCCTGTGGCTTTGTGGTTGTTTTCAAGAGCTGAAGGGAGGGGTCTTTGTCGACAGCGCTGCACGAGCCGCCTGCACCACGCAAAATGAGGACAGACCGCACGAACCACGATCAGAGCAGGAGGACACGGACCCCCACCTGGGCGAGGTGCCCACGTGGGGCTGCAGGTGTGACTGGGAGGGAAGTGACTTCAGAGCTCTTGACAAAATCACCACCACAAGCGGTCAGGTCTCAGGTTCTGTCTGGAGGACGGGCTGGTGGTCTCCTTAATCACCTGCTGGTCACCTGCCAGGGTCAGGAGGGCCAGAGGGAGGCAGAGGGAGGGGTGTGTGTGTGTGTGTGTGTGTGTGTGTGTGTGTGCACGCGCATGCTTGTGTACATGCCTGGGTTCTCAGCTGTACGTGCCGTGGTCTTGTCAAGAGCTGTTTAGCTGGAAACAGAAACTCCCTCTCAGAGCAACTCCCAGGCGAGTCAGCTTGTTGCGTGAACTAGGAAATTCATCTTCCCAACCTGGGTAGCTGGGCACGACCAAGCTATGACATCTCAGCACTTTCTAGTGGAGCCATTCCGTGCATGAGGGAGATGTGTGTGCTGCTGGAGACGGAGGGCTTCAGCCTGCTTCTTAGGGAATCCTGGATGGTGCGATTTCTAAATTCCACAGAATGAGGTCTTTTATTTCAACTCTTCGCCAGTTAAGGGTCCATCACTATTACTCACTGTTCACCTACTTATTCCAGATGTTTTCAGTAGCTCCTCTGAAGGGGCTCTTAGAAAATGTTTATTTCATTGTCAAAGGAAAATGTGAGCTGGCAATGAAAAAATTACCCCAAACGGAGCAGTTGGCATGCTATGCTGTGATGATAAACCTGCCCAGAAGGCGATCAAAGATTCTGTAGCAGCTCCTGATCTCAGAACACATCACAGAGCTCTGGCCGCTGGAACAGTGTGGCACCAGAACAGACCCAGGGTCAACAGGCCACGAAGTTACAAGACACCTGCTCCTTGGAAAGAAAACAATGACAAACCTAGACAGTGTATTCAAAACGCAGAGCCATTACTTTGCCAACAGAGGTCTGTCTAGTCAAAGCTATGGTTTTTCCAGTAGTCATGGATGGATGTGAGAGTTGGATTATAAAGAAAGTTGAGTGCCAAAGAATTGATGCTTTTGAACTGTGGTGTTGGAGAAGACTCTTGAGAGTCCCTTGGACTGCAAGGAAAGCAAACCAGGCAATCCTAAAGGAGATCAGTCCTGAGTATTCATTGGAAGGACTGATGCTGAAGCTGAAGCTCGAGTACTTTGGCCACGGGATGCAAAGAGCCAACTGGTTAGAAAAGATCCTGATGCTGAGAAAAATTGAAGGCAGGAGGAGAAGGGGCAACAGAGGATGAGGTGGTTGGATGGCATCACCGGCTCAATGTACATGAACTTCTGTACAAATTCTGGGAGATGGTGGAGGACAGGGAGGCCTGCTGTGCTGCAGTCCATGGGGTCACAAAGAGTCGGACACGACTGAGCGATTGAACAACAGCGTGGGTCAGTGGAACAGAGTAGAGAGCCTGACAGTCAACCCACGTGTGAATGGGTGACTCAGCTGCTACAAGATCGCTAAGAATACACTATGGGCAAAGGACAGTCTCTTCAATAAATGTTGTTGGGAAAACTGGGCAACCACATAAAACTGGACCTTTATACCATACATAAACATCAGCTGAAGACGGGCTACAGTTTCAGCATAAGACATGAAACTGTGAAACTCCTAGAGGAAAGCGGAGAAGAGCTTCGTGACATTTGGCTTGACAGTGATGTCCTGGACATGACACCGAAAGCTCAAGTAACAAAAGCAAAAACAGATGGGACCGCATCATGCTAAAGCTTGTGCACAGCAAAGGAAATGGTCAGCAGAGTAGAAAGGCAACCTACCGAGTGGGAGAAAACAGTACTTGTTTGATCAGTGGTTAATATCCAAATATGTAAGGAACTCCTATAATGCAATAGCAAAATCGTAACATTAATCTGATTCTGAGATGAGCAAAGGACTTGAATAGATATTTCTCCAAAGAAAACATAGAAATGGCCAACAGGTATGTGAAAAGATGCTCAACATCACTCACCGTTAGGAAATGCAAACTAAGATCACAGTGAGGTGTCACCTCACACCTATTAGGGCGGCTGTCTTCAAAATGGCAAGAGATGACAAGTGGCGGCAAGAGTACAGAGGAGCTGGAGCTCTTTTGCACTGTAGGTAGGAATGCAAAATGGTGCAAAATGTGTAGCTTCCTCAGAAAGCTGAAAAAGAGAGCTGCCATAAGATGGAGCAGTCCCACGTGTGGCTATTTGTCCAAGAATTAAAATCTGGATCTTGTAGAGACTTCTGCACCCCGCTGCAGCATTGTTCGCAAAAGCCCAGCTGTGGGAACAATCCAAGTGACCGTCGTAGATGAGCAGGAAGGAGAGCCTCGTTTGCCCGCAGTGACTGTGCTTCAGCCTCTGCAAGCAGGCCGTCCTGGGATGGGCAACCCCAGGGCGGACCTGGCGGGCGAGATGCTGAGTGAGAGAGGCAATCGTGGGGCAGACACTCCTGATCTGCTCCGTGAAAAACCTGAGCGGGCCAGACTCACTGGAGCAGAGGGCAGACTGGCCAGGCTGGAGCTGCGGTTCCTGCACTGTGAAGGCCTCAGTTGTGGAGACCTGCTCTCCCACCTGCACCTGTGGCCAGCGGCCCTTGAGAGGTGCCAAGCGGGCAGAGGGCAGCCTCCATGCCCTCTCTTTCTGCCCGGGAGAGGCGCCGGAAGGTGGCAGGGTCGGAGGGCAGCAGCTGCTGGCTTCGAGAGGCCAAGGGGCAGGGAACACAGAAACTGAGGCAGTGAGACCAGCCCACGGTCCCAACCCCACGGAGCCGTCTGGGACGTCTGGCCTCCAAAGCAAGTGAGGGCAGAGAGTGAGAAAGCATGCAAGTTTCCCAGAAGTCTGGGGGCTTTGGGGAAGACCGTGGAGCTGAGGATGAGGCTGCAGCCTCTGTGCCCTTCCTGTCCAGGTGACAGGGAGGCCCCCCTGCCCCAAGGCATCACCAGCCATTCCTCCTCCTGTGCATCTTCCTCGGAAAACCATTCAGCAGTAATAGTACCACGCCCACTCGTCCTCCCGAGAGCACCCTCAGAGCGCTGGCTCCTTCCTTCCTCCAAGATAATATTTGCTTTCAAGCAGACTGTTTGCGCGTGGAGTCTGATGTAAAAACCCGGTATGGCTGCCCCCCTCCCTCCACTGCCCCTGCCCTGGGAGGCTGGCCTCGCCCTCCAGTGGGTTCATGAGTCGCGCTCTGGACCCACTCATCCCAGGAGCCTGATGGGTCACCGCAGCCCTTTCTGGACCCGGGGAAGCAGTGCTGGCTCAGTGGTGGCATTTATTCTGATTTACTGTTGTTGGTCCAAATGGAGGACCCGGGGGGCTGATGCCAGGAGGGTTATGGGGGGCAGGGGGGCCTGGCCGAACCGTGATGCTCCTTCACTTCCTGGTTCAGAGTCACCGCTGCCTGCACCAGAAGCGAAGCACAAAGCCCACCGCGGGCCCAGCAGGGTTCAGGGTGGCCTGTGAACCGGATACTCACACTTTAAAGTTTCCACAGGTCCTCTCTTTAACAAGGCCTCGATTCAATTGCAAGTGAGCCCAGGGAAGCAGGGACATGGTTCTGCTTCAGTGAGGACCATGCTGCCTGCCGGGCACCAGCACCTTCGAGGTCGGCAGGGACACACCGCAGAGGCTGCCGGGTCCTGGGGCCCAGGTTCTAAACCAGCAGGCGCACGGGATTATCTCAGATGACGAGAGATTCGAAGAAGACAGACCAGGGAGGAGACCCTGAGCGGGGTGATAAGAAGCGGCCCCTGGCTCCAAAGGAGAGCGAGGACGGGATGTGTGGAGACCACGTGCCTCTGGCCAGACACAGCAGGGACCTGGAGGACAGGCAGCCTGGGGGGATGGGCAACTACGGTCTCCAGGCTTGCCCAGCACCAACAGGCATCCTGTCTGGGCTCTGTCCCAACAGGACGAGAGCCAGGAGGTGGTCAGTTAGCACAGGAACGTGGTTTAAATCTTGCAGTTTGGAAAGGTTGGTGCGATTCCCCCTTGGGGACGGAATGTAGGACATGCAGGGTCGCGGGCTGTGGCCCTGTGACCAGCCTGGAGGGCGGCGCGGTGGGTGGGCCGGGTGACTGCGCAGCAGGAGGGGGCGGCAGTGGCTGTCTCAGAGGCCGGCGCCAAAATGGAAAGGTGCTCACGGGGCCATGTGGAGCCCGGGCCCCCCGCCGCACCCTCACTGGGCCTGCAAAGCCAAGCAGAGAAGCATCTGTCATACCTCACAGCCTCAGAGTTCTTCAGATCAACAGGCAGAGAAGAGGTAATTAATAAAACGAACACGAAGCCCTGATTGTAGGGTGTAAATATCTCTCATCAGCATCATTAAGGCGAGAGACGGGCTTGTGATACGTAGGCGAAGGAAGTGACTTATTCGAGGGGTGGAAAGGGGGCAGAGGCCCTCAAATGCAATTGATGAGTGTGTGTGCATCTGTGTGTGCACGCATGTGTCTGCGTGAGTGTGCATGTGTGTGCAGGAGACGCCGCGAGGACTGCATAGGCACACGGAAGCCGCGGCTGCCCTGAACCGCATGGGGACGGGGGCCCAGCCTGGGGGCTGACGGGAAGGCACCCTGGCAGCTCGGGAGGGGACAGTCCCCGGGTCTTCTCAGAGGCCCTGTCCCACCCAGAGGCAAGGTCGCTCTTGAGAGCAAGGCAGGGGGGCAGACTTCGGGCCCCCCAGTGTGGATGCCGAGGCGGCCCCGAAGGTCCGGCTGGTGTCAGAGCCGTGGCCTGAACAGGAAAGCGCACAGGATGTCAGCGCAGCAGGGAGCAAGCGGGGCCCGAAGAGAGACGCGGGGGCGGTGGAAAGTTCTGGGCAGGGCTTGCTGAGCCAGGCTGGTCAGCACAGCCCCTCAGCCGTGGTCTCAGCAGCCGGAACACAGCCAAGGCCTCCAGGCTCGGGCGGTTGGGATGCGGTGTTGTTTAAATCCAGGCCTTTTCACTCACATGTCTGCCCCCGACACTGGCTCTGTGCTGTGTCCAGCGCTGTCGGTCGGGCCCGTCTACCTGAACCAGGAGGTGGACCCACTTTGGGTCCCGTGTTCCTGTCGTCAGTCTCGGGAGCCGGGCAGGTGGGCCTCACCCGGACCAGGTGAGCTCCTTCCACCTGCCCAAGAGCCCCTGCAGAGATGCCCCAGCACCCATTTCTTGTGGAAACTCCTCTCAGCTGGGCACCGTGTGGGAGGAGCTGGGAGGTGAGCCCCAGGTGCCAGCTGGGCACCTGGGGGGCGCCATGCAGCTCAGGAGAAGGGGGGACCACGTCCAGCCCTGGCCCCTGGACCGTCTCCGCATGGTTTGCAGGGAATCTGGCCCTGCCTGACGGGGGCCTGGGCGGCCAGGGGCAGCCCGGTGGGTCTCAGCACCTCAGTCAAGGATGCGCTGGCGTATGCGGCCTGCAGAGCTTCAGGGAGACGGTGGGCCTGGGTCTTGGCAGGACAGCGACTGGACAGGCAGCACCTGCAAGTCCTGGTGAGGCGGGCTCCGTGTGCATCGTCTCAGAGGGGTTTTGGTGGGAAGGCTCCTGGGAAGAAAGCAGGCGCTCTCTGCCTGCGAGAGGCCCGCACACTCAGCGGGCGTGTTCCAGGTTTCCTGGGCTCCTTTGCAGGAAATGGTAATAAAAGATGCAGAAATGCATCCGGGGCCAGGCTCTCCCTTTCTGGGTTCCCTGTGGGTTCACAGGAATACCAGCAGTGGAGAAATGGACTCCCAGCACACGGGCGGAGCAGAGACAGCTGGGCAAGGGTCCTGCGGTAACCGCCCCCCGCCCCGTCCCTCACGGGAGGGGGCCATGGCGAGGGGGCCCTGTGCTCCCCATCACCTAGAGGCAGGGCAGCTCCACGAGGACACAGCTCACCCCACTGACGCCTCATGACCGGGTCCCTGGGGCCCAGACCCCGCGTGCAGCCTGAGAAACGGGTGCTGGACAGGGCCAGGCCAGAAGGGAAGGGTGTCTGAGAGCAGGGTGGTTCAAGCTGCTTTGGTCACAGAAGCCAGGATCCAGAACCCAGGACGGTCCTGAGACGCTGCCCGAGCTGCCCACAGCCAAGTCCTGGCCCCGAGTGTGGCATAGCTGCACCCGTGGGCCTGTTGCAACCTATGCCCCCCTCCCTGGTTCCGTGCAGCAAGGGCACGGCTGAGGGACCAACGGAGGCAGGTCAGCTGTCCCCTCTGCAGCGGGGGTGGGAGGACTGCCTCCTCCCCCAGCAGGGAGGGGAGGGGAGACCAGGGACTAGAACCCTTCCCCCCATGGCAGGGGCTTCACGGTGGTGCCCTCTGCCCTCCACGCCGCTGTGCAAATAGGTCCTGTCAACCTCAGATCCAGGTGAGGACGCCCGGGCCCAGAGATTACGTAGGTTTCTAAAGATTAGATGGGGGGACGTGCCAACACCAGCTCCGTCTGACCCCAATGTCAACCGCCAGCCCCTCTACCCGAGGCCTTCGTGGGCCTTTGGGGACCAAGCCGTTCCCAAAGCCCTGCCCTGCACAGCTCAGCTCAGCGGACAGGGCACCACACTCGTCCCTGCCCCTCGTGATGCTCCTGGCCCACCGGGGCCCTTCAGGGGTCCGGAACGAACAACATGCAAATTCACGAAGAGCACGGAGGAGCCAGCAGGGCTGAGCACGCCTGGCATAGGACAGTGGGTAAAGGCGCCTGGGGTCCTGTGTCCTCAGACACCTGGGTGGGCTCAGGCGTCCCACGGAGGCCGCCTCACGGGGAGGTGGGTGTCTGGCCTCCATAGGAAGCCTCAGTAGGAGGCCCACCTGCCGGCCAGGACAAAACATCAGACACACCGCTGGGCTCAGACACCCGGGCTTTGCAACCCCTCGGTGTGGGCATGTCCTCCAGGCTGAGGTGGCTGACGGCACGTGTTGCCCCTCGGGAGCCCCAGTTCAGGCTTCGAGCGGGACAGCGGTTCCTTGCTCCTCTCAGCTGGGCGGGGGGGCTCAAGGTGGACCCAACTCCACGCGCATCCCTCATCCCCCTCGAAAAACATGACACTGAGGTGTCAGACTGGACTCCAAGCCCTTCCTGCCCCAGTTCCTGTGATTTTGTGAGAGTCACCCATTTTGTGATTTTGTGATAGTCTGAATGATTCGAGCATGAAATTCTACCCCTGGACACACAAGTGTCTGTAGGGCCAGTGCGACGGGGAGCCCCCACATTAGAGCTTCACCCCATCACCTCTGAAGTGGACGCCGAGGTCTGGAATGTCACATAAAGCACCAATTAAACGTCTCCAGCAAGCCTTGCGTTTTATTAATGTGTGACATTCACTTTCAGTAAACACAGCTCTTTGCTGTGCAAATGTAACGGCAGGCGTGCAGCTGGGCGCCATCCCCCGGCCCTGGAGGACGCTCCTGGGCACCCCACCCCCACCCTCGCAGCACACAGGGGCTCCATGAATTTGGGCAAAAGAAGCCCTGCAAGATATACAGAAAATTCATCTCGTTTATTTAAGCTCATCACTGTTGATTAATCCCAAACCGAAGTCCCGAGGCTCCGCTTTAGAGAGAAGCAATGGGCTTTAAACCCGAGTCGGTGGCCGCGCGAGCATGACAGAGAAATTGATCCGCCCGGCGAGCTCTGCGGTCAAAGCGGAGTGCGCATTGATTTCTTGTGTTAAATCACCAGCGCCGCTTTCAAATGTAAAGCCCACGGATAAGAAGTGCCCGAGCTCCTGCAGTCACGGAGAAGCGCGAGCTCCCCAGGCCCTAGCCCGGCCTCGGGTGAGAGTGTGACCCCTGCTCCCCACATCCTGGGATGTTGCACCCCACCCCTGGGGCCCGCACATCAGAGGCCTTACATCCCTGGGCCGGAGCAGCGAGGGCGCCTGGGCGTCCGGCGGGCAGAGGAGCGGGTTCTCTGTTCACTGAAGCCCGGCTCTGTGAGCACCTGGCATTCCCGGGTCCTCCCAGCGGGCTGGGGGGTCCGGAGGAGCTCAGTGACCACAGAGACCCTCTGCATGTGCTGGGCGCCGTGCCCCGGCCAGACCCTTCTCCAGACCCCGGAAATCCTGGGCTGAAGTTCAGGCCTTCCGGGCACCGGGCTCAAGGTCTGCTCCTGATCAGCCTGCAGCCCTCTGTCCCTCTCCACCCACAGACACCCAGGAGAGGGGCCAGTCTATAGGGGAGATCAGGAGACACCTCTAAAGTAGGTCAGGGGACACTCTATAGGGGAGGTCAGGGGACAGTCTATAGGGAGGTCAGGGGACAGTCTATAGGGAGGTCAGGGGACACTCTATAGGGAGGTCAGGGGACACTCTATAGGGGAGGTCAGGGACACTATAGGGGGATCAGGGGACACTCTATAGGGAGGTCGGGGACACTCTATAGGGAAGTCAGGGGACAGTCTATAGGGAGGTCAGGGGACACTCTATAGGGAGGTCAGGGACACTATAGGGGGGTCAGGGGAAACTATAGGGGAGGTCAGGGGACAGTCTATAGGGGAGGTCAGGGACACTATAGGGAAGTCAGGGGACACTATAGGGAGGTCAGGGGACACTCTATAGGGGAGGTCAGGGACACTATAGGGAGGTCAGGGGACACTCTATAGGGATATCAGGGGACAGTCTATAGGGAGGTCAGGGGATATTCTAGGAGGTCAGGGACAGTCTATAGGTCAGGGGACAGTCTATAGGGAGGTCAGGGGATTGGCTGGGGGCTGGCCTGGGACAGGGACCCAGTCCCCCCACGAAGTACCCTGGAGCCTCTCGCTCCAAGCGTGTGCTCTGCCGTGAACCTCAGGAAAACAGCGGATGTGGGTCTTCTGGTTGTTGTGGAGACAGGTGGGAGGGGCCGTGGAGCCCCTCCTGCTGGGGCCTGGTGCGGGGGCGGCCGGGGGCACTTGCCTGCTTTGGCCGTAGAACATGGAGTGAGGCGGGGGGTGGCGGGGGAGCGGGACTCTTGGGGGGCCCAGCCTATTTCAAAGGTCAGGTCTCTGGGAAAGAGCCTGGCCACAGAAAGCTCCGAGACTAACAACCCGGCTGCTCAGCAAGAGCAGGGATCCTTGAGGCCCTGAGCAGGGATGCAGCTGGGACTCTGCCAAACTAACCTAAAAGCCAGAGGGTCTTGGCTGAAAGGCTGTTGTAGGAAAGTGAATAAAGCCCGGGGGCTGGGAGCTTGGCCCGGGGGCTGGGAGCTGGGGCTGATTTGAGACTCAGGTTTGGAGGGAGGAGAAAGTGGTGTCCACGGAGACTCAGGCCCTGAGCCCAGGTGCCCCTGCGCGATTGGGGCCAGCCCTGCAGGCCACCGCGTTGGTCCACGTGAAGCCTGGCCTCAAAGCCACGCTCAGTGCCACCTGGCGTCTTCCGTGAAGACGGGCGGTGTTTCTCCACACATTGCCACAGAAGGACCCGCCATCAACACTGTCCCGGCCACCTACTTGCCTGGGCTGGGCGGGCAGTCGTCCTTGTAGGCTTTTCCCTCACCCAAAAAATGCCAAAAAGCACAAGCAGCAGGGGAAAACGAACACAGCCTCCACCCGCCTCAGGGTCGCGTCCGAGGAGGGTGTGCGCACAGCAGGTCTCAGCTCATGCCCCGCCCGCCATGGCCCCCAGAAACGAGCCCCGTGAGGAGCCTGGGTTCCCCCAGGCACACAGCACTCAGACACGCAGGCTAGGGGCATTGTTTCTTGTTAGGTTTTTATTGTTTTATTTTCAGAAGTAAAATTGGATGTTGGCTATTGTTCCATGATTTGCTTAAAACACGTAACAGCAAGCTATGGATATCTTTCCCAGGCAGAACCTAGAGGTACATTCTTTTTAAGAACAAAATAGTTAAAGACCCTCACTGCTGGGCCGTCTCCTATTTGTTTATTTGCTATTGCAGGCGATGCTGGGGTTACTATTTTTGTACAAGTATATGCATTTATGCTATAATTTTTGTAAATCAGATTACAAGAAATGGGATTTTTTTGCTCATAGAGTATGTGCATTTTTATTGCCAGATTACCCTCCAAAAGGGCTTTACCAATTTATACGTATAATAGAAGTATACGGGGGAAAGGTATTATCAAGCTTTTCAGCTTTTGCCAGTGCAATAGGCAACTATGGCTCCGTTTTTATTTTATAATCGATACAAAGGTGAGCGTCCCATTCATGTCCTCTGCAGCTCACCTGGTCACCGTCTATGCTCGTTTTTTCTCACTGTTTTCTGTACTGGTTGGAAGGAGCCATTTATACGTTGCAAATATTAATATTTTAAGATGCACGGACTTTTAAAAATGGCTTAGGTTTTGTGACAATGGAGTATCTTGCAGTTTGTTTCTAACTGCTTCACAGTTCATTGTTTTTTTTTTAATGTGTGGGTTTAAGCCATCCCTTTTTCCGGATGGGATGTGGTAGGAGTCTCACTGGGTGCTCTTGCCGGCGGATGTGTGTTGCTCGGGCGGCGCCTCCGTGGCCCGGCGTGAAGCGCTGCTTCCGTCGCCAGGCTCCCGGGTGTCACCCGCTCTGCTTCCAGACGATCCGTCCCATTCCGACGCTGGTTCCCATGCCCGCACGGTGCCTCCTCGGTGCTCGATGATGTGCCTTAATGTCTGCAGAGCCAGCTGTTTTTTCTCTGCCCCGGTTTCTTGGCCGCTCCTGGACGTTTATTCTTCTGGGACCTGAATCCCAGTGACCTTGAGAGCCAGGTCATCAAGTCACACTCAGCCTGCGAGACTCACCTGGTCGGGGTTCTCATCACGAATGTGTGCAGATCACACGTTACTTTGTGATGACTGGCTCCTCACCTCTGAGAGCCTTGCCATCCAGAAGCGTAATTAATTTCTCCGTTTCTGAAGGACTTACTTCAAGTGTCTGGACAGCGCTGTGTCTCCTCTGCAGACACCCCGCCTCTGTGGTCGGGTGCGCCCACGGCTTCCACTGCTCCGAGGCCTTTCTGCGGCTCGGTCTCCCGCAGAGCAGAGCAGAGAGGCTCTGGACTGCACGTGCCCCCGTGCGCCTGCCCTGCTGGTTCCCGTCAGCACTGGCGTGGTTGGCGGGGCCTTTGGGGCTCCCTGGTTGCACAGTGGGGCTGCCCTAGTGGCGCCGTGGTGGAGAGTCCCCTGCGAAGCAGGAGATGCACAGGAGACGCGGGTTCCATCCCTGGGTCGGGAACATCCCCTGGAGGAGGAAATGGCCGCCCACTCCAGTGTTCTTGCCTGGGCCGCAGTCTCCCCAGTCACTCCTTAGCCTCCGGTGTTCACGTGTCGCCACGCAGCAGGGGCCCGACACGTGAGTGGCCCGGTCCTGCTGGTCCCGTGCTCTCCGCTTCAGTCTGCCGTCCCAGAGTGTCCGGGTCCCGGATGCTGCCACCAGCGCGCCAGCCGTCCTGACGGCAGAAGGCAACCCAGATGGCACAATCGCCGGGTCCAGCCTCCCTGGGCTGAGGCGGGGGCCGGAGAAGCAGACCCTCCTGCCTCGGCGCTGTCCGCCAGCCTCCCTCCCCCGCCGGTGGAGCCTGGGGCCGTGGGCTCGGGGGACTTAGCTGGTTCCTCTCCCAGGAGAGCAGCCGCGGCTGGGGCTGTGGGCAGCTTGGCCAGCGGCCACTCCTGTCATCGTCAAGGGGCCATTTGGAGGTGATAAAATTAGTCCCGGGACATCTGACTTCATGATCTCACCAAAGAGGATCAGTTAGCCAGAAAATGGTGGGGTTTTCCCCCCTCATCAAATGTAGGCATTATTAGAAGATCTGACCTAGAATTTCCATCACACTTGGCAGGTTCAGCAGTTTCCCTAAATCCATGATTTCCACACACGTGCTGGCTCTTGCCGTGACTCCTCTGGGTGAGGAAGCTGGGGAACAGGCGGGAGCGCAGCAGGCCTCGCCTGACATGGGTCGCCACCGGCTGTGCATCTCTGAGAAGGGAGGCAGTTCTCTTGTGAGTGAGGGCAGGCACAGCAGCAGCCCCGGTGCGACTGTGTGCAGACACCTGACAGGCCCAGCAAGCCTTCGGCCTTGCTCTCCATCCGGAGGGGCCTGTGTCCCAGTGGCCGGGCTTCCTGCGTTGACACTGTGCTGGGGTATCTTCCTGGCTGCAGCTACTTGAGCTCAGTGGTGGGACCTTCAGAGCCTCAGCAGCTCCGGGACCAGGCCTGCTAGGCTCCTTTCTGAACCAGAGCCGGTTCTGGAGGACGGGGTGGACGGAGCCTTCATCCAGGCCGGGTGCTGGGAGGTTACAGCGCCAGCCCGCCTCTGCGTCTCCTTTCTGCTCCTGCCTGAACTTGGTTTGCATTTGGAGACTGCGATGTGGCAGAGAGGAAGGGGCTCGGGGCACCCACGGCGGTCCCGTCCCCGGGCCCATCAGAGAAACCTGGGCGCCTCCTGTGTCCACCGCCAGGCTGTTCCAGGTGCCAAGGTGTTCCCCTGCACCTGGTCGTGCTCTGAGGGGGCCAGCATCAGCCCAGCAGGGCTCCCACCCCAGCGTCCCCGCACACCAGCGCCCCCCACGCCAGCCCCCGAGTGCTGGTGTCTCTGGGCCGTGGGTTGTGCCCTGCCGTCTCACCCGGCCTCGACCGTCAGGCCCTCCTGGGGCTCCGGTCGTGGCCTCGTGGGCTGGAGCTGGGCCTGAGGGAGGGAGGTGCGTACCGGGGGCCATGCCCGCTGACCACAGGGTCTGGAGCTGGACGCGGCCCTGCCCCGAGCCCAGACCGTGCCCCGCGATCTGCTGTCTGAGCCGCTCACGTTCCCGCTCCCCCTCCTCGGGCGGTGGGGTGCTGGGTCCTGGCCCGCGCCCACCTCTGGGCACAGGGTTTGGCTCCCAGAGGAGAAACAGCCCCTCACGTGGGGTCACTGCTGTCCCCAGAGCTCTCCCACCCCAGTAGAGCTTCCTTATTAAAGTTATATTGTGCTATTAAAAAACAAACAACAAGATGAAACCCAGCGGGCACCTGGGCGTGTATCTCTTAGGCTCCGGGGAAGGAGAGGGTTCTCAGATGTCTGGACCTGCCCCACCCCAACCCCGGATCCCGGGGGGCTGCTTGCTCCCAGCCAGCCGCAGGACGGCTCTCTCATCCACGACAGTGTGGAGGGTGCTCTTCGCCTCCAGAGGCGGGACCCCCCACAGAGGCACTGAGGCTCTGCGTCTGCCCGGGAAGGGCCCCCACACGCAGAGGACGCGCCTGGGGCAGGGAGGGAGGGACGGACGCGCCTGCAGCTCAGCCCAACGGCTGCTCCCTGCGAGCCTGAGCGCCCGGCTATCACCTTGAAATTCATGAAAGGACCCAGCGGCACCAGCAGGGACCCCGGTGGCCTGCTGGATGGGGCAGCCCACACGTCAGGGGCTGGGTGTCCAGGAGTGACACCGCCTCCCCCAGTCCCATGCAGTGGGTGGCAGACGGCAGGCAGGACGCGGCAGCCACCTCAGCTCCTGGGGGGAGCGGACAGCCGTTCCCAGGGAAACCGGCGGCCCCTCCGGCCCTCAGGTTAGCCATCACCCCAGGGCGATGTTCCCCTTTAACAATGAGCATCAGGGCCCTTCTGGCCCGGGGACTAGGGCAGGCACTAACCATGGTCGAGGGGTGGGGGGGGCGCCGTCATGAGTGGGGTGCCGATCAGGTGAGGGGCCCAGAGAACGACGGAGCAGCCGCCCCAGCTGCCTGACCGCACACCTGCCCGCGCCCCGCGGCCCCTCTGAGAGACGCTTCTTTTCTCGCCTCCCCTTCTTGCTCTGGGCCTGGAGTCAGGATCAGATGTCAACAGATCCCAACGACCATCGTCCAAAAGCGAAACCTCCCAGTGTCGTCCAGGAACCACAGGAAAGCTGGTCCAGGTGGGAAGCAGGGTGGAAGCCGCAGTCTGAGCCACGGCCGCACGCACAGTGTGAGCGTCAGGCCGCGGTCTGAGCCAAGGCCACACACGCAGTGTGAGCGTCGGGCCACAGTGTGAGCATTGGGCCGCGGTCTGAGCCAAGGCCACACGCACAGTGTGAGCGTCGAGCCGTGGAGCCGTCCTGCTTGTCCTGGAATCTCACTGAGGACAGTGACTCATCACGGATCAGGCCAGTCGGCTCTAGTGAGGACCTGGTGGATTCCGAAATCTGAATGACTGCAGTTCCTGCTCACAAGACTACTCTGTTAAATGAACACGGTGAAGTATTCAGAGTTGAAACACCCAGCTTGAAGGCACGTGGCCATCCTTCTCGTGGAGGGTGCTGGGTGGGTTTCCCGGGTCTTGTTGGGAGCTCCCATCGCAGCTCGTCATAGCAACCTGTTCAGGGAACCACACGCTCCTGTGGCCCCGTTGCAGGCGGACAGCACAGGGCGCAGAACCCACCCTCAGGGCTGGAGTCGGCCAGTTCCCCAACCGGATGCCTCTTCTCTTCAAGGACAGGAGATGAGCCCCTGTCATCCACCCTCCTGATTCCTTGCTCTGCACCGGACGCTTGTGTGCTGGACACTGAGGGGCAGTCGTGTGGTCATCACTGTCTAGAGCATCTTCGAGGGCACACACTGGTCTTCCTCCGGGAGGGACCCTGGAGCAGGCGGGCCTTGCACACACATGAGTGTGTAGCTGGTCTTGGCTGCATCTGTCAAGACAGCAGACAACAGCCCTGGACGGGGCGGCCCCAGCAGACCCGCGCGTGGATGACCGCGTTCCCGCAGAGCATGTGCTGCGGCCGTTTCCACTTCCTCCTGACTCACGCCGTCTTCCCCAGTGCAGGCTCCAGGCGCTCCCAGGGGTGCGTCCTGCGCTCAGCAGCTCACCAATGAGCCTACAAACCCCGCTCCCCGTGGGCATCATGAGCTGCTGGCCTCTGATGCACACGGCAGCCGAAGAACAACTTTGTCCCTCGAAAGCTACCATTAGGCGTGATATTGATCATTTTAATTAATAATAATTTCAGCAAAGCTGGTCTTCACTTATCACCCGGCCTCCCTCTGTTCTCAGCGGGCAAGAGGTATGGTGACTATTAATAACGTTTGCCTGAGGAGAGTTTCTGGGACCAGGGAACCCAGATGGGCCTGCTCCATCTGCCCCACGCCTCTCCTCTCACGGCAAAGCTCAGGAAGCAGACGCAGAGCCCAGCCCCTGACTCAGCACCTGTGGCCACCACACTGGGTGGGGCCCAGAGTGACCAGAGCCGGGCCCCCCATCACCTGAGCACACACTCCTGCTCCCACCCCCAGGCCCTTCGCTGGGGCGGGTCAGAGAGACCACGTCAGGGGGCGTACCGGTGACCTTCAAGAGCCTCGCTTAAGAGACACACTGCTCATTTCTAGCAACCACAGAGAATTAGACCAGCAGGTTAACGACCCACAGGCTGGTCCATCTCAGACGTGCATTCAGGCAGCCCAGTGGCTCGGACGGTGAGGCCGAGGCCGTCATCTGCTGTAACCCAGGAAATACTGCGCATCAGGACCACTCGTGGTACCCTGTGGTCAGGACGTATACCTGGCCAGCTTCCTGACCCCCAGCTCCTCCTGTTCAGTGTCAAGGGCTCATCTTTGGACCCTGAGACCCGGGAGCAGAGCTGGGAGCATGTGAAGGCTGTTGGAGGAGCAGGCTTCCGGACGGTCTCCCGCCCACCCCACCCACTGCCGGGCCTGGGGGAACAGACCCCCGGGACAGTCTTATGCCCCCCACCCCCAGGCCTGGGGGAGCAGACCCCCAGGAGAGTCTCCTGCCCACCCCACCCCGGCCTATGGCAGTGAAGGCGGTCCTCATCGGGGTGGTCCCCCTGCCTGGTGGGAGGGGGATGTGCCAGGGCATGTGGCAGAGCCGTGAGGAGGGTTATTCAGGCAGGCTCCCAAGGGCTGGTCCCCCTGGGCGGTCCAATGAGGACCCGTGCTCTGTGCGGACACTAAGGCTGCCCCCGAGGGGCACGGACCCGCTGAATGCCCCGCAGGCCCTTGTCAGCAGGTGCCAGGCCCCAGGGCTCGACTTCCTGCATCACCAATCCCCCGAGAACAATATTCTGGCATTTTTGATGGAGCGTTGCCACCTAAACTCAAGAGGTGTCCTACTCAAGTTGGAGCCATGGTTATATTTAAGGCTGGCATCTGGTGACCGGGAAAAGTGTTCAACTCAAGTGCCATTTGCTTGAGGGGCCCCAGACCCCAGGGAGGGATCGTCTGAGGCCCCGGCGAGGCCGATGGAGGCTTTCCTTGAGCGTTGCTTGACCCGGTGCTTTGTGAGAGCGATTCTGTCTGTTTCTGGCGAGGTGGGAATTGTGTGGAGCAGACTGAATGGAAGCTGGTCCAGTGGTTGCTGTCGTGATGATGGTTTAGAGACAGGCAGCAGCAGAAGGATACAGCCCCGGCTCCGGGGGCATCTGAGCCCCTTCCAGCCCAAGCCCTGACCACCATCCTTGAGCCGAATCCTCCGCAGGGTCCTCAGGACGCCGCCACCCCTGGACACTCCAGTTTTCCCCAGAGTCTGCTCTGTTCACTTGAAGCCTCTGTTCTGTGACGTGATTCCTTGGGGGTTCTTGTCTGAGCTGATTTTCACTCTAGTCTGCTTTGAATTTGGGCATCTTGTGTCGCGCTGACTCGTCTGAAGGCGCTTTAGCACTGCCATCAATCATGTGTCAATATTATTGATCAAAGCATTTTCCTCGGTGGTTGAAGAGAACTAACTTTAGGTAGACGTTTTGTTCTGTTTTTCCTTCACGTCCATGGTTAAAGGGGAAGTAAAGAACAATGAGCATATTTCCATGTATGTTTCAAGATCCGATTCTGGGGGTCGCGTCCAGACTATCAGAGATTGCCGTCCCTGGTGCGTGAGGCTGCGTCCACACTGGGAGCAAAGCGCAGGCAGTCGTGTCCTGGGAAGAGACAGACTCGCCACTCGCCGGGCGGGAACGCAGGTCAGGATGCTCTTTTCAGTCCGGAGGTGTGGGCTGTGGCCTGGTCACTGAGGGAGGCACCTGCCAGGCTTCCTGGGGGACAGGGCCAGCTGGGCGCCTGGCCTCACTGCGCCGAAGTGTCTGTTTGCAGTGTGACTTCCCTGGGAGCCCTGAGAAGGAAACCCCACGCTCCCCGCGTGTCTGTGACGCACGGTCTCCAAAGAGGACCTGTGTATCTGTTTGCTCTTGGAAGAAGGCAGACGGCAGATTCTCTGGGCGCCCGGAGGGAGGTGGCCTTCGCACTTCGTCTTGCGTCCAAGGAGCAGACTGTCGGGTCCCCAGGGAGCTGCGCGCCCCCCGCTTCCGCCCTGGGCCTGAGAGCGCCCTCAAAGTCCCACCACAGAGCCAGTCTCTCTGCTCTCTCTTGAACGTTTTTGGTGACGAGGAAACACAGGCAGATCCTAGGGGTGGTTCCGACAGGACAGTGTGTGGAGACGCTCCTAAGTGCCCTGGGGCTGGGGGCAGAGGTGGGGTGGGGGTCCTGGGCCCCTTCCAGCTTCCTTCCCACGGGACAAGAAGGATCAGCTCAGGAAGCTCATAGAAAGTTCTAGAAACAGGAGAGTGAAGCCTCCAAATGACCGCTAACAATCTTCACAAACATCTCTGAAGTGGTCCCCCTCCATTCGGGATGATGTGTGTGTGTGTAAAAAGAAAAAAAAAATCTAGAAAGAAATACACAAAAATATCCACAGTGATCACAGTTTATTTTCCCTATATCTTGCTGTATTTTTCAGTTTTTCTTTTTCAATCAGAAAGAAAGAGCTGATTTTTAGTGCCACGTTCAGTTCTCCCTTCCTTGTGCGCGGATCCCAGCAGCCGGGACCATGTTGGGCCGGGCTCAGCGCTCAGCCCAGTGAGCGTGTGCGCAGACCCCGAGGGACGCGCCTGCTGATTGCAGGACCAGGACGCGCGTGGGAAGCTTCTCGACTGTCAGTCCCACGACCCGGGTTGCGGAGCCCGAGAGCCCAAGTCCCAGTGCTGCCCAAGTCCCAGTGAGTGCGGCTGAGCGCAGGTCCACATGCTGAGCCCTCCTCCCCTCGCGGTTGCCCCTTCCTGGGAAAGTGCTGCCTTTGTTCAAGCTCTTCCAGCAAAACCGTCCCCAGGCCCTCCGTCCCTCCAAGCACCAGCAAGAGGTCAGCACTCGGCTGGTGGAGAGGCGTCTGTGCTCACACAGTGCTGGAGCCTTGGGCTGAGCAAACGTGCAAGCTTACCTGCTCTGGGCATTGACCAGGTCAATCCCGCGTCCTGAGGGGGCAGAGACGGGCGGGAGCTGCCGCTGAGATGCTCAGGGGTGGTTGCTAAATGGTAGCTGCTCGACTGACCTAGAGGGGGAAGGATGCTCCATGGTGAGAAGTGAAGGAAATGGGCTTTGGCTGAAATAAAGCTCGAGCCAAACTACGTGGAGGCCTGCCCACCTGTAACCCTGACCTGGCGGGGTCTCCCACACCGGCCCCCACTCAGCTCTGAGACCTCCACCCACCACCACTACACATGGGTCTGTCTCCAGCTCCACGTGGGGGGCTGACCCACGTGAGGGATGCCCAGGAAGACAGGTCGCTGTGTGACCCCCAAGCCCAGGCTGCGCCCCACCACCAGGAGCTGCACTGCCAACAGTCCCGGAGGCTCCCTCGTGGGCCTGGAGAAATAGTAATAAGACGAACCCCCTACCCCCTTGCTTGTAATCAGTCCCCTCCAGCCCGCAGCATGCAGAGGGCAGGGATGCTGGTTTGGCGGCCGTACTCGGTGACACTGGAGAAGCACCTAGACCAGGGCAGAGCCGTCGGGGGCAGCGATTTGGGGGTGCGGCGATTTAGGGGTGCAGCCAGCCTCCTGCCTGCTGACCCGCACTTAGATCCTGGGAGGCAGGCCGCCTCTGTCTCATTTCAGTAAAGGGAGCTGATGCCGGGAGACTCAGAATTCTGGGCCACAAGGCTGCGCTGGTGCGGGACCCTGTGTGCGGAGGGGCTCCGCTCAGGGGCCAGGTCCCAGGGGGCTCAGAGTCACGGCATTTCATCGCCCCCCTCGCCCCCTCCCCCGTGGAGGGTGTGCCGGGGACGGGGCCGTGCCAGATAGACCAGGCAGCCCGGCCTCCGGGGCTCCCTCCTGGGCAGTGCAGGGCCAGCAGGCCGGTCACAGAGCACCAGGGGGCCATTTCCCAGAGCACTTCAGAGTGAGCCTCAGCCCTGGGCAGACTGTGCCAAAGCAGGGCTCGCGCTCCGAAACGGTGACCCTCCCCAACCACTGTCCCCACTCTGCCTTCTTCCGTGGGGAGTTTTTGTGAGCATGCAGTTTAAATGTGGGGAGGGTCTCCCGTGGTGAGCGTCACATGCCCTGGCCTGCCGACCCCGACAGAAAGGCCCTCTCAGTCAGTCCTCTCGAAGCCCTACAAGCAGGCTCCACTGACCACAGCACCTCCCTCCTGAGGCCACGGGGACAGTGTCCTGACTGAGACAGCAGGGCCTTGGGTGGAAAGGGCTGGCTTGGGATAGGAGATGGGAGTCCCACAGGGGAGCCCAGAGTGAGAGGGGCCTCAGCTCTGCAGAGAGGGGGCCGGGCCCAGGAAACACCCGCCAAGAACACCAGCCTCTCCTCATTGTAGAAAAGTCTGTTTGGTCCGAAGAGCAGGCTTCGTTGCAGACTAGACCTGGGATTGGAGACCTGGCACTGGTGGTTTAGTTGCTCAGTCGTGTCTGACTCTGCAACCCTGTGGACTGCAGCCCGCCAGGTTCCTCTCTCCATGGGATTCTCCAGGCAAGAACCCTGGAGTGGGTAGCCATTTCTTCTCCAGGGGATCTTCCTGACCCGGGAATCGAACCCAGGTCTCCTGCATTGCAGGCAGATTCTTTACCGACTGAGCTGTGAGGGAAGCCCTTCATTGCAGACTAGGCCTGGAATCGGAAAACTAGCTGTTGGCTAAGGAAGCAGAACAAACCTTTGTTAAGGACCACAGCGGCAGGAGAGGGGTGGGGAGGCAGGCAGTGGCCACCCCACCTGACAGCTGGGAGCCCAGGTCCGAGGCTTGGCCCGGCCAGACTCTCAGGGCACCAGGCCGTGTCCCCGGGATCCACCCGACCTTTGGTTTCACCCCTGGGAAGCGGCATTGACATTCTCCCCTGCAACTCCTTTCTGAAGGCGAGGATGAGCCGGGCCCTGGCGGCCAAGGGGGATAGGCCCTGTGGGAGGATTGGAGGCCTCACATGGCCCACGTTCCAGCCGGTGGAAGAGACATCTCCCCACTGAGAGCCACGCAGGGGCGAGTCCTGATGGCTGTCCCTGGGGGGGCAGGTTTGCGGTCTCGGGACTGCAGAGAGAATCCGGCCTCAGCCTCCCCAGCCGTCAGGTCCGTGAGAATTCTGCTCAAACACGAGGAGGCATCGCCACCCTCTGGGTGGAGCGGAGGGCGCCCGGCCTGGCCTCTGGGGAGCCTTCCTCTTGGGTCATGTCCTGGCGTTGGGTCCCCTTCGGTCCACGGCTCAGCCACCCTGTCGAGGGCAGGGAACCAGGAAGCCGCCTGTCCATGGCCGCAGTCTTGGCCCCCAGCCTCGCCGCCCTCCTGCCCCAGGAGCCCCGGCCCCTGCGCCTCTGGAGTTCATCGGGGCAGTCACCTCGCCTCCACGGGGCAGACCATGGAGGGCAGCAGCCGTGACAGGTTGTAAACTGGAACCACTCAAACAATCCAGGACATGCAGTTCAGTGACCTCGGGCCGTGCCCGGGAGCGGAGCGCCACAGGGAAGTCCAGCCTGGGGGGCCGGTGTGCCGGCCGGGGACCTGCAGGAGGGACAACAGGCCCCCCGGCCCAGCCCAGGACCCACAAGCCTGTGTTCCCTGCTGTGGACACCGGGCACTACGGGGACGCCCCCTCCGTGCCCCCCTACCCCACCCTCCTCCTTGCCCTCAACCAGGGATGGAGGGGGTCACTGCCAAGACTGTGTGATCACACAGCTGGCAGGTGGGGGCTGGTGGTCAGCCAGGAGCCATATGAGGCTGCCGCCCGCTGGTCTCAGATCCTCCCCAGGGGGCCTGGGCTTCCCCCAGAACGGTGGAGAGGGTCCCGGGGGACAGGCCTCAAGCCTGGGCGGGAGGCCAGACGCTGGGGTGTCACTGCTGCTGGCCCCATGGGTGCAGGGCTGCTGGGAGGACACAGAGGCCTCTCTGCTGGGTCGGGTGTCAAGGTTTGGGCCGCTTTCATCCCCCAGCGAGTGCCCGCAGCTGTGCCCAGACTGAGGTGGCCCAGCACCTGTGCCCTGAGGAGCAGCTCGGGGTACGAGTGTCTGGGAGGACATAGAGGGCTCTCTTGGGTCTGCCCCCCCGCCACCGCCTCCCACCCCACGGCTGCAGAACGTTCCTGGAGCACCCCCGCCCCGGGAGCGAGCGCCTGGGAAGGTGCACAGACCCCTGAAGGGAAGAGAACGCAACCAGCCTGGTGGCCAGGGAGACCCCGCATGAAGCGTGAAGACAGGAAGGCCGCTCCGGCCTCCGCTCGAAAGTGCCTCATTGAAAACGCAGTTCCTCTCCGGGCCCTGTTGCTGCTGCTGCTAAGTCACTTCAGTCGTGTCCAACTCTGTGTGACCCCATAGACAGCAGCCCCCCAGGCTCCCCCGTCCCCGGGATTCTCCAGGCAGGAATACTGGAGTGGGGTGCCATTGCCTTCTCCGCCGGGCCCTGTTAGGGATACTTAATTAGCGTCATCACGAAGCAGGGTCATGAAGCAGGATGACATCACGGGCTCTGTGACAGACACGTTTGAACCAGTTATGCTCTGTCTCCACGAACCCTGCTCTGGAGCTGAGCTCCATTCTGATGCGTTGCGGAAATTAAATGACTGGATTAAAGAGCACAAGTGAGGGCACCAGGGTTTTGTGTCTGATGCGCACCTCGTGGGGGAAGCTAACGAGAGGCCTCGTTCCTGGGGGGCTGCCCCCCCAAATGGAGCCATGCGCTGCATGGCACCGTCCTGGCAGCAGTGTCTTCGCTGGGGAGCTCCAAGGGGAGCCAGGCTCTGGTCAGGGTCCTGGGTCAGCAGGCGAGCCTCCCCCGAGCCGTCCTGGCGTCTCATCTCCTTGGTGTTTTTTGAGGGACCTTCAGGATCAACCTACAGAGCCTGCCTGTACCACCAGCGATGCCTTGGCCATAGAACCACATCGCCTGGTGTGGGGCGGGGGGCGAGGGTGTCCTTGCAGACGCTGCGAAGCACAGGGCTGACTCTGGTTCCGCTCTGGCCTCTGAGAAACTCAGGGGTCGAGTCCGTGGCTCAGAGCAGGCGTGCTGCCTGCAGGCCTGATACCCAGCCTCACACCGGGATTTGCTCTTTTCTTGTTTCTGTCAGTGTCTGCCCTGGCCCTGATTTCTTTTTTAATGTTGATTTATTTATGTGGCTGCACGGGACCCTACTTGAGGCGCGTGAACTCTTAGTTGCAGCAGGTGGGGACTAGACCCCGCTGATCAGGGAGGGAGCCCAGTCCCCTTGCTTCGGAAGTGCGGAGTCTAAAACGCTGGACCACCAAATTGTTTTTATTCACATATTTTCCACTTTATTGTATGTATTTTTGTCTTTTGTGGAATAAGGAGACAAATAAATAAATTTTAGTGCACAAATAGATAAATAAAAATATAAAATGTTGGTATATCAGATACATATTTTAGTGAAGTCAAAATCATTCAGTCACGTCTGATTCTTTTTGACCCCGAGGACTATAGAGTCCACGGAATTCTCCAGGCACAATACTGGAGTAGGGAGCCTTTCCCTTCTCCAAGAGATCTTTCCAACCCAGGGATCGAACCCAGGTTTCCCACATTGCAGGCGGATTCTTTACCAGCTGAGCCGCAAGGGAAGCCCAAGAACACTGGAGTGGGTGGCCTATCCCTTCCTTCACTAGAGGATCTTCCCCACCCAGGAATCAAACCGGGATCTCCTGCATGGCAGGCGGACTCTTTACCAACTGAGCCACGAGGGAAGCCCAGATATGCATTATCCCTTTAACATTCTGTTATGCGGAGGTGAAATGAACGCTGTGTGCAGAGCATGCTTTCTGCTTACTCGTTCAACAGCTAATTACTGTGTTGACGCCACGTGGGTGACTATGGCCTGGTCCCAGCTCAGCATCTAGTGGAGGGGACAGTCTTCACTGTGGGACCAGGTGCCCCCGCCTAAACGCGTGGAGAGCAGGGCATAGCGAGAGGTGGGGAAGGGGCGCGGGGCGGGGAGATGGCAGAGGCCTGGTGGAGGGACACAAGCCCTTCCTTGATGCAGGTCTGGGAGCGCAGCCTGGACACCGTGGGGCGCGGAGCCACGAGGGTCCTCGCAGGCCCAGTGTGGACTCTGCAGGGCGTGCAGAGGACTCGGGGTCTGCGCCTGTAAGCAGCGGCCACCTCTGAAAGCTTAAGCCGGAGGGACAGGCAGCGCAATCTGGGGGGGGTCGTGGGAAGAACAGACCGGGGCGGGAGGAGGGCCGTGGACGTCCCCGCAGGGTGGCTGGGTTGTCGGGGGGATCCGTGTTTAGGACACGGTTGGCAGGGCCCGGGGAGGAGGGCAGGGAGGATCGGGAGGGGCTGGCGTTGGGGCCGCTGGGAAATCCTGGGGGGGCCGCACGTGGAGGCCGCTCTCAGCTCCGCTCTGCTGGTCGGAATCTGAGGCCCGTGTGGAGTGCTGGAGTGAGCACCCGGACCCCAGGGACCCCAGGACGCGGCCAGCCCAAGTCCTCGAAGCCCAGGGTCTGGCAGGGACCCCCTGCCGCCTGCGGGGCACGGCCCCCAAGCGTGTGCCGCTCGCTCGGGATGGCCGGGGCGCCCGGCTCCACAGCCTCCGTGGTCGTCCACCTGGAGGCCGAGCGCTTAGGGGCACAGGGGCGGGGGGCGCGGGCCGCAGGCAGCTCATTAGCACGCCCCCCTCAGATTAGCAGTAATTAAACTGTGAAATCAGCCCCGGCCACGAGCCCAGACACCATGCCAGGCTGTCAAGAGCGGCCGCGGGAATAAATCAGCGGCGCGCGCCGCGTCCCCCGGCACGGGCGGGGCGGCATAATGAGGACATTGAGCGGCTCCCCTCGAGTGGACGCCGCGCGGGGACCCGCGAAGCGTTGCCATGACGATAGCAGCGGCTGCCTCCCGCTCGCAGGGCCTGGGGGAGCGGCTGGGCAGTCCGGCCAGCAGCGGCCGCTGCACCCGCGGCCTCCAGACCCTGGGGAGGCACTGAGCACCTTCCGCCCCGGAGCCCGCCTTCTCGGACCCTCCCGTCGTGGCCTTGGCCTCCGGAAACGCCTCTAATTACTCTCCGTTGTTTACGAAAGAAAAGGCAGAGTGATTAAAGCGAAAACTGCTCCCTCAGCAGAACCCAGGAGGCCAAGATAAATTAGAATGGTTTGAAAAAATTTTTAAGGAAATCAGTATTATTTTCAAATTACTTTTCCTGTGGAGTGACGTTGTTTTTTTGTTTTTTATTAAACTGCTTTTCTCTGGACGTCAGCCTTTGGGCTGGACTGCTGCAGGCCGGGGCAGCGATGTCACCCTCCATCCTCACCGCCACCGACCGGCCGGCCATGCTCTGCCCCGGGCGGGGGTCGCTTCCTGCCCTGCACTGCCGGGCCCCCTGGACAGGCTCAGAGGGCACAAACACATGCCGCTGAGCCCCTGAGAGGAGCAGCTGGTCATTCACCCACTGTGAGGTGGGCCTGCAGGACGGTGCTCTGGCATCTCCTGGAGGGGCCAGAAGTCCTGCTCGCGCAGGGGTACCCCAGGGTGGCGGGTGGCGTCTGCTCTGGGAGTGTCTGGGGGCCCCCTGAGGGTGGCGGGGTAACGTCTGCTGTGGGAGTGTCTGGGGGCCCCGGGGGAGGCATCTGCTCTGGGAGTATCTGGGGGGCCCTGGGGGTGGCGGGGTAACGTCTGCTGTGGGAGTGTCTGGGGGCCCCGGGGGAGGCATCTGCTCTGGGAGTATCTGGGGGACCCCCAGGGGTGGCGGGTGGCATCTGCTGTAGGAGTATCTGGGGGCCCCCGGGGGAGGCGTCTGCTGTGGGAGTGTCTGGGGGCACGGTGCCCGGCCGTCACTGGCACATGTGACTCTGGGGAGCTCCTCTCTGTCCACAGCTCACCTTCAGTGGCAGGGCTGGAGGGAGGCCATGCTCCCGTCATGACGCCCTCGAGTCCTGGATGTCCAGCCAAGCACCCTCAGGTCCTCCTCTTCTCCTCCTGCGGCCCTCGCTGCGCCTGGCAGTGCCAAGTCCTGAGCGCTGGTCGCTTCCCACCCGTGTTTATAAACATGTGAGAACCGTCGACTCCAGGCTGCCCGTCTGGCCTGGGTGCCGTGGACGGTCAGGCTGATGATCACAAAGAGAACTCCAGGAAGAGGGCGGGGCCGCTCCCGGCTTGCTCTGCCCTCGGTGTCCCTGTGGCGGGTGTGAGGTCAGAGGGTGCATGTGTGACAGCGACGTGAAAGCTGACAGTGGGGATGCTCATTGCGCTGCATTGGGCTGCTGGCCTTGGAACAGCCGAGCCGGCGGAGCCCCGCGTCCCTGTCCTGTAGACAACGGAGGTGCACCCGGACCTGGAGTGCCTCGTCTCCCGGGGAAGCGGGGCTCTCATCTCCCACGGCGCCCTGTGCTTCACCGCTTCCCCCAGAACCACAGGTCTGCACTCAAGTCGGAACCCGGGGGAGGGGCTCTCATGCCGCGAAGCCTGAGCAGATTGAGAGGCGAGTCGGCGGCCCAGACCGACTGCTGCGCCACTGTGGCGGCCGGGGAGGGCCCTTGCTGAAGAGACAGAGGAGGCTGGGGGGCCCGGGGGTGCTGGGAGTGGGCCCCCAGCGACAGAACGCTGTGCGTCACTGAGCCCCGAGCACGCAGGGCTCAGCTCCGCCTGCCCGTGGACTGGGGTGGGAGCAGAGCAGGGTCTCAGCGAGGGGCCCCAGGTGCCCAGGGTGCCCTCGGGACAGAGCCTGGCACTCAAGTTCCCAGCGAATGTGAGTCCCCGGAGCAGACGCTCCCCCGAGCACGGGCTTTGTTCTGCCCTTGTATGTGCGGTGGATGTTTGCTGACGGGATGGATGGGCTGATGGACCGACGGAAGGGTACACAGAGGCTAAGTAACCCGTCTGTGCCAAATGGTGCTGCCTCTGGGGCGTTGCCCGGCTGTCTGGACCGCAGACCCGCAGCCTGGGGTGGGCTTTCCGAGCCTGGGAGCATGTGGACGGCCTCCCCCTCCTACGCTGGTTCAGAACAGCCTACCTTCTCCCCCGTGGTTGAGGGAACCCTGGGGGCCTGTGTCCACTCCTTGGCAAGGAGGGGGCTGTCCAGATCCTGTTCTGAGAGCAGGGAAACCCAGGGGCAGCCTGAGCCCTGGGGAGGGCAGGGGGCCAGGGCCGCCAGACCAGCCTCCCCACGCACAGCACCGGGAGACCCCAGGGCTGGGCCTGCCGGGCGCCCTGGTGCCACTCCTGGTTGTTCCAGGCCCCGTGAGGCTGATCCAGCCATGATCCCAGGTGCAGCGAGTCTGTCCCTCTGACCGGTGTCTGGCTGGTCCTCTGATGCTTCCCAAAGCCCTCCAACGTGGGCCAGAGGGAGGGTCCTCGTGTCTCGTTAGAGAACAGTGGGCAAGGGCCCCCTGGGTGTCAGGGCGGCTCCACGTGCAGGCTCCAGGCCAGGAGGGGAGGCGGCTGGGTCAGGACTGGGCGCCCGGGGCACGCGGGAGTCAGACCTCGCAGCCCCCCGCCCCCCCACCCACATGTGGCGGACGTCCATCCGCGTCCGTCCCCGCCGTCCCCTGCCGCAGCGTCCTGCCTCCCAGGGTGTAACTCTGTCCCCGGGAAGCGCAGCCTCCCCAGCCCCTGCCCCGGCCGGGTCCCCGCTCTGCTCTCCCTTCTGTGAGGCTGGCTCCTCCGGGGGCGCTCGCAGCCGTGGGGTGACACAGGTCTCATCCTTTGGTGCCCGGCCCCCCCACTCAGCATGACACCCCCAGGTTCACCCACAGGGTAGCTGTGTCAGGGTTTCCTTCCTTGGAAGGCTGGATCGCGGCTGGACCACGTTCCGTTTGTCCATTTATCCATCCATCAGGGGACGTTGGGATCGTCTCGGCCTCCTTCTTGGGAATAACGCTGCCAAGGACGCGGGTGCTCACAGACCTCCGAGCCCCTGATTTCGGTTCTCCTGGATGAACGCCTGCAGGGCGTTGCTGGGCCGCACGCAGCTCTGATCTGCGCTGTCTGAGGGCCCGCCTCAGCGTTCTCCCCGGTGGCTGCTCCACTCTCCACGCCCACCCAGGGGCACAAGGACCCCTTCTCCTCCACCTCCCCAGCGACACCTATTTCCCGGTTGGTTTGTTTTTTAATTGCACCTTCCTGGTGGGCAAGCACACAGCCTCTCGACCTGCGCTGCGTCTTCTCAGGGTGGACTCAGGCCGGCCCAGGCTCAGGGCACCTGGGAGGTCCGCTGAGTGTGAAGGAGCGCGGGGGCGGGGGCCGCAGCTCGGGTGGGACAGCAGGAGTTGTGGTTTCTCCGAGTCGCGATGCTGGCATGAGCCGGGCTGCGCCGGGTGCAGTCAGCCCCTGGCGAGTAGCCGGGGAGAGAGACCCCCGGCAGAGCAGGGAGACGGGGTACAGCCCGCCCCGGCCCCCCACGGCTCCCCACTACCCAGCGCCTCTGTCCTGCCCCAAGGAGACGCGAACACCCACACGAGCTGGCTGCCAGGGCCAAGTCCCTCCCCGGCGGGCAGTGTGTCCGGACGCCAGTCTGTCTGTTCCCCGGAGGCTCCCCACCTCCCCGCCTTGCGTGGCTCTGTGTCAGGAGAGGACGTGCCACCAGCCAGCGCCATCTGAGTGAGAAATTAATGCCTAATGAGGGAGGAATCAGCCGATGAAGCGCTCAGCCCTGAAGTGGACTTTGATCCGCGGCACAGCGCCTTCGTGGAGGGGCGGGCGCTAGTCTGAGGGCCAGGCCGTGGGGGCCACTGCCCGCTCTCAGGGCAGCCTGCCAGTCCTGCAGGGAGGCCTGGGGCCGCGGGAAGGGCTGCCACCCAGGCCGCCAGCCCAGCCGACCTGTGCGCTCCAGGGTCAGTGCTACAAGGACTGGCCCCTGGCCACCTCCTCTCCAGCCTTGAGAGCCCAGCTCTGGTGTCACGGTGGCCCTGTGCCCATGGCGGGTGCCCCTTTGTGGGAAACAGGAGGGAGAGATGGATGAGGAGGGCTGGGCCCCTCCAGCTCCACCCCCTGACACCCCACCCACTGTGCCCCGTGCCCATGGGCCCCGAGGAGGGCGGGCACCCCACCCACTATGTCCTGTGCCCTGGGCCCCAAGGAGGGGCGGGCACCCCACCCACTATGTCCTGTGCCCTGGGCCCCGAGGAGGGGCGGGCACCCCACCCACTGTGCCCCGTGCCCATGGGCCCCGAGGAGGGCTAGCCCCGGAATAGCAGGACAGTGTGGGGTCCCCCCTTCAGAGGGGCTTTGCCCCATCCCTTCTGTCCACTTCCTGGCCCTCACCCCTCACTTTGGCTCTTAAGTTTTTTCCCCAATTCCAGACACCTTGATAAAAAGCTGGTATCCCAGAACGCCCTGTGGCCAGACTGCCCACCAGAGCGGCCATAGTGGGAGGCCAGCCAGGGTCTGAGGAGGACAGGGCGGGCCAGTCACTTGCTCTTCCCCTTCGCAGTTGCATCGCGAGTCTGCCCAGGGCCAGATGGTGGTCAGTTCAGAGCCAGCCTTGCGGTGACTTTATCTGCATCCTGAGCATTCGGGAAGCTTGGGGTGGTGTGTGTGGAGCAGGATGTGAGGCCCAGGGATCGCAGCTGGCTGTGCAGAGTCTGCTCCATGCAGACACTGACCGCCTGCTCCATGTGGGCCAGACAGGGGCACCCTGTGCAGGGAGGCCCCCAGCGCCCAGGGCTGTGCTGTGGTTCTCGCCAGCATCACAAGTCTGCTCCCTGCGTCGGGCAGGCGTGGCCAGGTTTAGGGGTCTGTTGTGTCTGGGCTGCTTTCTTGAAGGGCTGGAATCGGGTCTCCACCAAGAGCTGAATGTGTCCATGAATGAAAGAGACAGCTGCAGAAGGCAGTCTCCTCTGACCTAGATTCACCCAGAACAGGCGCTGCCCCGGCCTCTGGGAGGCGGACAGGAGAGCGCAGGCCGCGCCCAAGTGCAGCAGGGAGCACGTGGTGTCCCCACCCAGCCCGAGAGCCCTGCCTAATCCAGGGGTTCTCAAAGGCTTCCGGGTGCCGGGTTTTTTCAGACCCAAGGGGGATGCCAAAATCAGCCCAGGTGTGACTTGGGTAACTTTGAACGTGTGACATGAATTCTAAGTGCAGAAATTCCAGAACAATTCCCTCCTTCACTTTCTCCACTCTCCTCTGTGAGTCAGGGAAGCCTGGCAGGAAGCAGGAAGCTCAGGGCTGCCGACTGGAGCAGAAACGCTGACCGACCGTCAGGGACCAGGTGAGGCAGGCAGCTGCTGCAGCCGGGGGTCTCGAGCCCCTGCGGGCCCACAGGACAGGTGGCCAGTGGGAAGCGCAGGAGGCTGAGGTGGCCCTGGCCTCCCCCTGCCTGACCGGAGGTCAGTGACAGTGAGGCGGGCGTCCTGGAGAGGCTCGGCTCGGCAGGCTGATGAGGGTCTCTGCTCTGTGTCCAGGGGCAAGGCTGCCTGTCTGTGTCCTCTCTTTGAGGGTCTCTGCAGCAGTCTGTTCTTAGAGCAGAGGGGTCTTTGGGCAACTATTCCTCAAAATGTTTTGCAAGTTTAGTTGTTTTTTTTTTTCAGTTCCGTTCAGTCGTTCAGTCATGTCCGACTCTCTGCGCCCCTTGGACTGTAGCATGCCAGGCTTCCCTGTCCATCACCAAGTCCCAGAGCTTGCTCAAACTCATGTCCCAATTGTTTTGTATATAACATAATATAGGGATGAGGGGGGTTCTTTAAAAACACACACACACACAAAAGCAAACATGTATTTAGAAAACAATCTAATGAGTGAGTGAAATACCCGGCGTCTGGACTCTCCTCAGTGGACAAAGGCAGGCTAAGTTGCTTAGTCGTGTCCAACTTTTTGTGGCCCCCTGGACCGTAGTCTGCCAGGCTCCTTCATGGGGTTCCCCAGGCAAGAATGGTGGGATGGCTTGCCATCTCCTCCTCCAGGGGATCTTCCCGTCCCAGGCATGGAACCCGTATCTCTTACGTCTCCTGCATTGGCAGGCGGCTTCTCTACCACCAACTAGTGGACAAATGAAACTGGCTTAATAAGGCGTGGACGACACCTGCCCTGAACCAGGACGGGCCCCACAGCCAGCCGGCACCCAGAAGTCGCAGCTCCATGTCTGCCCAGCCTGCTCCTGGTTGCCAGCTGGCCTGGAGCTTGTGGGGAGTTCAGCCTGCCCCCTGCCGGCCTGACCCTCGTTGATGCCAGCGGTCACTGGGGACACTGAGCGCTCCTGCCTGGGGCCTGGCGGGAGTGGGGGTCCCTCGTAGCAAGGCTGCTTCTGCCGTGGGTGCCCACACGGCCCCGTGGGGGGAAAGCTTGCATCTAGCTGCCCTTGGGGTCTCTTGCCTGCGCTCCACTGTCGTCTCCCCATTTCCTGCCGGGAACCCGCGGCCCGCCTGCCTGCTGGGGCCCTTCCCTGTCTCACCCTGGACCATCTGATGGTCTTGGAGCGGCGTCGCCCACGCGGGCTCCCAGGCCTCTCAGAGGCTGCCTCCTCCTTCCGGATTATCGACTGGCGGCTCAACCCATTCCGCATTGGCAGGAGAATAATGGAGTGGAAAAGCTATTTCTCCTCTCTCTTGAGCGGATTCTCATCCGTCAGGAGCAGGCTGGTCTCCCTCCCTTCTCCTGACCCCCCTCCAAGCCTGCTGTAAACCGAGCGGGGCCGGCTGTGCTCGCCGCTTCCCGGGCTCTGCTGGCCTCATTGCTGAGGGGGCTTTGCAGTCCTAACGTGACAGCAACGTTCTCACTGTTCCTGCCTCCCCCACAAACGGGACAGAACCGAGACCCCCCAGCCAGAGCCCAGCCAGCCACCGAGGCCAACATTGTACCCGTCGACAGAAACTCCTTTCTGGAAATACGACTTTTCCAGGGAATTCCACCTCCACATGTGCACACACATACATGCACATACACACACACATACACACAGAGAGACACACATACACCAGAAACCACATATACAAACACACGTGCACATACATATACACACGTGCCTGCACACGCATATACCCGTACACAAACACAACACATGCACACACGTGCACACACAGAGACACACACACAAAACCCCACATATACGCACACATACACACATATATAAACACACATGCATATACACACGTATGCACACATGCATATACATGCATACAAACACACATACACACAGAGAGAGATACACACACCCAAAAACACATGCGCACAATGCACACACATACACACATATATAAACACACATGCATATACACACATGCGTATACATGCACACAAACACACAACACACATAGACACAGAGACACACATACACCAGAAACCACATATACAAACACACATGCACATACATATACACACATGCATGCACATGCATATACCCACACACAAACACACAACACATGCACACACGTGTACACACAGAGACACACAAAAAACCCTCATATATGCACACACATACACACATATATAAATGCACGCATGCATATACTCACGTATGCACACATGCATATACATGCACACAAACATACAACACATACACAAAAAACCCACATACATGCACACACATGCACACACACAGAGGCGCACATATACACACGCACACATATACAAACACACGTGTGCTTACATATACACACATGTATGCACACATGCATGCACATGCATATACCCACACACAACACGTGCACACACGTGCACACACAGAGACACACATACACAAAAACTGCATATACACACACATACACACATATAAACACGCACATACACATGCACACGTATACACACATGCGTATACATGCACACAAACACACAACACACATATACACACTCAAAAAACCACATACACGCACCCCCATGCACACACATACACAGAGACACATATACACACGCACACATATACAGACACAAACACGCGCGTGCATACATATATACAGGTGTATATACATACACTTATATGCACACAAACATAGCACACATACATGCACACACACACTACTACTATTTTATAATTACAACCTATCCTGTCACTACATTTTGTACCATTTTTCACATGTGTACTTTGCTTAAAACTATTCTTTGGTTGCACAAATCCTGCCCGTAAACTGTCAGAACAGTCAGCCACCAAGTGCCACTCGGCTTTCTGCCCGTGATGTTCACGCTTGTACTGTCCTGGGGTCCAGGACACGACCGTGGGAAGAACATTTGACAACCGAAAATTGTCCCATTTTTATGCCAAATGGAGATGATTCAACTGTACAAAACTCACCCACAAACCCAAAGACATAAAAACCAAGCTCTCAAATTTGGTGAACTTCTGAAAGAAATATCCTCTGTAATTCTCATGGGCACCCTAGTACCACGTGACCGTTTAAAAATGAAAACTCATTAGAAGCCCATGCTTTAAATTACAGTGTCTCTGGTTTTCTCAACATTTAGAAGGTATCCGTTTCCTGGGTGTCTTTCCAGCTTGCTTAATCTAAAGTTTCCATGTTTGTGTTTTCCACAAAGAGTAATTTAAAATAAAACTTCATATTAAAGCTTATTTGCACTGAAGCAGACCATGCCACAGCCTTTCCCTCACAGACCTTAATTTCAGCGCAAGCCCAGTGTTTCCTCCAGTGTTTCTCTGCAGTGATCGGTGTTGTGCAGCTGTTTCCCCCCTCCCACAACCCGGGCAGGGGTCCTCAGGCAGACAGCAGTGGCGTGTCCGGGACAGGCCTGAGCTCAGGGGGCTGCGGAACGGGCTGCCCACCAGGCTCCGCTCTTCCCGCCTGCAGGGTGTCGGCCGAGTGGGCCTGTATGGTCCTCCCTGTCTGCCCGACACCCGGATGTTGGCTCCTCACGGCATGGCCATCATCCCCTCACCCAGCACCTACTCACAGACGTGGCAGGCGTGGGGCCTGCAGGACAGGACTTTATGAGGGTTGGGGTTAACTGGTGATGAGCCCTCGGGTGGAGGCCCAGCTGGCTGGAGCAAGTGCTCGGCCCCAGTGGACATGTGAGTGCAGGGGGCCCAGTCAAGGCCTGACCGCTGGCTGGGGCCATTCCCGGCCTCCAAGGAGCCAATGGTGTGAACTGGGGGTGAGCAGAGGTGAACGTCCACAACAGCAAGTGGAAAGCAGTGAAGCAGGAGGGGGCGGCCGAGAGGTGGACGCTCCCTGCGGCAGGGATGGGGCGGCTGGGGAGGGCAGAGCCACGTGCCCAGGGGTGGCATCCACCTGACTTCTGGTGGAGCTGGGTGAGCTGGGGCCCTGGCCACATCTGCAGCGGCGTCTTCCGGGGCCGTGTACTGACGGCGCGGGGGGGACACGGGCAGAGAAACAAACAGCTGTGCAGTGAGCAGTGCTTCGTGGTCATCTGCGGAAGCATCCCTGAGCAAAGGGCCTCTGAACACGTGTCTGCAGCACTTTTATCACGAGGGTCCACGCAGCACCAGCTCACCTGAAGGTCGTGGCTGCAGCTCCTGTGGTAGCGCCTCAGGGAGCCTGGTGCCCCGAGGGCCCCGCGTGTCCCTGCCAGCCTGGCTGGGCCTCCGCGGGGTTAGGGTCAGCCTCGCCCTGACCAGCCTGTCTCCTCCTGGAACCAGAGAACCACACCGCAGCCAGCACCCTGCCCGGGCCACCCCTGTTTCCAACCCTGCCGACCCCTCGGAAGCCGTCTGGGACCGTGTCCCCAGCTGGACTTCCTCCATGATGATCATGCCTGGGTGATGGCCAGCCCCCTCCCTGGCCAGGCCTGGACAGGCCGGAACGGCTGGGCTGCAGGGTTAGATTCCCCGGAGCCCCCGTGTGCTGGAGCAGGGCCCAGGGTCCCTCCAGCACTGCCCCCTTGCTGAGGTCACCCAGCCTCTCCTTGTCCCTCTGGACCCGCCGCTTTGGGGTGTCTGCCCCAGAAATGAGGTGGCCTCGCAGAGCAGGCGCTTCATGGAAGTTGTGCAGGGACCCAGGCTCTGAGGCTCAGGCCCTGGAAGCTGGATGTGGTCCCAGCACCTCTGACCCTCGAGGGTCAGGAAACCTCCCAGGCCATGTTCTCTAAGGCAGGTTCAGGCCCCGTGGCTGCCCAGGCGGAGGCCGTCCAGGTCAAAAAGGAGAGGCGTGGAGGGGGGGTGCTCCCTTCACCTGGACCCCCAGCCCCTCCTCCCTGCTCCTTTTGGTTCTCTCTCCCTCCCCCTCCTCCTGCCTCCTTCAGGGGCAGGAAGCTGTTAGAGGGGCGTCTTCCCCACAAGAAAGGGTCCCCTCATTTTTGGGGGGTGGGTACAGAGAACAGAGGGTCATTACCGTGAGACTCAGCTCCACCCTCCTTGATGTCCACACCCCCCAGGGCGGTGGGACAGAAGGAGGGCAGGGCCCTCCAGACCCGGCCTCACCTGTTCCAGTGGCTGCAGCCCCTCTGCACCTTGGCAGAGACCCTCTCCTGAAAGGAGACGGAGATCTCACCCCCACCCGAGGTCTCAGAGAGGGCGCGAGAGGAGGCGCAGCAATTAACCACTCAGGAGAGCTGTCGGCCCGCGCACGCCTGGAGCCGGTGATGCCTCCCTGCGAAATTATATCTGACATTTAATTTAAATGCACAGAGCTCTCATTCAGAAGTAAAGCCCACTGCCAAAGGCGGGCTGCTCCTGGGATGGATTCCTTTCTCTCCGCCGCTCTCCTCGCTGACCCGGCCTCACTGTGTCGGGCGTGCACACCGCATTTGGCAGTCTCTCTACTCTGGACGTGGCCCCGCGCCCCCGGGCTTCCCTTCACCTGGCAGGATGTCTCCATTTGCAATTTGTAACTGAGAAAGAAATCAATTCCCCAGATGGCCCCTGTGTGTAACCCCCGGGCCATTAGTGGGCATTTGGAAGGCCACCCCCCTCGCACCTTCACGATCAGACGGCCGCAGCTGGAGTGACACAGGAGGGGGAGGGCGCTCACGGGTGAGTCGTGTCTGCAGGGAGCTCTGGCCCGGTAACCCTTTCCATGCAGATGCTGAGTTCCAGGGCGCTCCTGCCCGGCAGGACAAGCTGATGCCCGCACCCCCAGAGCCTACGCCCGGGCCACCGGCAGGGTCTCTGCAGGTCGGCTTCTGATCGGTCTGGTCATCTCAGGATCCCGGCATCCTGGCTGCTTCTAAGCTGACTGAGGAGCCCACCCCCACACCCCGGCAGTTACATAGGCCCCTCTTTGCAAGTGGGGAGGGTCTCAGCCACGGATCCTGGGAGGGCACATGCTAGAGGCCAGAGACGTTTGTTTGGCTGCCAAAACCTGTTTTTGAAAGAACTGGAGACACACTCCAATCATTGCCGGAGAGAGGACAGGGCCCAGGGCCTGCCCCTGCTTCCTCTTGGCCCCTCACCCTCCCCTTGCTGGCGGGGGGTGTGTGGGAATGCCCAGGGCTCGAAGAGACAGTGGTCAGCAGCTGTGAGGTGTCTGCACCTGGGAGCTGGGCTCCAGCGGCAGGCCCAGGATTGCCTGGACAAGAGGCTGGGGGCGGCGTGGCTCACAGTGTGTCCTTGGGGACCAGACATGGGGAGTCCCCACAGGAATGGCGTGGCCTGAGTGGGGGTGGGGCTCAGCCAGGCTCATCCCAGGACCCCGCCCCCCGAGTCCTTGCAGGCCAGGCCAGCCCACTGGCCACCACGTCTCCTCTCTCCTGGACCACGTTCTCAGGTGCTTCACACATCAGAACGTGCAGAGAGCAGACATCGGTATTTCCTGAGGTTCAAAAGCAGACCAGCCTCATATCCTAACTGAGGTGGCTGCAGTATCACAGGTCTGCTTGTTTTAAATAAAGAGTGCCTTGTAACATTTTAATACTAAATGGGATTCTGGCCGTGTTTCCAGAAGAGCCGTTCATTCCCTACTGCTGCCATAGCCCCCCCAGGGCCTGGACGCTAAGAGTGGGGGTCGGGGCAGTGAAACGCCAGACCGGGGGCCCCGGCCACCTGCATTTAGGTGGATGTCCCAAAGCCTTCCATTTCTCTGAATTCTAAACTCTGTAATTCAACTCAGTGTCTAGGAATCCCCGTGCTGGGGGGGTTCATGAGCCCCCACGCCAAGGGACGCCCCGCCCCACCCTCTGTCACCTCGCCCTCTGTCTGCCCCCTCCGCCTGGACCCTCCATCTCCCGGGCACTCACGGGTGCTTGTCCCTTCACCACAGTCACTAACATGCGGCAGCTGTGCAGCAAACGCGTGTTGAATTAAAGACTCTGCACAAAGCAGAAGACAGAAAGTAAAGTGCTGGATACCAGCTCTGCCAGCGGTCGAGTCGCGGCACAGAAAACGGCCCAGCGGAGCCGCTGCCTGACTTGCCGATCGATGGTCCTCCGGGGGCGCGTGGACACGCAGTGTGGCCGGAGCTCACGGTCCCACGGGTGCAGCAAGGCGGGTTAGCATCTCCGTAGCATCCTTGGCGGGGCCTTGCTAGAAACTCACCCGGCCGACCAGGAAACAGTCATGTCGTCTCAGCGTGAGAAGGGCGGGCGATGGAGGCAGAGCGTGTGGGCCATCCCCTCCCATGCCCCGGGCGGTGGGAGGCACGGGGCTCCATCGGCATCTCTGGAGACAGCATCTCCTCAGCAGAATAGAACGCGGGGGAGATTGGGGTTGACTGCCACTTTTCATTCTCCCCAGGCATTCCTAACCACCCCCGACTTGGTGGCCACGGGGCAGATTGCTGGGCTGAGATCCCCACCGTGTTGTGGGCAGCACCCCGGCTGGAGGGGTGGCCCTGAGGGCCGTGCGGGGCCCGCCTGTGGCTGAGTCTGTGTCTCGAGCGCCCAGAGAACCTGCTCTCTCGGTGCAGATGTTAGTGAGGGCGTGTGTCCGCTGTGGTGAACCTGCCTCCAGGAGGGCCACGGGCGGCTCACCATGGACGGAAGCGCGCGTCTGTGTAGAGCGGGGTGAAACTGACAGGTTGGGGCTAGAGTGTCTGTGGAAGAAGGTGGCGCTGCGGGCCAGCAGAGCAGCTCCCGTGACGCCTGTGTCTGAACAGACACTGAGGTGAGAGGTCGGCAGGAAATCCCAGCTGGGCGAGGTGTAGGCGTGCGTGCTGGTGGGCTCCAGCGGAGGAGGCCATCGCTGGGAGCCCTGCAGTCTCTGGCTGGAGTCCCCAGGCGGGCACCCCTCCCCCGTGGGCACCCCTCCCCCGTGGGCACCGCCCCAGACCCGGGTGCAGAGCCGGCCCGTGTGTGTGAACACGCTCAGACCCTGTGTCCGCACCTCTGAGCTGCCCCCTGCCTTCCAGTGACACAGAGCTCAGCGCACAGAGGCCGGTGGTGCCTCTGGGGGAGGGCCGGCAGAGAGGCTGGAGTGAGCCTCCTCCATGTTCGCCATCAGATTCATCCTGCGCTGGCTGAGACTCGGGGTGTGCACTGAGCCCGCTGCGGCAACGGTGGGACGCGGAGGGGCCGTCACAGCATTGAATGTGCCCCGAAGCTTCCAGCCGCTGGTGTCTCCCCCTCTACGGAGAGAGGAGGGCAAGGTGCAGGACCCCTGGGGTCACATGAGGACCACCCTCCCCAGGTGAAGGACTCAGCGTGGACCCATCCCCAGAGGCCTCCAGGGCTTGGGAGGCAGGAACTCAGACAGGCCAGGAGGTGAGGCCCGACACCGCCTGCACAGGCTGTGACCGCCCCTGGCTGCCCCTGGCCCCGCGCTGTGACGTCCCTGGGGCCACGGGCGGCGTCCCAGCAGCTGCGATTCTGGCAGGGGTGGGGAGGGAGGCCAGGCTGACCGCAGGATCGCAGGTCCCCTGTGACCACAGCAGGTCACGTCCCTCACTGGGCTTCACGGCTTCTTCTCCACCATGCTCTGTAAAAGGAGACATTCCCCCATGTCACAGGGACCTGGGGACAAGAGGTAAACACTGGCGTTCAAAGCGCTCGGCGCTCCCTGCAAGGAGGACTCTGTCTTAGTTGGAGGCGCCAATGAGCGATAACTTAACACAGCATTACTCTTGCGTTCAAACGGTTGAAGGGCACCCTTTCGTCTGCTCGTAACTCCTAGCGACCGTCCTGGCTGGGTCTGGTGGCCGGCGGCTGGACCGGCCTGCTTTGGCTCGGGAACATCTAAAGGTCTGGCCCCCCTTACTCTTCAAGTCACTAAATGGCAGCACAAAACCGTGGAACGGGGTCTGGGAGCGGGAGAGGGCTCTCCTTCCTGCGATGATGGCCGTGACTCTTGGAGCGTCGGCTACCAGGTGACTCCGCTTAAAATGACCGCGTGGGTGCTGGGCGTGCTGGAGCTGCCTGCGGGGAGGGGACGACGGCAGCGGGAGCAAGCCCGTCCGCCCCGCGCTGTGTGTCAGCTTGGGTTGGACTCAGGAGAGGCCGTGGCCCCGCAGGCTTCCAGACCACAGAACGTCTGGGTCCCCAGGCCTGCGTCTGCGCTGCCTCCGAGCAAACCTGCAGCCCCACCCCCCTCCGGCTCCGGGTGGTCCCTTCCCACCTGAGGGGCCGCAGGCGGTGACCGCGTGGCATCTGTCCCCCAGGGCTGTTCAGGGGCTGGCCGTGGCTGACCTGTGGGTCACTGGTTCCTGGCTAGCTGCATGTGACAGGCTGATCCTAATCAATCCAATAAACAATCAATAAATGGGCATTTTAAAGAAATACAGTACCGAGAGGGCTTGTTGCTGTTCAGTCACTAAGTTGTGTCTAACTCTTTGTGACCCCATGGACTGCAGTGCGCCAGGCTTCCCTGTCCATCACCAGCTCCTGGAGTTTGCTCAAACTCATGTCCATCAAGTCAGTGATGCCGTCTAACCCTCTCATCCTCTACCTGCCTCTTGACCCATGGACTGTAGCCCTCCAGGCTCCCGGTCCTTGGGATTCTCCAGGCAAGAATACTGGAACGGGTTGTCATGCCCTACTCCAGGGGATCTTCCCCACACAGGGATGGAACCCAGGTCTCCTTCATTGTTAGGCAGGTTCTCTGCCACTAGCGCCCCCTGGGAAGCCCCCAGGAGGGCTTAATATTGTTTAACAGTGAGAGTGCTCAGGCCAAAGTGCAAGCTCTAAACGGCGATCCAGGGCAGGGAGGCCCTTTGGGGCCTTGGGGAGGAAAGGCAGAGAGGGGGCCTCTCCAGCCGCCGCCCAGAGGCCCCGTGAGCAGGCCCAGTGGCCCAGGAAGGACGGTGCTGGCGGAGCCTCTCCTCTGGCAGGCGTGTCCACCTGCACCCTGGCCCTGAGCCCCGGCCACCGGGAGCCTCCGCCTCACTAGCCTCGGACGAGGCCGCTCCCCGTCGGTGGGGGTGCGTGTGCTGTAACACGCGGCATCTGAGTCACGAGCGGGTCTCTCCAGACGTTGCAGCAGGCGACGTGGGGCCTGTGTGCTCTGTCCCGCAGACTGCGGGCAGCCCTTCAGCCGGGACACTGCGCCCAAAGACGAGCACTCCGGCCTTGCTGGGAAGCACTGGCTCCTTCCCGCCAGCTCTGACCCGGGACCGCGGAGCCAGAATGGGAGCACCGACCCTGGGTGGGGGCCAGGGGCCCCGGGACCTCCCCACGCGGCTCCTGCTTCACAGGAGCGGACGGCCCAGGGCCCCTGGAGCCAGAGCCTCTCGGGGACAGGGCTTGGGGGCCAGAGCATCCTCCACGGGCAGGTGCCGGGGCACGCACGCTGAGTGCAGGAGCTGCGGCCACCGGCCCACAGGCTGATCCGGCGGGGACCCCGGCCCAGCTGCAGTTGGGAGAAGCCTGGCCCGGCATCTGGCGAAGGACAGACAGGCCATGGTGAAACCGCAGGCCGCTGCAGAATGTGCCGAGGCTGCACGAGTACCTGTGCAGTTACCTGTAACGAGAGCAGTCCGCACACATCTGGACCCGGGCCCCGGCCACACGTGTGGCTCCACGTGCCTGTGGGCATCCGCTGGGCTCCCCTTCGCGAGGACACGCGTTCCCCAGGGGCTCCAGTGCCTCTGGAAAGGGCAGCCAAAGCTGGAGCAAATTTACTCTCCCCTTTAGAAATGTCACACGCAGGCACACACACACACACACACACACACACACACACACACGCACGCACGCACACACCCTGCCAGCACGGAGCAGGCTGTCTGCGGAGGGCAGAGCTGCCCCTCGGCTCCAAGGCCAGTATGTGTCTAGCCTGGCCCGGGAGGAACTGTGTCCTTTTTGATCTTTGTCTCTCAAAGTGGTGGCAGCTACACAGAACCCGGGTGAACGGCACGCTCTGCGTGAAACGGGAAACAGGAGGTGCTGCAGGGCGAGGCTCTGGTGCCCCCAGGGAGATGCTGGACACCCGTTTCACCTGGAGACGGGCCCTGCCTTCCCAGGGCTGCCCAAGGCCTCGCGCCCTCAGTCTGCGTCAGCCCAGGCTGCCGAGTACCGACTGCCACAAGCGTGGGCCATCTTGCAGTCCTAAAGCTGGACGTCTGGGATCCAGGGGTGAGTTCCTTTGCATTCGAGCACCTGCTGTCCCTGCGCTTTGAGCTCACTTCCGAGGGGCGGGTTCGAACTTCTCAGAGCCAGTCCACAGGCCCGTGCCTGGGACTCCTGCTCGGGTGGGAGGGGCCCAGGTAGGAGGTGGGTCCACTCCGACTCCGACCTCTCGGACGCCCGAGGCCCTGGACCAGCGGCATGAAGAGCCTGCCTGCCCCCCACCGAACGGCCAAAGGGATGCCCTTACCCGCCGACTTGGCTGCCCAGCAGCCGCAGCTCCGGGGGGGTCTCCGCCAAACCCACTCAAGGCTTGTCCAGCTCGTCTGTTTGGTCGAAGCTGCCCATCCAGGTGTGCGGGTGAGCGCGATTGGTGAGAAAGTGTGTAATATGGAAATGCGCGTTCCACTGAGGCCTCTGCAAAGTGCTGCAGTCCAGGTGCCTGGCACAGCTCGGCAGCCACCAGCGGCCCCCATGCCCTGGGCCACTGCTGTGCACACAGCTCCATCCCAGCCCAGTGAGGCGGACTCACCTGAGACACAGCAGGCCCGCCCACAGAGTGTCGGGACCACTGCTGATCGGGGGACAGCAGCCCCCACAGCGGCTGTCAGTGGCCGACGCCAGGTCTCACAGGTGTGTCTCCTGAGAGCGGCACTGCGGCCGCCGCGGGGGCAGCCCTGGTCAGAGCCCTGGGGGCCCGGCGTGGCTTTGCCCCGCCCTGGCCGACCCCACCCCCTGCATCTCCATCCGTGATGTGTGCGTGGGGCTGAGTGACTGGCGGGGGTGGCCCTCGTGGTTCCTGGCAGTCATGATGCTCCGCCGTGTCACTGCCAAGCCGCGTGAGAGCGGCCATGTCCCAGGTGTAAGCCCGGTGACGGTCGGGGAATGGTGCAGATGAGAACAGAGAGCCGTTCACTCAGGCCGTGTTGGCTGAGTCACGGTTCAGTCATCGGATGTTGCTAAAATATTTGCGCATCTCTGGGCCTGGAGGATGCTGAAATGTCATCTCTGCCTCCCTCTTTGCTGCAAGCCTGAGGAGCTGAGAGTCACTACGAAGCGAGCCAGTCTCCCTGCAGCACACAGTTACCGGCTGTGGAGCCTCACTAAGGACTGGGCTTGTTTTCCCGGCACAGACATTTACGGCGCGCTCCCCGTATACCCGCAGCACGCCGCGCTGAGCGCCTGAGGCGCCGAGGTGAGCGGCAGCGCCCCTGTGCCCAAGGAGCTGACTCACTGCTCCCCAGGGGGTCTTCCCGAGCTTCTGTTCCGAGCCGGATGCCGCCCAGCAGCCGCCCGGCTCACAGTGCGGACAAGCCTGGGGATCTGATCTGGGCGTGGCAGGCGGGCATCCCCCCCTGGGCAGCGCTGGCTTCCAGGCGGGGTTGAGCACTCACACTCGGACTCAGAGACCCTGATTACATTCCCACCCCACAGGGGCGCACCCTTCACCCTGGAGTGACCTCGGCGTCTCAGAGAAGGCGGCAAGGGGCTGAAGCCCCAGGAAGGGGATCACCGTGGGCAGGGCGGGGGTGTCTTCAGTGTTCCCGGCTCGTGGCCTCACTGTCCCCAGGACAAGATTTGGCTTCGGCCAGGCTCAACCTGGCCAGGTCATGCTCGCCGCGTGCAGCCAGTTCAGCTCACCATCTGCGCCAGTCACCGCACTTCACGGGAGCTGTCCTGAGCTGGGTCTGTGAGAGGCAGTCAGCCCTGCCGCAGTGCCGACGTGGGGGACCGGGGCCCGGGGCGAGGCCTCCGCGGGGGCCACAGCCCCTGACCGTGGCTGGCAGGCGGGGGTGCGGGGCGGGACTCGGGCCGGAGGAGGTTGACAAGGACTCAGGCCTGCGGGGCGCTGCCCCGGCCTGGCAGGGGTGCCGTGTGCTGAGCGCTCATTGCTCGCTGGGGCCTCTCTGGCTTGTCGTGAAAATAACCTGAAAGGCAAAGGGGGCGAGGTGGAGACAGAGAGGAGGGAGCCTGGGACCCCTGAGCCCTCAGCCCTCCTGGCCTGTCCCCCGGGGCCCCCGGACCCCCATAGGGCCGGCTGAGCTCAGGGGGTCCTGGCCCGCCCTCCTGGGGCAGTCCCACCCCGCCATCGCAGCCCACCGGCAGAGGGCGCCACATCCACCGTCGCCCGTCGTGGTCCCTGGGGGCCTGGGTGACAGGGTGGCGTCTGCTCTCGTATCTCCCACATCCGTCCTTTAAGCCGACAGCAGCATTCACACAAGTTTCAGCAGCGGAAACCTTTCTTCAGAGAGGCGTTTTCTAGGAATTCCAGTGCAGGACGGAGCTCAAGACGGAGCGCAGGTCCAGGCAGGCATCCAGCCACCGAGCCCTGGGCTGGGTGCTCTCTGCAACCGTGGACCCAGCAGGCACCCGCACGGGTCTGCACCAGCAGCCTAGCACCTCCAGCTTCCTCCTGCAACGCCTGGAAGTTCAGAGAAGGACAGAGGGGGAGACGAAAAATACAGTGCTCTACGTTAGACAGCTGAAGTTGGAACAGTGACTTTTTATACTGCTTTTAAGTCATTTTGGTAGTACAGGTAAATTAGGAACCCATTCTACTTAAAACTCATTAGAAAAGACCCTGATGCTGGGAAAGATTGAAGGCGGGAGGAGAAGGGGACGACAGAGGATGAGATGGCTGGATGGCATCACTGACTCCATGGACATGAATTTGAGCAAGCTCCGGGAGATGGTGAGGAATGGGGAAGCCTGGCGCGCTGCGGTCCGTGGGGTCGCAGAGAGTCGGACCCGACTGAGCGACTGAACAACAACAAATACTATATTTAGTGAAGCGTCTACCACCTCGGTGTTCTTGCCTGGAAAATCCCGGGGACGGGGGAGCCTGGTGGGCTGCTGTCTATGGGATCGCACAGAGTCGGACACGACTGAAGCGACTTAGCAGCAGCTACTCCGAAAGACTCGTGAATCCAGGTGATTACTGGCCTCCCACCTTTGAGGTCTCCTCCTCCTCGTTTATTTTCATTTCCCAGCATTGACGCCTGGCTCTCCAAGGCTGGGGACCGCCCAGACTCTATGCCTGTGCGCTGGGGCAGCCTCTGGGGGTGCCTCCCGCGTCAGGGCCTGGACCCCAGTGGCGACCGTGCTGGGTGTCCAGCCTCCACCAACAGGGCCGCCGCCAGGCCGAGCTCACCCCTGAGGAAGTCCCCGGGGCAGAGCAGCGATACCACCGGTCCCGGCTCCATGGGGAGGAGGTCTCTGGGCTGGGGTCCCGGGCTTTGGGGATTCACCCCGCTTTGTTCGCATTTCATTAACTGCATATGAGAAGCAGGTGAAAGCAATTTATGCAAATCCTCTTTTCAACAGTGTCAGACTTTTTACCTTTTGATAACAGCAGCCTGCCCGGGGGGGAGGGGGACCGCAGACCAGCACATTTTGAGGCCCAGTTTAAAATTTGAGCTCCCTCCCCCTACCACTTCTTCAAAGGCTTCTCTGAGGATAAGATAAGAGTGTAATCCCTTAGTTTGGTACAAATGTTTAAGACTCTGTGTCTCTAAAATCCAATTTGAGTTAGCCTCGTACTTTAAAGCCCTTTCGTCGGCTGAACTGAGAGACACGTTTGTGACACGTTTAATGGACAGCACTGTGCGGCCTCCGTCCCCCACTGACCCTGCCAGGAGGCGGGGAAGACGGGCCAGGGGCCAGCGTCACGGCTCCAGAAAGCGGCAGCCTCGTCTTAGCAATCCGAGACTTGCCTAAGTTCCCTCCCTGGGGCTTGAGGACCCTGAAAACATCAGAGCCGCCTGGCTCTCAGACACGCGTGTCCCGACCTTGGCATCCTCAGAAGGTCACTGCACACACCCTCGATCCTCGGGGAGGTTGGCTCAGCCCATCCTTGCCTGGGCCCCGGGGGCCCGGGCCACCCGCGCCTCACAGGACTTAACCACGGTTCACTCCCTGGGCGCCCACGGGGTCCCAGGCACCTCACAGGAGCCAATGTGAGGCTCAGGCGTAGACACTGAGGCCCACGGGGCAGGACGGGCCGGAGCTCAGCTGGGCAGAGGCGCCAGCACCAGTGGGAAGACAGCCCCACAGGCACAGCCGCTCCCAGAGACCCAGGACGCAGCCCCAAGGGTGCAGGGCCTGACCCAGGGCTTTGCTGGACTTCCAAAGCTCCTCTATGAGTAGAATCGTTCAGTATCTGTCCTCCTGTGACGGGCTCATTTCACTGAGCACAATGTCTTCAACGTTCACCCATGCTGTGGCGGGTGAGAGAATTTCCTTCTTTTGTGTGTGTGTGTGTGTGTTTTTGTTTTATATATATATATATATATATTTTTTTTTTTTTACTTTACAATATGGTATTGGTTTTGCCACACATCAACATTAAGACTCAGTAGTATTCCATGGAGCTGACTCATTGGAAAAGACCCTGATGCTGGGAAAGATTGAAGGCAAAAGGAGACGAGGGCAGCAGAGTTTGAGATGATTGGATGGCATCACTGACTCAATGGGCATGAATCTGAGCAAACACCAAGAGATGGTGGAGGACAGGGAAGCCTGGTGTGCTGCAGTCCATGGAGTCAAATATAGTCAGACACAACTTAATGACTGAACCGCAGAAACAACACATATCCCGTGGTCTGTATGTATCCCTCCGCTGTAGATGGCCCCTGGACCTGCTTCCATCTTCCCGCTGCTGTGAACACCGGTCCTTGGGTCTGCTGGGCCCTTGTTTTCAGTTGCACGTGGTGTATAATGCGGGTGGAATTGCTGGAACATACGGTAATTCCAGGGCTCCCTGCTGGCTCAGATGGTAAAGAATTTGCCTGCAATACAGGAGACTTGGTTTCGATCCCTGAGTCGGAAAGGTTCCCTGGAGAAGGGAATTGCTACCCACTCCAGTGTTCTTGCCTGGAGAATCCCATGGACAGAGGAGCCTGGCGGGCCACAGTCCACGGGGCTGCAGAGTCAGGCACGACTGAGCGGCTGACACACAAACACGGTAATTCCATGCTTGGCTTTCTGGAGAATCAGCAGACTGTGTTCCACCGTGGTTGCACCAGTTTGCATTTCGACTAGTCGTGCGTGGAGGTTCTGATTTCTGCACACCCTCCCTGCATTTTACCCTTGTTTGTTTTGCTTCCTAGTAGCCATTCTGACAGGTGAGACGGTGTCTCCTTGTGGCTTGGGTTTGCGTTTTCCTGAGGGTCACTGACCTCGAGCATCTGTGCATGTGCTTATGGCCATCGGTGTGTCTTTCTGGAGAAAGGCCTCTCCCGCTCTGTCTACTCTGGAATGGGCTTGTTTGCTTCACGTTGTGGTTGAGCTGTAGTTCTTCATTCTGGACACTAACCCGTGGTGGATGCGTGACCTGTAGTTCGCCCGTTCCCTGGGTGTCTTCACTTCTGTAAGGGTGTTCTTTGATGCACTGAAGTTTTTGTTGGATGAAGTCAGATTCATCTGTGTTTATCCTTGGTTGCCTCGGCTTTTGGTGTCGTGTGCAGGAAATCCAGTGTCATGAAGACTCTTCCTCAGGTTTTCCTCTGTTTACAGTTTTCCCTCTTACCTTAGTTGACGTTTGTATCTGGTAGAACATGAGGGTCCAGCCTGGTTCTTCTGCTTTCCAACACAATTTCTAGAGAAGACTATTTTCCCCTGAAAGGATTTTAATGGAGAAGGAAATGGCAACCTACTCCAGTACTGTTGCCGGGAAAACCCCATGGACCAAGGAGCCTGGCAGGCTACAGTCCACGGGGTCACGAAGACCTGGACGTGACGGAGCAACTAAACAACAGCAACAGCGTTAAAGCCTTATTTTCTTTGGAATCGTGACTCTGTAATCGGGCTTTCCTGGTAGCTCTGGCAAAGAATCTGCCTGCACTGCAGGAGACTCAGGTTCGATCCCTAGGGCAGGAAGATCTCCTGGAGAAGGAAATGGCAACCCACACCAGTATTATTGCCTGGGACATCCCATGGACAGAGGAGACTGGCAGGCTACAACCCATGAGGTCGCAAAGAGTCAGGCATCAGTTAGTGACTAAACAGCAATAAGACCTTTTCTTTGGAATCCGAAAAAAAAAAAAAAGATTTTTTAAAAGTCAGTTTGTTTCTGTATAATATATGGGGAAAGAGGCAACTTTTTACGTAAAAGAATTTGTTACAGTTCCTGTTGGTGTCTCAGTTCAGTTCACTTCAGTCGCTCAGTCGTGTCCAACTCTTTGCGACCCCATGAATCGCAGCACGCCAGGCCTCCCTGTCCATCACCATCTCCCGGAGTTCACCCAGACTCACGTCCATCGAGTCCGTGATGCCATCCAGCCATCTCATCCTCTGTCGTCCCCTTCTCCCCCTGCCCTCAATCCCTCCCAGCATCAGAGTCTTTTCCAATAAGTCAACTCTTCGCATGAGGTGGCCAAAGTACTGGAGCTTCAGCTTTAGCATCATTCCTTCCAAAGAAATCCCAGGGCTGGTCTCCTTCAGAATGGACTGGTTGGATCTCCTTGCAGTCCAAGGGACTCTCAAGAGTCTTCTCCAACACCACAGTTCAAAAGCATCAATTCTTTGGTGCTCAGCCTTCTTCACAGCCCAACTCTCACATCCATACATGACCACTGGAAAAACCATAGCCTTGACTAGACGGACCTTAGTTGGCAAAGTAATGTCTCTGCTTTTGAATATGCTGTCTAGGTTGGTCATAACTCTCCTTCCAAGGAGTCAGCGTCTTTTAATTATACAGTGTATTCACTATCACCCTTTAAATATTGATAATATATATAATAAAGCTGACTTTTTACTGCCCTGCTTAACACATGCTGCATACTTTTAAATTGGCTTTAAATTAATTTTGTAAAAACGCATCATTTGTGAAAGTAAACGTAACAATAATATATCAGGCTTAGTTTGGGACCCAAATACATAAATGTAAAAAGTTAAAATTTAAATAGGTGTTATGATGATAAAAGACAAAAGAAAATGCTTTAATGACCTGACATTTGAACATTCTTTTTCAATTAAAAATGGTTTATTTTTATAATTTCAGTTTTTAAAATGCAGTTTCAGGGCACTGTTGGTAAGCAAGCCTTTGTAAATAAGCACATATTAGTTGTGAGTGATCTAAATTCTTTCCAGGTTCGACACCCTCCCCAGGTGCCTCAACTCTGACCTTGACTCTGGAGTGCAGGGTACGACGGGAGGGGGCCCTCAGGAGCTGGCCACCCCCAGCTGGCCACTCCCCAGAGCCCACCCTTAGCCAGCCCTGCAGGCCTCTCAGTAGCAGGCTGAAGGTGTGGAGTGCGTACCACGTGGACCTTCCATGCTGCTGCGGCGGTCAAGGCTGAGATGGGCTGTCTGAGCCAGGATGCCCAGGTCAGGGTGGCGTCTACTGGGGCCGGAGCCAGGGAGCCAGGCCGCAGCACCAGAGGGATGGAGGGTGTGGGCCTGTGAGTGGCAGGATGGATGCGGGTTAAGAGGTCAGAGTCAGGGTGCCGTCTGGGACTCGTGCCGCAGACCGAGAGGGGCTGGGCGGGGGCGCCAGACCTCCATGGGGCCCAGCCCAGGACTCCAGGGGAGACCGAGGCCAGAGCTGGAGGCAGAGCTCCGGCCGCTCAGGGGCTGGAGGTCAGGGACGGAGCCCGGGGTCTGCCCGCTAACAGGGGCCCAGTCTAGGCACCGCGCGGCACCCCCTCCCCAGCTGGATCCAGTGAGCCCTCCGTCGGGGAGGGTTCCTGAGCCCTGCCCACTCCCTCTTGAACTCCTCCCCCCGTTAACCACGACGCAGGGACCGCCCGCCTCACAGAGCAGCTCGAGGCAGCGTGCACTGTAGACCGTGTGACTCCCCGTGTCCGGCGGTGCGGCTCACAGGTGGCATGTGGGTGGCGTGCATGGCTGCGACTGCTTCCCGAGCACTGGCCCTGCACAGGAGCAGCCCCCGCCCACTGCCTGTTCCTGCCTCTCCTCATGAGACAAGCCCATGGACTCCCGGTGGGGGGACCCCTAGCAGAAGCAGCCGACCCCAAGGGCCCCCTCACAGGGTTGCAGGTGTACGTCCTGCAAAAAGCCCAGACCCAGTAACCCGCACAACTGGCGATGGGGCAGACCTGTCCCTGGCGTCCCCTCTCAGTCCCCCAGGTCCCCTCTCAGCCCCCGGCATCCCCTCCCAGCCCCCGAGGTCCCCTCCCAGGCCCCGAGGTCCCCTCTCAGCCCCCAGCGTCCCCTCTCAGCCCCCAGGATCCCATCCCAGCCCCCAAGGGCCCCTCTCAGCCCCCGGCCTCCCCTCCCAGCCCCCGAGGTCCCCTCCCAGCCCCCGAGGTCCCCTCCCAGCCCCCGAGGTCCCCTCTCAGCCCCCAGTGTCCCCTCTCAGCCGCCAGGGTCTCCTCTCAGCCCCCGGCATCCCCTCTCAGCCCCCAGGATCCCATCCCAGCCCCCAAGGGCCCCTCTCAGCCCCCAGCGTCCCCTCTCAGCCCCCAGGATCCCCTCTCAGCCCCCGGCGTCCCCTCCCAGCCCCCGAGGTCCCCTCTCAGCCCCCAGGATCCCATCCCAGCCCCCAAGGGCCCCTCTCAGCCCCCAGCGTCCCCTCTCAGCCCCCAGGATCCCCTCTCAGCCCCCGGCGTCCCCTCTCAGCCCCCAGGGTCCCCTCTCAGCCTCCAGGGGTCTCCCTGCGCCCCCTCCCACAGAGCCAGCATCCGTGTCTCTGCTCCCACATCTCGTCCAGTCTGACCCATCTCTTCCCATGGCCGTGTCCTGAGCCCCCAGATGCCAGCGATCAGGGGGCTCCGCACACTAGCTCCCCAGATGCCCCTGGTGACTCTGCTGAGGGCCCAGCCGGGGGTCACTCTGAGCTCGGAGGCCATAGCCGCTGCCCGTCTCAGCCTCCTCAAGGACCCCGCACTGGCGGCCCCCCAAGGACAGGCAGAGCAGGGCCCTGGTGCCCAGAGTCCCTCACTTCACGGCCTCCCTGAGCCAAACCTGCCTGGACTTCGGGCAGAAGGGGCTTGGTATGCACTTGTGTGACCCAGGAGGAGTGGCTGCAGGCGGGTCCTCTGGGGCCAACGAGCTTGCAAGCAGGATGGCGCCCTCCGCAGTGGGAGCAAAGCTGGGGATGGGGCTGACCCTGCAGTGGGGGGCCTCCTGCCCAGGGTCTCCCCCTGGTCTTGGGGCTCAGCTGTTCTACATGTGTGTGGACCTGATGGGGGTGAGGGCCCCCAGAGACCTCCCTGTGGCCGTGGGGCCTGAAATGCTCATCCGGGGGCTGTGGCCAGTAGAGACCAGCCCACAGGGGGCCTGACAGGCGTGGGGGGGGGACCTGTGACACAAGCCCCCAGCACGGGCTGGCCTCTCGAGAGACACCAGAGCCGCAGGGGCCAGCCCAGCCTCAGGACGGTGCAGCTGGCTGCGGTCCCAGGCATCTGCTCCAAAAAGCTTGTCCTTGCCTGGGACGCAGCTCCTGGTGGGGGAGCCCAGGTGGGACCCAGACCCCAGTGGATGTCTGTGTCCTGAGGGCCTCGGGAGGTGGGGGGTTCTGGCACGTCGCCCCGTGAAGCTGAGTCTTGGCACCTTCACCCATGTTCTCTGACCCCAGCACCTTGCCCCTGAGGGTCACCCTGGGTTCGTGCACTGTGAGTCATGGGAACTGATGTTCTGAAAAATGTCCAACAGAATAGTTCCTGGTTTTGATCATCTTTTCTTACTTAATTTTCTTCTGTGGGCTTTTCAAACCAAGAACGCATCTTGGGGTGAGAGGGGAGTTTCATATTAGAAGGTTTAAATTTTAAATAACTAAGTAAACCATTTTCATTTAGGAATCCCAGCACTAATGTCCCTTCAGGAATTCCAGCTGACTCTGACTGGATTTTCAGCTGGTTGTGTGCATCACAAAATCACTCAGTAAACAGCCACGTGCTGCAGAGGTTTCTTTCTCTGCCTGTCTCCCAGAGATCGTGTAATGAAGTGCACAGACCGGGTGACTTAAACAAAAGCAGAGCCTGCTTCTCTCACAGTCCTGGCGGCGTTTTGCGGTGCAGGTGTCAGCCGGGCCAGGTCGCTCTGAAAGCTCTAGAAGACGACCATCTGGGGCTGTTGGTTTCCGTGGTGAGAGCGCTTAAGGCCTACTCTCTCGGCAAATTTCAGGCTTTTAATACAGTGTTATTAACGTTACCATGCTGTACGTTAGTTCTCAGAACGTAATCATCTGCTGACTCAAATTTGTCCCTATCGACAGGCAGCTGCCACTCCCCACCCCCACCCTCAACAGCCTCCGTACTCTGTTTCTCTGAGGTTTATTTTTTTTTAGATGCTGCACATAAAAGCGATCCTAAGGTAGCTGTCTTTGACCCGCTTCACTTTCAATAATGCCCTCAAAGTCCGTCTGTGCTGTTGCAGATGGCATTGCTTCTTTTTTATGGCTGAGCAGTATTCCATCATGTATGTATATACGCATCTTCTGGACCCGTCCTCTGCGGCTGGACGCTTCGGTTGCCTCCATATCCTGGCTACGGTGACTACCGCTGCAGTGAACACACGGGTGCATGAGTGTGCGTGCGTGTGTGTGTGCATGTGTGCCTGTGCGTCTGTGTGTGCATGTGTGCGTGCGTGTGTGCACGTGTGTGCATGTGTGCGTGTGTGTGTGTGCGTGTGCGTGCATGCGTGCATCGTGTGTGCGTGTGTGGGTGCATGTGTGTGCGTGCGTGTGTGTGTGTGCGTGTGTGTGCGCGAGCACTCAGTCCCTTCAGTCGTGCCCGACTTGTGACCTTATGGACCATAGTCCTCTGGGTTCCTCTGTCCATGGGATGCTCCAGGCAAGAATGGGAGTGGGTCCTCACGCCCTCCTTCCGGGGGTCTTCCCGACCCAGAGCTGGAACATGCCTCTCCTGTATTGCAGGCACTTTCTTTTCCGCTGAGCCCTCAGGGAAGCCCAGGGATGTGTGTAACTTTTCAAATTAGATTTTTTGTTTTCCTCAGATGTGTACCCAGGAGTGGAATTGCTGGCTCATATGTGGCCCTATTTCTTGATCCTTAGGGAATCTCTCCTGTCCTCCACAGAGGCTGCGCCTCCTTACGTCCCCACAGCAGTGCAGGAGGCTCCCGTTTCTCCACATCCTCGCTGGCACTTGCTACTTCATGTCATTAGGATAGCAGCCATTCTGACAGGAGAGGCGCTACCTCACGGCGGTCTGACTTGCATTTCCCTGGTGATAGGCGGTGGTGAGCATCCCGTGGGCCACCTGTGCATCTCCTTTGGAGCCGTGTCTGTTCAGCAGGCTCCTTCCTCACCCCTCCGGTTTTGGGTGCCCCTGATCATCCTTGGTGCTCCCCTCCGTCCTCTGCCCACGCCAACACTGCGTCTGTCTTCAAACAGTGCACCTTCTTGTAAGAGCAGCAGTCGCATTGGATCAGGGCCACCCTTTGACCTGACCCTAACAATCTCGCTTCCAAAAAGGCCACATTCTAAGGCGCTGGCAGGTCTCGGTCCACCCAGGTTGCAACAACAGCAACAGAACAGTCTACGTGGTCTAAACATCAAACGCTCATTTCTCACAGTTCTGGAGGCCGGAAGGCTGAAACCTAGCTGCCAGCAGATTGATGTCTGACCGGGGCCGGCTTCCTGGTTCACAGCCGGCCGTCTTCTCGCCGTGTCCTCCGGGGGGAAGAGTGAGGGAACTCTCGGGGGTCTCCTCATTCAGAGCACTGACCCCATCGCCTCCCAAAGGCACTACCTCCAAACACCTTCACAGAGGTGGGGATTTCACCAGACGCGTCCCGGGGGACACAGACTCGGTCCATAACCTGGGGGCTGGGCGCCAGCATTTCTTGTTCTGGAGGCAACAGAGCTGAGCCCTGACTCTGCCTGGGGTGCCATGTGCTTCCCCATGAGACAGACCTTCACTCATACATGCTGATATTTGTGCGTTGTTAGATGGGTGGGAAGAGGAGCTGCCAGCCGCTCACCAGCCCTGCCCTCCCCACACCCCGGCCCTCACTCTGGACCAAGGAGACCCGGCTGGGAGGTAGCCAAGGGCACAGGAAGGTGAAGCGCGTGGCCCACTGGATGGTGGCGTCTGGAGCCGGTCGTGACAGGAAGGGCCCCTGCGGCAGTGAGGGGCTGGTGAGGAAGCAGTCCCGGGAATGAGTCTGAGCCCGGGAACCGTCCTCGCCTCTAAGCCCCAGGAGCCCAGTCCACCTGTTACAGCAGTGCCCGCGAGCTCCCCCTGCCGCAGCCATTCGTGTGGACGGCTGCCTGTCTGCTTCCCTTAAAAGGGAACTGCGTCTCTCGTGTTCACAGCCCCATGGCTCGACGGAGCGCGTTGGACTCACAAGGACACAAAAACACTTGAACAGACACCAGTGGGTTAATTGGCTGACGTGCGACCTCCTTAGTAGTGGGTCTAACGTATCTCTTGGTCCAGTTAGACAGTAGATTAGCGAGGCCTCTGAGACGTCGGGGGATGGATGGGAGATTCCAGGAGGCAAGAGGTTGAAGAATTCCTCAGGAGAGGAGGCTCTGGAGTAGGCTCCCCAGCTCCCTGCCCACGCCACCAACACGCAAAGGGCCGTCAGCAGAGGGGCTGGGAGGAGGCTGCCTCCCATGTCGGCACGCACTCACACCTTGGCGCGTTTGCCTCTCAGACTGGAGGAGAGGTTCGTGCCAGCGGTCCCACCGCTGTCCAGCATGACAGAGAGGGACAGAAGTAGAGAATAAGCCTGAATAGTTGGTGAGTGTCCTGAATTCTCATTCTGAAGAGGCCCTCACCAACCCTCCAGGAGCCCCGCTGGCCCTGGTCCCACACAGATGGTCGGCTTCCTCTGTGTGCGGGCTGCCCTGGGGTCTCACCCTGCTGTCCTGGGGGAGACTCACCCCTTTAGCCCCCAGGCCGTCCGTGTGCTCTGGGTTCCGCATCATTTGCCTGACTCTCCCCAACACTGAGAGGCCCATGGGAAGGGAGCCCTGAGCCCACGTCCAGGGCCGGGGCAGGTCAGTGCCCTGGGGCTTGCAGGGGGCGGTCGGGGCGTGCAGGCTGCAGGAGACAGGGAAGCCCCTTTCCGGGGCCTGGGAAGCAAGCGGCCAGCGTTTTCCTTCCACTCCACTGGTGAGGCTCCCCATCCCCAAACCTAAATGGGGCTCTGGGGTCCCCCGGAGGGAGACTGGGGGACACAGGCCTACAGAGAACTGGCCTGGACCGCCCGGAGCCGGTGGGCAAGGAGTCAGAACACTCCCACGACCCCAGGGGACCCAGGACCCAGATCTACAGGGGTCCACTCGGTGGCGGGGTCCTGCTTGAAGGGCACCTCCATCAGAAAGGATCCGGGGCTTGGACTTGGCTGCAGAACCAAGCGGGCGGGTGGAGAGGTGGACAGCCATCAGGAGAAAGGAACCACGTAAGCACGCTGGGGATCCCTTCTTAGGACCCCGAGAGTCAGGACATCCAACGGGAGGCCCAGGGAGCTCCACCAGGGCTCAGAGCCAGCAGAAGAAGGAGGGGTGCCTGCCTGGAGGAGGAAGTCAGAGAGCTGGGTGGGCATGGAGAGCACACGTCAGAGACCGCTGACCACACCGAGACAGGACAGACTGCGTCTCACTGTCCCTGAGGACTGCGGAGGTGCTGTGCTGCCCAGGAGGCGCCCAGGATGGAGCAACAGAGCCCCCGAGGAGGCCCCAAGGCGCGGGGAAAGCTCACACCCTGCACAGCGCCTTGAGTGACCGTGCGGTTTCCGGCCGGCCTGTCCCCTTGCTCAGGGAGGTCAGCGCAGGAGGCGTGTTCTCAGCCCCACTGTCTGCAGCACATGTGAAGGCGGAGACACCAAGTTGTTTGTAAAAATAGCCTCCTTTTCTAATGAGCTGATAGTTGAAAACCCTACAGTTGTTCGATGCGTTCATTCAAACTATTCTGATCTTTACTGTTCGTCCCACACCCCATGTTTATTGCAGGCTTGTTTCCTCTTTGCTGCCGGCTCTCTCTGTGTGATGGCTCAGAGCCATTGCAGAGGTCATTTATTAGGGGTTAAGAAAGAGCAGTCACCCCACAAGTGTCGGGCAGGGAGGCCTCTCGCCAGAGGCCGGCGTGGGTGTGGGGAGGCGAGTGAGGACGGGGAGGTGGAAGGGCCTGGCATGTGCGTCTCGGTTGCCAAGGGATGCATCGCATCAACTCCTTGAAGCCACATGGGGGTCGGAGCCCCTGGTTCTCCTCTGCCCGCTGTGGCTCCAGGGGGCTCCTTGCCAGTGTCATACAAGAGATACAGGTGAGGGTGAGGCGCTGGGGTGGCACCTACGGGAAGGCTGGGCTGCTCTGAGCACGTGGAGTGAGCAGGTCCTCCAGGGCTGAGCCGAGAGGCCCAGGTGCCAGTCCCCACAGACACTCATGGCCGAGGACCCGGGACAGACCAGCCCTGCTCCACGTCCCCCGAGGCCGGGACGGGGGTGGGGCTGTGCCCAAGCAGGTGACTCCCCAGGAGCAGCTCAGCACTGCACATGGGCGGGGACCCTGACGGCTGTGCTCCCACACACACAGATACACACACACATGTGCACACACATATACACATCTATGCGTGCCCTCGCACATGACATCATTTCTGCGACGCTGAGGAGGACCTGGGCTCCAGGTGGGTGGGTGAGTGGTGTTCAGAGCTGGGCGGGGTGGCCCACGCCTCCTCCATCAAGTGCTTTCTCATGAGGGATCCCAGGGCACCGGCTCGGGGTCTCTGTCAGTCACCCCAACCCGTGGGCTCCACCTCTACTGGGCTGTTCGGCCTCTTCTGGCTCCTGAGGTTGTGGTCTTTGTCCCTCGTCTTGCGGACAGTTGGGGTCTCAGATAGGTTTGGGTTGAACGGAAAACCTTAGCTAATCTGAGACTTGACCCCAGAACCCTCAAAGCCTCTGCGTGTCACCATGTGTCACTCGCAGCTTCACCCACGGGGGTCCCTACACCTGGTCCCCTTGGTCCAGGAGCCGCTGGGAGGGTAGGGCCCCCGCCCAAGACGGCACGTCCTCCAAGCCCATGCTCCCCTTGGCGGTTCCAGCTCCTGGCGGGTTTCCTGGGAGTCTCTGTTGTCAGTGTCCTGGGCTGATGGTTCCTGGAGTGGCTGAAAGTCAGGAGGGCCAAGAGGAAGGGTGGGTCAGCGTTCAGGCCACAGCCGGGGTCAGCAGAGCCCAGAACCAATGAGAAGAAGGCTGCACATCCCCGAATCCTGGGCCCCCGCCCCATCCCTTCTCCCGTCCTGACCCCTCCTCAACCCGTCTGGGGCACTGCAGGAGGGGGACTCGTGTCCCGAGGGCCTCGAGGCTCATCTGGGTGCCAGGCCATGCGTCCCTGTCCTTACTAGGCTCCAGCCCTGACCCGCCCCAGCGCCCATAGGCTTCCACATCCCCAAGGCAGCACCCCCGCGGGCCCGCCACCCCACCCCTGGCATCACCAGGCCCCGGCCCTGACCCGCCCCAGCGCCCACAGGCATCCACGTCCCCGCGGGCCCACCACCCCGCCCCTGGCATCACCAGGCCCCGGCCCTGACCCGCCCCAGCGCCCACAGGCATCCACGTCCCCGCGGGCCCGCCGCCCCGCCCCTGGCATCACCAGGCCCCGGCCCTGACCCGCCCCAGCGCCCACAGGCGTCCACGTCCCCACGGGCCCGCCACCCCGCCCCTGGCATCATCAGGCCCCAGCCCTGACCCGCCCCAGCGCCCACAGGCGTCCACGTCCCCACAGGCCCGCCACCCCGCCCCTGGCATCATCAGGCCCCAGCCCTGGCCCGCCCCAGTGCCCACAGGCGTCCACGTCCCCGCGGGCCCACCGCCCCGCCCCTGGCGTCTCCAGGTGTGTCTCCCAACCTGCGGGAGAGACAGTCTCTTGGCAGAGACTCTCGTGGGCAGGCTCACTCGTCAGGACGAAGTCAACACAAAAGGCCCTGGACGCGCGTTTGGAAGCGGGAGCTGTGGTGTTTCCCAGGCTGGGTGGCATGTTCCCACGGGACGTGGGTTCTATGTGCCCCCCCCAACCGCCTGACCCCATGACGGCCAACACCTGCTTTCCTGAGGTGCCAGCATGTTGATTTTCTGAGGAAGAAATTGGGTTGAACACTGTACGCGGTAGCTCTCGGTCAGTTCAGCTCAGTCGTGTCCGACTCTTTGCGGCCTCGCGGACTGAATTCTTAATTTTTCACAGCGGTATGTGTCCCTCGTGAAATGACAGGGGCAACCGAGCTCACCTAAGACCAGCCACCACCTGCTGGTCAAGAATGAAACGTGGGAGGGGCGCCCGAGAGCAGGCTGCACAGCTCCCAGTTCAGCTCAGCTCAGCCGCTCAGGCGCGTCCGACTCTCCGCAACCCCATGAACCGCAGCGCGCCAGGCCTCCCTGTCCATCACCAACTCCCGGAGTCCACTCAGACTCACGTCCATCGAGTCAGTGATGCCATCCAGCCATCTCATCCTCTGTCGTCCCCTTCTCCTCCCGCCCTCAATCTTTCCCAGCATGAGGGTCTTTTCAAATGACTCAGCTTTTTGCATCAGGTGGCCAAAGTATTGGAGTTTCAGCTTCAGCATCAGTCCTTCTAATGAACACCCAGGACTGATCTCCTTTAGGATAGACTGGTTGGATCTCCTTGCAGTCCAAGGGACTCTCAAGAGTCTTCTCCAGCACCACAGTTCAAAAGCATCAGTTCCTTGGCAGTCAGCTTTCTTTATAGTCCAACCTTCACATCCATACATGACCACTGGAAAAACCATAGCCTTGACTAGATGGACCTTTGCTGGCAAAGTAATGTCTCTGCTTTTTAATATGCTGTCTAGGTTGGTCATAATCACTCACAGAATCTTCTCACTAAGACATAGTCACCACACTGGTAGCCGGGGGTGACAATGCATCTTTGAAGTGATGGGTGCTTGGCAGCTCCTTCATGGGGACAGAGCCCCTGTGGCCTGGGGGACTCGCCTTGTCTGTCCTGGTCTGCGTCTAGCTGAGCAAGTCCTGACTTGGGGGTCAGAGAAAGTTGGGTCAGGCCCCGAGGCGGCCGTGACAGGGCCACAGGGAGCAGGGCTGGCGGGTGGCAGAATCGGGTGAGTGGTCACTGAGGGCTCAGGGCAGGTTCAGGGAACACTGGCCAAGGTACTCACCTTGGTCTTGTAAAATCCTGGACCTACTGCAAACAGGTGGCTCCCGGCACTTCAGGGGATCAGGCGTTGCTGGTCTCTTCCTTGAAGGTGTCTCTCTGGGGAGTCAAGGAACTGCTGTTGACCAAGAATATAGATTCCAGCGATTTCTTTTAAACAGAATCTTCAAAAGCAAACCTAGGGAAGTAGAATGAAAGCGCCTTCAGATAAATGTCTCACTGAGTAAACCAACCTCTTCTCACAGGCTGTGGGGTAAACAGCCAGCGAGGAAAGCTGGGCACACTAGAGGGGCCCCCTGGGGAGGGCCGTGCCAGGTGTGGCCTGAGCTCCGCCCAGCAGCCTTGCCAGGAGCCTAGCTGAAGGACATCTGTGCGTGCGCGCACGCTCCGTCGCTCAGGCGTGTCTGATTCTCTGCAGCCCCACGGACTGTAGCCCGCCCGCCAGACTCCTCTGTCCATGGGATTCTCCAAGCAAGAAGACTGGAGTGGGCTGCCCTGCCCTCCTCCAGGGGATCTTCCCGACCCAGGGATCAAACCCACGTCTCTTACACCTCCTGCCCTGGCAGGCAGGCTCTTTACCACTGCGCCACCTGGGAAGCCTGATAAAGATGTCCAGTTGGGTTTATTAAAGGTGTGAATGACCCGGGCCAGGAAGCCAGTAGGAACAAAGAAGGTGAGTGGGAGTCGGTCTCACGCTGGAACCTGAGGTGGAGACCCCCTCTCTCCAGCGAGCTGGGGGCACCTCCCCTCCCACTGTGCAGCCAAAACTGCCCCACGTGCGGCAGATGCCACGGCCCTGGTCGGAGGTGCGTGCATCGCACACGCGGTCACACATATGCACACATGACCCACAGCTCTGCCTGCGCTGGCCTGAGAGGACCCAGCCTGCCCGGGCAAGTCCAGCGCTGGGATCCAGATGGAAGGACTCAGGGACCCGGGGGTCAAGCTGGGCCGTGTTGGGACCCCTGGCCCAGCCCGTGACGTGGCCTCACTGGGGTGTCCTTCTGGGGGCACCCGCCTTTCACTGGACAGAGACAAACAAGAAGCGCTCAGCGCTGCCGCTGCTGAGTGTGCCCAAGACACCTGGGCGTTTTTCTCATCTGAGACAAACACTGAAGAAAATGTCAGTGCACAGCTCGGACTTGACGGCGGGCAGAGCAGTGTAGAGCACCTCGAGTCTGCCTTCTGGGGGCCGTGGACCGACCGCCTCACTGCTCCTGAAGCAGGCTTCGCCTTGAGATCCATCTTGCCAGCTCCGTCATGCTGCTGGAAATGGGAGCCCCTCCCTGCCCCCCGCTCAGAAATAGGCCTCCTCCCTGCCCCCCAGGCTAAGTTCAGCCGCAGGCCAGGGCTTGGTTCCCCTAGAGGGGTCAGCGGCCGTCTCCTCTTTGCTGGGAACCTGACTTCCCAGCGGCTTGGGCATGTCTGCTGCAGGCTCAGGCTCTGGGCCTGACTGGGCCTGACGTGGGCTCCTCCCAGGGCTGGAGTCCGTGCTCATCGCCAGGCCTCCTCCTCGTGTGTTTGTGTGTGTCTTATGCCCAGTCTGTCTTCCCCTCCTCTCGGGCCCCCTAGACCCTACACCTCCCAGGCTGGATGACCCACCTTGCATGGAGGAACTGACCTTCCCAACTGTTGTGTGTGTGTGTGTGTGTGTGTGTGTGTGTGTGTGTGTGTGTGTGTGATTAGTCCCTCAGTTGTGTCCGACTTTTTTTGACTCCATGGACCCTAGTCCGCCAGGCTCCTCTCTGTCCATGGGATTCTCCAGGCCAGAATACTGCAGTGGGTGGCCATTCCCTCCTCCAGGGGATCTTCCCCACCCAGGGATCGAGCTTGGGTCTTCCACACTGCAGGCAGATTCTTTACCATCTGAGCCATCAGGGAAGCCCCAGAGAAATGAGCGTATCGTCCCGTGATGGACCCCGAAGGCCTCCTCATGGTTTGGCCAGCGGCTAGAAAGGGAGCAGAGGAGGACGCTGAGGCCCCATGCGGCTGCGGCGTGAGAAACAAAAGGAAGCCTCCTGGGGGCGTGGCTGTTCCGGCAGGGACACGCCCGCCACCTGTGTGCCCCTGAGACCGCCGGGAGGAAGCGAGTCTTCTCGGGCGAGGGCAGAGGCCCACCGTTGCTGCGCAGCTCATCTCCTTTCGCTAGTGTCTCTCTCAAACCGGAAACCGGAAACGTCTCGCCTCTTACATGTCATTTCTATAACAGGTCTATTGGGTGCCTAAATCTGTTTCTCCTCTTCCTCACTGTCCCTTTTGCCACTGCCTTAAAGTGAAAGTGAAGTCGCTCAGTCGTGTCCGACTCTTTGCGACCCAGTGGACTGTAACCTACCGGGCTCCTCCATCCATGAGATTCTCCAGGCAAGAATACTGGAGTGGGTCGCCATTTCCTTCTCCAGGGGATCTTCCTGACCCAGGGATTGAACCCGGGTCTCCCACCTTGCAGGCAGATGCTTTAACCTCTGAGCCACCACTGCCTTAATTCAGGTCCTCGTAATCTGGCATCAGAATTTTTGGGAAAAGTAAGTTGACTCATTGGAAAAGACTGTGATGCTGGGGGCAGGAGGAGAAGGGGACGACAGAGGATGAGATGGCTGGATAGCATTACTGAGTCGATGGACGTGAGTCTGAGTGAACTCCGGGCGTTGGTGATGGACAGGGAGGCCTGGCGTGCTGGCATTCATGGGGTCACAAAGAGTCGGACACGACTGAACTGACCTGAAGTCTTGATGAACACGTAACCATGTCTTCACATTTGAAAGGCCAGACAGGGAGAGACGGGGGTTACGTTTGTCCCGAACATTCCAGAAAGCACGGCTAGAACTGATGGCTGGAGAGGTCGGGGGGAGGGCTCCTCACCCAGCCTCCTTTTGCCAGGGGTTCAACCTGGACTCCCCGCTGGAGAAGTCGCTTGGAGCCCTGGCCCATAGCCTCGCCTCCTGATAAGTGGGCCCCCCCGGGCGTCTTTCTGTTCACTTCGCGTGGTTTTCTCTTCTGGGTTTCCATGGCCCCTGCTTGAACTCTTAACTCCCGGGAGGACCCACCTAATCAGGGGCCCACCTCTGTTCTGCCGCCTGGGACCTCTGGAGCCCGAGCAGTCAGGGGGCATCTGAACAGAGGAGGTGCTGCTTAGCTCCGGGAGCAGATTGTGAACTTCTAAGCACCGTATCCTTGCAGCTGCCCCGCCGTGGATGAGACCTCCGAGGAGGCAGAGGCTGGATGCTGGGAGAGAGATGGCCTCTCTGGAGGGTCTGGGCCTCCTGCCCCTCTGTCTCCTAGACCTAGGAAATCCAGCTGTCAAGTCTGTGCGAGGGTTTTCACACACAGCACATTTGCCTTCCACGCCTCACACAGGCTTTCAGTTCCTTGAAGAAGGGAGAAGCTAAAACAATAGTCAGAGGTCAAAATCATCACCGTCATCTTCTGGGAAATAAAATTCAGCAGCTCCATCCAGACCTGAGGGGTTAGGAGCTTCTGTACAGAACCTGTGCTTTTGTACAGATGTGTGCCCACTTCCACATGGAGCCCCGGGTCACGTCGGGCAGCCCCACAAACAGGCCTGGCTCTGTTCGCAGCAGGACTCTGCCCCGGGCAGCATCTCCCTGAGGCCCGTAGCCTTCCTCCGTCGGAGGACGGGGGGCTGCAGGGACCCTCCCAGGCTCACTCAGCGTCGGCCCCGGGCAGCCTCTCGTCATTCCGGAAGCGGTGCCCACTCTATGGTGACGGTTAATCTCTGCTCAGGACCCCGTGCAAGAGCCAGACTCGGCAGAGAAAATTAACGGAAGAACGTGTCCAGCTCTTCGTGGTAATTTTTATTGAGCCCCACTTGATTGGTTATTAAATTGTGCCTATGACCCATAGTATGTCTGAGAGAAAGGATAAGGATATTAGGTACCTCTGGGTGATGACACTGTCCTCGTTGGTTTATGAACCTCTCAGTCCCACAGAGAGAATTCCCCATCACAAGGCACCTTCACGGCTAACGTGAAGCGTCAAGTCGGACATGGCTTTAGAGCTTGTACAGGCAGGGCGCTCACTTCCGGCCATGCTGCCGAGGTCTCGCGGGCGAGGCCCCCGGAGGACTGAAGCAGAGACAGTGACTGTCCGGGCCCTGCTGGGAGCTCCTCCCGGGGCTCGAGGGCCAGCCCTGATGAGCTGTCCTGCTGACCCTCATGGGCAGGCAGGAGGGACTTGGTGAGCGTAGACGGGGCACTCAGCACCTGCACGGCCTTCTCAGGAGGAAGGCAGGGAGTCCCGCGCGATGCAGAAAGGAGGCGTGAGTGGCAGGGGGGCCACGGCAATGGCAGAGCACGGCCCCGGGGAGGGAGGCCTGGCTCCTGGGGACGAGCACCCATGGATGGCCGTGGTCCCGCCCAGCCGCAGAGCCCCAGGACCGGTCACCCGGCTTTCCCCTCGGTGTCTACAGCGTGAACGTCAGAGTGCTCGGGACTGTCAGACCCCCGTGGTTTCGGTGCTGTTTGCTGAAATCAGATAAGCACGCGGATTTTCCTTTGAGGATGAAAACCAGAGGCACCAGATCGCTCAGGGCACTCTGGTCCTGAAGTCTCGTGAGGAGTGCTGGGTCGGATGATATTGGAAGGAAGATCCCTGCGGCCTTCACTGACACAGAGGGGCTGGGCGCTTTGGGGATTCTGTTCAACCACGGCTGTTAACCATCATCTCTGCCACCGCAAGGACCCCAGAGGGGCCGGTCAGACATGCTCCCACCATAACCTGCCCTGGGCCTGCAGCCCGGCCCCAGATCTGGGCAGACCCGAGTTCCTGCTCAAGGTCCTGCCTCCACCCACAGGCGACCCCGAGAAGCACCTGGCGCCCGAGCGCTGCCCTGGATCCTGCCCGTGACAGTTCCGTGAGGCCGAGCTGCCCTTCCCTGTCCTCGTCTGGATTACAGAGGCAGTAACAGTTCCAGCACCACAGGGTCGTCACTGGTTTCAGGGAAGGTGCCTGGAGTGACTCCCACAGGCTGGCACGGCAGCACAGAGCTTGGGGCTCACAAGCGTCGTCCTGACAGTCTTGGCGGGAGAGGGCTGTCCTTAGGTGCAGGTATTTAGATCTGAATGTGACGAGGGCAATGACCACTCTGTAGATGCACCCGTCTCTGGGCCTGAGCCTCCAGGGCCTGCCCTCCGCGTGCTCTCCTGGGAGGAGCAAGTGGACCGACCTGAGACCCCCACCCTTCCTCTGATGGCCCTGGGGAGAAGCTGCAGGCCAGGGGGTGCCGGGAGCAGGGGGCAGAACTGGGGGCCTACTCTCAGACGGGCGGGGCCTCCTGCCTCTGTCTCAGACACTTCCTCTTTGCACTTCTGTTGCTGAGCTGTGGCACCTTAAACCGCAGCGTCAGCGTTTGTCTGCACACAGGACCTCCATGCGCCTCAGTGGAAATGATGGCAGCGCCTGCAGGTGGAGAAAACGCTAACAACGGGCAACAAGAGCCCGCAGCACGGACCTCCACCCTGCTCCGAGGCCAGCCCTCTGTTGTGACCCTTCCAATACACCCCCTCATCTCCATTTCCAGAGGCACCTGGAACCGGAGCGCCTCACTCAGGCCAGAGTCAGGAAGCGGCAGCAGTCGGGTGGGAGTCCTCTAAACCACCTCACTGGGTTTCCCCCTGTGTGGGTGTGCTAAGTCACCTCAGTCGTGTCTGACTTTCTTCGACCCCCGTGAACGTAACCCTCCAGGCGCCTCTGTCCATAGTGTTCTCCAGGCGAGAATACTGGAGTGGGTTGCCATTGCCTTCTTCAGAGCATCTTCCTGACCCAGGGATCAAACCTGGGTCTTGCGCGTTGCAGGCGGATTCTTTACCGACTGAGTCACCAGGGCTTCCCAGAGAAGGTAGATGGGGCTGCAGAAGTGGGGGGAGATCCGCAGTCTCCTGCCAGGTGTCTCCGTGATGGTCTATCTGTTTGACTTAAGGGTTGTCTTGCCAACCCAGGGCTTGAACCTGGGCCTCTTAAGTCTCCTGCATTGGCAGGTGGATTCTTTACCCCTAGCACCACCTGGGAAGTCTGGGTGGCCCCTAGGCCCCCCAGTAATGTGAGCAGAACAGGAGTTTCTCAGCAGGCACCTTAATCCCAAGCAGGAAGTCTGATTGGAAAGTAACCGCAGCTATTTAGCTGGACACTAGGTGAGAACTTCAGAGGAACCTGGCCCCGTCATGATGCCGAGTAGGGAATGGTTGCTCCACTCGACAGCACCAATATTACAGAGTGTATGAGAGGATGCGTGTTCACATGGGAGGTGACGTGTGCACATGTATGTGAGAGGGTTGTACACGTGTGAGAGGGCTGATGCATGTTGTAGGTGGGCTGTGACCTGGAGAGGAGGTATGTGTGCCTGTAGCTTGGATGGTGGGAGGAGAGGGTCCCATGACCTGGGGATGAGCTGGCGCAGGTCACAGTGAGAAGGGAAGGGGTCAGATGGAGGGGTGGACCCTGAGGGCAGTGCCCTGCGGACACGGGATGCGGCCGACCTGTGCTGGCTCGGGGGGGGGGAGGGACCACAGTAGGAGATCAGAGCCCACCGTGGTCTGCAGGAAGGGACACGCCTGACCGCAGGGGGACGGAGGATGAGAAAGCCTCAAGCCTCACCCTCAGAAGGATGTTGAGGACAGAGAGGCCGTTGTCATGGAAACCAGGACACCCAGCAGAAGAGAAGGAGCCGCATCTGCTCTGACCATACTGAGCCCACAGGGGCCTCACCCGGGAAGCCCCACGCCCCAGCACACCACATTTGGGCACTGCCCATGTAACGGTCGAAAGTAATCTTTCTTCAAAGGTTTATTTTTAAAAATACTCAAGAAGCCATTTGGCAATAAGGACAGTGAACTGGACCGCGATCAGGGTAAATAATAGTGTCTTGGGGGAATGAGAAATCCAAAATGTTTAGAAAGCATAAAGCCAGATTCTGAGTTTTGTTTGAGCACATCCCCAGGTAATTCTGAACGGGAATTTCAAATGTGACAGAGAAAGGTCGGAGGAAGTATGTAATTTCCTAAAGGGTTTGAACTGAGAGATCTTGGGGGATCCTATGTGTATGCATACCTGGGGTGGGTGTCTCGGTCCACCCCAGCACCCTGTGTGCGGAGCACGCTCGTTGCACACTGGTTGACTGTGTCCCCGACTCGCTAAGTGCAAACGTGCGTCGTGCTGTATCCACAGAGAAGACCCCACTGTTCTTTATTCACTCGGCTGTTTGGCAGCTACGGGTGAATTCGTTCGGAATCCTGAAGGGCCATTACTGGATTTCTCAGCGTGACAGCTAACCCTGAGCCCTCTGGGACTGCTCCACGTGGTGTCAGAATGACACGCCACTGGCTGCTTCCAAGAGCTCTGTGCCCATCAGGTCTCAACACTTGTACACCTATTGGCAACGTAAAACCAGAAAGACCACTTTATACTGAGTCCTCTTCTGCGGACTCCAGGTGCTAAGCCCGCTGTCAGGCTGTGATGGTTTTACAGTTGACGTGATCACACAAAATCATCATCTCCATACACCTGGGAACCCATCTCCATACACCCGTCCGTGTTTTCCTAAACAAGTATGTGTGGACAGTAGGGAGCTGAAATGCACAATTATGAAACAAACATTGGTGTGGATTATTGTTCTTCTTTTAATTCCAAAGCAACTTCAGGGAAAAAATAAAACTATTTCCAAACAACTGTAATGGACATGCTTATGTAATATACGTGTGACATGTATGACAAAGCGTGTGGAGGCCCTTCTAGCCTCAAAGCAGAGAGAAGCCACACAGTCTTCACAGCACTTCTGTGCTTCATCTGAACCTAACGGCCTGATGCACATATTCTCAAAAAAGTCAGGTGCTCGGTCAACGGTAATGAGTCTTTCTTACCAGTATTCGCTGCACTGTACAGAATTTCAGGTCAGTTTTGTGAAGAATAAAATCTAAAATGAACATACAGTATATTTACTATACTGGACGTCAGTTACTAAATATGTATTTTACAGCATTGTTTTGTAAATAATAAAGATCTTTACAAAGAGGTAAATTGAAAATAATATATCTTCTAGGCTAGCATCTAGAGAATAAAAACCAAATCAACCTGTAGCGAGTCTGCTCTGTTTGTAAACCTCTGTCCCTAGGAAGTTTTTCAGAAAGCTACTTTTAATGGACAGACTAAGAATAATAATAGTCATGTTTTGAAACTTTTCCTGTCCTTACAGGAACTGTAATTTCAAAGTTTGACAAAGTCTAAAATTCCTGCATATTTGTTAATCATCCTTCAAGCACAGATTCTCGCTGAAATTCGTTTTTTGGTTTTAATATGATGCTTTTGTGTCAGCATGTTAAGCCATTGGAGGGAAGTGCAACTCTGTTTCATAACAGAGTTCCTATTTTTGTATTTCAAAAATTCTAGATCAATCTGCGTATGTGTGTGCGTGCGTGCGTGCGCACGCAGTCATATCTGACTCTGCGGCCCCGTGGACTGTAGCCCGCCAGGCTCCTCTGTCCATGGGATTCTCTAGGCAAGAACACTGCAGTGGGTTTCCATTTTCTCCTCCAGGGGATCTTCCTGACCCAGGGATCGAGCCCAAGTCTCCTGCATTGGCAGGCAGGTTCTTTACCACTGAGCCCCCAGGGAAGCTCTAGATCAATCTGAACAGGAGCCAAATGAGAATTAATAATAGAAGCGGAATTATGTTGGTAATTTTTTTAAAAGCAAAACTAAAGACTTTCTTTGAGTAAAGAATTTACATTTTTCTTGAAATAAAGTAAAATATCTGAACCAATAATTTTATTATTTTTCCATTCCTCTCAGTTCTAAAGGTTTTGCAACAATGTGTTACAGTTGCTAAAGAGTTGGCCCTGTCTGTAAACTGGATAGTTCTTCTCTGGCATGCAAGGGAGACTGGTGAGAACTGTGCCCAGACACGCAAGGGACTGTCCTCTGTCTCCACGAGGAAGGACTTGTCATTAGTGTCTAAAGCTCTTCCAAATGTTGCCCTTGAAAATGCTGCCATTCACAACTAGTGCAGTCCAATTCTGAGCCGTCTGTACTGCCCTGCACAAGCAGCCTTTTTAGAAAATTATCTGTGCCAGTTAGCTTCCCTAGGAGGCTGACCAATTAAAGCACCCTACTTTCCAAAGTTCATTCACTGATATAAAATGTCACATTATTTAACATTATATATGTATGAAAATACAACATACACATAGCTACAGTATTCAAAAGGATCAAATTTCATTTTTATAATTTAAAGTCATTTGTATGGATTTACAAATCAAAAGTATTTTAAATATAATTCATGTGCCATTATTCTATATTTTTAACAAAATTGAGTCAGATTTTATGAAATCAGGCAAGTATTTCAGAGGTGTTTTTGCCATTTTCTATCATCATAATATTGAAGTTTTCTGAAATAGGTACTGTTTTGCTTTATAATAATGTTTCCCATGATTGTCTTTCTCTACATTGTTTTAAAATACATTTTCTTTGATAATTTAGTTCATTGGAACTTTATTCTAATCAGTTAAACATGTGATCTATAACAGTTTGGTGTTCCCTAAATTGAAAATGAGATTTTTAACACAGAACATTAGGTTTTACGTATAACAAATGTGAACTTCACTTTAAAAGAAGTCTTAGCGAAACCAGCATGTCGTTTTAAGCTGTTGATACTATTTAGACACTGCAGAATTTCACATATGCTCTTCCTTTTATTCATCAGCTAGACAGTCCTTTTATATGAATAATATACTCATCGTATATAAATACTTTCAGTCAACATGCCTCTCCAAAACAGTCTGCATCACGCTTAAAGCCTTCCTCTGAAAATGTCATTGAAATTGTAAACTGGAATTTATTATTAAATGAAGTCTAAGCTCTCAGGACAAAAACCAAAATCCTAACATTCTCCAAGTTATAAGCTGAACCTAGTCTTACATTATTGTCTAAACACTTTCCTACTAAAGTATTTTCACGAATTAAAAGATAGATACATTTTCCCTTGCCCTGGATATAAGAAAGGATTTTAAAATAAAGGGAACTAGAATGAAAATCTGGTGAATTAGTTTATCAGTTTCTGAAAAGGATCAGAACCTAAAATACAAATACCTTCTTTAATGAATTCCCTAGGCAATGCGTTTATCTTTAAGCTCTGAGAGGGAGTGTTGGAGTCAGGCGTGGTGTCCTGGGGTGGGGTTGGGGGGTGTCGGAGAGGAAGGGGTAGAGGAACTTGACAAGTCAGGACCCCACAAAGAACATACCACGTGGTGTGGGGTGAGAAAAGACTCTCCTGCTTATGAAAACCTGCATTCAGAGTTTAAGGCCCCTCTAACTATGCGCTAAAGCGACCGCGAGCCAACCAACTGTGCGTCCATGGCGCCTCCCTCCCTTTCTGAAAGCACCAGAAAGACGGAACCGGAACGTGCGGCTTTGGAGTCGGAACTGGAGCGCTTGGGACGGTGGGGGAGCCAGCAGAATACGGTGGATGTATGCGGCACTCTTTACGTCTTCAACATGTCCTGCGGCGTCTGTGGAAAGCAGGACAGCACCTGGCTCTGAGCTGCACGTCCCCTCTGCGGTCGCCGACCCTCTGACCCCCAGCCCACCCCAGGGGCTCTGGACCCCGCGGCCGCGGTCCTGCGCGCAGCCATAGGGCCGGGAGGCGCGTGGGGGCCGCACCACCTTGGTGACCGAGGCACAGGACCGGGCCCCCCCCCGGGCCACGCCCCAGCCCGCCCGAGGGGGTCCTCACACCTGGTGGTGGCTCCCGGCCATCGAGTGGAGCGCGAGGAAAGCCAGAGGGGTGCGCCGCGGCGCCGGCGGCGAGGGTGCAGCCGAGCCCCTCGCGCGTCGCTGGGGGCCCGGGCAGGGTCCCCTCCGCGCGCTTCCCGGCCACGCGAGCCCAGCCGCCCCGCGCGCCGACCGCAGGTGCGCCCGGCGGACCCCGCGCGGGCCGGGAGGCAGGCGCGGCTACCGCGGCTGCGGGGCCTCCGCCCTCCCCGCCGCACCCCGCGCCGCACCGCGCTGGGTCTAGGTGAAGACCACCGCCCGCGCTCGGCCCGCCAAGCCCCAGGTCCCCGTGACCGCAGCAGGCGGCCGAACAGCCGGGGCCAGGCGCCTCGGTGCCCCTACGGCCCAGTGCGGGGGGCCCGGGCTCATCCCCCCTGCTCGGCCGGTGCCTGCCGCCGCGTGCCCAGATCCCAGAGTCCCCAGCACCTCCGAAAAGGCCGCCCCCCACCCCTGTTCCGGAGAGAACTTCCCTGTCCCCCACGCCCAGGGCTCGAGATCCCCCCACCCGGGCCGAGGAGGCCCGCGAGCCCACTCCCCCGCACACAAACGAGCGCGCGCGCAGACATGCGCGCGGGCGCGCGCGCACAGGCGGTTGCTATGGAGAGGCCGGTTCCCAGCCAGGCTGAGGGCCGCAGGTCCCCTCCCGCAGGCCTCCCCTGCTCTCTGAGGCCCTCCCGCCTCCTCCCTTTCCCCTCCTCTTTCCAGGAGGTACCTGGGCCCCGCAGAGGGAGGCCGGGAGGGGGTCTGCACCCTGTACCCCCGCGCGGGGACGCGAGGTTTGGGGTGGCTCCCTCCTGTCCTGCCGGCTGTCTGGGGATGGGGTGCGCAGCTGGAGAGAACACTGGTTCCCCTTTGCCCCCGGCCCCAGAACCGAGTTTCCGCTGGCGCTTCTGGCAGCCGGGCGAAGCGGCCCGCAGACCTCCAGCCCCCACGAGCTCGGGCCCTCCCAGGCCTAGCGAGCCCGGGTTCGCTGAAGCGCTCCACTCTCGGCTCCTCAAGTGTTAGTCGCTCAGTCCTGTCCGACGCTTTGCGACCCCATGGACTGTAGCCCACCAGGCTCCCCTGTCCACAAAACTCTCCAGGCGAGAATACTGGAGCGGGTTGCTATTCCGGTTCTCCAGGGGATCTTCCCGACCCAGGGATCGAACCCTGGTCTCCTGCACTGCGGGCAGACTTTTTACCAGCTAAGCCATCAGGGAAGCACCAAACACAAGTAGTTCTCTGCTTAGGTCAGAGGAAGGAGTCCTTCGGACACTTTAGCCGGAGACGAGCCCTTCACAGGCCCTCTTGCCCTGAGCCCCGGGTGGAGGGTTTAGGCATTTCTGTGGCCATGAGGGGGCCTCGGCGCGCGGCTAGTCTGGGGGCAGCGCTCCAGGGGCCTGGGGTGGGCTGGGGGCGGGGCTGGCCACCGAGGAGCTTGGGGGCTTCAGCCGGGCCGCCGGGAGCGGGCAGGAGGGGCTTCGGTGAGGAGGGGCCGCCCTGCTGGCGCGGGCCGCCGTCTCCAGCTGTCCTGAGCGCGGGAACAATGGGAAGGCGGCGGGAGAGGGGGCCAGGGAGGAGGGCGCCGGGGTCTCCAGAAAAGGAGACACGAAAGAGCCCTCCGCAGACTGTCATCGCCTGTGACAGGGTCTCCCCCTGCTCCCTGCCTTTCTTCCCCCTGTGCCTGCAGCTGTGGGCCCGCGAGCGCATTGTACACACAGATGTTGGGTTTCTTCTCTCCCTCCCGGCTCTCGGCCGGGGCGCCGCGCATCCGGCGGCCCCGACCTGTGGCTGTGACCAGGCGTCCACGGTGCGGAGGCGGAGAATGTGGCAGAGGGGCCTGGGCAGCCCTGGAGAGGCCGCTCGCGGGCCGCAGCGGGTCTGGCCGCCCTCCGTTTGACCTGGGGCGCCGCCGGCCTGGCTGACTCGCGCCCTGGGCCCTGTGAGCGCTCTGCCCTTCCCGCCGGCCGGCGGGCCAGGCCGAGCCTGCGACCTGGGCGGCTCGACGCCTTCGTTTCCCCGTCATCTCGGTCCGACGTCTTGGGCAGACGGCCCCGCGGCCGGCCTGGACCAAACGACGGCAAAAGTTCTCGGTAGTTCCTGCGTCCGCCCAGGCGAAGGCGGGAGTCGGGGGTGGGGGCGGGGCGGTATTTACGCGCCGATTGGCAGGTGGTCCTGAGCCGGCTTCTATTCGGAAAGGGAGTGGAAGGCCCCCAGGGCCAAAGTGTTCAAACTACCTCGGAAGAAGGATGTGCCCTGAGATTTTCTCCTGCCAAGAGTTTGGACGCCCGCCCCCTCCCCTCCCCCCCCCCCCCCATAGCAGAGGTCACGGTAGAGCCGCGCAGGTTGACATTTCTTGCCGAGTGCCCTCTCCCCCGGGTGCCACCCTGAACTTGCCCAGTCTGAAGTGCGACGCGGCCGATGAAAGGGAGAAAGGCTGAAAAGAAAGAAAAGGCGAGGGCCCGGGCTGCCGCGCTGTACAAATGACTGACAAAGCCGATGTCCATTCATCGTCTCGGGCGGGAGAGGGTGCGCGGAGAGCCGCGGCCCCTTAGCCAATTGCTGTCAGCAACATGTGGGGGGTGGGGGGGACATCGCTATAGCAACCGGTGGCTGGGCCGCGAGCCGCGCCGCCGCCGGCCGGGTGCGCGCCGGGCCGGATATAAAGCGGGGCGCGGCGGCCGCGCTGGATGGAGCTGCGCGCGCGGCCGGGGGCCCTGCGGGGACCGTCCCGCGCCCAGCCGGGCACCCGCCCTCGCCGCACCCTAACCCGAGCGCCTTGCCCCGGGCCCGGGCCCTGGCGGAGCCCACAGAGCCCGGCTGAGCGACCGAGCGGAGCGGCGGGCTCCCGCGGGCTCCGAGCTGGTACCGCCGCCGCCGCGGCCGGGGGAGCTGCGGCGCGCGGCACCTTTGTCTCCGCCGGCTGCCCAAGAAGTTTGTGGTCAGGAGCAGGATGGCCCCGCTTGTCTGTGGCTCCGGCGCCGGGAAAAGGCTGGCAGTGGTGATGGCGCCGCCGCTGCCCGCGGCCGCCGCACCCCGAGGCCGTTTGGCCGGGCACACGTCCCCCTTCTCCTCCGGCTCGGGCGCCCGCGCCCGCCCCGCTGCAGGTAACCAGGGACGCCGGGCCGGGGCGTGGGCACTGGTGGGGCCATCGGAGAAGGGACAGGGGCTGGTTCGGGGGCGGGAGGGAGCGGGCGAGTCCCACTGAAGGGGGCGCCTGCCAGGCAAGTCAGTGGCGCGGAGAGGAGCCCGAGCCGGGGAAGGACGGAGACTGCACTCGGCGTGGGAGGAGGGGGTCGGGCGGGCGCCCCGGGCTTTGAAGAGAGCCCAGTCCAGGGGCTGACTCGCAGCAGGCTGCCTGCCAAAGGCGCTGTTTGGTTGAGGAGGTCTGCGTCTGAGGTCATCCCCCGAGTGGGTCAGGGGTGGGCATCCCCGGGTGACCCGGCCAGTGGCAGCTCGTCCTGAGCGCTGAGACTGAGGCGGGGTGGCCGCCGTCCCGCCGCACAGCACTGGCGGAGACCCCCGGGCCGGGCTGTGGCCGCTGCCTCTCGGACTCCCCCTTCGCAACGGCAGCCCCTCCGGGCAGTTCTGACCCGCAGCAGAGCGGGGGGCTGGGGGCGCGGGGCGCAGACAGGCAGGGTGGTGGGAAAAGGTGAAGGGCATGCCGCGCAGCCAGGGTGGGAGGAACCAGAGTGGGGGCATTTTCCTCCCAGCCTATTTTGGGGGCGCTCTTCGCCCTCCTCATTGGGTCCGGAGCGCGCCCCTGAGCCGTCCAGAGCCAGAGAGGAGAGCGCGGGGGCCAGGGGGGCGGCCTGAGAGAGGACCGGGGTCCCTGGACCTCCCGGCACAGTGGAGAAACGCCTCAGCGCGGCCGCCTCCCCTCCCCCGAAAGGAACCTGCGCCTTCTCGGCCCCCTCCCCGGCGGGGCGGGCGCGCGCTTGCCAGAGAAACTTCTGACGCGGAGCTGTTTGAATGAGAGACTTGATTTCCTTCCTTCAGCAGTCCCTGCGTGGTTCTGAACTGAGACTTGCTTCGGGTTTTCCAGCAGCCTCGCTCGAGGCAGTCGGGCAGACCCCGACCTAGGGGAGGGAACCTCAGCCGAAGAGGCCTTTTTGAGCCGGAGATGGACTCCCGCCCTTTGGCGTTATCAGTGCTCGGAGGTTGCTCCACGTTGGCGGCTGTGGCTGTCCTCACCGTCACTTCTGCCCAGGCACCCCTCCAAACACACAGCCGGGGGGTGAGGGGCCGGGAGCCGCCGCCGCTTGGGCCGCAGCGCTCACCGCGCTCCGGCCGGCTGCCCAGCGTCAAGGGCCGGCCCTGCCCCGGCCCTGGCCCTGCGCGCTCCGGCCCTGCGGCCCGGTGGCTGAGCGAAGTGCGCAGACAGCGGCCCCAGGTCTGCACCGGGGAGCCTCCTCGCCTGGGGTCAAGCGCGCTGTAGGGCAAACCCACCTTCTCTGAATTTAACTCGAACCGAAGTGTGAGAAGGTGGAGGTCTGTGTGCAGGAGGCATCTGAACCCCCGTCTCTGTATCACCCCCTCACACCCAACGAGCCCCATGCTTGGCTTTCTCGAGAAGGGTGGCGAGGTGAGGCGGGGGGCCTGCCGGGCTCCCCCCTCCCTGGGCCCTGGGGTGGGCATCTATCCGAGCTCCGCGGCCCGCGCGTTGTGTGGTGGGCGAGGTTAGGCCCCCCATTGTCCCCGGGAAACGAGCTGAGGCCGCCTGGGGACCCCTCGGTGCCGTGAATACCGGCGGCGCCCAGGAACCCTGAACCCTTTGTGTCCAGCGCTGCGGTCTGATCTTTCTGACCTCGGTGCGGATCGCGTAAATAGGAAGGGGGTAGGGACTGGGAAGGAGGAGGGAGAAAGCCCGGGCCTGCCGAAAGGGGAGGGGCCGCAAACGGCCGTGCGCCCCCGGGAACCCCGCTCCGAGCTGCGCCGCAGCCGGGGCCTGACCCGCGCGATTCCGGGCGATTCCAGGCAGCGGCTTCTCAGGCTCCGCGAAGGAGACGAAGCGGAAAGTTCAGTGCGAAGAAGGGCTGGGTCCTTGCGGAGGGAAAGCTCCTTGGAGAGCAGGGGCGAGCCAGCGGACCGCTGACCCTGGGGGCGCGCCCGGGTCCAGGCCGGCCGTGGACAGACTGTGCGCGCCGGCCGCGCTCCGAGTCGATTGGCGAAGCCGAGTTCGGGTGCAGTGAACCTGCCACGGAGTCTGAGAGATGGCCCGGCCGAGGCGCGCCCGCCCCTTCGCGGAGCGCCGCCGTTCGTGCCCCCCTCCCCGGACCCCACTCCGCACCCCGCTCCCCCCCACCCCCCCCGCCGCCGCACCAGACAATTTGGTGCTTATGAAGCTCTGCTAAAAATTAGTTCACAGGGGAGTGTTTTTCCCACTTTAAACATAAATGTCGTAAATCTTCCCTGACACCCGAAAACAGTGTCTCCCCAAAACTGATCTTCCAGGAGTGCTTAAAGATGCAAATAGTTTATCACCTTTTATGTATTTATTTTTATGCCTATGTCTGAAAAACACCTCACAAATAGCCGATTTTAAAACAGCGTATCCCCACTTTATTTTCATTAAAGTTTATATTTAGCAATAATTGTTTCTTAGAGATTGTTTTCTTTTGCCCTTATAGGTTTTTTTTTTTTTTTTGGCTACTTGAATGGCAGATTTGCAAGTACAATTTCATCTGCACAGACGAACAATAGCCTTCAGCTGCACAAAGGATTTCTCCCACCCTGAATTCAGACCGCAATGCCTCTTGCTCTGATAATAGCTTCTGAAAAGATTTTGTAATGCAGAGAATTAATACATGATTATTTCCGCCTGACTTCTCTCATTTATTAGAATTCTGTGGCAGGGTCCAAATTAAAAATAGTTCAGTTAACAGCTTTTAAAAATACTTTTAAAATATTTTAAGATACCTCCCCCCCCCCTATATTTTTAAGTTTGGTCATTCCCATGGCCTGAAAAATGTTAAAAAAAAAATTTTTATCAGCTTTAAGGTGATAGTTACTGTATAGCAAATATATTTTAGTAAATTTACCGTGAAATTCCCAAGTAATTCTAAGATGATTCATCTGGGAAACCAAAGACAGACTTGTTTTAGCAGCTCATTAGTAGTCCCTAAAATTAATTTCTAAATTTTACAGAGAAAACTATCTTTACCATTATAGTAACATAAAAGTGCAGAGGAACATAGGATAAGGCTGGGTTTGCGAATCAAATTCTTTAGAAATTATGCAAATGAAAGCATCCACAGTATTAGAACTTTAGCATCAATGAAATTGCTACATGCTAGTGCCCATAAGTTTTTGGGTACAACTGTGTTTTAAAACTGAAGTCAATGACTTAGGTAATGAATTACTCTTGCTAACTGGTTACATAGCACAGTCTTAGAAAAATACTAACATTTTCTACCTGTCAACAAATATTTTTACCAGAAAGTTTTATGTTTGTGTGGCTGCCTCAATTCCCAATCAAGTTTGGGTATAGAGTGTTCTTTTTTCTCTGCTCTTATTTTAAGATTACCACATGGACTGCTAAAAAAAACGTTCTGAAGATATTTTGCCAGAAATGGCTCAGAAGATAACATAAAGGAAGCCCCATGCACCTTCACTTGTAAGCACAGATCAAAATAGTCTAACTAGGTCAGGACAACGTCTGTGGGTGCTAAGGGCAGTTCCACTGATTGCTTCTGCGGTCACATGTGCATTTCAAATCACAGCTTCTGAAATATTTTATATTATAAATTCCGGGAGCTGCAGGTGGAGATGGCTGAGTGGGGAAAATATGAGCTACCATGCTTCAGTTTACTCTCAAGATGCATCTAATCTGATGTAAAGCTGACTTCACTCTTCCTGAACTATTTCTAAAAAGCACACTTTTCCTACTTCTGAAACTCAGTAATGGGTGCCAGTTGTATATGTGTCCCCTACATCCTAGGGTACACGACACCCCACGCCCCCTGTGTGCCCAGGCTGCTGGGGACTGCTTTCGCCAACCCCCCTCCTTCCTGCTCCAAACTTTCCGGGAGGGAAGCGAGCTGCCACTGTACAGGAGGAGGCGGTCCGCTTTTAAAAGACGCCTGACTGTAAATGTCAAAGTCATAAATATTTAAACATTATTTTCTTTCAATTCCAAGTCAAGACTGACAAGACGCCTCTAATTAGTGGAGGGCTCTCTGCAGGGCTCAGCCCCAGGTTGGGATGGCAGGAAAGCACCTGTAGTGGCAGGCGCTCCGCAGGGGGACCCGGGGCCCCGGTTACTCCCGGAAGGACGGAGGGTCAGACTGCCTTTAAGCGAAAGCACACGTGTCCTTCTCTCACCTCTCCTGGTTAGCAGGGATCCTGAGATTTTTTTTTAACTCCACAAAAAAGAAAGGAGATAAAATAATCCTAAATTATTTCAGCACAATCACTGTGACAAGGAGGGCGTTTATGCTCTTTAATTTTAAAAAAATGAATATAAATTTTTGTTTCTTCCAAGATTCCTAAGACCGGACATGCTGTCGACAGTCCCCGCCTCTGCACCCTTCCGGCGGCACTCTGTAGCCGTGGAGTCACTGAGGGGCCCGCCAGGAGCGGGACTTGTCAGGTTCGGGCTGAGGTGCCCCGGCGCCAGCGGGAGGCAGGCTGCCCAGCCGGCCGCTAAACTCCTGCGGCCTCACAGCACAGGGGTCGGAACCGGGTCTCCGGCCTCTCCTAGCCCCACATCCCTGCAGCCGCGTCAGCTCCTTCCTCTCCCCCACCTGCTCCGGCCGCCCCGCCCGCCATCCTCAGCCTCACCACACTTCTCCCGGTCCGCCCAGCCTGCTGACCCCGGCCATCCATTCCCTGGGGGGCAGCTCCGGCCCGGGGAAGCGGAGAGCCGGGCAGGAGCGTAGAAGAGGGGACTCCGTGGGCGTGGGTCCAGTCCTACGCCCTCCGGAGGCACCGGGGGCCCCGCGGGGACTGGGCAGCGGGCCCGGGAGGAGGGACCCGCAGTCCCGCTCCCGGACGCTCTTCTTTGACCTCTGAGCCAATTGCTGAGCAGGCAGGCTCCTTTCCGCTCCCCAGGCCAAGCGCGCTGCTGGTCACGGCAACCGTCGGGTTCCAGCATCAAGGACGCTGAGGTCTCCTGGCCTCCCCGGGAAGAGCCTCCGGGGGGTGCGCGCCCCGCCGGGACCTCTCCTGCCGCCCCAGGCCTGGGCCAGGGTAACGTGTAGGCCGCGGCCGGCCTCCCCCGGGGGCTCCTGCGCGCTCACGGCCTCCCGCCTGGACCCGAGGGGCTAGCGGGCGGCGTTTGTGCCCCTTATGCCCGGCCGCCAGGCGTGCACCGCCCGGGAGGAGTCCCGCGCAGGCCTCTGTCCCCAGCGCGCTGCGACCGCCCGTCGGTGCGCACTGAGCTGTGGGCCACCCACCGAGGCGCCGCGCGTCCCCTCGGAGCCAGGCTGGTCACCGCGCGCCTGTGCGCGTCCTGTCGCGGGCCGAGAAGCTTCGGGAAGCCTCCGTTCCGGGGCGCGGTCAGGCACGTGGGCGGGACCCCCTAGGTAGGGCGCGGGGACCGCCTGTCGTCTGCCTGGGCGGAGTGGGGGTGCCGCGATGGCCGGGAGGGCCGAGGTGGGGGGCAGCGGGACGCCCCCTCCGCCAGCCGCGCCCCTCCTTTGTTGTGGTCCGGCTGGTCTGCGAAGACGGCGCGGGGCTGGAGGACCCCCGTCTCTCCGGGAGCAGGGGCGCCGCACTTGCGGAGCAGGGCGCTGCGGCGGAGCGGGAACCCGCGCGGCCGAGCCCCGCCGGCCTCTCGGAGGAGCGTCCCAGGCCGGAGCGCGTGGAGAGGGGCGCGCCTCCCAGTTAACAGGCCGCGCGCGGCCCGACGGGCGCCAACCACGGGCACCGCGCGAGGGCGAGGAACTGCGCGCAGGGTGGGAGGCGCAGGGGTGTCGGACGCCCTCCAGGCCAGCCCGGGGGTCCGGCACCGCGGATGGGACTCCCCCCCCCACGTCTGTTTCTGGGCGCGGGGCGGGGAGAGCGGAGAGCCGGGGAGGCAGCCGGCGGCCTCGAGGGTGACTGTTCTGGATGCAGCAGGGTGGGCCGGGGGAGGGGCGAGGGGAGGGTCTCCCGCCCGGCACTCGGCCCACCTGGAGGGCCCGGCTGGCCGGCCGCCCCGGCCGGGGGCCCGCGCCCGCTCCCCGCGCTGCCCGGCGCCCGCGTCCCTCCCCCGACCCCTTCCCCCGAGTCCCCGCGCCTCCGTCCCTCCCGCCGCGGGCGGACCTGCCGTCCTCCTCGGAGCCGAGCATCCAGGCAAGAAAATCCGGCGTCTTTTCTCATTTCGCCCGCTTTTCCATTAACCCAGTCCTGGCATCAGCTAATCCGCCGCACGGAAGGCAAAGGAGGCTAATTAATGACCAGCTTTTCCAGTCAAGACCGGCGATAATTGCTTTGGTGGCCTTTATGATTACAAGATAAAAACGGCCCGGCCTGACATAAGAGGCCCTGTGTACGCTGGGAGCTGGAGGAAGTGAGGAGCTGGAGGCCGAACGCGGCGCAGAAAATCACTAATAGAAGGGAGATAATGAATAGGCCGGCCAGGCATTCATGGGGAAAAATCCATTTTGTTACCACGCGAAATTAGGTGGTGGAAAGGAGTTTGCTAATTGTGCTCATCCCGTAGCGACCCGCACTGAGGCGGGCGCGTCTCTATTCATTTCCTGGGTAATTGTGGACGGCGTGCTGGCCGGAGCCGGTCCATCGTCCCCCTGGCGTTTTTTAATTGTTGCTAATATTCCTCATAATGAAGCTAATGAGGGCGAGCACTGTGCAGCTTTGGGCGCACGGAGACAGTGAGACGCCCGAAAGGGTGTTCCCACCCCCACCCCCACCCCCACCCCCACCCCCACCCCCACCCCCGTCAAGCCTGAAAAGCTGATGGCCCTGGGCTCCTTACTCTCACCCACCGAGAAGTGAACTGGACCATCGTCAGCCCCTGTCTTGCAGCTGCTCTCAAGGAAAAGTGTGCAAGTGCGTGATGTGGGGGTCTGCGTGGGTGCAAGGGCCCCCCGCCACCCCGCCGGAGGTCTGTGGGGGGTGGGGTGCGCCTGTGAAGGAGAGCAGAAGGGCTTCTGAACTGGCCTCCCCCTGCAGTGGAGCCGGAAGTAGTCGCCTGCCTTCAAAGCTCAGCCACTGGTCCGACCTGTGCTGAGGCTTCTACCCCTCCGCCACCAGTCTCTCCACCCCAGAAACCTCGGTGGTGGCCCTAAATGCCCCTCTTACCCGTTGAGAAGGGAGAAAGGCTCTGTTTTACTTAAGGCAGTGAGTTAGGTCCCAGGTACTTCCTGTCATTGAGTTGAGCGATGCTGCTGCTGACCTTCCTGGTGAAAGGCCTGCTGACCCAGGCGTGCTGTGTCCAGAGGACCCTGGCCGCTGGGCTGGGGGCTGCACTGCTGGACGCCCTTGGGTCGGTCTGGTGCCAGCCCAGAGCTGTACACTTGTGGGTGTCTTTGGAAAGGACGGTCTCAGGAGCTGGGTACTCACCTGCCCCTCTCCTGTTCGCAGAGAAGCAGAATCAAGCTTCTGCCTCACCAGGCAGCACGGGAGGACTCCACCAAGTTCGTGGTGCTCACCCTGGTCTCCATCGTGGCCATCGTGGGGGTCTTGCTGGCGTCCGGTGTCATCTACTGCCTGCGACACAACTCTCACTACAGGCTGAAGGAGAAGCTCTCCGGGCTGGTGGGTGACCCGGGCCGAGACGCCACCAACGCCTATCAGGTAAAGAGACGCTTTTCTCTGTGCCGTGGCCATTCCGTCCACCCTTAGAACAGGCCTCCCCCGCGCCCGGCAGTTGTTCGTAGTTTGGGTTCTTGTGTGATGACGATTTGAAACTTCTCATTAGCATTCATGTAAATACCTTGCAACCCCGGTTTTCCTGCTCTAAATTAATCTTATGCTGCTGTGGGATGGTCTCACGTTAGCTGTGAGAGCAGGCTGCTAATTAGAAATGTGGCGAATGTACAATACATGAATTATGTATTATCTGTTATCTTTCTTAGTTTGGCCACTAGTAATAAAAAAGTTGCAAGATAAATTGGTTGTATAGATGTATGAAGATGTTCCTTAAATCATTGACTTCCTCGGGGTCTTAGGTGAAAAGACCCTCTGACCCTGTCTGTTGCCACCTTCGCTGTGTCCTGGATGACGTGAAATCTCAGGCTGATGGCTGGAAAGCAAACCAAGGCGTCTTTAGGAGAGCCGTGGGAGCGGGGGATGTCTGTGGGGAGGGGTTACAGGAACAGTCCCAACATACCTGGAGATAAATGGGGACCAACGAGAGTGAGGGGAGGCAAGTTCAAACCAAACTGGGCAGGAAGCAAATTCACAGAATGCTTGGGGGTTCTGGAGCGCACACTCCAGATCTAACGGTGCTCTGTAAGGAAAACACACTTCCAGTTTTAACAGCCGTGCAAGCCCGGAATATGTGCCAGTCAGGGCATTTGCTTGCTTTTAACAGAAAATATGATGTAACTCTAAGCATGTTTTCCACCTGGGAAAGTAGTGTACTCAGTCATCTTTTTAGAATTCAGTCGTCGGTTTTGTAAGGGCTCTCTCCCGTTGGATTGGAGGGAGACTTTGTTTTCCTCAGGTCGCGCGACTGTGGTATGGAGTATGTCATGTAAATAGTGTATCCTGCTTTACAGGCACAGCTATAAACATTACCATTCTGCAGTCACAGTTGCACTGTTGGAGGCTGCTCAAGCTCTTTCCAGAACCACCTGCCCCCAGGAGCTTGTCTGAGAGACACCCTGACCCTATCTCGCATAAGGCACTGGGATGAGTTTATAAAATCACTCTGCTTAAAAGAGACCAGAAGACAGCCTTCTTCCCCGTTTCAAAACTCTTGGTGGTGGTGTTGAATGAAGAGAACCTCTGGTTTTCTGGAGGGGGTCAGAAGCCTGGTCGGTGCAGTCTTTTCTTATTAAAGAAACAGCAACTTCAGATGTGTGGGAGATGGCATTTCAAGAGCAGAGCTAGCTTTGCTTCAAAGCAAAAGAAAAAGCACGTTTGAAGGAGAAGCTTGGGGAAAAATGTCACACCAACTAGTAAGACTTTATCCAGAAATTCTATTGAGCAAGGCCAGTATAGGCAGCCGGGTCTGCTGGGCCAGGCCTGTGCCAGGACATAAATAAATTATCACACCGGTTCTGTTCCGTGTGTGAGAGACGGGAGATCATACGGGCGGAGGGTTTTAGAAAGCATGGCATCCTTTGATACGCTTTGAAATTCGAATATGAAATATTGATAGAATGGAAAGGTTGGGCTTGCATGCAGAAGTGACTCTTTCTGACAAAAGTGCGGGTTGCAAATGCATACTTAGGGCCGAGTTTGTGATAATTAACAGGAAAAAAAAGCATCCCAGTGACAGCTCTAATTAATAGTATCTGTAATTAAAATCATGCCCTTCCAGCAGGAAAATTGTTTGAATTTCTTAGAGTGACCTTTATGTGGTTCCTCCTGGGGGCATGGTGGTTAAGTTGATATTGATTTTATAATGAGCTCTGGTTTGTTTAATAAGAATCTGTAATCCAGGCAATAAATGAAATGTATGCTTTCCTCCAATCCAGATTAAAAAAAAAAAAAGGAAAGAACACAGAAAAAAAAACTTTAAAAATAGGGTCTAGGAAAATTTGGAAATGAAAGCATTGTAGAGATTTTCTGGTGGGCTTGGTTTTGAGGTTCCTACAGAACACCCTTGTGGGAGCTACTTTGGTTAAATGTGGGGGTTTGCTCCCCTGAAGTGGACTGTTCACTGCTCAGAACATGCACTGGGCTGTCGTCTTGTTTGCGCTTGTTTTTAGCAGAGCGCACTCAGCAGATGGGGTGAGGCTGTCCTGATTCTTAGCTCTGCGTTTGCTGAGTCATGTATTAAGGGCTGGCGGGGAAGCGGTTGCATACAGAGGAGTTTGCAACTGGAAACGGCAGGCTTTCATCCATTCATGGATCCATACTTCATTAGGGTTTTCTATAACTGCCGAAGTCTGCCTGAAAAAGTTTTTTAAAGTATTTCGAAGCCCAAACAGTCATTTTCAGACAGTACCTTGCTGGCTTCGTTTTCAAATCCCTGGACTTCCGCGCTTTGCCAATTCTTCCCACGCTTACGGGTGCCGTCCAGGTAACCCTCATCCTGGGGTTACAAGGAAGACGGAATGACTTAATACGGAGCTTTCTTTCGTGGGGCGTCTGGGAATGTCCCATTCATTTTATAAAGTTTCTGAAGGAGAAGATAGATGAGCACTCTGCACGTTCGGGGAGGAGGGAGTGGCCCTGGAGCGGTGGAGTGGTAGGTGGCAGTGTCGTAAGCTTTACTGACCTCAGAGCAGGAGGAGGTCAGCCTTTAAAGGAGAGAGGCCTTGAGGGGCGGGCAGTGGAAGCTCGAGGCTGATGGTCTGCAGGCGGTGCCCCTGGGCGTCTGCCTCCTTCCCAAGCAGAGAGGCCACGCAGAGCTGTGGCACTGCCGTCTGCCTCTTCCAGCGGGGCGGCCCTCGGGTGGCCGACCCTTCATGCAGCCCTGGTCTTCCTCTGCTAAAATCCGTCCCTGTACGTCCCTGGTGCTCTGGGCCAGCCCCCGCCTGCTCGTCGTAACCCATGGTTTGGGGTTCGGGGTTCCTGTGTGCTCGCGGAGTGTCCCTGAGTCCTCGGCGGGTTTTTTTTTTTTTAAAAACTTGTTTCCAAACAGCGAGTGATTTGCATTATTAGCTTCCAGTGCAAATACGTTTAAACGTTTTTTCATCTTGTTCCTTAAAATAGACCTATTTTATAGACAGGAGTCAGCATTTTAAAGGCTCTTGCGTATGTGTGAGAGAGGGTGGTATTTCATTTGCTTTTCCTGTTGGAAAAGTCACATCTTTCTCAATAGATTCATATTTTAACACATAACAAGATATCAATTTCACCAGGTAATCTATTGAAGTTTAATTTGCTTGGACTTGAAAGAATTGGGTGTATTAACTTTTAGAAGAACTGAAATCCATCTTTAAAGGTCATGTTTTAATGGGATTCTGCAATTAAACTTTCTCCATTGTTTCAGTAAATGTTATTTTTGTTCTCTAAGTAGATAAGCATAAGATACTTTGATTAAATCTGTATTTTTGGTCTACAAGGCCAATTTCTTTGCCTTTATTCCTATTTTCTCCCCAACTGGCACGTCACGTGACACGCACATTATGTGCATACGCGAGCGTGTATTTACACACACGCGCTCACTGAGGGCAACCCCGGGGCTGCGGGACGAAGCCACAGCCCATCAGTGAGTTTTGTCACGCCAGTGTCCCACTTCCGTGGAAGGGGATTGGGCAAGACTGGGCAGAAACAAGCCCCTGGACGATCAGAGGCGTCCCCACCTTCCCCCCCGAGTCTCTTTGAACGCTGCTGTTTCCAGGCTTTGATCGTCTCTGAGCAGCAGCCGCTCCACTTCCCCTTGCCAGGGCGCAGCTCTGCAGAATCTCTGGCGAGGAGGCCTCCTCTGATGGTCTGTCTCCCAGTGCCCACAGGCCCCAGGGTATTTGGGGCCTTTGGAGCCAGACCCAGAGGAGAGGGCGGGGGCGGGGTGGGGGTGCCCATGGACAGTGGTTCCAGGAGCCCATAGGCCCTCCAACCTCCCCGCTGGGGCGAGGAGAGCCTGGCTCAGGGAGAGGGAGGCCCCAAGCTGGCTCTGCTCCTGACCTTTGACTCAGGGGCCTCTTCCTCGTGGGTGTCTCCTCACTCGGTGTTGCTCTCAACGCAGACACCGTCCCCCCTCGAGGTGGAATGCAGGGAACTCCTGGGGTTTACCTGATCCGGGCTCTAAACCAGCCCTTCCCACTTCAGTCCACTGCACATCTTTTAGCAGCTTGACGTGGCTTTATGTTTAAATCCTCAGGCTGAAATAATTCTTTGTGCAAAATTCCAATAAGCAAAATCTATCCTGCTTCAAAACTGGAAGGGTGCCCTGAAATGCTATTAAAGAACATTTCTTTCTATGATGACCTAGTCAGGCCTCAGGACTGGAGTCTTTCGGGTTTTGCCTCTGCAGAAGTGGCCGTCAGTACCAACCACCGCAGGCAGAATTCCCTTGAAACGTCCCAAATTCTGGTCATGTGGCAGGGGTGTGGGCTGCCGGGCAGCAGCCAAGCTGCTGAGGGCACGGCCCGGTGACCCCCGGACAGGCCTGGGCCCCTTGGTGAATCAGTTGAGCTTCCCTGCCTGCAGCCTTGTGAGAACCCCAGGAAAACGTGCTCACTTTCCCGGTGGTGGGAGCAAAGGGGCCCGTTTGAGGGACCTGCCTTTTTCCTGTGTTTTCCGTGTCAGGGGGCCCGGCTCAGGGTCGAGAGGCTCTGACCTGCACGCTCAGACCTTCCCAATACCTCTCCACTCCGGGTCTGAACACATCTCTGGAAGACCTGAATTGGTAGCGTGTTTTTCTCATAAATCTTAAATTTTCAAGCGTGCCGTTTCCAAAAGCAGCGACTGCACGCGCGTTCCCTGGATCCTGTGCAACGCGTTCCCTCAGAAATAGCCCCTGAGATCGGGAAACGTCTTCTAGGGGAGGCTGAGTCTAGAAAGGTGGCCAAAGAGACATCCACACGTGCCCGGAAAACACGCTGCCTTCCCGATGTAGCAGCCGCTGCCCCGATCAGACAGTGACAGTCAGGCCAGACTCACTAAACACCGAAGACCCCTCAGTGAGGTGTCTGGGAAGTGAACAGTCAGGACGTCTAACACGAAGGGTGCTGGGGCCTGGCCTCTGCAGCTCCCCTGGGATCCCGTGCTTCATCTATGGTCAGCTCTCGTCTTGCCGCTGTGTCCGTGGATCTGGGCTTGGCCCCAGGCGGGCCCGGGGCAAGGGGGCCTGAGGGGGCTCACCTGCCTCCTTGGGGTCAGGCCGCTTTCCTGGGCCTCGTGTCGGGACAGCCGAGGGCAGAAAGTGTACCCGAGAGGGAGATCCAGGCAGCACGGTGCGGGGCAGGCAGGGAGGGAAGGCGTGTCACTTGAATTGGCTGATTCTGGCGGGGGTGGGTGGAATGTTCGCGCGTCCGCCTACCCCTCTCTTAGCATGGGCCCCCACTTCCACCTCCGTGAGGCCCAAGCAGCACGCCCTAGGAGCCCGGGGCCTGGAGGACCCTCCGAGAGCCCCGCTTCTGCCCCCAGCCTCCGGCTCCCATGAGTGGTGCCCATAGACACGCTGGGAAAGCCCACTCCGGCCCTGGCCTGTGCCGCGGGGCCGCTCCGGGCGGCAGGCCTGTCTTGCGCATGCGGGAAGCAGGCGTGGGGTGGGCATGACTGGTCCTGGGCCCCAGGTGGCAGGTGGCAGAGCTGAACTGGCCACGGGACAGGCAGGCGGCAGGGACGCTCGCTGGACAGGCTTCCCCTCGCCAGGCCTGACGGCCCCTGTGCCACCATCCTCCTCGAGGTGAGGGGCACCGGAGAGGCGGGCGTCGTGCCCTGCCGACGCGGCGTCAGCTGTAAACCCACCCCAGGCCTGGGCACCGCTCCACCCAGATGACCGAGGGGTCGCTGGCCCAATGGGGACCGCGAGCACGGGGCCACAGGGGGGGCACAGAGCCCGCTGGAGGGCAGGGCGGCGTGCTGGAGCCTCAGTGTGGCCCCTCAGGCGGACGTGCCGGCAGGAGGATGCGCCGAGGCGCCGTGCCCCTGCGCTGTGGAGCGGGGATGGGGTCCAGGGCCATGGGGCCAGCGACCCTCCACACCTTGGAGAGAGGGCCGTGCGGCCCCTGCGGGTGGCCGGCTTCCCCTGCATGAGGGCGACTGTGGGCCAGGCTTGTCGCCCCGCCCAGCTGGGCTCCTTGCCCTCTTGTCTTCCCACCACACTTTCCAGTCTCTCTCCGTTCCTTCCCCGCCCCCATGCTTGATCTCGCAGAAGGCCCTGTCCTACTTCCTGGCGACAGCAGCGGGCATGTCCCTGGGCCCCACGCTCCTCACCCACAGGACAGGAAGAGAAGCACATCGGGCTGGTCCCTGGGCTCTAGAAGGTCCGAGAAGGTCACGGAGGTGCCCGGGCACCTCACTTCTATGTTCTGTTCAGGGAGCAGCTGTGTGTGCTAACCGTGGCGTGTGTGTGTGCTGACCGTGGCACTCGGGTGTTGCTGGGTGTGGGTTCTTCTGGAGGCGCGGCTCGGGGACCCCAGCCCAGGTGAACGTCTCTGACTTCTCGCCCTGAGAGGGCTGTTCTCTCTGCTTTCGACCCTGATCCAGAGATACAAGCACATTTCCTGGACCACAGTTTAGCACATACGTGCTGCAAGGATAGCAGTGTGCTTCTGGAGAAAGCCAGAGAGAAACCCGAGGCCTGACTGTTCTGCGGAGTCCAGGACATTGTGGGGAGGGCGCTGCTCGGGGCGCGCTGTGGGGACAGTGGCCGTGGTGTCCGTGGGGCGCTGCTCCCTGTCTGTCCAGGACCAGAGGCCGGTCCCGCCGTCCTCCAGCGTCTGGAAGAAGGTGGGCGCGTGTGCGAGCGCCCAGGGCCTCCTGAATCTGGCGGGCCTGCTCCCCCTGCCCGGCCGCTGGCGCCCCTCAGCGGGCGGCGGAGCCCGTGTCCCGGGAGACCCCCTTGGGCTTCTCAGGCGATGCCGAGCTCTGCTGAAAGGTGGGCGCTGGGAGGAGAAGCCTGCGAGAGCCCAGGGAAGTGTGAAAATGGATTCAACGGGGATTTAGACCCAGACGACAGGAGGGCGGGAGGGAATGCTACAAGGCAGGTAATCAGAGACCAAGGTCCTCGTGAGTGAGCCAGGCAGTCCCGCGAAGCCCAGCGGCAGGCCCACGACCCGCCTCCCCTTGCAGGGTCTGCCTCCTGCTCCGCGGCTTCTGCCGGCCCGGCCCCGGGGGCTCCACAGAGGCCTGTGCCCACAGAGCCCGCTGTCTGTCCCCCGGTCCTATGGGGCCGGCCTGGCGTGGGCAGCTGTGAGCAGAGCCCCGCAGCACCGCCTGGTCCTCTCCTGAGTCCCTGCTGGCCCGACGGCACCTGTGGACCCGGGGAGCCCCCATGCCACGTGTGGTGATGTCCACCCGCCCATCAAAGGCGGCCAAGCCCAGCTCTTAACTCAACACGGGCCTGGCACGACAGAGGGCAGAGCTCACAGAGGGGAAAGCCGAGGGCTGTCGGCTCCGACCGTTGGGGGCCACAGAAATGTGTGTTTAGGAGGGGAGAACGCTTTGGAAAGGGCAGCTGCACAGCCCAACCCAGGGGAGCCAGGCAGGGCACAGCGGTTTCCCAACATCAGAGGGGACTGTGCGGGGACACAGCGAGGAGGACGGCCCCCGCGAGCCCCCGACGCAGGGCGGTGCACTGACCCACCCGGGCAGGCTCAACATCCACACCGCTGTCTCCTGAGGCCCCTTTGGCGTGGAGTCTGTGTGCCTCGGTGCTGGGACCCTGTCCCCACCCCTGGCCAGCAGCTGCACGGCCTGTGTCTCTGGGTCCCTGCTGGCCTGCAGGTCACCCTGGGGGAGGGATGCCTCGGGGAGCCTCGGGAAGACCACCTGCCTCAAGCGAAGTAGGCCTCTTCCAGAAAGTCTTTTCCAGAATCCACTCCTCCCAGTGATGACGTCACAGTTTCTAAAGCGGCAGGGGCGGAAGAGAACTGTTTCAAAGCAGTTTACAGAGAGGACCGGTTCACACTGGGTTAGGCACGTGCCTGAGACGAGCAGCTCTGAGAGGGGCCCCTGGGAACCTGGGGTGGTCAGGGAGGGCTTCCCAGAGGAGGTGAGCAAGGGGGCTCAGACGGAGAGACAAGAGGCAGAGTGCCTGGGAAAGGAGGGGGCTGGAGTCTGGGCAGTGGACAGAGGCGTCTCCTTGGAGCTGACGCTTACACTGAGGAGAGAGAGGCCTTTGGAGGCGGCTGAGCCCAAATCCGAGAGCATCTTGGACAGGAGCCGGGAGGCATGTCTGTGCTGCACGCGAGTCACTTCGGGAGATGTCACCAGAGGGATGCCCGTGACAGGGGAGAAGCTCCGTAACAGTGTTTCTCTTCTCCATCAACTGCTCTTAAATTTTGTGGCTCAAAATATTTGAATCTCCGTTGGGGTTTTCTGTTTTGGAAATGAAAGTTGCTCAGTTGTATCTGACTCTTTGCAACCCCATGAATGGAATTCTCCAGGCCAGAATACTGGAGTGAATAGCCTTTCCCTTCTCCAGGGAATCTTCCCAACCCAGGGATCGAACCCAGGTCTCCTGCATTGCAGGCAGATTCTTTACCAGCTGAGCTACCAGGGAAGCCCAAGAATAATGGAGAGGGCAGCCTGTCCCTTCTCCAGGGGATCTTCCCAACCCAGGAATCGAACCAGGGTCTCCTGCATTGCAGGCAGATTCTTTACCGACTGAGCTATGAGTGAAGCTCTCCAAAGCCTTCCTGCTTTGAAAGACTTGCTGATAATTAAGAATGGAATTGTGGTGGGTTATTTATTAGCAAGGGCAAGGTATTCATACAGGTGACTTCCGATTAGGAAGGCGACAGTCATGAAAAAGTATTGTTTTAAGGTTCTTTAGTGTAAAAAATAATGCAACCAGCAAAGTTAGGTATCTAGGTGTGTGTTTGCATGCGTCTGTGACTATTTGGAGAATGAAAAAAGGAAGACTCGCAAATGATTGTATCAGCAAGGAAGGCCACATGGTTTAAGAAGCTCAGTTGTGTAAGGTGTGTGAGGATTACGGACAGGAAGCACAGGTTAGTGATGTTTCATCGCACATGAGCTAGAAGACTCTGTGTGACAGACGCTGGGGTTTTAACACCACCCAGGGTGTTAGTGTCAGTAAGGGACTAGATGGATATCCTCTAAAGTTAAAAGTTTGGGATTTGTTTTATACGTAAGCCTTTTATCATTTTCGTGTTTTGTAGACAGTGAAGCAGAAGAATAGCAAGTGAAAGGAATGTTCTTTAGATTACGTCCTTCACAATCCTGAACACCGTGCTCTCTAAGTCGAGTCCACGGCGGTCTTGGGTGAGAGGAAAGCGTTGTTTGTGCAGCAGCCGTCAGCTGGGAGGGCGGTTCCAGCTGGTTTACCTGTCCCCGGTCATCCCCACCCCGGCTTCCCCTTCCTCTCCCACATCCAAGAGAATGGGAAGGGAAGGACTGAGTTCAGCCACCGCTGAATCTGACATTGAAACGCCAAGGGGAAACTTCGGCGGCGTGACTGGGTCCCCGAAGGGTGCTGGGAGTTTGTCTCTGAGGGGAGGCAGCTGCCTGTGCCCGCCCACGCCCCCGCGGCCCTGCCCTCTGCCTTAATGAGGCTGCAGGAGGGAGGGGGAGCTGTGAAGCCCTTTTGTGCCCCTGCCTGGATCCGTGCTGGCCTTGGACCCTCCCTTGCGCTGCTCTGTCCTGGAACCTTTGTGCGGGCTGCGGCCCTCACTCTGAAAGCCCTCCCCCAGCTCTACCGCTCCACCAGCGTCCCGTCTGTCCCCCAGCCGGACCCCACACCCCCCGCCTGCCTAGCACGGCCCCTCCTGAGGGACCCCTCCAGGCACCTTGGAACACCCTTTACTTCTGGAGGGGCTTTCGCCACAGGCTGAGCCAGACCAGAACTCGGCTTGTTCCTTGCCCGGCATGTCCTCTGAAAAGAAGGCGAGGATCCGGGGAATGGACGCTCAGCCCCAGCAGGGATCTCTCAGGGCCCGGTAAAGCCTGGTCAGCAGGTGGGTCTAAGGTATCGTTGTGAGAGGAGCTGGTCGGGGGCGTGTTTAGAACTCTCGTGAAGACATCACCCTTGGCTTCCAGCGTCCAGAGCAGCGCCCCACACACGGCCCCAGGTGCGTGTTGAGCTCCATGTGTGGATGGACGTGACGACGGTGATGGCAGGCCTTGGGGATTCAGTATCTGCTGAGCAAGGAGAAAATTAGGATGGTGCAAAAGCTTTTGGCAGGAGATGGCTGCTCGTCCACGTCCACGTCAGGAGCAGGGCTCCCTGAAGAGGTGCGCAGTTCGTTCCCACTTGACGTGGCTGCTTTTTATTGTCTGAATATGAAATATGAGCCTGAAACGCCATGCACACAGATGGAGCCACTCCAGACTGCCTTTGCTCGCAGAGGCCGAGTTGAATGTGAGCTGTGAGGTGTTTCTGACATTCAGGACCCTGTGAGCTGTCAGCTGCAGGAGTCCAGGGAGTTCGGGATTTGTGTTTACTGTTTTATTTGTCTTAACGATGGTGGCCCCGCTGGGGCCCTTCTAGCTGGACTGGAACCCTCCTGTGAGGGCTTCTGGGTCTTGCTGGGGTTGTGGGTCAGACACACTCTCTCCTGCATCTCCGTGAATTCCAGCTTTCAGTCAAAGCATCAGAGATCGTTGCAGAAACCATGGTAACTGGGTTAGGAGAGAAGATGCTCGTGGAGTTACGTGTTTCCTTCCTGTGTTTTCCTTGTCGCAGCTCTTCCCCGATTTCACCCTGATGGTGATCAGAGATAGAGCATGTCCCAGAGCATGTCCCGGAGTATGTCCCAGGCCTGAAAGGACACTCAGGCTTGGGGTGGGACCTGGTAGACGGTGGGTGAGTCAGACACACCAGGGAGGAACTGAGTAGCGTGTCTTCTGGGCCCATCATTAGGCAGCAGGCCAGCCGTAATTTGGTGGTTTTATCCCCTGCACTAGAGAGCTATGGAAAATGAGACCGGACTTGAGCTGTCACCTGCGGCTCACCAGTGACATCCCAGCCCCACCTGAGGACCCGAGTCCAGCTCCTAGGCAGCCCCGCCCCCCGCAGCCTCTCGTGGGGGCGGCCCTTCCCCAGCGTCTCGGCCACTGCCCAGCGTAGGCGGCCTGGGCCCTAGGGGCTGCTGGCTGCAGGCATTACCCACTGATAAGCGGGCATTGGGAGAGCCTCGCTGATCTGTGCTGGACACTGAGGGGGACAGAGAAGGGGAAAGTGACCGCTGCCCTCGGTCTGGCAGGCGAGGACCGTCTGCGTGGCAGTGACCAGACAGCAGGCAGGGGCCGCGCGTCTCTGACTGTGGGCTGCTCCAGACACAGAAGCGAGCGGGACGCCCTTCTCACCTCTGCCAGCGGAGATGTGTCCGTGTCTTTACCCCTCATTTAGAGAAAGCGTTTACAAAATGGGAGCCGTGACTCAGTGTTGCTCCGTAAACACTGCTGACCGGGGGCTGTCCTGGACAGTTGACTGACGCCACGGGAGCCGGCACTGAAGGCGGCTGCACTCTGGCCAGAGGAGCCCGGGTCTGCAGCCACAGCTGTTCTCAGGGCATTGGGGTGCTGGTGGGGCACAGGTTAAAGGTCAGAATGAGCACCGCCTTGTGGAGACTCTCAGGCCAGCTCAGGATTCACTCTGGAGACGTGCTTCTCCCCTGCATGGCACGTGCATGGATGTGTGAGTGTGTGCACGCGTGTGCATTCATGTGTGTACACATAACGCATCCATGTGTACATGCACGTGTGTGTGCACACGTGTGCATTCGTGTGTGCACAGTGTGTGTTCGTGTGTGCACACACATGCATTTCTGTGTGTGTGCACAAGTGTGTGCACAGTGTGTGCTGTGTGCATGTGTGTACACATGCATGCACATGGTCTGTGCACGTGTGAGCATGCTGTTCCACCAAGGGAATGTAAACGTGATCTGGGCATCACTGAGCAGCTGCTGGATGCAGTGAAGAGGGTCCAGGATGAGTGGTGGGGACCCCGTGACACACGCCAGAGCTGGAGAGACAGGCTGAGCACCAGCTCTCATCCAGAGAGCAGGAGGAGGCCTGAATTGGGGACCCCACCCACTGCACCTGCTGCGCCTCTAACCACCCCCCGCCAGGGTTCTCTGCTTCCTACCCAGAAACAGCCAGGGCACCCAGTCCCTTACGAGGTCGCCGGGGAGAGCCGTCCTGGTGTGCACGGAGCACACACCTGTGTCCACTTCCCAGGGCAACGCTGAGCAGATGAGCTGCTTTCAGTGGAGGGGTCCCGTGAAACCACACCCTCACCCAGCGTGACTCTGTGCTCACAGGCCTGGAGGCCGTTCCTCCCAGTCACACTTGTCATGCGTCACAGCTGCTGGGGGAGAGCCCGGCTCACCAGGCGAGGCTTCACTTTTCTTCCTGGGCTTCTTCTTGATGGGACATTCCTGGGCCCAGAGTGTCCAGGTCAGACATTTCGCTCGTCTATTCACTGTGAATGTAGAAGTTGCTGTGTGTCAGACATACCTCGTGTGGGGTTTTATTGGGAAAGTGAAGCCTGACCAGTCAACTACAAACCAGCAAACAGCGGGAAGAGCAGACGTGCCCGGGCCTCACCCTAAGCGCCCGCCCCAGGGCTCCCCTGCTGCCTGCGGGCCACGCTTGTGGTCACGCCACCTCCGAGCATGTTCGCGGCACCTTCCGTCATCGCGTCTCCGTGACCTCCTGCACGCAACCCCCCAAACACCAGTCTGGGTCCCTTGTGCCCCTTGCCTCACCATGTTGTGGGGTCCGCAGTGCCTTCCGAGCTGGGCTGAGGCCTCCCAGGGCAGCCGCTCCTTTTCAGTGTTTTTATCCACCAGGAGAGTAATTGCCCCCCACCCCGCCTCACCGGGCACCTAATGAAACCCTTTCACTTTCTCTCGGCTTTGTGTGTCCCTCGCCAGCTTTGCCCTGCTACACTAATTACGATCCCAAACAGCCCCACAAACCCGGTGCCTTTGTGTGCACACTCGGCGTCCGCTGCTTTGTTCCCGCTGCTCCGTGAAAGGTACAAAGAGGCTGTTCTCAAGCCCGGGGAGTCCCGTCTTTCCTCGGGCGGAGTCTGGGGACGGCAGCCTTTTCTCTCAGAGCAAGCGCCACTCGGTCCAGGTTCCCCATCGGATAAGATTCCGCGTGTGAGGGTGGCCTTCTGCCGCCAGCGTCCTGTTCGGCTCACTTTGCAGGTTGTGCTTCAGCGCAGGGATGCTGGGCACTCTGCAGACGCATCCCAGGGCCGCGGCCGCAGGCGAGGGGAAAGCAGGTGGCTTCATAGACAACGATCCGCATGCCCTGTGTGTGCCTGGCGTCTGAGCCCACACCCCTGCACCCCCTCCTGCACCCCACACCCCCGCATGCCCGCACTCCCGCACGCCCACACCCTGAGGACCCCTGGAGTGGGAGGCTTCAGAGCTTCAGCAGATGCTGCGCTGACTCTGTTCTCTGGACCTGCCCGCTTGGGTGGCTGGCGGGGCTGGATGGACTGAGGGGGCGCCCTGCATGGTGCCAGGAATGGGGACCCGCGTTGGCTTGATGGGAAGTTCACGCCCCGTCTCACGTCTCTTGACCTACGAGGACGCATTCAGACGTAAAGTGTCAGGACACCTGTGTCACGTGTTTGATGATTCTGTGATGGAGTACTGGATTTTAGGGGGACTGAAAATGCTGTTCTTTTCTCTTTAGACTTCTGAACGCTGGTTTCCCCAAGAAGGGAGGGGAGAGATCCTTCCCACTGCAGACAATGGTCAGTTGGCAAACTGGGTTCCGCATGGCCCATGCCCTCCCCAGCAGGGGGACAGGGCACGTGGAACCCCGCCTTCCAGTTGCAGTGTCCTGGGAGCAGGACCTAGCGGGGGGTCCTGACTGCTTCCGCACACCCATGCACAATCCAGGAAGCTGGTCGGGGAGCCCGTGTCTGGCAGAAGGAAGGCATGGATGGCGGCTGCACACTCGCCTCACGCCCCAGCCCTGTGTTAGCTCCTTGCCCTTTTGCTGTTGGAATGCCCCCTGCAGCCCTGTGCAGCCCTGCTAACACCATCCCCACCCCCACAGGTCAGCAGGCTGACGTCCAGACACAGGCAGCTTGTCCAAAGCCTTGCAGCTGCTGAGCGCCCAAGCTGGGACTCAGGCCCGGGGCTTCTGGGTGGGACGCGTTGCCTGGACACCCTCGACCCAAAATGTCTGGCATGGACAGGGTCTGTCCTGGACCAAGCTCTGTCCCCCGACCCTCTTAACCCAAGGACAGGGTCTGTCCCGGGCCAAGCTCTGTCCCCCGACCCCCTTAACCCAAGGACAGGGTCTGTCCCGGGCCAAGCTCTGTCCCCCGACCCCCTTAACCCAAGGACAGGGTCTGTCCCGGGCCAAGCTCTGTCCCCCGACCCCCTTAACCCAAGGACAGGGTCTGTCCCGGGCCAAGCTCTGTCCCCCGACCCCCTTAACCCAAGGACAGGGTCTGTCCCGGGCCAAGCTCTGTCCCCCGACCCCCTTAACCCAAGGACAGGGTCTGTCCCGGGCCAAGCTCTGTCCCCCGACCCCCTTAACCCAAGGACAGGGTCTGTCCCGGACCAAGCTCTGTCCCCCGACCCCCTTAACCCAAGGACAGGGTCTGTCCCGGACCAAGCTCTGTCCCCCGACCCCCTTAACCCAAGGACAGGGTCTGCCTCCAGCCGATCTCTGTCCCCCGACCCCCTTAACCCAAGGACAGGGTCTGTCCCGGACCAAGCTCTGTCCCCCGACCCCCTTAACCCAAGGACAGGGTCTGTCCCGGACCAAGCTCTGTCCCCCGACTCCCTTAACCCAAGGACAGGGTCTGTCCCGGACCAAGCTCTGTCCCCCAACCCCCTTAACCCAAGGACAGGGTCTGTCTCCAGCCGATCTCTGTCTCCCGACCCCCTTGACCCAAGGACGGGGTCTGTCTTGGGCCGAGCTCTCTGCCCCGTTGATGCTGCTGATGCTGCTATGGGCTCGCCAGCCAAAGGGCCCCATCTCTGCGTGATTGCATGCGCCGCCCCCCCGACAGGAGCTCGGGACACTGCCTCTGGCCTCTCCGTGACTGTCCCCAGACCTGAGAGAGTCCGGAAGCTGAAGACACACAGCCACGCAGAGAAATATCAGCTCCCCAGAGACTGGCATCCTGGAAACCACAGTAGCGTGGTCCCAAACAGGCGGTTTCCTCTTCGCTGTCAGAAAAGCACTTCTTTTCCTTCGCATACGCCGTCTTCTCTCCTGCCGAAGCACAGGCACTGTGAGGAGAGACAGATCCGGCCAGACTCCTAGTGGGAGCGATCCCTGGGCCAGGGCTCCGGTCACAGCTGCAGAGAGCACTTGGTGGGAAGGGAGCCCCACGTCTGTGGGTGCAGCCCTGGGGCTCCAGCTCTGTGCTGGCACCCACTCTGCAGGGATGGACAAGGGGCGCCCCCAAGCCAAGAGCCATTTGAAGGGAACCCACAGACGGCTGGTCGACCCCGCGTGTAGGTCTGCGAGCAAAAGGTGCCTGTGGCTGAATCTGCCCATCTTTCTCTTCGTAACAGATTGCTCTTGGTTGTTGAGTCACGTGAATCGGGACCCGAGGATGGTAATTGCCTTTATCCACTCAAGGGCATCGTGCTAAATGCTCAGGATTGTTCTTCTGAGGGCAGCATGTCCTCGATCATGAGCAGAGTCCGTTTTTAATCAAAAGAGAGTGAGTCTGGATCTTAAACTCCTTAAAGATTTCTTGTCCAGTGGAGGGGCTGGAAGGTGCCATCCAGCCGAGCAAAGGCTATTTGCCAGACTGTCATCTGTGCTCAGGATGTGGCCACGTCTGCAAAGTTGAAGGGGACTGTGATTTCAGGGAGGCTGCGCTGTAGTCCATGGGCTTCACTGTGGCTCAGTGGTGAAGAACACCAGCTCAGGAGATGCAAGTTCCGTGGGTCGGGAAGATCCCCTGGAGAAGAAAACGGAGGCCACTGCAGTATTCCTGCCTGGGAAATCCCATGGGCAGAGGAGCCTGGCGGGCTACAGTCCATGGGGTCACAAAGAGCTGGGCACGACCAAGTGACACACACACGCACGCACACACATGCACACGCATGCACGCACGCACACGCACACGTTCACACCTCGACGGGCTGTGTCCCACAGTTTTCATTCTGGGGTTCCGTGGCCTCACCTGGGGATCAGTGCTCGGTGTGGACTCTGCCCCGCCTGCTGGCTGCCGGGGTGACGAGTGAGGAAAAGTCTCGAGCGTGAGCGGGCTTGTCTCTGGGTTTCTTTCAGAGCCGGCTGTGGAGTTCGTTCAGCACGGCCAGTTTCCTTTCACTCAAGCGGGCCGTCTTCCCCGGACGATCCTAGCTCACAGCTCTGCACTCTAACCCCCGTCACAGACTGCAGTGTTTATCACTCAATGGTGCGCGTGTCCTGGATGATGCCGCATGGCCCTTCCTGGTCGTAAACGCAGGCAGTTACTAAGGCAGGTAGGAATGTTCTAAAAGGTTCATTTTTCCTTAGAAATTTTTAATTTTCAAGCAATAGCTCAGAGCGTGGACAAACATAGAATCTCTGACATTTACTTACAAGCTAAGAGCAACGTAAAGGACAAACTTAAAAGGCTGCACGGTGACCCTCGGGGTTTCCGCATCTTTCTGTGACCGTCTGCCTCTCTGGGTTCACCCAGAGCGTGCTGCGACCGTGTGGGGGGTGACGTGGCCGCAGTGACCGTGAGGGACTCTGCCTGGTACCGGGTGGAAGGAGCCAGGACCGAAGGTGCACTTGAGCCCTTTCCTCAGACACTGGGACCCGCATGTCCCCTCCAGGGGGGTGTGGTCATCATCAGACTGGGGCAGGTCAGACTGAACCACTTTGGGGTGAGCCCTGTTTTTGCTGTGGACAGACTGGCCTGGCTCTCTTCGGTTAGGTCAGGAGCCGCTGCGGGGGTGGGACTTGCCTGCTTACAGGCCTGGCGTGTGCGCGGCGTGGCGCTCAGCTCTGTCATCCTGCAGCAAGCACAGACAAGCCCCACAGCTTCTGACGGTGCCACGGCCTGCTAATCCGAGCCGGACGCAACTCATCGCCACGTCTCGGCTCCAGAGCGCAAGGCTGGAACCCCAGCCTCGAGGCCTGCAGCAGGCAGACCCCCGGGGGAGCCGAGCTGCAGGTTGGGGGGACCGGGGAGCTCGGCCCTGACCCTCACTGCCCACTTCTTGCTTCCGGACCCAGGTCCCTCAATGGGGGCCCAGCATTGCTCCCCAAGGGGTGACACGGCGGTCCTGGCCCCCTGCCGCCTCCCCCACCTGCGGCCCCCCTCCTGGGGGGTTCTTCCAGCCACATGGGCCTCCTGCCCTCTCGCCCTCGCTGCCCACCTCCTGGCCTCCACGTCCGCCTTCGTCTGCCCATAGGGCTCCCAGCGGACGGACCCCTCGAGGTCCCTTGTCACCGCTCAGCTCCATCGGCCTGCCAGCCAGAACGTGGGGCCTGGCTGCACCCCCGCCAGGGCCCCCAGTGTCCAGTGTCAGGTGAGCGGCTTGCTGAGAAAGTTCCTGACAATGCTGATGGCTACCCGGGAGCTCAGGCTTGTTCGCAAACGCTCCACCTGAGCCTGGTCCCCACGCGGGCCTCTGGAGAGCTTTGCCCGTGTCCCCATTTCAGAGGAGGAGGTGGGGGCGCAGAGAGGCTCACCGGTTTGCTCAAAGTCACACAGCTGGCGACTGCTGCCCCCAGGACTCAGCGTCAGCATCACAACTCTGGATGTGAGTGGATGGACCCTTCCCAGAGCCAGGAGAGAATCAGCGTGGGGGATGCCGCTGTTCCCATCGCAGCCTTTGGAGCAGCAGGTGCTCTGGGCTCCAGGGGGCCTGTGCTCAGCCAGAGCGGCCTGGCGTGCTGTCTGGAGGGGTGGCTTTGCAGAGGCAGGGCTGCCCAGTGTCTGCTCGGGGCCCTCGGAACTCGCCTCCGCTGGTGACTTGCGGGAGCTGGGGCGAGGCGGCTGCTGGGCCCCTGGCATATCACCTCCCCCCTGACTCATCCACTGGCGCCAAGCTGGGCCCTCCCAGGCCCCCAGGAGCAGTGGCTCCAGCTCCCAGATGTCTCATCTCTGCCTGACCCTCCCCTTGCTCCACCACCTCTCAGGTCGTCCCGCCTCATCATCTATCATGTAGAAGCTGGACTGTGGTCAGTTTGCGGTCAAGCGTCCTCCCTTAGCGGCTGCACCCACTTTTATCTGCAGGTGAAAGAGGCCTGACCCCACGTGGGCGCCCCCGGCAGTGGGCCTGAGCGGCCCGGAGCCCCGCTCTGGGCAGGCGAGGGGCCTCCTCTGCAGCCTGGGGGCCCTGTGGTCAGTGTTGGTGCTCTTGGATGGAGGAGTGACAGCTTTTCTTGGATTGTTGCCGCAGCTTTTATTTAAAACACAGAGACCCACAAGGAGAGTCCACTCTCAGTAGCAGCCTGGCGAGTGCTGGGCCTGAGTCGCAGGGCCAGTCCCGGGGGGCCGCAGGCACCTGTGTGGGCTTGGCCGGCTCTCCAGGTCAGTCGTAATCACCAGTGACCCATGAGGAGGCCACGGGGTGATGTGGGGCACCCCCACCTCTAAAAGTCCTGCTTCCAGAGAAGTGTCTCTGGCTCGCCAGGCCACCAAGAGCAGATCTGGTTTAGAGAGCATTCCTGTCCCCACTGCACCAACTCCCACTCCTGCACTGACAGTGAGGGGCCCCTCCAACCCCGCTCTGACAGTGACAGGGACGGTGACGGGGTCTGTGATGGACCTCGTGGCGGGGCCTCGCTGGCGTTCCGCACACTGGAACCCTTGAGTCTTCTGCGCTCTCCGGTTCCTTCCATCTCAGGATGCAAGCACTCGGGCCGGGGCCCTGAATGCCTCGCCCGAGGTCACACAGGGAGTCTGGCCAGGCAGGGGCCCTGCCAGGGCGCGCCCTCTCCATGGGGACCGAGGAGGGATGGAATCGGGAGTGGCCGTCACCCTTCATCCCGGCGCCTCCGGGGCAGACAGCAGCTGCCCTGATGTTCTGCTGTTGGGGGGTGAACCGCCAGCTTCTCAGATCCTCTTCCCCGGAGGAGCCATTCTTGGAGGGCATGTTCTGTTCTTCAGGTGAACAACGTGAAACCTCACGAGTTACTGCAGAAAGTTCCTGGTGTGCTTTTCTCGAAGTCAGGGAACATCCGCTGTGCCTAAGTGGGAAGCGGTGGGACGTGGCTTGGCCCCTGGAGTCGTCTTCCTCGGTATCGGCACAGTCGCCTGCCGTGCGGCTTCCTGGTGGCTCGGGGGTAAAGAGCCCACCTGCAGGGCATGAGACGCAGCAGGTGCGGGTTCGATCCCTGAGTCGGGGAGATGCCCTGGAGGAGGGTGCAGCAACCCACTCCAGTATTCGAGCTTGGAGACTCCCGCGGACAGAGGAGCCCTGGCCAGCGGTCCCTGGGTGGCCTGTGGACACGGCTGAGCACGTCCGCCGTGCCTGGGCTCCTCGTTGCTTCTAAGGTTCCGTGAAGCCGAGAGGGAGTCTCAAGCAGACTGGCTGTCTGGGAGCCACGGGTAACTCCCGAGCCCTGGGGTAGAGCGGCAGGCCCCCCTCAGCACCGCCCTTCCTCCCCTTTGGTCTCTTCCGCCGGCTTCTGCAGTGCCCACACCGCCCCCCGCAGATGCTCTGACGGGGCTGGGGCCTCTCGGCCAGGCGGGCCCCCTCACAGCACGCCTGAGCCATCCTCTGACCCAGAGAAGGGTTAGCACAGCGTCCCCGGGGAGAGCGAGCCCTCAGCGGCCTCAGGACGAGCTTTCATCCCAGAGACGGGCGGCCGGGCGAGAGGACACGGAGCGGAGACCTCCTTGCCCGCAGGACCTTGAGGCCGGGACAGCAGCCTGGTGTGCAGGGTGCGGCCCCCGAGGGCGCCAGGGAAGAGGAGGCCCCTCGGGTCTCCACACCGCCTCTTTGCCCCAAGCAGTCTTCAGCTCGTGGGCCCAGATTCTCTTGTAGACTTTCTCTACACATCCTTTTGCTGGACAGCTCTGCTGACAGTGCTCACTGGGCAGGGCTAGGAGGCCCCGCAGCGTGACTGATGGGATCCCCCAAAGGCACTTCTGTGGGTCAGAAGCGGGGGAGCGTCCAGCTGGGTCTCCTGGGGGCCGGGTGACCAGCGAGCCCTGAGTCTGGCGGCTGCGGGCATGGCTGGGCCTCCCCCTCCAGACTGGTCACACACCCCTGTGCTGGGGCCCTGAGGCCCCACGGTGACCCAGCCGAGCTCCGTCGGGCCCGGGGAACCCGTCCGGCAGGCCCGTCCCCACGTCCGTGTCGCCCGGCAGGCCTGTCCCCATCCACCCTGCGCGTTCCCCATGCGCGCTTCTGCTGAGTCTCTCCCGTGTGGCCTCACCACTGCAAGCGAGGCTTTGGGAACAAGAAGAACCAAAGAGAGGGTTTTTTCCTAACGCTGTGACGAAGGTGCAAGTGTCTGTATTTCATTCTAACCCCTGCCCCCGCCAGAGCCCACATTCTGAGGAGCGAGGAGGCGCCTGGAGTCTGTCCACACAGCACACGGGGTGGCCCCGCCTGAGCCTGTGCTCATCTGTGTGTGTGTCTGTGTCTGTGTGTGTGTGTCTATGTGCCTGTGTGTGTCTATGTGTGTGTCTGTGTGTGTCTGTGTCTATCTCTGTGTGTGTGTCTGTGTGTGTGTCTGTGTTTCTGTGTCTGTGTCTATGTGTGTGTCTGTGTGTGTCTCTGTGTGTGTCCCTGTGTGTGTCTGTGTGTGTGTCTGTGTGTCTCTGTGTGTGTGTCTCTATGTGTCTGTGTGTGTGTCTCTGTGTGTGTCTGTGTGTGTCTCTGTGTGTGTCTGTGTGTCTCTGTGTGTCTGTGGGTGTCTCTGTGTGTCTATGTGTGTGTGTGTCTGTGTGTCTGTGTGTGTGTCTCTGTGTGTCTCTCTGTGTGTGTCTGTGTGTCTCTCTATGTGTCTGTGTGTGTGTCTGTGTGTGTGTCTCTGTGTGTCTGTGTGTGTGTCTCTGTGTCTGTGTGTGTCTCTGTGTGTGTCTGTGTGTGTCTCTGTGTGTGTGTGTCTCTGTGTGTCTGTGTGTGTGTCTCTGTGTGTGTGTCTCTGTGCGTCTGTGTGTGTCTCTGTGTCTGTGTGTCTCTGTGTCTCTGTGTGTGTCTGTGTGTGTCTGTGTGTCTCTGTGTGTGTCTGTGTGTCTGTGTGTGTCTCTGTGTGTGTCTCTGTGTGTGTCTCTGTCTCTGTGTGTGTCTCTGTGTGTGTCTCTGTCTCTGTGTGTGTCTCTGTGTGTGTCCGTGTGTGTGCGTGTGTCTGTGTGCCTGTCTCTCTGTAGCACGTGCACCCTTGTGCGTGTCTGTGCATACCTGTAGGGTGTGCATGGTCTCGGGTGAACCCTGTCCCCGCCGCCCCGGCACTCAGGTGGGAGGCTCTGATCACCCGCTGTCTTACAGGAGCTGTGCCGTCAGCGCATGGCGGTGCGCACGACCGAGCGCCCCGAGGCCACGCACACGTCCCGCGTCAGCAGTGTGTCCTCCCAGTTCAGCGACGGGCCCATGCCCAGCCCCTCCGCGCGGAGCAGCACCTCGTCCTGGTCAGAGGAGCCCGTGCAGCCCAACATGGACATCTCCACCGGCCACATGGTCCTGGTAAGGCCCTGGGCCCTGCCACGCAGAGTGGCCGCAAGAGGCTGGGGGGCTGTCCCTCACTGCCCGGCCGCAGCGTGCCCACCAGGGGAGCGGCTGGGAGGGACGGGGTGGGGCGACTGCCCAGCCTGCGCCCCGCCCACCAGGGGAGGGGCTGGGAGAGGTGAGGTTGTTGGGGGAGGGTCCCCGATTGCCCAGCCAGCACCCTGCCCACTGGGGGAGCGGCTGGGAGAGGTGGGGTTGCTGGGGGAGGGTCCCCAACTGCCCAGCACACTGGCGAGGTGGTGAGGGGAGGGCACCCTGACATCCAGCCTGCCCCCGAGGCCTCCCCAAGGGAGGGCTGTCCCCACTCTACACAGGACACTGGCCCCAATGAGCAGCTGTGGGGTTTGCCCTGGGAATGCACACAGGTGAGTGCCAACTGAGTGCACGCAGTTGAGTGCTGACTGTGTGCCAGGCTTTCTGAGCAGCAGCGTCTCAGTGAATAAATGTCCCCCCACCCCCTGCTGCTTCTCGTGGGAAGGGTCTTCTGCCCGCCCAGCACAGAAGCCTCCCCACAGGAAGCCCCCCGCCCGTGCTGGAGCATGTGGTCCTTGATGCGTAGTCACCGTCCAGGTTTTATAAGAGGCGCTCATTCACAGCTCAGCCGCTCGCACCGTGTGGACAGGTCCTGACAGCCGTGGCCCCCGCCCTCCGGTCTCTCCCTGGTCAGTACCGTCTCGCTGGCCACAGCCCGGCCTGCTGGGGGCAGGCTGCAGATGACCCTGGGCAGAGCCCGGGCTGCTGCCCTCAGAACAGCTGGGACCCCACGGTCAGGGAGGAGCGTCCACCGTACTTAGCGTCCGGAGACCCGCCGTGGGGCGGGGCCTCCACACTGCCCTTATGGTAAACGCTTGCTCTTCGTGGGGACTCTCCTAGGTGTTTATCTGCTAACAGCACGCACCCTGGGGTGCACCCACAGGAAGCCAGTGTCTTGGTCCCCCCGGCACAGAGACCAGCATAGACGGGCGGCTCAGCAGACACTCGAGTCCCTCAGTCTGGAGGCGGGGGCTGAGACGAGGCCGGCAGACATGGGGTTCAGTGGGAGCGCGCGTCCTGGCTCTCAGATGGCAGCCTCTCGGCATGTCCTCTGTGGGGAGGGGGCAGGGAGCTCTGGGGTCTCGTGAGGGCCCTGATCCCAGCGCAAAGGCCGCACCTCTGACCTCGTCACCTTGGGGGCCAGAATTCCAGGGAATGTGGAGGACACAGACGTTCGCCCCAGAGCAGCTGGGAGACCACGTGTTCGCTAAAGAGCTTCGGTGGGCAGCTGGAGGTGAGGCCTGGGGTTGCCCACAGTCACCTCGGTGGGCAGAGGCCTCACTCCCAGATGTGTGAGTCCCAGGGCAGGAGATATAGGTGCCTCACGGACTGATGGATGCAGCTGAGACCACAGGACAGGAGGAAGCCGAAGTCCAGGAGCTCAGCTCTGCTCCCGCCCCTGCAGGCAGAGGGCCCGGGGCTCAGGCCGCACGACGCTCCCAGCGCTCCGCGTGGACGTGGGGGCGTCCTGAGTCCCGGGTCTGCAGTTTCCTGGGGAGGCAGCTCACCCTTGGGCCTCAGACGTGCTGCCCTGCTGCGCCCACAGCCAGCATCCCAGGAAGAGCCTCTCCTGCGGGTTGTGGCTCAGGCGCTCAGTCGTCTCTGACTGCGAGCCCGCGGACTGCAGCCCCCAGGCTTCCCTGTCCAGGGGATCCCCCAGGCAAGGACACTGGAGTGGGTTGCCATTCACTTCTCCAGGGGATTTTCCCCACCCAGGGGTCGAACCCAGGTCACCCGCATTGCAGGCGTATTCTTAACAGACCAAGCCACCATCTGTGGATAAATAACTGTGGTTATATTACTTTAGAGCTGATTTTTTAGAGAACATGCCCCTTTTAGAAAAGGAAATTCATCCGAAAGTTCAGTTTTCTCATGGAAGTCAGTCCTGGGCCAGCATGTCAGCGAGGGATGTTTGTCTGGCAAGTTCCCTCTGGGGGCACGGGTTGAGAGTCTTTGCCCTGCTGTGATGTCTCCGTATTTCCAGACCTTCAAGTTGCAACTTGATGTATCTCACCTCCAAACGGGAGGTGAGAGTATTGTTTTCCATAGAAAATTGTGTCTCCCGGTTCCCTGTGTGACAGCAGGTGTGAGAGGGAGCCTGGTGGTAGTCTCTGGGTGAGTCCCTACCTCACAGAGCTGACCCACCATCCCCCGGCCACCCGCAGCCCCACTAACGTGCGGCGAGCCCCGGCGACGGCAGCAACCCCCGTCCACCACCATCCAACACAGACACCTGCATGCCCTGGGCCGGCCCGTGGACTCAAGGCTCCCTCTCATTAACCGACTTCGTCTGAATGGGGGTCACCAGCTGCTCTTCCCGACTTGGAGTGGGGAGCAAACCCCGTGGAGAGAGGCCAGTGGGGCCACGAGGACGCCACTGCACACGGCCCGGGCCGCTGCCCCCTGACCCGGGCCTCTGCCCCCTGACCCGGGCACAAAGAGGCCTCTCAGCCCTCCATGGTCGTTGTCCCCCGCACAGGGCACCGAGATGTGGAGACGGGCAGAAGCGAGTTCCTGTGGCCTTTTTACGCCGTCTCACCCACGACGGCAGGTGGCACGGCTCGTCTCTTAGGCTCGGGAACCGCGGCCCTTTCTCATGGGGCCACCTCCCCGGGCCAGGCGGTCTTGTCAGTGGACGCTGGCCTCACGTCCGCATGGGCTGTGGAGCACCTGAACCTCAGGACCTGACCCCCCGACCTGCTGACGCGTGAAGGCCGCCGGGACACGGGCGTCAGGCCCGCTCCCGGCACAGCCAGCCAGCCAGCCCCCGGGGCCAGTCGCTGATGCTGCGGGGGCCACGAGGGCAGCTGTGCCAAAGTCCAGGCAGACCCCAGGAGCCAACCAGGAACCCGCTGGGAGGCGCGCTCGCCCCAGGGTAGAGGACAGAACGTGCCCCTCCGCAGAGCCGGGAGCCTCTGAAGGACCGGAGCAGACTGCTGCTGAGCCAGGCCGCTGTAGCCAGAGGGCGGTGGGGGCCGCCTGGTGGGAGCCCTCAGCCCTGAGCACCCTCGCCCCGCACCCCGGCCACCCCATCCATGCGGCATATGGTCGGGGTCTGCTCCGAGGCCCCACACTGGGAGTGCCATACAGGGCTCTCGACACACCAGTCCTCCTGGGGGTGAGAGGAGCCGTCAGCCCTCCCCCCAGGGGAGGCAGGCGGCCCCGCGAGGCCTTCGCAGGAGAAGTGCACGCAGTCACAGGCTGCGGTGCCGACGACGGAGCCACTGACCGCAGCCCACCCAACCAGGGCGGTCTCCAAGACGGAGGAGGCCAAGCCAGCTCAACGGCAGGGATGGCCTTCCCACTGCACTGGGGGTCCCGGGCGGAAGGACAAGACCCAGAGAAGTGGGCCAGGGAGGCAGGTGTTGGTGCAGGCCCAGAGGCAGTGAGGTCTCAGGCTGGCCATCAGGAGCCCGCTGCCCCCAGAGCCACCTCCCCCGATGGGGTCCAGCACAGCCTCAGAGGCTGCCAAGCCCGGGGCTAGACCTGGAGATCGATGGACGTCTTGCTGGCACCAAGGGCACCAGGCCCCCACAACTGGCAGAAGCTAGGAAGCATGGCCATATCCTGGCCCCGAGTCCCTGATGAACCCTCTGACCTTTGCTTTCTCATCCTCAACACAGGCTCAGTGGTAGCATCCTTGCGAGTTCCCCGTGAGGGTTAAACCAGGGAGGTTAAACCAGGAGGTTTAACCCAGGGAGATGCTGGGCCTGTGGACCTGCAGCTGTGACGAGTAAACTGGGAAGGATTAGGGCCAAAATCTGAATAATTTTCCTCCGATGAAGCTGAGGAGACAAGGGCCTGCTCCGCAGGGAGACATCCGGTATGCAGGACACTGCAGCCCTGGGTGCAAGTGGCAGTGCTTGGGGTGGGGGTTGCGAGCCCAGGAAGGGGGCCTGGAGGCTGGGCCTGACCATGCAGCACGCAGGCCTGGGGCGAGGTGGGGGCCCCAGCGTCACCACGAGGGGAGCTAGGGAGGAAACGCCCTCGGCGGTAAACCGGGCTGGCTTCTGAAGACGCGTTTCCAAGGCAATGTGACCAGGTCTGATGCAGCTCAAGACAGTGCTCTGGAGATGGAGGCGTCGGGCCAGGGACTGCATGGAGCTGCGGTCAGCATCGTCATTTACACTCGTGACGGGCATGGCTTCTTCAGACCCCCATCCACCCTTTGGAAAGCTAAAGGGTCACCTTTGAATTTACCCTTTCAAAAGGCCTGTTTCTAGACCACGCTCATCTTCAGAGCCTGACTTGTCAGCATGCGGCTTTGGGGTGGTGCTGAGAGCAGGTGGGGGTCCCTAGAGCCTGGAGTTGGAGGACCTCATGTGCGGGGCTGTGTAGACGGGGTGGCCGTGTCTTCAAGTTGAAGGTCTGGGCCTGGACTGGATCTCTGCAACCCCCTCACTCCTGGAAAATACAGGCGTGAGCACCCTGAGCGTGAGATGCAGCACTGTCCCGAGAAGCCTGACGCAGGACCTGGGTTCAGCCCATTTCACAGATGAAGACGGTAAAACTGAGGGTGGTAAAGTGAGCCCTGGAAACTGGGAAGTCAGTACACTGCAAACCATGACCGAGGCCGCCTCTCAAAGGGAGGACACTTAACGGACGGAGCTGGGGTGTTTGGTGACGGGCTACACGGGCGGAGGACGTGCTGTGTCCACGGAGAGGGCGGCCACTCGGCCCTCACGGCCAGCCACAGCAGGGCTCCCCGGAGCCGCCTGCTTTGCACCCTGACCGCTGGGCCTGAGAGTGCTGGCATGGTCTCCTCCCCCTCAGGCTCCTCAGTTCAGGTTAATACTTCTGTGCCCCCAACGGCAGAAGTCAGAGGCCCAAGCCGGAAGCCGCGTCTCTTCCCCAAGGCCCGGTCTGTCAGAGGAGGGCGTGGGCAGCCCCAGCTTCCTGGTCTTTAAATTCGGCGCCTGTGTTCCTACCCCTGGAGGCGTGAGTGTCCAGCTGCTGTGGGTCATTGGCCCTCACATGGCCTGTCTTAGCCCGGCGGTCGGCACCCTAGATAGGGTAGCTCAGATGACAGAATCTGACTGTCTCTAGTCCTGGCGGCTGGAAGCCCGAGGTCGGGGTGTGGGAAGGTTTACCGGGGCCTCTCTCTGCCACGTGGCCGCAGTCCTCCCCGCGTCCTCACACGGCCGACCCTCTGCATGCGTGTCCTCATCTCGTCTTATAAGGACCCCATCAGAGTGGACCACGGCCCACCCACCACTTGATCACCTCTTTCGAGGCTCCACCTCCAGGCAAACTCACACCCGAGGTCTTGGGGGCCGGACTTACCCTGTGGGTTTGGGGGACACAGCACGTGATGGGGCCTGAGGCCTGAACCGTACACGTTTGCTGCTCATGTGAAGGCAGGGAGAGGCCGGACTCCTTTCTGCCGCAGCCCTCCACCACGCACTGTGCTGGAGGTGATGGGCTTACACTGCCGGGAGGCGGCCGGCTCCCCAGGCTCCGGGGGCGTCTGCTCTGCAGCCCCCACCTGCGGCGAGTGGGCTGGAGGGGCGGCTGGTGGACAGAGGCTGTCTCCTCCCACTCTGGGTGCAGCGACCCCACCCCCCTGGTGCAGTGACCCCAGGGTGCAGTGATCCCACCCCTCCCCTTCTGTGCACAGTGACCCCCACCCCTCCCCCTCCGGGTGCAGTGACCCCACCCCTCCCCCTCTGGGCACGGTGACCACACCCCTCCCCCTCTGGGTGTAGTGACCCCACCCCTCCCCCTCGGGGTACAGTGACCCCCCACCTCTCTCCACTCTGGGTGCAGTGACCCCCCAATCCTCCCCAGGTACAGTGACCCCCACCCCTCCCCCTCTGGGCACGGTGACCCTCCCCCTCCCCCTCGGCATGGTGACCCCCACCCCCCCTTTAGGCCCAGTGACCCCCACCCCTCCCCCTCTGGGTGTGGAGACCCCACCCCTCCCCTCTGGGCACGGTGACCACACCCCTCCGCCTCTGGGCACGGTGACCCTCCCCCTCCCCCTCTGGGCACAGTGACCCCCGCCCCCCTGGGAGAAGGCGCGTCTCCAGGAGGGTCCTCAGGAAAGGAGGGTGTTAGCACAGGAAGCAACAGCAGGTGGCAGGAACCACGTGGGCCGTCAGCTTCTCACCAGGAGCTGGGGCGGGGGCCACTGCTCAGCGGGGAATAGAAGGTGCGGGGAGGCGGGGCAACACTCAGACACTCGGGCCTGGGCCCCGGGCTTCTGCAGAGCCAACCCGGGGCCTCGGCTAACCGTGCCGCCCACTCGGCTGGCCCTCCACACGGGGCTGCTCTGGCGCTTCGAGGTCGATGCCTTTTTTCCTGGCCGCACCTCAAAGCATGTGGAACCTTAGTTCCCCAAGCAGAAAGTGAGGCTGCACCCCTGCGCTGGAAGCACAGCGTCTTAACCACTGGGCCGCCAGGGAGGCCCCGGTGGCGTCGGTGGCTCCTCGCTGCTTGGTCCTGAGGGACTGCCGTCTCCCCTGCGCAGCACTGGGGGCGCAGAACCGTCGTTACATTTTTGGTGGAACTTGTCTTTGTTTGTCTGTGATTATTAAACCGCTGATTTATCGTTTAAAGTGCTAGGATGATGCCGGAACGACGTCCTTGCTTGTCATGCCTTCTTGTTGAGAGCGAGCTGTGTAAGATAGCGTGGGATTCAGCACTCAGTCAGGGTTGGCTGAATTAGACTGAACGCTCAAACACAATCTGTAAGCTTGTGAGTTAACGTTTCCGAGGGGAAAAAATGGAAACTGGCGTCCAGATAGCACTTGGGAAGTGTCCATTCACACGCACAGACACGAAACGCACCCCGTGTGCCTGACCGCCTCCCTCAGCGAAACCTGCATGTCACCCAGAAAAGAGGCCACGTTCTTCCAGCCCAAAGGGCTCTTCTGGGGTCTGGCAGATTTAGAAACACTCGGGAAGCGGAGTGACCGCAGTGTGAGTCCAGGCCCAGGGCGGAACTGTGTGTAAAATCAGTAGTATATAACGTGTTGTTGTTCTTGTTGAGCCTCCAAGACGTGTCTGACTCTTTGCGACCCCATGGACTACAGCACACCAGGCTTCCTGTCCTTCACTATCTCCTGGAGCTTGCTCAGACTCATGTCCATCGAGTTGGTGATGCCATCCAACCATCTCATCCTCTGTCGTCCCCTTCTCCTCCTGCCTTCAACCTTTCTCAGCATCAGGGTCTTTTCCAATGAGTCAGCTCTTCGCATCAGGTGGCCAAAGTATTGGAGTTTCAGCTTCAGCATCAGTCCTTCCAATGAATACTCAGGACTGATCTCCTTTAGGATGGACTGATTGGATCTCCTTGCAGTCCAAGGGACTCTCAAGAGTCCTTCAACACCACAGCTCAAAAGCATCGATTCTTCTGTGCTCAGCTTTCTTTATAGTCCAACTCTCACATCCATATGTGACTGCTGGGAAAACCACAGCTTTGACTGTGCAGACTTTTGTGGGGAAAGTGGTGTCTCTGCCTCTTAATATGCTGTCTAGGCTTGTCGTAGCTTTCTTGTATAACATGTAGCTTCTGAAATCGCACCTCACTGGTAGTTTGTCCGTGAACCACTTTGGCTCATCCTCCGTCCCTGCCACGTGGCGCAGCTGCAGGGCACAGCGCGCGCTCCTGAGTCTGAGTGAAGCAGTCAGTCAGTGTGCTGTCCCGAGAAGGCTTCAGTCTGTTTGCAGTGAGCAGGAGGGTGCGGCTGGAGAAGGGTGGATGCAGCCGAGTGCCGGGCACAGTCCTTTGCTGGGAGACCTGCTGTCCTGGGAGGCCTGGGCAGGGAGGGGCCGCTGGTCCGGGTGGGCAGGAGATGGCAGGAAAGGTCACAGCCCCTCCGGGAACCCTGATCCTGCTCCCAGGGTGAGAGTGCTCGGGAGAAGCGGGGCAATCACACAGCCTTGAACGGCTGTGACCCTGCCCAGCGTGAGGGGCTGCTCTCCGTCCGCATGTGGCCCCTGCGGCTCCCTGAGCAGGGAGGGTCCAGCTCCCCCTTTGCTCAGTTGAGCGCGTCTGCCAGAGGTGAGGGAGTGACCCGCAAGCGGGACCCCAGGGGTCACGACCTCTGTCCTCTGACGGCTTCTCTTCCGGAGTCAGAGGGGAGAGGCGCTGATGAAAGATGGTCCCAAACCCAAAGGCTGCCTCCCAGGGCGACCCCTGGGCCGCTCAAGACCGTCGGCTTGGTCTCCCCACCCGCGGAACAGGGCGGCTCACGAAGCCCCGTGAGGGTGCGCGAGCGCTCAGCCTGTGCAGGGCCGCCCAGGCCTCCATGTACCGCGCCCCGCGTGCCGCGGCGTCCCCTCGCCTCCTCTGCGAGGCCTGGCTTCGCCTGAGTCCCTCTCCCGCCCCCGACAGGCTCAGCAGTTGCAATTTAATTATTGTCTGGGTGATTTTACCAAGCACATCTCCGCCCCCTCCCAGATGACCTCCGGGTCGCTGACTCTGACCCTGGTACCTCCCTCTGAGACAAGTTTCGTCCTTATTTTAGTTTCACCTTATGTTTATACCCTTAAACTAACCCTTTGTTAATTGCTGATTTTCACACTCAGCCCTTATTTAGGCTGACTCATTTTTTCCACATCAACATCACTTTTCTCAGTTCTTTGTTTTGGGTAAAATTTCCTCTTGTCCTAAAACATATTCTTCTTGCAGTCCTTTAGAAGGAAAGCCTTCCCGTTTTTGTCTGAAAATGTCTTTAATTAATCCTCACACTTGCGAGATCGATTAGACAAGGGTCCGATTCTAGTCACCTTTCTCTCATTGCTGTGAAAGCACTATTTTCTTGCCTTTGATGCTGTTGACAGGCTGTTTGTTGTTGGTGTGGAGGCTGTACCTTCAGGACGTACCTTACTTTCTTCCTGACGTCCCCAGCTCCGTTGCTGAGGAACTTCCTTGTGCCCTGTCTTCGTGTGGACCCTACTTTATGATATGTTTTTCTTTTGCTCCAGCCTTGCTGCGATTCCTGAAGTCAGAATTCCTGTCTCCCACCAGCTCTGGGAGATGAAGCGCCGTTTACAGCTTGCCCCTGACTGCGGGCTGCTGTTCCGCCCCGTGCGCATCCCTCTCTGTCCCCCCGCCTTGCATCCCAGCGCGCCTCGCCCCTCAGCAGTGTCTAGCTGGCCACGTGGCTCGCCCCTGTGTCTGCCGTCTCCGGGACTGTCTTCTCATTTGCAGTTGTCCTGTTGCCTGTCCCAAGTCTGCCGGCTGCCTTGCACTTGTCCTATATTGTTGAACCTCCTTTGACAGTTCTAAATGTAGCGTTTGACTGTTTCCATGTAATATTAATATTTCTATTATCTAGGTTCCTATGAGCTGAAACTCACACTTGGGTATGTTTGCCATCTGTTGGATTCTGGAATTTCAGATTATAAGCTGCTCATTAGTGGGGCTTTGTCTCTCAGAATTTTCTGTAGCCCATGCTGACAGTGTTGACCTCAAAGGAGAAGTTTTAAGATTGATATTCCAGCCACTCCTGGCTTTCATGAAACCAGAACCATCTTTACATCAGCTCCCCATCCAGAGAGTCCCAGGTGAAGTACATATTGTGAATTTGACCCTCAACCCTAGATGAGGCCCCAGGTCCAAATGTTTTCCCATTTTGAGTCTGTAGGGAGATAGGTAAGCTCCCTGTGGCCTGAGCAAACGCTTTCACTGGCAGTGTGGCCTCTGAGCGTCCTGGTTTGGGGAGGAGGTGTCTCACACCCAGCACCCTGCCTCCTACGTGTCCGGTTGCCCAAGGTCTCGTGTGGACAGTGGAAGCGCAGCACCCGGGACTTCCCTTTAACTTGTGAAAGGCTGACTGTGCCGTCCACCCAGCATCTCCGGGTTCTCACAGAGGAGGCCTTTCAGGTTGCTTGTTCTCCTCTTCAGGAACATGAGACTCATTGCAGGTTAAACACAGTGTGGACGGCTGCTGCCAGTTGCCTTCACACCACCTTCAGAGTCACATCTAAGGCCCAGCTTGACGTTCTACGTCGTGAATGAGACACCTCAAGGTGCTCCCGTGTTCTGAGAGTGACCAGCCGCCTCATCCAGGCCAGTTCCCACACTTCCCTTTGGTACATGGGCAAAGGGGTCACCAGTCCCAAAGAAGGGCAATGCCAAAGAATGTTCAGCCTGCCACACAGTTGCACTCATCTCACACAGTAGCAAAGTAATGCTCAAAATTCTCCAAGCCAGGCTTCAACAGTACATGAACCGTGAACTTCCAGATATTCAAGCTGGATTTAGAAAAGGCAGAGGAACCAGAGATCAAATTGCCAGCATCCGTTGGATCATAAAAAAAGCAACAGAATTCCAGAAAAACATCTCCTTCTGCTTTATTGATTATGCCAAAGCCTTTGACTGTATAGATTGCAATAAATTGTGGAAAATTCTTCAAGAGATGGGAATACCAGACCACCTGACCTGCTTCCTGAGAAATATGTATGCAGGTCAAGAAGCAACAGTTAGAACCAGACATGGAACAACAGACTGGTTCCAAATTGGGAAAAGAGTACATCAAGGCTGTATATTGTCACCCTGCTTATTTAACTTATATGCAGTATAAAATGCCAGGCTGGATGACGCACAAGCTGGAATCAAGATTTTCGGGAGGAATATCAATAACCTCAGATACAGAGATGACACCACCCTTATGGCAGAAAGTGAAGAGGAACTGAAGAGTCTCTTGATGAAAGAGGAGAGTGAAGAAGCTGGCTTAAAAATCAACATTCAGAAAACTAAGATCATGGCATCTGGTCCCATCACTTCATGGCAAATAGACGGGGAAACAGTGAGAAACATTATTTTGGGGGCTCCAAAATCACTGCAGATGGTGACTGCAGCCATGAAGTTAAAAGATGCTTGCTCCTTGGAAGAAAAGCTATGACCAACCTAGACAGCATTTTAAAAAGCAGAGACATTTCTTTGCCTACAAGGGTCCGTCTAGTCAAAGCTATGATTTTTCCAGTAGTCATGTACGGATGTGAGAGCTGGACTGTGAAGAAGGCTGAGCGCCGAAGAATTGATGCTTTTGAACTGTGGTGTTAGAGAAGACTCTTGAGAGTCCCTTGGACTGCAAGGAGATCCAATCAGTCCATCCTAAAGGAAATCAGTCCTGAATATTCATTGGAAGGCCTGATGCTGAAGCTGAAGCTCCAATACTTTGGCCACCTGATGCGAAGAACTGACTCCTTGGAAAAGACCCTGATGCTGGGAAAGATGGAAGGCAGGAGGAGAAGGGGACAACAGAGGATGAGGTGGTTGGATGGCATCACCACCTCGATGGACATGAGTTTGAGCAAGCGCCGGGAGTTGGTGATGGACAGGGAGGCCTGGGGTGCTGCCATCCATGGGGTCACAAAGAGTCGGACACGCCTGAGGGACTGAACTGAAAGGGGTCACCTTGCTTCAGGAAGTGCCTGCACAGCTGTGTGCAGCACAGGCCGTCTGTGGACATGTATGGACAGGCACCTTGGTCAGCAGCAGCTGGGCGGGTGAGTGGACCCTGGACACTCACGTCTGGTGGCCACGGGGAAATGCCAGTGATGTGAGTGTTGCTGTAACAGTCGAGGCAGCTTTGGGAGGGGCCCTGATGGTTCCCGGTTGGGTTGTGCTGGAGGAGCAGGAAGACTGACGTCTGACAACCCTCTGCTTCACCCCTCAGAGCCTGAGAGCGCGTGGGCGTGTCATTCGGGCAGCGCACGGTGTGATTGGCAGCTGAACTGGGAGAGGTGGAAAATGCATTTGGTAGTCTTATCTCCAACTTTTCACCCTAAAAAGTGAAAATAATTTTTTTTTTGAAAATAATTTTTGATAGATCAGCTCTCTTCTCTCTTCCACCTTGAACTCCCCGTTTGAAAGCAACTGAACAAAGAACGCTTGTCAACCAAATCCTGGTTATTGTGGCTGACGATCAAAGCTTCATCTTTCCCTTTCTCTTTGCTGTATTTTGGCAGTTTCGCTGCTGGTTGGAAGGTCTTGGGGAGGACAGGAGACACAGGTCTAGGCTTCATTCCCTTTCAGCAAGTTTGGTTGGTGAGAAGATGAGGGTAAACGCTTGTGTCTTATATTAGCTTTTCCTGTCTTGGTGTCACTTCTATTCCCTTGCTCTCATATTATTGCCAAAGAGCGTGTGGCCTGTTGGTTTCAGAAAATTAAAATCCAGACATTGTACTTCCAAATAGCACTTTTAGATCGTGTGCAAATATCCCCTAATACTATTCTGTAGAGTCCAGCCTTTCCCCTCTGGATACGGGAGAGGAAATTCTTGTGTATGCTGCTCTCCTAGCTAACCTTTACTGCACCCGCTGGAATTCTTTCTTCTCCCTGAAAACTCCATCAGAAAATTGTAATGAGTACATCACTGGTACAGAACAGAAAAGACTGCTGCTAAGAAAAGCCCTACTGCTTGGCGTCGCGCACGATGCTGTCTCTGTGTTGCTAGGCAACCATCCCCCCTCCTCCCTCTTCCTGAGAGGTTTCCCTGTTAAGCGGTTGCCGTCGTCTTTCGAGTGAAAATTGCCTCCTCTCAGCTTTTTCGTGTCAGCTAGGTGATGGTGAAGGTGCTGGGTCTCAGAATCTGCTCTTACCATTGTGATTTGAGATTGGCCACTTGAATTTTGTAGGTGACCATCTGGTTGGGGAGGTGTGGGCGGATGGCCCTTTAAACATATGGGCCTGCTGGTGCACACACAGGAACGTCATCGCTACTGCTTTTCACAATGATCTTGAGGCAGCACTGCCTGAGTCGCCGAATGACAGTGAAAACGCAGTGATTTCTCCATCGCTCACCTTCCTGTCTGACGTCACCCGTCAGGCCCCCCACCCCAAGCTAGAGGTGGCAGGGGTGTCCTTGGGAGAGTGCTGTCTCCCAGAATTCGTTTCTTCGTTAGAAGATCTTTGAGAGTTGGTTATCTTAAAACTGCACTGTCGTGATTCTTTTTTTCCTCTTATTGCCTGTCAGCTCTGGAATCCAAGGTTGGTTTCCAACTACATTTTGAACATTAATGGAATTTCTGAATAACTCATGGTTGAAAGTATTTTTCATATATCAAAAAGACATGACTGAGGCTGGAATCAAATGCTTATTATCTCATTTAATAAAGACTCTTTGGGATTTTCCAGGCAAGAGTACTGGAGTGGGTTGCCATTGCCTTCTCCATTATTAATCTATATTAATTTAAAAAATTGTTTAAAACTAATATTTGCAAATGCATCCTTTCCTATTGTCCAAGTAATTTATAAAAAGTGGACAGAGAGGTAGCTACAGCTAGACAGTTCACTTTTCTCGTTAAACCATTCTGCTTTCTCTTCCACATCAAAGCCTCAGACATTAACTGTCTTTGTAAATGCTAACATTGGCTTCTGCACTAAACCATCTATGGACCAACTCTGATTATCCAAGGAATGAGAGGATTTAATTATTGGTAAACACAGGGGTTTTCAGTGGATGAGAAATGCCTCAGGAGAGTGTAGTCTACTCAGAATGACGGGCGTCTGCGTCTTGCTTGCAGTTTCTCCTAGTTTTCCATTTATCTATGAAGGTGAGTGTATCGTTGGTAGAAATAAGACAGCTTAATGGTAATTTTTTGTTTGATAAACAGCTGTTTCAGGCATTTAAAATGCCATGGGTAGACATCTTAAGCTTTTAAAAGGCAGAAATTAGTAGAAATATAATGAACTTGAATTAATGTTTCTTTGGACTTGCGTTAATGGAAGTAGCTGCAGCCTGAGAGACCGATGTTCAAAATCACCACATTGTCAATTGTGAGGTCTTTTTTTTTTTTTTTTTTTTACTGTCTGTAGACCAAAAGTACAAAAAGAAGAGAAGCTTACAAAAGATATTTGGTGAAAGCAGGTGGTCCGGATGAATAATGTTTCTTTCATTAACATATTTCCCTTATTAACTGTATAATTAATTGTACATAGCCAAGGGAAGCTATGGAAATTGCATTTTGAGATGTATCAAAGCCGCCTTATGCTTCAGACTTCCATGCAATTTACCATTAATGAATCCAGAGATGGGAGCCTCCAGTCTATAATTATTACTTACTATTTGAATGACAAGCAAAGAATTTTATCAGCAGAGTTTTAAATGAAAGGGGATTAGCTGCTAATGTTGAAATTGTTCATCTTATGAAAATAATTTTGAAGAAAATGTTTTAGTGGAAAGAGAGGTTTGAGGAAAGCATTTGCCATTAAAATAGCCATTTTCTGATACTCTGTATGAATCTGTCCACGTTTGACAGCAGGGTGCAAATACTTTTGAAAGTGAATGAATATTTTATAAGCTGCAGAGCTGCTCATGCATCCCAGGAATAGATTATGCAATATTCCCAAATATCCCAATGAAGGTGAGAGCGTTGGTAAGCTAGGCAGAGAAAAAAGCGAGGCAGAAAAAATGAAATACATGAAAATATATTGAAATACAATGAAATATATTCTGCAAGAAATTAAAATTTGTTTCACAGCATAGAAGTCTGTCTTTCCCTCTGCTGAGTGCTCATTTAAGATAGTAAATATGGTGGAGAAAACTGAAAAATGAAGCGCTGAGACCCATTCTTCCCAACGGCTTTCACTGTTGAGGCCGGCACGGCTCAGTGTGTCTCGGAGTGACCCCCGCGTCCACCAGGGGGTCTGGCCTTGGTGCTGAGGCTGCATCGGAGGCCCCTTCTCCAGGTGGGGCTCAGTGGGTGGGTGCACCCGCCTCGTTCATCAAGTGTTACTAACCACCTAGGCTGTGCTGGGCTCCACGCCAGGCACTGGGGCGGTGAGGAGTACAGCGATTGGCCTGGAAACGCATCTTTCACTTCTCTGTGCTGGCTCGTCCCGCTGAATCGATAGCCGGTTTATGGCATCACCTGGCTGGAGCCTGGTGTCCTGCGAACGGGAGAGCAGCCATGCTGCGGTTTCCCAAAGCGTGGAAAGGTTGGTCTGGGGCTGGGGCATGGCTTCTAGGGCCTGTGGCAACCCCCACGAGTGTCCTGGGGGTGGTCCTGGAGCCCCACGGGCTGGGCCCAGGCTCTGGGTGGTTCCCTGGGAGCCCTGGATCCCTTCCCATGTGGGGCCCGGAAATGGCCAGCCAGCAAGGACAGCTGGTGCAGGTGTGTGCTCTGGTCCTTCCTTAGAAGTTCTCATTTTCTCAAAGCCTGGGATCATCCTGGTTTCACTCAAGTGTATTCGAGTGCACTGGGCCTGTTGGCTACTCCAGGGTGCGAATCTCTCAGAGGACGTGTCCGTGTCGTCTGAGAACCAGTCCGCAATCAGCATGGGGACTGAACTCCTGGGCCCATGTGACCTGAAGAGCAGATCAGTGCTTTTGTGCCGCCAGGAGCATTTGCTCCCTGGGACGGTGACCGGTTGCCACGTGCTTCCTCAGGGCTGTTCTTGTGTTTGGAGATGCACACATGCTCACACACCCTTGTCTGTATTTCAGGAGTTGCCTTATTTGTCTAAGTATATCGACGTATCCCATGGACAGAGGAGCCTGGCAGGCCACAGTTCCTAGGATCGCACAGAGCTGGACCTGACTGAAGCAACTTACACAGCTCAGCACATCCAAGGATATCAAGTTGGTTTAGTCGTCAGGCTGATCTTATGTATGAAGTTTGGGTTAAGTATTGACTGTTTCCTGTCGGGCAAACTGATCTTCAGTGAAACATTGTGTGCAGTCGCTCAGGCGTGTCCAACTCTCTGCGACCCCGTGGACCGTGGCCCACCAGGCTCCTCCATCCATGGGATTTTCCAGGCAAGAACACTGGAGTGGGCTGCCATTTCCTTCTCCAGAGGATCTTCCCAACCCAGGGACTGAACCCAGGTCTCCTGCATTGAAGGCAGACGCTTTACCGTCTGAGCCACAAGGGAAGCCCTGAGATAAAGTTAGTGTCAGCAAATATCTGAAGATTTTGTCTGGGTAGCGAAGCATGGAGGCTGTGAGAAGTGTCAGCGTCGTTGGGCATTCAGATTTCTACCCAGGTCTTTACTTCGAGTGGATCAGACGAAGCTTCGGTTCTGAGACCAGACCTGTCCTCACCGGTCGTGTCGGGGGTCAGACTGCGACTCTGCCTCCTCACCAGTCGAGTGAGGCGTCAGGGTTTGCAGACATTTGGGAGGGTGAGGAGGCGCAGGCAGGAGGATGAAATGCGCAGAATCTGCACGCGCTTGCCCGCAGCCCCTGCTGCTTCTGTTCGGGGTCCCTGGCAGCCCTGCCTGCACTGTCGCCCCTAGCCCAGCCCCAAGCCCCCCTTGGGACGCCTGGCTGGTGTCCTCGGTCCTGCCCGGGGCTGGCACAGAACGGGGCATCTTTGTCATCCTGTGCCTCTGCGTGAAGCTCCCACCCGGCCCTCGCCGCTCTCGAGCAAGCCTCATCTCCCGCTCCCCACCCGCAGCTTTCAAGCTCCCAGCCCTGGCCCCTGGTGCCCCCTCCTGGGCCCCGCCACCCCGGCCTCCTCTCTGGTTCTGGAACCACGGGGCCCATTCCCGCCCAGAGCATTCTCCCTCCAGTGACACCCCGCTGTCCCCTGCAGCCTCACCTCCCCATCTTTCAGGAGGGGCCTGCCTTCCTGGGCTCCTCACCCCCCAGTCGCCTGTTTCAGTCCCCTCACCCGCTGCCATTGTCTGAAACTATCTTCTAAACAGTGCTGACCGACTGTGTGTGGTCTTTCTCCAGCTAAAACCCCAGCACCCTGAGGACAGAGTCTTTGACTTGCTGGGTCCCCGGAACATACAACACCCCAGCTCCTACGATGCTTTTAATAAAGCTGGTTGAATGAACAGATAAATGGCTGAATCTACCAACACATGAACAAGGTTCTGAAATAATACTGCAGTTCTCAGCTTCCTCGTCCACAATTAGAGGTAGAATCCATGTTTCACTCATAATGCCCGGCAAAGCTCTTTTTGCCTTCAGTTTAGATTTAAATAGCTGTACATTTATGGAAATATGGTATAATTCTGTTAATTATTTTCCACTGCTTATAAAAAGTCACCTTTGAATTTTGCCTATGTTCATAGAACCTTAATTGTTAAGATGTTAAATAAGATAATAAGGTTCATACAATTGTTCATTTAAACTTCTTTGAGATTCTTGAACATGTCAGCCCTGAAAGGCAGGTGAAGTTACTGCTGCTGTTACCATTACCCGTGGTTCTCGCTCAGCCTCCTGCAAAAGACCTTTGTCACTCTCTCCTACGCACACACCCAAAATTACATGGCACTAAAGTGCCCAGCGTGAAACAAACCCAGTTGTGTAAAGAGACTTTCTCCTGTTTAGTAAGAAGAGGTGGTGAGGACAAAATATTTATTTTTTAAAGTTTACTGATTAGAACGTTTCTGGAACAGAGTGTGTCCCTTATTAACATTTTCCACCAGAGTTTCGGTTTAAGTCTTCATAAAATTGTGATTTTCCTTTTCCATATATCTGTAAAGCAAGGTGAGCGCAGGTCACAGCAGGTTTGATGGGCACATCAGTTAGTGTGGAAGGGTCTCTGAGGGCATCTCCCACCCGCTCAGCCCTCCGTGGGGACGACCCAGCTGTGAAGCTGGAGGCTTCCTGAGCCTGACCCTGCAGAATTCAGGAAATTCCTGTTATCAGTAAGTGAAAGTGAAGGCCGCTCAGTCGTGTCCGACTCTTTGCAACCCCATGGACTATACAGTCCATGGAATTCTCCAGACCAGAATACTGGAGTGGGTAGCCTATCCCTTCTCCAGGGGATCTTCCTGACCCAGGAATTGAACCAGGGTGTCCTGCGTTGCAGGCAGATTCTTTACTAGCTGAGCTCTGAGGGAATCCTATGTTATCAGTAAGCCTCCCTGCAATTAAGGACCCTTCTAGAGTTAGAATACCAAAACTCAGAATTATAATGAAAATATATTAAGTGAAGCTTCCGATCGGTCAAGCTCTACAAAATCGAGACTGAACTAGTTCGTGGGCTCTCAACGCCCTGCTTTGCGAGCAGTCGCCATTTCCTTCTCTCCCAAAAGCACAGCCTTCTCGGTGCCACGTAGGGGCAAAGAACTCATCCTGGGGAGGCTATCCCGGCAGTACTTTGAAAAAGCACGTGGTTTTCTTCAAAGCTTTGGTTTCTTTGTTTTCTTGGTTCTTCCATGTAGTTTATTTTTTCAAGTACAGAAAGAACTTTAGACCAAACCGATAACCCAGGGCTCACAGCCCCCAGCCCAGCCCAGCGTCTCCCGTTTCTCCTTTGCTGCCTCTCTGTCCCGTCTCCGCCTGTATGAGCGTCAGCTGGGGACTTCCTCCTAAAGGTTTTGCATTTGGAACCACGTGAGCTTCTCAGCACTGCTCTAACAACTTAACACCCCTACCACCGCACAGTCGGCTTGGTCAGCACGTCGGAACGGGGAGCTCGATTCTAACTCTCGCCGAGGCAGCCTGAGAGCAGCTTTCGGGGTCGCTGGGCCTGCCGAGACTCCACGCCGCCTTCAGAGCAGCTCGGCCTGGGCCACAGAGCTTTCAGGGGAGGACGGGGGGGAAACGGCCTTGATGCACACGTGTTGGTGAGGCCACCTCTGCTGCGCACGCTCGCTGCTTCTGCTGGTCAGTGTCAGGCTTTCGTCCTCTTCCCAGCTCACCAGGATAAAGGAGGCGCGCTGCCCCCTGCGAGCTCCTGTGTGAACGTCCCCTCCTCAAAAACGGGTTTCCCCGGCGGCGATACGGAAAGTGTAACAGAAAGAGGAAAGGCCACGGGAACGGGCCTTCATTCCTCCTTCCTAATTCCTCTCTCCAATGGGGCTCCCTCAGGCTTTGCACACGCAGCCCAGGGGCTGGATTCCAAGTCATGCAGGCTTTCCCCGAGTGAGCCCCCGCGGCCGGCACAGGGCCGCGCGCTGAGCCGCCTGGTCTGGGTCCCTGCGTGTTCCCTCTCTCTAGTGGGATGCGTGTGTAGCTGCGCTGCAGTTTAAGTTCCCGGGTTGAAGGAGATAAAACAGCGTGTGTAACTGTCCGGTGAGACCCTTCGTCCCTCGGCAGGTGAGACTGGGCGGGTGGGGCAGGGGTGAGAACTTGCTGGGAGGAGGGTGCCGGCCGTGTCCGGAGGTTCCAGTGTGGTTATTGTCCCTGGAGTCAGATGGCAGTTTGAATACGCGTGATTGTATGGTTTGTGATTCCCATTTCAAGCAAATCTTTCCTAAGCTAAGAAACAGCAGAACTACCCTCTGCTCACCTAACCATATCTGCCCTCGCTTGAGTTTGAACAGACTACTTTGAATTTCTAATTCCAAATGTCTTAGCCTGCCTGACGCATAATATCAACAAATACCATTTAAATTATGCCAGATGTGGCAACCTATGACAGACAGAACACCCTCCTGATCCAGCAGGTTACTGTGCCTGCATCTGTGTGCGTGTGGGCTGAGCCCGGACAGCTGACCCCACGTTTCTCCTTTCATCTTTTTTGCTCATAACGTAAATGTCTTACTTTTGGAATTTAGACATTCAGCATACACGTCTTCCTTTAATGCATTAACAAAGACAGGTGACCATGTTTATTTTTAAGGGAGAAAGGTCATCATCTCCCCAAATGGCAGCAGAAGCAGCTCCCTCCTTGCTGTTAAAAGCCTGCATCTGATTCCATCTGATCTTAAAGCTCCAACCTTTAACGGTCTGATTGCTGTTGTGGGCACCCATACCAGCTTCCCAGGTGGCCAAGTGGTAAAGAGCCCACCTGCCAGTGCAGGGGATGTGGGCTCAATCCCTGGGTCGGGAAGACCCCGTGGAGAAGGGCATGGCTACCCACTCCAGTGTCCTTGCCTGGAGAATCCTGTGGACAGAGGAGCCTGGCGGGCTCCGGTCCAGGGGGTCACAGAGTTGGACGTGACTGCGTGCATGCATGCAGAGCAGGAGAGAATAGAGACAAAGCTTTCCGAGCAATGACTGGATCTCCCAAAACCCCAGCCTCCCTCACGACACCCTCCTCTGGCAGAAGCTTGTTTCCAGCAGTGTCACTGTGAAATGGACTTTCACTGGGACAGCCTCTACTGGTTTCGTGTCTGAAGACCCGCAGAGCCACAGGAGTCTCCAGAGATGTGTGCAGACATGGTTTTGCGCCGACATGAGTGGTTTCCGTGTGTACTGATCATTGTGACATGAAGTCAACGGGACCTTAGAGTTTGCTAGGTTTTAGCAATGGTCCACCCTCCTTATGAGTTCTAGTTTTTTGTGTTAAAAGCTTCCAAATTTTGTGTTAAAAGCTTATCTTCATCATTATCTTTAGCAAGTCCTCTTGCCCCTCTCAGGATGTTACCCTCCCATTGCTGGTGGCACAAGCGTGCGGGCTCCATTGCTCAGTCGTGTCTGACTCTTTGCGACCCCATGGACTGTCACCCGCCAGGCTCCTCTGTCCATGGGCTTCTCCAGGCAAGAATCCTGGAGTGGGGTGCCACTCCCTTCTCCAGGGGATCTTCCTCACCCAGGGATCGAACCCGTGTCTCCTGCAACCTCTTATCGGCAAATGGACTCCTCACCACCGGACCACCTGGGAAGCCCCACTGGTGGTGGTAAGAAATGCCTAAGGGACATCATTTCTGTGGCTTTTACCAGAACTAAAACCGCACTGTTCACCCAGGCTCTCGTGACCACTCCATGTCGGTTTGGTCAAGCACTTTGGCAGCCGGGATCTGCCAGGATCCCAGCTCTGTGGGCTGGATTCAGACCAACTCGCACAGGTCTCCAGACCCGTCCTCCCAGCGTTCACAGGTGGGCAGCAACACTCCTGCAGCACGGAGGACCGCCTGGGGGCCAGGGAGCCGAGAGCCCTTGGCTCTCCTTGGAGCAGTCACAGTCCAAAGCCCTTGGGGCCACAGATGCTGGCTTGTTCTGTTGCTGTTCAGTTGCTAAGTCATGCCCAACCACACCAGGCTTCCCTGTCCTTCACTCTCCCAGAGCTTGCTCAAACTCATGTCCATTGAGTCTGTGATGCCATCCAACCATCTCATCCTCTGTCGTCCCCTTCTCCCCCTGCCCTCAAACTTTCCCAGCATTAGGGTCTTTTCCAATGAGTTGGCTCTTTGCATCAGGTGGCCAAAATATTGCAGCTTCAGCATCAGTCCCTCCAATGGATATTCTGTTTCATGAGGAAAGTGCTGGCTTGTTGCTGTTTGACGAAGACAAATTGAGCTAGTCGTGTAGTGGTGAAGTAGATGATTTTAGTAACTGGGATTCTTTCCTTGTGACCCTGGAGCCTGACCCTTGATATCAACGCTGGTAAAACAGTGCTGGTGAAACAGTCCAGATCCTGACATATCTGAGGTGCCAGGTCACAGTCCCACATGGCATCACTAGCTCTTTCTGCCCAGAAATCGGCAGCTCAGCTTCAGGTCTCTAAACTGGCATTCCCAGTGGCGCCTCAAGACTGGCTCATGACACCTCCATCTGAAGCCGGTGATAAGAAGCACGCAGTGGGGAGGAGCTCGAGGAGGCAGTGGGTTGGGTAGAAGGACCACCCTCCCTGGTGAATTGGAAGCAGCACTGAAACCATGACCAGGGTGCTTGGGGATGCCGCGTCTCGTCTCCTTAATCGTGTCAGGAGGGCTGACCACAGCCACGGTGGCTTCGTAGCAGCAACGCCTCTGTGATCCCCCCTCCTGTGCTCAGGCGGCAGTTGGCAGCTGCTGTCCGTGGAGGCTTAACATACTGTATTTCATTAGGTAATGACAGTGTTCCCAGGACACTGTGGTCACAGAATATGGAAGAGACGTTAAGATGCTCTCTAATGAGAAACACCATCTTTTCCATCTGCGTCTAGTTTATAGTCACAAAGTATAATTCATATATTAACTCGGCCAAGCCCCAAACTACCTTAGAAATACGTACTAGAATTCCCATTTTTGCATAGCAGTATATTAAGGGTAAGTAAAATTAGATGGTTTGCCCAAAAAGTCTCTGTGTGGGGACCAAACCTTTTTGTTTATTACATCATTAAGAAGTTTTTTGAAATCAAGCTCACTGCCTTCTCTGTTTTATTAAAGTTGCCTTCCTATTGGAAAACTCCCTTAGGCATTCACAAAGGCTCTGAGAGTGATGGTAAAATTAACTTCCCAAAGATACAAAAGTGTGCCTGTGATTATTTTTTTAATATGTGCCTATGATTATTAACAAAACTCTTTTATACTCCAAAGTATCCCAGACGCTCCATATTCTTAGGAATCACTTTCTTGACCGGAAGGTGTTGACAATTTGATCAGAAAACCATGCAAAAAATACTGGGGCGATATTAACAAACTGTGGACGTACGTCTCCACGTTACAATGCAGCAACTTTTGTCCCAAAGGTTCGAGATTCTGTGTGAATTGATTCTATTAAGTGTGGAAGCCAGCTGGTTTTTCCAACATCTGGAGAGCATTTCCTGAAAAGTTGTGTCGTGGCACGTGGTCCTCGTGGCCCAGAAACTGTTGGTCGTTTTCCTATCCAAACAGTCTAATTATGTGGGCCAGAAAAGGGCATGTGAGCTCGGGAACTGGAAGGTTAAAGTCAGAAATACGAGGAAGATTAAAGAGGAACACCTTAGATTGAGTCAGTATCTCATGAACTAGGTCCTGTGAAAGCTGTCCTCATGGTAACGTCATGTGGTCAAGGCTCAAGAGGTCAGTGTCAGCCAGGTTGACTGCAAATGTAGAAAACCCATATTCTGAAAACCCATATTCTGAAAGCTCAAGACTTTTTTCCATGAATGGTTTGATCTGGAGATTATCTTCTATGCAAGTGCTTCAAACCTAGGCTCTTAGAAAGTACCACAATTCAAGAAGATTTTAGAAACCTTTGCACTCAGGAGTTACCTGAACTCAACCCGAGTGAAGTTCCCCTGATGGACCCAGGCTTTTGGGAACACAATTCCCGTAAGCCCAGAGCCGGCCAGAACCCACGTCCAGGGGAGCGTACTGAGCAACTCTTCAGGATTAAAGACTTGCTTCCAAAGGACCCTTACGAACTGCGGTAGCTGTCTTAACTATCTAAGCTCTTCAAGTTGAGCCAACGGGTGCTGAGCCCTGACTCTGCACTTGACTGGAGTCTTCCAAGTGGTGGGGGGTCTCCCTCACTTGGCCAGCCCCGCTCCAGGGCTGGTGACCCATGCTCTGCTCTGTGTACCCAGAGCTTCCTCTGTGCGGGTGATGGTGTTGGTGTAGGACAGGTCCCTACGCCCCAGGAGCTCACCACCCGTGGGGAAGACAGGTTCCTTACAGTGGGACCGTGCACAGCACCTCCCTAACGAGGCTGCTCACCCAGGGCACGAGGTCCACAGAAGTGACCCACAGGGACACCACAGACCCGGATGCTGAAGGGGGTTAAGATCAAACAGTGGGGGAGACTGGGAGAAGACCTTTCTGAACTCTGGCCATGCCTCCAAACCTGTGAGACCTTGAGATTGTCACAGGAACATTCGACATGAATTGTATGGATGTTCCTTGGGTAACTCAGAAAGGAAGAAGGCAGCAGGAAATATTTAATGAAACATCCCAAACTCCTTATGGTACTTTGGGGGGAGGTTCTTCCAAGTTTTAGATTTGATGGCAAAAATTTTGGATTGCCAGTTATCAACATACAACTGAAGTAATACAAATTACTTCAATCTGTGGTCCTGGAGAAGACTCTTGAGAGTCCACCAGTCCTTGGATTGGTGCAGAGAGATCAAACCAGTCCATCCTAAAGGAAAGCAACCCTGCATATTCATTGGAAGGACTGATGCTGAAGCTGAAGCTCCAATACTCTGGCCACCTGATGCGAAGAGCCGACTCACTGGAAAAGACCCTGATGCTGGGAAAGATTGAGGGCAGGAGAAGGGGACGACAGAGGATGAGACGGTTAGATAGTATCACTGACTCAATGGACACGAATGAGCAAACTCTGGGAGATGGTGATGCACAGGGAAGCCTGGCGTGCTGCAGTCCATGGGGTTGCAGAGCTGGACGTGACTTAGCAACTGGGAAACAACACACAGGTTCCCAGATTGCGTCAGTCATTCAGCAAACACTGACTCTGTGCTAAGTGCACGCAGCACGGGCCGCAGCCTGGAACAGGTACTCTCACGAGAGGATGGAGGGCCTGGCACCCGCAAAGCAGAACAGGATTCGCGTCGCAGAGACGCAGGTTTTACAGCAGTGAGTATCTGATGTGGGGAGTGGGTGGTGGGAAAGGAAGGTCGGGGCAGGGACGAGCCTGAAGGAGGAGGTGGCGTCTGCGCTGACCTGGACGTCTGGGTGGGTTCACAGCAGAATCGGCGTGAAGTGTGGAGAGTGACGGTGACGGGGGACGAGTTCACGCGGGGAAGTGTTCCTGCTGGGCCGGCGTGGCAGGCTGGTGGCATGAAGTCTGGACAGAGCACAGGCTGTCGGGGCACCAGGGGCGGCGTTTGGAGCAGGTGGTGTTGTGACCACAGTCCCGCCTGTGGAGGAACCGGACGGGGCCTGAGGGAGGAAGCGGAGGAGGCGGCAGGATGGTGCGGCTGGGAGACCCCCGTCTCAGCATCGTTTCAGCTCAAGTGAGAAAACCCCGTAGTACTGATGTCGTCCAAGGCCTAGGCAGCAGCTGTCAGGACGGAAAAACAATAGCAACAGCAAAAGGCAGCCCACGCGTGTGCCAAGGACGGTGGCAAGCCACCACAGCCCACGGCTTCGCTCGGGGCGGGGGGCTGTCAGCGGCTTCTGCTTTCACGCTGCTTCCCTTCACTTTCTGTCCTTTCCTGCATGTGCTGTTTACGGAATAAAAAGGTACCGTTTCTTTTAAACCAAGCCCTCCTGCCATACCCACTGTCCCCCACACACACACACGTACATGCACACACACACGTGTACCCGCACGCACACACGTACGCGCGCACACGTACGCACACACGTACACGCACGCGCACGTACACGCGCGTGCACACGTTAAATGAAAGCATTTTAAGTGTCAGCTTTTAGAACACCTACAGTCTGGGGGAGGAGCACACGGAGTGTGTGAATTTCATGCTCACTCACCTAGTTATTCCAGGAGCCGACTGTGTCTGGGGAGGACCCCTCCACCTGTTCTCACATCTTGAAAAGAAGGGGCCTCATGGTATTGAGTCATGGCGGCAGGTTTTGTTTTTGTGTAAAACTCATTGTTTTACGACCAAAGCCTCGCTTCCCCACGGAACGTGAAACCCACTCCCATGTCTCGGAAGCAAAGCATTGGATCCACAAGCATAGGGAGCCAAGGCTCCTCAGACGTGGATGGAAATTATATCCGTTTATTCCGGTGAGCGACGCTCTGTAAAGATACTAACAGAGACGCTCAGAACAGATCCGCTGAGACGGCCAGAGCAGGGCGAGCACGGATGACTGCGGCAGTGCACGCCGAGGGGAGGAACGCTCTGCCTCGGTGTTTGCTTTTCTTTCCCTCGTTTTCCCTTCTGGCTGCGCTCGGGCTCTCCCAGCTGCGGGAGCCGGGGCCCTCACCGCGGTCGCTTCCGTGGCGGCGCGCGGGCTCTGGGGCGCACCGGTGCAGTAGTTGCTGTTCGCGGGCTCGAGCATGAGGCCCCTTTTGCAGACAACATTTGAGATCGGATTAAGCCTTCCAAGGCTCATCATTTTAGAGTCCATCATGCTTTATTGAAAGAAGCTCATTTGGGGCTTCCCCGATTGCTCAAGCAGTGAAGAACCTGCCTGCAATGCAGGAGAGCCTGGTTGGACCCCTGGGTCAGGAAGATCCCCTGGAGAAGGAAAGGGCAACCCACTCCACTGTTGTCGCCTGGGGAATCCCATGGACAGAGGAGCCTGGTGGGCTCCATACAGTCCGTGGGGTCACAAAAGTTGGACACAACCTTGAGCTACTGTGACAGGAGAGAACCAGCAACTCCCCACATGGCTTACTTCTAGAAAACGGCGGTTCTCAGAAAAAAGCTCATTCTTCCTTGATGGGCTTCGTGAACAGCATTTTCCAAAGAAAAGTGAGGATCCCGAATCATTTTGCCAGAAACCGTTTTCCGCCCATGAGTAAGACTGCACATTAACCAGTCTTGGGAAAAGGAACCCCAGAAGCACGGAGACTATACGCTTAGCCAGAACTCCCCCTCCTTCCAGGGACCTCCGCACACACCATAACTTAGGCAAGGTAATAAGCTGGTCAGTATTTACACAGATTTAAGTGCTGTGTCGTGGAAAAATGTCACCCTTTTTAGAGTAACTTTGGTACAAAAAATATGTATGTGATGTTCCATGATGATTGTCCCCAAAGAAAGCAGTGTGTGGTGTATGTTTTCTGGACTGTGCCCTAAAGTTGCTTCTTTAAAGATGTTTCATTTTGCTGTGTGGTCATATGTGAAAACCCATAAGCAAGACGTCAGAAGATGAGACTGTTTCCTTTGGGCCCAATCAGACCACCTGGGCCAGTCCTTTGAAATTCTTTTCCTGAGACCCAAGGGCCGTGTCGGGCAGCGGGCTTAGAACTGCCGTGATGCTTCTTTTCCTCACGAGGGCGAGCTACTGAGGTTCACGGTCTGTCCCTGAAGAGGGTTCACGGTCACAGTCCTTGGTCATCTGCACGAAAGGCCATCCGCTGGTCCCCTAAGCGGCTGTAGCAGGGGATCGAGGGACGTGTGATAATAGCCCAGGGCCTCGTCACTGGCCCTGCCGGAGCTACAGCCCAGGGGCGCCTCAGCTAGGCCAGGCAACCCGGAGCGTGAGCCCTCCCCTGGAGCAGCGCCCTCGGGCGCCCGGCCTCCACACGCTGGCTCAGCGCACACTCACTGATACACACACCAGTCTGACCAACATGGGCAGAGTAAGTGTTTGCTAAGTGAGTGATACAAAGCAGTGCAGGTCAGCTGTACTCCGCACTTTACTGAGATCTCAGCCCGACCGTCTGGTGGGCTTCCTTCCTTTTCAGGTGCCCGTCTGTCCGCTGGGGTGGGTGCCAATGAGGCGGGGCAGCCAAGGACAGTGGTGGTCACTGGAGTGGTGGTTGCTGGACTGAGCAGATGAAGGGGCCGACAGAGGGATCAGGGTGGGCGTGGAAGAGGTGTAAATCTTGGCCGGACATTGGAGTGCCTGACCAGGGACCTGGCTCCGTGTGTGCATGTGTGCACACGTGTGTGTGTTTCATTTTGCTGTGTGGACATATTTGAAAATCCACAAGCAAGACGTTGGAAGATGAGACTATTTCCTTTGGGCCCAATCAAACCACCTGGGTCGGTCCTTTGAAATTCTTTTCCTTAAAACTGTGGTCATCTCTGGACTAAACAGATCAATAAGGCGAGTGAACAAGACCAGCTCTGGAGTCTGTGGAGGGAATGTTCCGGAGGCCTGTTTGCCCGTCCACCTCTCCTGTGTCCCTGCCCAGAGGCAGGTGCCTGGAAAAATTGAGATCAGAGCAGATGAGGGTCAGATATTTGGTTTGTGTTTGGGGTTTTGTTTTTTAACACTAACGGCCACATAACACTGCGCCCATCAGAGCAAACTGCATTCCCCTGGTGGGTTCAGAGAAGCCGGCCTGTTATAAGCAAAACGACTTCTGTGCAAACAGAGGTGGGAGCGAGGTCAGCAGCCCCAGCGAGGGCTTGGCGCAGGCTCCCTGCCCTGCGACGCGGGACACACGCCCCCGCCACGTCTGCTGTCTGCTCCGTGCTCGGCCCCCTTCCCGCCCCCTCCGCGCAGGTGGAGCGTGGGCTCCGCCTGAGGCCGCCCCCGGGCCCACGCCCCCGCGGGCAGCCCTGCCGACGCTCGCTCTCTGTTCCAGGCCTACATGGAGGACCACCTGAAGAACAAGAACCGCCTGGAGAAGGAGTGGGAGGCGCTGTGTGCCTACCAGGCCGAGCCCAACAGCTCGCTCGTGGCCCAGAGGGAAGAGAACCTGCCGAAGAACCGCTGCCCCGCGGTGCTCACCTGTACGTACTGCCCGGCTCCGGGGGGCGGGGAGCGGAGGGCAGGCCCGGCAGTGCTCAGGCGGTGCTCACCTGTAGGTACCGCCCGGCTCCGGGGGCGGGGGGCGGGCCCGGCGGTGCTCACCTGTAATCGCTGCCCGGCTCCGGGGGGCGGGGAGCGGAGGGCAGGCCCGGCAGTGCTCAGGCGGTGCTCACCTGTAGGTACCGCCCGGCTCCGGGGGCGGGGGGCGGGCCCGGCGGTGCTCACCTGTAATCGCTGCCCGGCTCCGGGGGGCGGGGGGCGGGGGGCGGGCCCGGCGGTGCTCAGGCGGTGCTCACCTGTAGGTACCGCCCGGCTCCGGGGGCGGGGGGGCCCGGCGGTGCTCAGGCGGTGCTCACCTGTAGGTACCGCCCGGCTCCGGGGGCGGGGGGGCGGGCCCGGCGGTGCTCACCTGTACGTACTGCCCGGCTCCGGGGGGCGGGGGCGGGCCCGGCGGTGCTCACCTGTACGTACTGCCCGGCTCCGGGGGGCGGGGGGGGGGCCCGGCGGTGCTCAGGCGGTGCTCACCTGTACGTACTGCCCGGCTCCGGGGGGCGGGGGGGGGCCCGGCGGTGCTCAGGCGGTGCTCACCTGTACGTACTGCCCGGCTCCGGGGGGCGGGGGGCGGGGGGCGGGGGGCGGGCCCGGCGGTGCTCAGGCGGTGCTCACCTGTACGTACCGCCCGGCTGGTTGGGGGGGGGGGGGCCCGGAGGTGCTCTGGGGGCGGCAGGGAGGGGCTGCGCCCGCCCCATCCAAGGTCTCCTCCAGGGCTCATCGGGCTACAGAGCCCTCCCTCCTCCTGCCTACCCACTCTGCCGACAAACGGTCCTTTCACTTTTTTTTTGGCGTAGAGTTGATTTAATGTTGCGTTAGTTTCAGGTGTACAGCGAAGTGACTCAGTGACACACACACCCATGTCCTTTTTCAGATTCTTTTCACTTAGGTTATTACCAAATATTGAGTATAGTTCCCCGAGCTGTGCAGTAGGAGCTTGTTGTGTATCTGCTTTATATATAGAAGTGAGTGTATGTTGACCCCAAACTCTTGTCACCCCTTCCCCGCCTCCCCTTTGGTAGCCAACCATCAGTTTGTTTTCTGCATCTCTGTGTCCTTCCCTGTTCTGTAAGTTCGTTTGTGTTGTATTTTGGATTCCATGCCCGGCGCCCTGCGAGCCCCGCTCGGTCCTGGAGGTGTGGTGGTGGGGGTGGGCACAGGTAGATGCCAGCAAGCTCAAGCTTTGCTGCTGCTGTCGCTCTGGACTCCGGCTCGGTTCCAAGCACCTGGAGCCTCGTCCTGCCCTGTCCTGGGGGTCACACCGTCCCCCTTGGACTCTCAGGGCTGTGGGGACAGTGAGGCAGTCTTGCAGGCCGGGCAGGCTGTGCGAGGAGCAGACGGGTGTCCCCAGCATCGCTGGGCACCTGCTGCCTCGCAGGAGTCGCTGCCAAGAGAGGGAACATGGGGAGATGCCAGCCCTCCGTCTCCCTGACGTTGTGTGAGCCAACAGGCAGAGGCCCCCGGGGGCGTGAAGGGCTGTGCGGGCTGAATGCGCGTCTCCCACCCGGCTGTTCCTGCCTTCCGCCACTATCTGGAGATGCTCCAGCCTCCCATGTTCCAGCAGGTTCCAGGCTGGGGTTGGGGGGGGGGGTGGTCTGCAATTAATACACACCCCCTGTGGGGGCGGGAGTCTGACGTGTGTTGTGAGCAAAGTGTCTGACGTAAGCGCCAGCTTCACGTGATGAGTGACTTGCGTGCGTGGAGTGAGTTTGCGGTGGAGGGCAGGAGGGATTCTGGCAGACTTCAGACGTGACAGCACATACTTTGTGGGCTGAGGTGTCTGAGGGCTCAGCAAAGCCACTCAGGTCTCAGGGAAGACCAGAGCCCTCGCGGGGACACAGCCTCCACCCTGCACTGGGAGCCAGGGGGCCAGGCGGTGCCACCCAAGGGCAGGAGCCCACCCCTGCTGCCCACCTGCCCGGGGGCACAGTGGCCAACACTCCGGCTCGTGGGCAACGGCAGCGACGCACTCCCTGCTCACAGGACAGGGAGCACCAAGACACGCGCCTGTGTGGCTGTGGACCCAAGCCTGGGAATGGCACACTGCTGTGAAAATCTTAACACGCTTCTAGGTGTAAGGTTTTCCTAACAGTTTAGTTGGTGTTCAGACCAGTTCTGTGATGTCTGAAGGGCTTTTCCCGAAAGAGCTCCAAAAATAGGGGCCATTGCAATTTGTGGTTTATATTTAGAAGGAAAGCAAATAACAAACAGATATTTAAGTACCTGCTGTGCGCCAAGAAATATCAATATATCAGTAACCTCAGATATGCAGATGACACCACCCTTATGGCAGAAAGCGAAGAAGAACTAAAGAGTCTCTTGATGAAAGTGAAAGAGGAGAGTGAAAACGTTGGCCTAAAGCTCCACATTCATGGTATCCGGCTGACATCATGCCGGATCATCTGGCATGACCCAGCTAAGATCACGGCATCCAGTCCCATCACTTCATGGCAAATAGATGGGGCAACAGTGGAAACAGTGACAGACTTTATCTTTTTGGGCTCCAAAATCACTGCAGATGGTGACTGCAGCCATGAAATTAAAAGATGCTTGCTCCTCGGAAGAGAAGTTATGACCAACCTAGACAGCATATTAAAAAGCAGAGACATTACTCCGGGAGTTGGTGATGGACAGGGAGGCCTGGAGTGCTGAAGTATGTGGGGTCACAAAGAGTCAGACACAACTGAGCGACGGAACTGAACTGAGCACTGAGGACTGCTGGCCGACACAGCGACATCCAGCCAACCACGCTCGGCCCTTGTCCTCGGGGAGGATCTGGGTGGGGGATTCCACGGCACCCCAGATGAGTAGCCGTCGGGGGCAGACGGTCAGCCTGTGTGGAAGCCTCTGGTTTCCTTGGTTGTCGGGGCCACCCGATAAACACTCAAGTTCAAAGGCTCTTCCTCAAGCACCCTCCTGCAGCACCAACCAGATCGCTACACGTTCCGGGCCACACGCCCTGCAGCCGGTGGGTCCACAGGCCGGGGCCTCAGGGACACAGGACAGCCTGTCTTCAGCCTCCAGTGGGGGCGGGGGGCCAGCCCCGAGGGGACCAGGGCCCTGGGAGCCCTCGGACCGGAGCCTTGGGCCTACTGCCTGCTAGTGGGCTGGAGCCAGGGCTCCACAAGGAAGTGCTTTCTCGGCCAGACTCCGGCGCGGAGGCGTGAGCCAGAAGCCGCCATTCCTGACCGTGTGGCCATCACAGAGCCTGGCCTCAGAGACAGGCGGGCAGGCGGAGCCTCCCCGGACATTTGGGTCTCATCCCGCACACGCATCCCCGGCTCGGTCCTCCACACTCCCGCCTTCTCAGCTTTCAGAAGGAGAGCCGGTGGTCAGGTCTCAGCCTGCACCCTCCCCGAGCAGGACCCTAGGGCGATGGCGTGCATTAAACTCCTGGTGGTCTCACCAGACCAGGGAGAACGGCGCTTCCTGAGACCTGCTTCATGTTGTCCAACTGTTCCTTCCGCACGTGCAGCGATGTCCGTGGCAAAGCAGAGCGTGTGGACAGGGTGGGCCTCCGTGCACCCTGACCCCTGAAGCTGATGTTTACACCACGTGGGTGTCAGGGTGCTCATTACACCGTCGTGTGTCAGACACGCTCCCCCAGCAACCACGTCCGCCCTCGACCCAAGAGACAGGAGTGCTGCTGGGCTTCCATCACACTCCCTGATGGGCACAGCCGGGGGCACCCACCTGGACCCCCCCTAGGGCAGCGTGCGGGCTCTGCCCCTCCACCCCATCCACGTCTCGGTCCAGCTGAGGCTGGGACACCCGCTGTGTCCCCATCAGCAGGTTGGTGGGAAGTTCAAAGTGGCTGGACAAGCAACTTTCCCATCCCTGACAGCCCAGAGGTTCTAGCTGCAAACAAATTGTCTTTCAAAGAAGAAGGCAGATTTACAAGATGTTGGCTGGTGCTGTGCTGGGTCCTGTTATATAGCTCAGAAGTTTAAAGAATTTAAAATGCTTTAAAGTGGTTTTTTTTTTGCATTTTTAAAAGAATTATGCAATATTCCCTCCTATTCCTGTTCTTTACAAGCTGAGGACAGGAATATGATGCTATGGTGGTGTGCCATCTTAAAGTTTGTGATTCAAGAGAGAGACACGGAGGTACGGGGGTACTTAGCTATGAAACCAGAGAGAAGGTCAAGTCAAGGACGCAGACATGCAGGATGGACAGAAGGTCCTTGAAGCCGTGTCTCGAGGTGTGGCCTTTAGGGTGTAGCTGCTGATGCACTCACAGCCATGTCCATGGCCTTACCTGGCAGACAGGGTGGGGGAGGGTCTGAGCGACTCCCGCCCGGCTCTTTTTGGGAGCCACGTCACCCGCGGCACCAGCTTCAGCTTCAGCCGCATGTGACGAAAAAGACAGAGGCCGGCTGAGCATGTCCCATGCCATCCCCGAGCTCCCGGGCCTGCCCCCCACCCCTCCCGGGCCTGCCCCCCACCCTTCTCCGGCCTGCCCACCTCCCCTTCTGGGCTTTCCCCCCACCCCTCCCTGGCCTGCCCCCCACCCCTCCCAGGCCTGCCCCCCACCCTTCTCTGGCCTGCCCCCCACCCCTCCTGGGCCTCCTCCACCCCGCCCCAGCCTGCCTGCCTCCCCTTCCGGGCCTGTCCCCCACCCCTCCCCGGCCTGCCCCCCACCCCTCCCGGGCCTGCCGCCCACCCCTTCCTGGCCTGCCCCCCACCCCTCCCAGGCCTGCCACCCACCCCGCCCGGCCTCCCCCACCTGACGGATGAAGGGGCTGGGATTCAAGTCTGTCTGTGTGCCCTGCGATGACGAACACCCTGCGTGTTTCTGTGGACTCATCTGAGACTCTCATGTCAGGAAAGTGAGCAAAGACTTCACACTTCCACGGACTGAACGTCTAAAATACACCCACAGCCGCCATCCTTGACAAAGCACCACTCCCCTCAAAACACACAGAAAATTTCTTTCCAAGCAAACCTTGGGTTGACGCTTCTCCCCACTCTGAGCAGGATCTCCGCAGTGAACATCCTGGTGGGGTCACACCTGAGTGACCAGCTTTGCCTGTAGTGATCAGTCGTGGGAAATTCTGAATCTGACAGCGAGCCGGATCTCTTCTCGTGTGAGGAAGCCGCCCAGGAAAGTGGCGCGTCCGGAGAAATTGCTGACCCGCTGTCTTTTCTTCACCCCGCCTTTTATGGCCTCAGAACGAGCTGAGTGACTGCCTCCAGACAGGGGAGGCCGTGGATACATTGGTGCCGAAAAGGAAATCCCGCGGCAGTGCGTGTGCGGGCTTCTTCTTCCTTCACAGAGGTTGGGTTGCCTGGGACTGAACAGTTCCTAAGGGAAGCAGAGAAGAGGCGAAGGCCGTGTTCCAGACGCTCCCAGCCTTCCTCGTGGGGCTGAGCCCTGCAGGGCCAGAGCCTCTGGAGTGGGGCCTGGGGCTGAGGGCACAACACCCCGGAGCCCCCCAGAGCAGAGGGGCTGCTTGGCGGGCTGGGGGCCGCGCCGGCCATCTGTAAGTTCAGCCACCCGGGTCCAGCTTCTGCTTCCTGTTCACTCCCTTCCTGGAAGCTGGACCACTGGACACGTGAGACGTCCGACCTCCTGTGGCCTGGTGTCTGCGCGTCTCACCTCTCACAGCCGAGGCTGCACAGAGTCTCCGCTTTGGGGGACCTCAGGGGTGGGGGCCAGGCCTGGGCCCTGTCCTGGACGCCTGCTGGTTCCCACACCCCGAGCAGCTGATCACAACCTTCGGAGGGCCACACTGGGCTGTGTCTCCTCTGCCAAGACGTTCCCAGTGTCCGTTCATCGTGCAGTGGGCTCCTCACGGGGCCCAGCCCCCGTCCGTCCATCCTGACTCGGCACTGAACTCTGCATTCACTTCCGATAAACGCACCCTGTTCAGAGCCTAGGGGAGATTGACACCCGCTCATCACATGCCGCATTGTCCGCGCAGTTTATGAGCGTGTTTCAGATGACTTCGAGTCACTGATGAGATCGTATTCAAGGAGATGAATGCAGAGCGCTGCCTCCCAAGGCACGGACCCGGAAGGACCATGCCCATGGCTGCTCCCTGCCTGACCCTGGCCCGCCTGCCGCCACCCTGCAGCCCTGACACACCCACACAGCAGAAAGGCCACGTGTGCAACGTCCCCTTTACACTGCCACCCAGGAACCGGGAGCCAGAGGCGAGCCAGGGCATCGGGGGTGACAGGGTCATCCCCCGTCCTCCTGACCCCGGGGGGCTCCTGGCCACCTAGTCCCGCGGGTGCTTTGCAAAGAAAGCCGGCTTGGCATCATTTCCCCCACACTTTTTATTGCAAAAGTTTTCGGATTCTCAGGTTGAAGTCATAATTTGGTGATCGCCTGCATCCCCACGGGCCGGACTCCACGTGGCTGCCGCTCAGTATTGTGCCTTTCCTGTGTGATCTGTCTGCTTTACTTCATTGCTGGCTGAACTGTTTCAAAGTGGGTTTTGTGTGTCTAAATGGTTTAGCCTGTGTCTCCTAAAAGTAAAGACCTTCTCCTCCATAACTATGACCCCATCGTTATAGCTGACAGCAGTGGTTACCTGCAGGTGGTGACGAAGCCGTGAAATTGAAAGACGCTTGCTCCTTGGAAGGAAAGTGATGACCAACCTAGACGGCATATTGAAAAGCAGAGGCATTACTTTGCCAACAAAGGTCCATCTAGTCAAGGCTATGGTTTTCCCAGTGGTCACATATGGATGTGAGAGTTGGACTATAAAGAAAGCTGAGCACCAAAGAATGGATGCTTTTGAACTGTGGTGTTGGAGAAGACTCTTGAGAGTCCCTTGGACTGCAAGGAGATCCAACCAGTCCATCCTAATGGAGATCAGTCCTGGGTGTTCATTGGAAGGACTGATGCTGAAGCTGAAACTCCAATACTTTGGCCACCTGATACAAAGAACTAACTCCTTGGAGAAAGACCCTGATGCTGGGAAAGACTGAAGGCAGGAGAAGGGGATGACAGAGGATGAGATGGCTGGATGGCATCACCGACTCGACGGATGTGAGTTTGAGTGAACTCTGGGAGTTGGTGATGGACAGGGAGGCCTGGCGTGCTGCAGTCCATGGGGTCGCCGAGAGTTGGACACGACTGAGCGACTGAACTGAACTGAGTGGCTACCTGCTTAGACTTCCAGGAGGTCAGCATTTAGCAGGAGGGTCAGACTGCCAGCTGTACTCCCGTTTCTGACCCTCCTCCCCTCCCCTCCCTCCTCCTTCTTGCCCCCTCTTCTCGCTGCTCACTTCGGTTAGACTTCTTAGCAGACTGAGGCGTCAGGAGCCGTCAGGTTCACTGCGGTCTCCGTCAGCCTCGTTGCTGATCTCGGCCCTGGGTGAGGGGCGCACCACCCACACGGCCCTGGGCCTGTGACAGGCAACAGACACCCCAGATCGCAGAGTCACTTTGCTCCTGAGAGGGAGCCAGAGTCTGACGGGTCCCACTCGGTCCCCCTCCCCGTGCGGCAGCAGACGAGCAGCCCCAGGACCCACGTCCTGCCCCCGGGACCCATGCAGATGCCACCTTCGCAACAAAGTGAAGGGGGAGTTGCGGATGAGCCTGAGGTTTGCTCATCAGCTGACCTTGACTTAGGGAGAGGGGCCTGGGTTTTCCAGACAGGCCCAGGGTCATCACCAGGGTCCTTGGCATGGAGAAGGGAAGCCAGGCTGCTTGGGGTGACATGGTGAAGAGGGATGGTCCTGGCCAGGATCCTGGGTGCAGCCGGAGGCTGGAACCCGGAGAACTACCTTGATTCAGACTCACCCCAGGCTTCTGGGCGGAAGGACAGTCAAGCATAAATGGGCGGCGTTGAAGTGCTAGGTCTGCGGACACGGGTTCCGCTGGTCCTGCCCCCTCGCTTAGCTGGGTTCTGCCCCACACCCCGCCCTCTGCTGCAGCTCACCCAGAGCATTGTGAACATGTTCCTGTGTGAAAAGCCACGCTGTCAGTACGGCCAGCTGCCTTTCTGGTGGAAATGAAGACACGGAGAAGCGCAGCTGTCTCACTAATTACGCCCATGTTGGTGGACCCCCCGGTCTGAAACCACAAGTGACCAGACTGTTTGTTTAGGCTTCGGCACCTGCTGGGATCGGGAAGATCCCCTGAGAAGGAAATGCATCCCACCCCAGCGTTCTTGCCTGGAGAATCCCATAGACAGAGGAGCCTGGAGGGCTACAGTCCACGGGGCCACAGAGTCAGACAACTGAGCGACTGGCACACCAGGAGGGCAGATTATCTGCTGCAGCAGTGCCAAGCGCTGGGGGCCTCGGGGGCTTCTGGGCCACGTCCCCCCATGCCCGATCTCCAAGTCTCGACCTGAGCCGCGGCCCTGTGCACCCCCAGCTGTGCTGGGCCCTGGCCCGCGCCCCTCCCGAGGGCTCTCCTTTCCACCCTCCTGTGCTGTCCCATCCTGCGCTGCACACACAGGCCCGGGACCCCGAGGCGGGCTTCCGTGCGGGGCGAGGTTGCGGACGGCCGCCCCCGACCCGTCACAGGTGCAGCGGAGTCACACGCACTGCTCCACCTCGTGTCCCTGTGACTCCGTCCCCAGACCCCCGCGGGTCCCCTGCCCCGGCCCCCTTCCGCCACGTCAGCCTCGGTCTGAGTGTCCTCCGGCTCCCTCTCCCCACCTGCCGTCGCAGGTGTGTCTCTTAAGGTGACTGAGTTCCTGCCAGACTTGCTCCCCTTCCTTCCCCAGGCGTCCTTGTTGGCAAGGCCTGGGGGCAGGGGGTTTCATCTTGTTCTCAGACCCCGTCCCAAAGACTCAGGCCGCACATCCGCCCTGGTCCCTGTTGGTGCTGAGACTATGAGCTACAGGTGACACCGGTGTGACCCTCCGTTGACCCTCAGTCAGCCCAGAGGAGGCCACTTGCTTCCCGCTGACAGCCTGTGCTCAGCAGGCCGGGGTTGCCCCGTCTCGTGTAAGCGTGGCTGAGCTGCCCCCCACCCGGGCCCTCGGAGGCCGTGCCCCTCGCTGTCTGTCTGCAGCCTCCACTCCGCCCGGGGCGGGGTGCCTCGCTCGGAGAAGCGGGTGGCCGGGGTACACCGACTGCCAGTCTCTGGGTGGACGGTGCGATGGCGCGGTTTCGCTTGCTCGGTGTCTGTGCTTCTGTTTCTGCAGAGCTGCTCTTGGATGTGTGCCACACGACTGCTGCAGCAAGCGTGCACACCGTGCTCCCCGCCACCCTGCAGCCCCTGGTGTCTGCCCTGCACCTGCCGAGGGCTGGGCCGGAGCCTCCCGCGGTCCCAATGCCTCCCACAGTCCCGGTGCCTCTGGGGCCTCTGGGCAGAGCTCCCCTCTCTTTCCTCAAGGCTCATGAGGGCCCACCTCGTGCCTGTTCCCTGCTTTCCTCATAGAAAACTCACTTTTTTAGGCTGGTAGGAAAGTCCTGTTCTTGGTCATTGAAGGTATGGGACCTGGAAGAGCTGAGATGCGGGACCAGGGCACACAGGTCGGTGCGTCCTAAGGGAGCTGGGCTCAGACACAGGCCAGCCCCGGGGCAGGCGCACCCGGGCCGCAGAGCTGTGTCCTCACGGGCTGGAGGCCGGGCCCAGGATGAGACTGGCCGTTCAGGGCTCTGAGGGGCGTCCGTCCCAGGCCGTCTCCTCAGCCTTCACGTCTGCGTGCCCCCTTCCGTCTGCCCGGGTCTGAGTCCAAAGCTCCCCGCTTCTCTCCAGGCCCTAAACACGTGGGGTGAGGCCCACCCGTGCCTGTGAGCTCACTGTGCCCAACCCCTCTGCACAGACCTAGCTCCGCGTCAAGGCCACAGCCCAAGGTCCTGGGAGGCACAGTTCAACCTTTGACCCCAGGAGCCCCAGGACAGCCTGGGCCACGACCTGAAGCCTGTGGGGTCCGTTCCTGCCCGGCACCCAGGCCGAGCCCCGAGAGGCCTCCCCCTCGTAGAGGCTGAGTGTGAGGTCTGTGCATGGTTAGAACAGGGGGCCCCGCTGTGCTCCAGCCCCTGTGACCCACCTTCAGGGCCACTCACCTGCCGAGCTGGGCGGCCATCCTGCAGGAAGCCTCCACAATGCTTGTGGTTTGCTCACCCACTGGGAGACCCACGAAGTTCAGGAAGGAGCTGGTGACCACTGGGTCATTCCCGAGCACGGCCCGACGTGGGGTCTCTGTGGAGGACTTGCAGCCCTCCGGACAGAGCTGGCCCATCTCAGACGCCCCTGCCACGCCTTCCAGGTGGAGAAACTGCTGTCAGCCAGCGTGATGGTCCCACCTCAGGCTTAACAGCAAATTGAGAAGCTCAAGGGCCCTGAGGCAACACTGGCAGACCATCCGGGGGCAGAAGCTCCCTCGGCTGGAGCCGCTGTCAACCAGGGGGTTCTACAGACGCCCAGCCCGCGCTGCCATCAGCAGCACCGATGAGTCACGTCCTCCAGGGAGGTGAAGCCTGTTAACTCGCCCATGGATCAGCACACTCGGCAATGTGAGTGATGTGACCGGGGAGCCCAGGAAAGCCCCATTCTGAGGGCCCGTGTGGGAGATCACAGTGGAGGCGGCCTCCGCACGGTCCGGAGCTGGGTTCCGGCAGTGCGGGGAGGGTCTACGCCGTGGCCCAGGCTGGAAGGAAGCGTGGACGGCGACACTCAGTGACCTCCAGAGTCTGCCGCTTCAAGGCTCCTCTGCCCTCGCCGTAGCCAAGCAGTTCTAGAACGTGTTCCTCACTGGCATTTGTGAAAACCATCCTGAGGTTGCTGACGACTCGTCGCAGCCACACAGGGAGCGTCGCCAGCCCAGCCAACCCTCCATCAGTCAGGCGTGCGTCCGTCTGTCGTCTCGACCTCATTTCTAAGTCCCTTCTGTCTGCCAGGCCTCACGTGGCACCTGACAGAAGCTGTTCACACAACGGCCCTGTGAGTCGGACTTCATCATCCAACTTCGGATGATAACTCTGACACTTTAAGATGCTGAACCGTTTACTCAGCCATCACGTGGCTAGCAGGAGGCAGGGCTGGGTTGAGCCCTTAGCTCTGTGGCCTTTGCCACGCCAGTTACTTGATCTTCTGGAGCCTTAATTTCTTCAGCCTAAAATGGGAAAATGGTCCCTGCTCTGTCTGGCACAGTGTTCCAGGAAGAAGGAGGTGATGAGCTTGAAACGCTAGGACAGATAGTGGATAGAACATGAGAGGAATTCAAGACATCATTTTTAAACATGGGAATAACACCAGTAATTCTTCAGGGATTCAGAAAAGGGACACTCACAGAGGGCTAGTTCATCAAGCTTCTTCTTGAGAGGAGTTCTCCTTCCCTTCTTGGCTGAAGTTACCACTGCGGGTCTCGTGAGAGGAGAATGGCCCAGTGGTGGAGCCAGGTGCAGTGGGGAGATGCGACCTGAACTTCTTCGTGTCCTGGCTTCCAAGGGCGTCTCAGACGAAGACCTCAAGGACACACCCACCTCTCATTCAGACACCAGCGCTGCAGGTGCGAAATGTCTTGGTCCGTGGTTGGGGTCGTCGTGTTGAGTTTGGTCCGGGAAAAGGCGTGTGTGTTCGTCCGAGGAAGACGAAGGCATCATTCGGGGGAGGGGCGGGGACTTGCTCGCCCCAGCCCTGGCGTCAGCTCCACTGCACCTGCTGACCGCGAGCGAATCGCTGACCCTGCCAGGCACTCTCTCTGCCTTTCACATCATGAAGAAAACTTGAGGCTGTCCTCAAAACAGGAACTGCGAGCCACAAACTACAAGACGTGCCCAGCCAAGTGAAATGTCCCGTGGAGCGTCCCTGCTACCCGCAACCGCCCTTCACTGGACCATGGCCCTTCCAGGGTGGCGCTCAGTGTCTCCGAGGGAGGTCAGGATGGTGCCACGCTAAAACAATCAACTTCATTGTCAATTTTAGTATGAGCATGTTGCCACCAAGTCAGATACATGATGGGAAGGAAGCGGAACTCTGAGCTTTGGAAACCTTTGCCCCAGACTCAGGAATGTCTCAGAAAGGGTGCCTTGCAGGGACGAAGGCGGCTGGGCCAGCGCCCGCAGGGTGCAGGAGGCTGCGTGCTGTCCTCACGGGCACGCTCGCGCTCCAGCCCTGCTCAGTCTGTCCCGTAAACCATCAGAGAGCCGAGCTCACTAGGACACCCAAACTTAGAACCTGCTTTCTCGATTCTCCTGCTAGAAAATCCAGCTGGTGCTTGTTTACTGGGCCCGGTTGCTCGTGGGGCTCCGTGGAGATGAAGGGGACCCGACAGCCCCCCAAGGCTATGCCAGTTCAGTGCTACACAGGGGCCACCCTGCTCCGGGTGGGACAGGACCCTCTGAAGCTCCAGGCCCTGCTCCCTTGCGATGGCCAGCAGCCCTGCCCTGGGTCCTGGGTTCTCAGACCCTGGGAGCAGCTGAGTGCTGCTGTCAGCAGAGCCCACAGTGGGCTCATGGAGAGTGCATGCGATGAGGCCCTCAGGAGCCCTCTGGAAGGTGCTGGAAGCCCTGCCCTGTGCGTCCAGACTCCTGTGTGGCTGCAGCAAGCGCAGCCTCCATTCAGAGAGGGGCCCGGCTTCCTAGCAACTCGCCCCCTCCCCCCAACACACCGAGAAACTGGGCTCTTGAAGTGCATTTAAGGGTTCGTGTTTGTAGCACGTTGGAATGTCAGAGCTGACAGACTATTCTTGTAAGTTTTTTGTAACTTCCTGCTGCAGTCATTTCTCAGTCTCCCAAGAAAATAAATCTGTGCAGGACCCAAAGTCATTGGGTCCAGGGGACTTTAGAATAGGTGGCATCTTAGCAGGAGGCTTGGCAGCTGCCGTCGTAAACACCTTCAGAACATTCCACAGGGTATGTTCCATGTCACCTCTGCTCAGGTAAGCGTGCCAAGTGTGAACTCCTTCCTGATACCTGGATGGTTCTTACCTGTCTTATCTCTGCTGGGAAACGGCCAATGTTAATACCTTAATAAGATGCATAGGAGGGTATCCGGTCTCCAGTAGATGGTAACTTCCAGGTTCAGTCAGCTATAGGCCTCGCCAAGCTTCCTGACTCCCAGAACCGTCTAAAACAAGAAATAAGTGAAGAAAGTCTCCCAGAGAAGTGAAAGAAGCCGCCACAGCAAAGCCCCGAGCTCTCCTGCCCCCACTGCGCGAGCTGCTCCCGGGGGTGGGGCGGGAAGTAGGGAGACCCGGCTGAGGGGCCGGGAATCCGGACTCGGACTTGGGGTGGTGTGCTCGCCAGCGTGGAAACGCAGGCCTCTGGGGCTGCAGAAGCAGGTGGGGTGGGGCCCTCGGGCCCCGCTGTAGCATGGGCTGACAGCGGAGCTCAGCACTTCCCATTTTCAAGGTCACACCTTGCTGAGGGATACGAGGAAGGCGGGAGACTCGAGGCCCCTCGGGGTGCCCTGCTCACTGTGAGGTCCCTGCAAATGGGCAGAGAGAGTCATCACTGAAGGCAGGGGAATGCTTGTTCCAGAACCAAAATTAGAGATGATTCACAGACCAGACACATCAAGCTATGATGGAGCATGTCCTTACTCCCCACCAAAGTGTCTGATTTCAGCATCAGTCAAGTTATTGTGCCCATTGAAAGCACATTTTCATGTCGATGAGTCCCCATGTGGCTCCTGGCTCCCTCTTCAACCTCATTTTCTTTTGCCCTTGTTCCCCTTTTAAATCTCCATTCTTCTAAACACAAGTATCTTGTCATTTCTAGACCACAAAACTGAGTGTATTGAATGGTGGGCTAATAGCTTAATATCTGTGTTGGTATTTATTTTCTCTATGTTACTGAATACGTGTCATTTGAAAGCAAACACTGCATGAGCTATTGCCATGGAGTTGATTAGCTCAGAAAGTAAAGAATCTGCCTGCAATCCAGGAGACCCAGGTTCAGTCCCTGGGCCAGGAAGATTCCGTAGAGAAGGAAATGGCAACCCATTCCCATCTTCTTGCCTGGAAAATTCCATGAATAGAGGATCCTGTTGGGCTACAATCCATGGGGTCGCAAAGAGTCAGCCACAACTGAGTGATAGCCAGCTTTGGCATTGAGCTTGACACAAGAGCAACACTGGGTGCCCACACACCCTGACCCTCTGCTGGTGGACTGAAGGGCCCCAGTGGGGTGATGGGAGGAGGCATGGACCGGGAGCAGCTGGGAGGGGCGAGCGGTGGCCCCAGTGGGGTGAGGGGCGAGCGGTGGCCCCAGTGGGGTGAGGGAGGAGGCATGGACCGGGAGCAGCTGGGAGGGGCGAGCGGTGGCCCCAGTGGGGTGAGGGGCGAGCGGTGGCCCCAGTGGGGTGAGGGAGGAGGCATGGACCGGGAGCAGCTGGGAGGGGCGAGCGGTGGCCCCAGCGGGGTGAGGGGCGAGCGGTGGCCCCAGCGGGGTGAGGGGCGAGCGGTGGCCCCAGCGGGGTGAGGGGCGAGCGGTGGCCCCAGCGGGGTGAGGGGCGAGCGGTGGCCCCAGCGGGGTGAGGGGCGAGCGGTGGCCCCAGCGGGGTGAGGGGCGAGCGGTGGCCCCAGCGGGGTGAGGGGCGAGCGGTGGCCCCAGCGGGGTGAGGGGCGAGCGGTGGCCCCAGCGGGGTGAGGGGCGAGCGGTGGCCCCAGTGGGGTGAGGGGCGAGCGGTGGCCCTTGAAGACGCACCACGTGGGTTAATGCTCTGCCCTTGGGCTTGCAGATGACCACTCCCGGATCCGGCTGAAATCAGAGAACAGCCACAGCAGCTCTGACTACATCAACGCCAGCCCCATCGTGAGTACCAGCCCTGCCACCCACCAAGGCTGGGGGGAGGAGTAGGCAAGCCCAGCCCTGGGTCAAGAGCTGATAGCTAATCTCCACCTGGTAACTAGTCTCCACCAGGTAACTACTTCCATCTGGTAATTAGTCTCCACCAGGTAACTCTCCACCCAGTAACTAGCCTCCACCCATTAACTAGTCTCCCCCCGGGTAAGTAGCCTCCAGTCTGTAATTAGTTTCCACCTGGTAATTAGCCGCCTCCTCCAGGTTACTAGCCTCCACAATATAACTAGCCTCCACCTGGTAACTAACATCCACTCTGTAACTAGTCTCCACCTAGTAACTACCATCCACCTTGTAACTAGCCTCCTCCAGGTTACCAGCCCCCACACTATAGCTAGTCTCCACTTGATAACTAACATCCACCCTGTAACTACCCTCCACCCTGTAACTAGCCTCCACCGGGTAACTAGTCTCCACACTGTAACTACCCTCCACCCTGTAACTAGTCTCTACCTGGTAACTAGTCTCCACCTGATAACTAGTCTCCAGCTGGTAACGAGCCTCCACCCTATAACTAGCCTCCACCCTGAAACTAGTCTCTACCTGATAACTAGCCTCTGCTGGTAACTAGTCTCCACCTAGTAACTACCATCCACCTTGTAACCAGCCTCCTCCAGGTTACCAGCCCCCACACTGTAACTAATCTCCACCTGATAACTAACATCCACCCTGAAACTAGCCTCCACCTGGTAACTAGCCTCCAGCCTGAAACTAGTCTCCACCTGGTAACTAGCATCCACACTGTAACTAGTCTCTACTTGGTAACTATCCTCTACTAGGTAACTACCTTCCACCTGGTAACTAGCCTGCACCCTGAAGCTAACCTCTACCTGATAACTAGCCTCCACCTGGTAACTAGCATCCACCCTGAAACTAGCCTCCACCTGATAACTAGCCTCCACCTGGTAAGTAGCATCCACCCTGTAACTAGTCTCTACCTGGTAACTAGCGTCTACTAGATAACTATCCTTCACCTGGTAACTAGCATCCACCCTGAAACTAGTCTCCACCTGATAACTAGCCTCCTCCTGGTAACTAGCATCCGCCCTGAAACTAGTCTACCTGGTAACTAGTCTCCACCTGATAGCTAGTCTCCACCTGGTAACTAGCCTCCGCTGGTAACTAGCCTCCACCTGGTAACGAACCTCCACCCTGTAACTAGCCTCCACCTGGTAATGAGCCTCTACCCTGTAGCTAGTCTCCACCTGAGAACTAGCCTCCGCTGGTAACCAGCCTCCGCTGGTAGCCAGCCTCCGCTGGTAGCGAGCCTCCACCTGGTAGCGAGCCTCCACGAGGTTACGGCCCCTGTCAGGTGCCAGGGCTGGTGCGCTGCCCCGGCCTGCTCTCGATGGCCCTTGTCCCCAGCGTCCGGAGCAGCAGGGGCACGGTGCAGGGCACAGGGCCTGGTCACCCCATAGCAACAGCGTCCTGCGAAGTTGCTGCTGGAACCCATGACTCTGGGGAAGTCCTTATTCCCCACTTGGGGGAAACGGGAAAAAACAGACCCAAACCTGGTGCGTGTTGAGTGATGGAGGGCGTAGAGGTGGTGGAAACCAGGTTGGCTTCCTCTGATTTTTCCCACAGGCAGGGTCTTCACTTCCTGGGGTGGGGGGGCCGCAGCCGTGCCTCCCTGAGCAGCTGGCATCAGACGGGGGGCTGGGGGAGGGTCTCTGTCCTGTCCACCCTGTGGCCTGCAGGCATTGCTGGCTTCCGGAGAGTCCCCCCCACCCCCAGCCACAGCGCTATTCCCGCTGCTTCCTGCGCTGCGCCCAGGGCAGGGGCGGGCTTAGAAGGAAACTCTGGAGCGCCCCCCAGCACAAGGGGAAGAGGGGCTGGAAGGTGGGCCTGAGGGCTGGAGTGAGTGTAGGTGGCAGGTGGTGAGATGAGCCTGCTATCTACAGAGCGCCGCGTTGGCACCACCTGGACCCGCAGCAGAGCGTGGGGAGTGGGTGTGGGCTGTGTCCCCTTGGTCTCGGCGCCGGTCCTCGGGGAGGGTCAGGCCACCTCACTCAGTTCTCAAGTTGGCTTCACAGACAGGCGCGCCGGATGCAGCACGTCCTGGGGCTCTGATGACGGAGGTTCTGGAAGTGTCGGTGGCCGAGGGGGCGGGGCCGTCTCTGATCGCTGAGCCGCCAGGCGCAGTCCCCGCTGTCCTCGGTGGCGACCCTGGCGAGACAGCTCACCGAGCAGGACCGCCGACCGCAGGCCACTGTCACCGTGGCGGCTTCCTTCAGTGCCCCTGCTCCATGCACTGTGTTATCAGGGCGCCGGTGCCCGCTTCCCGACACTTCACAGCCACACAGCGGGGGCTCCGTGCACCACGCGCTGTGAGAAGGGGGTCTGCAGTGAGCACCCCGTCTGCACCCGCCCAAGCCCAGGCCCGTGTTTCTGGGACTATATTTAAGGAGTCGCGCCTTCGCTTCTGGCCGCGTAGACATCAAATGTTGGCTCCGTGTGTGCAGAGGCCTCACTGGGGCCCTTCAGTCAGTCTTCTCAGTAAACACTCTTGGTGAGTTTGGTATTTTTCCATCAATTCTAATTCAAAAAGCCAAGCGAAAGCCCCATTGATTTCCCCATGTCTCCTCCGATGAGGCTGGGGTTTGTGCCTGCCGGGTCTCAGTGATGGGCTGCAGAAGCGGGGAGCAGCCTTTGTCCTGTTCGGCTCCTTCCCTGGAATGAACACGTAACAGGCAGAGACATTCCTTCAAGTCTGAGAGACGGGAGTTCAGTGTGGGAGTGCCCAACTCTCCCCCTTGAATGGCATCTGGCTTTCAGAAGTCTGGGCCACTTGAGGCTAGTTAGGACCGGCGGAGGCTAAGGGGCTGGAGGCCACATCACCAGCCCCTCTTCTCTGAGCTGCCCAGCCCCCCACTCCTACACCCTCCCCGTCTGTCTCCTGCGGAGATTTAGAACAGCCTCCCAGGCCCAAAGATGGGGCAGGGGCACGGGTCAGAAGGTGAGGCCAGGAGGGAGACATGACTTTTCAGTGTCTTTTTATATTTTCCTTTTATTTTGCCCCACGATTCTTTCTGTTCATATTTGGGGTGTAAGTATGGATTAGAAGAACTCCTTGACTCCTCTTCTCCCTGAAATGACTGACGGTCCCGTGACAACCAGCTTCCTGGCAGAGCTGAATGAGAAGCTTACGATTAGAGCCCAAGAAGCCCCAGCTGTGCAGAACAATACTACAATAATTACACCCGTCATATTTGTACTTAGTCCTCATTAAAGTTCAGGGAAACCATCAGTGCTAGGTAATGTGCCATCTCTGCTTTGAAATCAGAGGTCACCAGAGTCTGTGGGAGTTCTGGGAGAGAAACCGTCAGCCACGCGCGAGCTCGGTCACCAGAGTCTGTGGGAGTTCTGGGAGAGAAACCGTCAGCCACGCGCGAGCTCGGTCACTTTTGGGCGTGGACTAGGGATATTGTTACCACTGTTGTGAGAGCACGCACGTTCCTCACCAGGGGCAAGTCTGAACATCTCAGTGACGCTTGAAATTAAACTTACTCTTCACTCCTCTGTTTAGTAATAAAGGGGGAGGATTGTTTAATTTTTAAACTCAGTTCGTTTAACAAATTTAAGTAGTACAAATTGACTCCTCAGAAAATACCTGCTCAGACGCACTGAACATCACAATAAATTGTCCAAATAGGGGGGACAATTCCTTGGTTTTCAGATTTATAAGCGAACATCCATATGTTTATAATTATAGTTGGCATGCGTACATGCTAAGTTACTTCAGTCGTGTCCGACTCTTTCGGCCCCCTGGACTGTAGCCCAGCAGGCTCTGTCTGTGGGATTCTCCAGGCAAGAATACTGGAGCCGGTTGCCATGCCCTCGTCCAGGGGAGCTTCCTAACCCAGGGATCAAACCCACATCTCTTACGCCTCCTGCACTGGCAGGTGGGTTCTTTACCACTGGCGCCACTTGGGAAGCCCAATTATAGTTTATATCCATTATTTTTCTTAAATCTCAACTCGTAAGAATATTAAAATAATTCAGGTTCATAAGCCACACTCTCTCCCACTGATTATACTAGTTTCCCAGCAAACTCTCACCGTAAGACTTGGTATCTGGAAAAGTGGCTTGAAAACTCTGCCTGATAGGGTCTAGTTTTTAGAAACCATGTGTGAAATTTGCTCTGCATATTATGAAAAGCAAGTATAAGTGGTCCGGGGGCAGAACCAACGTTGCGCTAACCTGCACACCAGCCCGCAGCCTCGCCCCAAGTCACTCTTCAAGGCTTCAGGACATGGGTGCCCTGGTCTTAACATACTGAAGGCTTAACTTTTAAGAAGAGTTTTGTTTGGAACATCAGGGAAATATTGGTACATTTTCTGATGCAGATTAGAGCTAGTCACTCTATTATAACTCTCCTCCTACAGCTTGAACCAAATCTCTAGGGATATACCCTTCAGGCACCCTGGTTCAGGTTATGTCTTTTTTTCATATTGGCGAATAGTTGATTAATAATGCTGTCTTAGTTTAAGGTATATGGCAAAGTGATTCAGTTAAGCATATACATGTATCTCAGTTCAGTTCAGTCGCTCAGTCGTGTCTGACTCTTTGCAACCCCATCGACTGCAGCATGCCAGGCTTCCTTGTCCATCACCAGCTCCCAGAGCCTACTCAAACTCATGTCCATTACATTGGTGATGCCATCCAACCATCTCATCCTTTGTCGTCCCCTTCTCCTCCCACCTTCAGTCTTTCCCAGCATCAGGCTCTTTTCCAATGAGTCAGCTCTTCGCATCAGGTGGCCAAAGTATTGGAGCTTCAGCTTCAGCATCAGTCCTTCCAATGCATATTCAGGACTGATTTCCCTTAGGATTGACTGGTTGGACCTCCTTGAAGTCCAAGGGACTCTCAATAGTCTTCTCCACACCACAGGTCAAAAGCATGAATTCTTCGGTGCTCAGCTTTCTTTAGAGTCCAACTCTCTCATCCATACATGACTACTAGAAAAACCACAGCCTTGACTAGATGGACCTTTGTTGGTAAAGTAATGTCTCTATTCTTTTTCAAGTTCTTTTCCCATTTAGGTTATTACAGAGTACTGAGCAGAGTTCCTTGTGCCACACAGTAGGTCCTTGTTGGTTATCCAGGTGGCATCTTCATGAGACTCAACCCAAACTTTGGGGGTCTACTTTTTCTGAAAAAAAATCCCAGAATCTCAGAGCTATAGGACCCGTAGAGACCACATCCCACTTCTCCAGCCCCTCCCACCCCATTTTACAGACAGTGAGATGGAAGCCAGAGAGCCTGACTTTGCCCACGGTCCTGGCGCCTTGTGTGGCCACAGCGATCATACAGATGAAAATGTGCTACAGAGAAGTGAGGAAGAAGGGGGACGATCAGCCTTGATGTCAGCGGAAGCTGACGCTCATCCCCACCAGGAGTGCTGGTGGAGACGCCCTCACCCAGCCGCCGGGGCGGCAGCCAGTGTGCCTGCGTGAGGAGTCGTGTTCCCAGAAGCTGGCGATTCCCTCCAGTCACCACACCCACCCTGCCCTGCAGGTCCTAAGTGTGCTGAGGCTTCTGCCATTCAGTTCAATGCTTGCTTTACTTTCCTTCAGTCACCGCTGCACAAAACTGGACAGAGGCTGCCGTGTACGAGCAAGGCCTCATCTTTGCAACACGCACAGAACGTGCTCAGGATGAGGCGATGGCGCTTGTCCTCCGAGCGACTGTTGAGCTGGTGGCACAGGTCACCGCGCTGTGATCATTTACTGCCTTCTGAGCGGCAGCCACGTGATATAGTCAAGGGGGAGGGGAGTGACATGGGCCACCACGCACCCCCTGCGCCCAACCCCACATCCTCCCATCTCCAGCTCGGGTTGATGGCAACGGAGTTACATGGAGACCTCTCCCCACAGGAGGCCTTATTTACCTCCTGAAACCCTGATCCGATGTTTGCTTTCAATCACATATTTCTCACTGGGAAAGCAGCTAAATGTGCTGGGTTGTACATGCGAAGGATTTTAAAATGCGTTGCTCTCTGAATTGCTTTGGGCAAAAAAGCACATTTGAAAAGGAGGTGGGGTTATACTTTTCATGCAGAACTATTTGCAAGGAAGAGACAGGGTCCCTGTAAATAGCTGTCACCCCCAACAAATGCATATTTTAAACATCAAAACTCCTTATTTCTGCCAAGCACGTTCCCACTGAAACATTCTAATTGGAGCTTTCAGCAAGAGTAACGTAATTTTACCTGTATTGTGTGTTGTTGTGAATTTCCAGTTTTAATTACGAATCACTAAATTAGATGCACAGAAAGCGTTTTTTCCTGCCCCCCCACCCCTTAGCTAGCGTCACATTGCTGTGCTGATGGAGTGACTTGCATCTGTTCTCCTGTGCTCTTTCCCGCTCTCGTGGTGCACATAATTATAAGGCGCACTGGGGGCGTCCTTTCAGACTGACAGCCGTGGGCTCTGAAAGTGCTGACGGGCAGGCGACACCGGATGCATGTTAAAGGGGACATGAGCCCTTCTCAGACCCAGACGCGGAGGGGCCTTCAGGTGCCCCAGGGCTCCCAGCCGACATCCTCACGTGTCACCGTTGACTCGTGCGTGGTTGCACCTTTCTTGTTTTCGCCATGTTGGGAAATGAGTTCCTAACAAGTACCTTTAAATTTGGAGCATTTTAACTCTTTCATCAAACCCTGGTGTCAAAACAGTAAAAACCAGTGCTGGATGGAAAGAATAAAGGAGGCTGTCTGTCTGATAGGTGAGCGGTCGCCTGACACCCAGCGGAGACCCGCCTGCTCTCCTCTGGGGGGTGTGTCTGTGGTCCCCAAGGCGGGGCAGGGAGGACATCCTGCTGACACCTCGCCCGGCCCCTCCCTTGTCCTGTTGGGACACCAGCGTGAGAGGGAGAACACCGTCTGATTTAATCCGATTTGCTGCTCCAGGCTTTGTTCTCATGTTTTTTTCCTGCTTAGTCTTGGAATTAACTGTTCTAATGAAGGTCTTTTAAGCCAGACTTCCTCTCTTGGAGCCAGCAGGCAGATCGACAGCCAGGAAGCTCACCGCTGCATTCTCCTTTGTTTGTTTGTTTTCGGTCCTTGTCTGGCGAGGTGGAAAGAGAATATGAAATGAGCTGCTGGAAGCCTGGGCCCGCCCCCAGCCAGTGCCTGCTGGGCTGGCTCCCGGACCCTAGTGGCTCGGCTGGGCCCTTTCGGGGCGCAGAGCAGCACAGCACGGCGGGGGGGGGGGGGGGGAGGGGGGGGGCTCTGCCTCACCCTGAGAGGCAGGGGGCACTGATGCTGGGCCCCTCCAGGTCCAAGCGATGCCCGCCCTCTGCCCAGCCCAGTGCCCGCAGTGACAGCCTCGGCCGCATCACTTTTGAGCCCTGTGTGTGGCAGTGGTGCCTATGGAGGCCGCGCACGCCAGTGGAACACCTCCGCAGTCACAGTCATCGTGGGCTTATCGCCACGTGGGTGACCTGGGTGCCTTCCCTGCCTCCCCTCGGCCCCACTTCATGTGGCCCCTACCTGGCTGATGCCCTGGCGTCCGGTCTCTGGCTGGCCTCCGCTCTACTGATGCGGCTCAGTTACCGTGTCAGAAGCACGTTCAGCCCCATCACCAGGCTCCAGGCAGAGGGTCCCCAGGCCCCCCTAAACTCCAGACATCAGGCCCCCGTAAACTCCAGGCACCAGGCCCCCCTAAACTCCAGGCACCAGCCCCCAGGCCCCAGTCCCCAGGCCCCACCTAAACTCCAGGCACCAGGTCCCTAGGCCCTCCTAAAATTCAGGCCCCAGCCCCTAGGCCCCCCTAAACTCCAGGCACCAGGCCCCCAAGCCCCCCTAAAATTCAGGCCCCAGCCCCTAGGCCCCCCTAAACTCCAGGTGCTGGCCCCCAGGCCCCCCTAAACTCCAGGCACCAGGTCCCTAGGCCCCCCTAAACTCCAGGCACCAGCCCCCAGGCCCCGCTAAACTCCAGGCACTGGCCCCCAGGCCCCCCTAAACTCCAGCCACCAGCCCCCAGGCCCCGCTAAACTCCAGGCACTGGCCCCCAGGCCCCTCTAGAATCCTGGGGGTTGTTAGGTCAGGAGAGGTCTGGCAGGGGCCAGGGGGTTTCCGGCCTCCACAGAGGTGGTGTGTGTCGGGCCTGGGGGCTGTCAGCGCAGGACTCAGGGCCCCGGGTCTCCCCAGCCCTGCCTTTCCCGAGTTCATCTTCCTCCTGTGCTCTTGTCTCCGCAGATGGACCACGACCCCAGGAAGCCCGCGTACATCGCCACCCAAGGACCCCTGCCCTCGACTGTGGCTGACTTCTGGCAGGTGACTCTTTTTAAATTAAATTTTGTTCTGAGTCTAACGGCTTAATAAATTGATCATGAGTAATGCCTTGGACAGAGAAGGCAATGGCACCCCACTCCAATACTCTTGCCTGGAGAATCCCGTGGATGGAGGAGCCTGGTAGGCTGCAGTCCATGGGGTCGCGAAGAGTCGGACACGACTGAGCAACTTCACTTTCACTTTTCACTTCCATGCATTGGAGAAGGAAATGGCAACCCACTCCAGTGTTCTTGCCTGGAGAATCCCAGGGACGGGGGAGCCTGGTGGGCTGCCGTCTATGGGATCACACAGAGTCGGACACGACTGAAGTGACTTAGCAGCAGCAGCAGCAGCAGCATTGCCTTGGATTCAATTAAGCCAACCCCGATTTGTTTACAGGTGCTCATCCCACGTTCCTTGGTTTCAGAATTTATATGAGCTCATTCATATTTTTTATGATCAACCTTCTTTTCAAAAGCTTGAGTATGAAAACTTCCCTTTGAGATATTAAGTCTTTAAAGACTCTTACTTGTTAAGCTGCTCCAGTCACTTTATCTTATGAAATATAATGGAATGACGCATGCGCAAATTATTGCATTTTCGTCAGATGTGTCTCGTATCGATGGTTTTAATCTTATGAAGGCTAGAAAATGGTGCTCAGATTATAGTCTCTCTCCTTGTGGATTCTCTGTAGTAATGCATTTGAGAAGCCAGGCTGGTCTCTTTTCATCCAGCAAATACTGCATGCTAGGATCAGGCTCGGGCACTGGGGACACTGGCCAGTGAGAGGAGAGCCAGGGGCCAGTGGGGCCTCGCCTCCGCAACCCGGTCTCCCTGCCCACCGTCCAGCAGGCGGCAGAGCTTTGGGGGCACACGGGGTCCCGCCACTGCCTGACGGTTGAAACAGGGCCCTACTGTGAGTCAGGCCCATGGGCGTCCTAGGACTGGCAGAGTGCACCCTGAGAACGAGATGAGGGAGGCGTGGCCTCTGGGTCGGCAGGTGATGGGCGGGAGCAGCGTGAGGGCCACAGGGCCAGCCTGTCGGAGTCCGGTGGCCACGCCACCTCTAACCCAGAGGGACCTGCTGAAGTTGGCAGAGCCCACATTCCCCGCTTCCTGTGCCCCGAGGGCTGAGTCTCCTCGTCACACCTCCTGAGAGGTCATGCACCCCGGGAGGACCAGGCGGCCGGCTCCGGCCTGGACCCGAGGGGCCTCCCCACCCCACGCAGAGCTGTCCCCCTGAGCCATGAGCCCACCCATCCTAGCCTGCCTGCGGAGCGCTGCTGGAATTCCATGGAGGGTGTGCTCGGTCACCTTCCTGCTGCCCCCCAGGCTCTGTGCTCAGACAGAAAGAACACAGAAAGCCCCGAGTCGTGTGGCAGAACAAGGGACCAGCGGAACTGCACGGTCACGGCGTCTCCCAGTCGGCCTCAGCCCGCCATCCCAGCACGTTTGTGCAGGAGTGCCTCAGAAGGGTGGTTTCACTTCTACCAGCTTCAGGCCCCGGTCGCAACTGCCTGTAGGCAAAGCTTCTCTTGCCAACAGAAGCACAAGTTCCTAAGATCGTGTCGACATTCACACAGTCATCGCTTACATCCATGGACCACCTACCCTGGGGCAGGCCCTGTGGTGGGGTTTGTATATTTTGACCCCTAGACTTTGCGTTCTACGAGACTCGCAGTTCGTCCTCTGCCCTGGTTCACGTGGTTGGCACATGGGGCCAATGGTATACTTTTCTTGCTGCTTGTTCTGAGCAGTTGCCATTGTTGGGGGCCATTCATTGTGCCAGCATTTGTAAACCATGGGATGTCCTAGAGCTTTTATGGAGGTCTGATATTAAGGAGCATTCTTGAAATGGAAAGGAAACATCTCTGAAAGCTGCGACGGGAGAAAACTATTCGAGTGAGATGCAGTGCAAGACACTGTGAGAGACACCCCAGTCAGCACTTACCAAACCTCCGGGAAACGCTGGGTCCCTCGAGGCGGCAGTGGACACTGGCCACTAGGCCGCTGTCCCAGGCCGTCGCAGGCCCGTCAGCTCATCACAGCTCCCGAGACACCCTGCAGCAAAAGGACGTCCCTGACTGTGTCCCCACAGTGCCCTTGAGCCAGAGGCACGGTCTCCACACCAAGCCTCCGGGTCCAGTTGCAGGGAGAACACAACGGAGAGGTGCTGGCCTCGGACAGGGGGTGTCTTAGCACCTGCCCCTTGGCACAGCCACACGGGCTGGACTGGGCTCCAGAGTGTTTGTTCTAGAGATGGCATCCAGCAAGCATGGCTCCTGATTAACCACCCAAGGCCACAGGCTCGAAATTCCAGGTTCCCTTCACTGCCTTGGGCTCTACAGAAAGTGCGTGGAGAAGAACGCCTGCCTTTAAATTTCTTGCAGAAGACAGAGCCTCTCAAAAACCATGGTGAAATGGAAGTTCCTTTAAGAATAAAACCTGCTTTGAAGCATAAGAAGTTTTCTGTTGGAAAGACAATACGTTCTGAGTGAGTTCATGTCTGGATTTATGCCTTCCCCAATAATTCAGCGGAGAAGACACTGGCACCCCACTCCAGCACTCCTGCCTGGAGAATCCCAGGGACGGAGGGGCCTGGTAGGCTGCAGTCCATGGGGTTGCCAGGAGTCAGACATGACTGAGCAACTTCACTTTCACTTTTCACTTTCATGCATCGGAGAAGGAAATGGCAACCCACTCCAGTGTTCTTGCCTGGAGAATCCCAGGGACGGGGGAGCCTGGTGGGCCGCCATCTGTGGGGTCGCACAGAGTCGGACACGACTGAAGCGACTCAGCAGCAGCAGCAGCAGCAGTAGTTCAGCAGGTAAAGAACCTGCCTGCAGTGCACAAGACACAGGAGACGTGGTTTGATCTGTGGTCGGGAAGATCCCCTGGAGAAGGAAATAGCACTCACTCCAGGATTCTTGCCTGGAGAGTCCCAGGGACAGAGGAGCTGGGTGGGCTATAGTCCAATGCGTTGCAAATTGCTGGACATGACTGAGCAACTAAGCACGGCACACATGGCCTTTGACAGGGTTGGACACAGGAACTCAGCACCCATAACAGAAAATATTGAAGCATCTTCCTTTCATTTGAGCTCTGGGGTGCTGCCCTGAGCCCTTCCCCGGAGGATCTCACGGGGTTTGTCTCCGGTGAGAGGCCCTGGTCCACGGTGAGAGGTCCTGCAGGAGAGGCCCTGCTGCGTGGGTGGTGTGGGCAGCGCAGAGCCCAGGCCGGGAGGGGAACACAGTGGGGTGTTCCTCCACCTGCTTCCAAATGAGGCCGCGTTCACAGGCTCCGTGGACGTGGATCTGGGGGACATTATTCCACCCAATAGGATGCCAAGGAGGAAAACAGACACGGAGCCCCAGACGGCAGCGGGGGCGGGCGGGCAGAGGACGCCGGCAAAGCAGAGACGCCCGGGGCCGTCAGCAGGGGGCACACGAGGTGGGCGCCGCAGGCCCAGGATGAGGGGCGACACCCAGAGGAGGGGCTGGGGGAGGCTCTGTCTTCACACAAGCGTGGCGCTTCCAGAACATTACATTGTGGGTGTGACCCAGCGGCAGCCCACACTGCAGTCACCTCAAGGCGGGGTCTCCCGCCCCAGCCAGGCCCTTCCCTCCTGACCCTGCACCCCCTCAGGCTCTGCCAGGACGCAGCGCCACTCGCCCTCCAGCCACTAGAAAGCTTTCTCTGAATTCACACCTCACGTTCTAAGAATTTGATTCCAAAACCAAATGCACATAAGACCCACAACCTTCCTGTAGAAATGTGTTCTGATCTGTGAGGACAGCCCGGGTATTCCTGGGCCTGAAGTGCCTGCTCTGAGAGAAGTCAGCCAGCATCCAAGTCCATGAATGGGAGGCAACAGTTATTGAGCACTTACTGTATGCCTCACCCTGGGCAGGCACAGGGGGATGTGACCTCACCTGATGACCTGGGATGAAGCTATCACGAGTGCGTGATCCCCAAAGGCATTCCTGCAAGACGGGAGGTAGCTAGTGGTCGGGGGGTCAGGGAGTTGGTGTTTGATGGCACAGAGTCTCAGTCTGGGGAGGTGGGAGGGCTCTAGGGGCAGTGGTGGTGGATGTCCTGAGTGCTCTTGAACTATATACTCAAAGCCCATCAAGACGGTGTTTTTACGTTACGTATACTTTACTAGAATAAAAGAAAGTCAGGATCCCGATGCAGCAGAGCACTGAGGCCCAGGGCCCCACACGGCCCGCCCGACCCCCACAGCAGCTGCCCAGGTGTCAGACCCGACCCCATGATCAGACCCGACCCCCGTTATCAGACCCGACCCCCGTGATCAGGCCTGACCCCCGTGATCAAAGCCAATCCCCAAGGTCAGACCCCACCCCCGAAATCAGACCCGACCCCTGTGATCAGACTTGACCCCATGATCAGACCCCACCCTGTGGTCCACAGTGCTTCTTCCTGCCCCACAGGCTGTGAAGTGAGGGGGCAGTGAGTGGGCATGTGAGTCCCTGTAGAGGAGAGAGAGGCCATCGGCGGTGGGGACACTGTGCTCAGGGCCAGCCCCTGCTATGAGGACCTCAGGGTGCGTCCTCTCCAGGCACAGAGGGCGTGTACCACACCCTCCAGCTGTGCACGTGTGCAAGGCTAGAGCCAGGCTAGATCGGGGTGAGGACTTCTCGGGGGGCTGTGGTTTCCACACGGGGAGAAGGGCAGGCCTGCCACCTGCCGGGGGCCAGGCTCACACATGAGCACAGGGTAACTGGGAGCCTGGGGGCAGCTTTCTCAGAGAACAGCGCCTTGGGGCTGTGAGCAGGGAGGACGAGTCCTGGGCACAGGCTGCCGGCACTGAGCCGCCCGGTCCGGCATCACCCACCCGTCCTAGAGCTGCTCCGGCCCCCAGTCCGCCAGCCCCCTCGCCACCGTCCAAGGAGCCCTGTCTGCCGTCCCCCCTGTATTTTCGGACCACAGTGTGGTCAGCTGGTTCAGGCGCATGAGCACTGTCCACGCATGTGGACCCTGCCGCCGGCCGAGCGGTGCCCGAGCTCAGCCCGGTGCCTCTCGGGGCTGGGACTGGTGGCCGGCTCTGCTCACCGGGAGCTGAGGGGCAGGGAAGACACTCTAGGATTTCCAGCCTTGCCCTCCCTGCTTGGCAGGCTTTTTGGTGACTTTCAGATGATGCAATCAGAGGCTGGGGAGCTGGGCCTCGACCCCCAGGTACAGGCGCTGAAGGCAGCTGGAATTCAGCTGGTGCCCAATTAGTACAAACACTTGTTAACATTTTACCAAGAAAAAGTCCACCTATTGCTTTCTGTTTCCCACTTTCTGCAAGCATATTCTACTAGAAGTCTTCACTGGGGCAATGTACTTTCTTTTCCAAGCAGTGGGGCTTGGTTTAACTGAAGAACTTAAGCTCCTCAGCACTCAGTTACTGCTCTTAGGATGGACAAGGAGAGACCCGAGTGGAGGGCTGTGGGAGGTCCCAAGAGCCTAAGCGTTCTCCTTCAGGAGCTTCTGATGAGCACGGCAGTGATGAGCTCCATGGCTGACCGCTGCACCCGGGCAGTGGCGGGTCCAGCAGACAGGGAGCCGAGAGGCGGCAGCCCTTGCCCCCACCTCTGGCAGGTCAGCTAAGGGTGACCCCTTTATAGCGAGTACCACCAAGCCCCCAGGAGCCAAGCCTGGAGCAGCCAGAGGTGGTCCTTGCAGACACCCAGCACCCCCCAGTCTGCAGGACGCCCGGTCAAATCATACCCACTGGCTCAGAGACCACGACACATCGGGGCTCGTGGCTTCTGGTGGTCCTACGAGGCGGGACACAGAGTAGGAGGAGGTCCCCAGTCCCTGTCCCACATGATGCCCACACAGTCACTTCCTCTGTTCATCCTGCACAAGCCCTGGGCAACGAGTGATGGGAGAGGAGCTTGCAGAGGTACCGGTTCTGGAATATTAAGAGGCTGTGGGTGGAGCAATGGACTCAGGGGCCCTGTTAACTTACAGACTGATTGATTCTAGAGCACATTATCTAATTGGCTGTCCAGTTGCTCAGTCATGTCCGCTCTTTGCAACCCCATGGACTACAGCATGCCAGGCTTCCCTGTCCTTCACCATCTCCCAGGGTTTGTTCAAACTCATGTCCATCGAGTCAGTGATGCCATCCAACCATCTCATCCTCTGTCGTCTCCTTCTGCCTTCAGTCTGTCCCAGCATCAGGGTCTTTTCCAATTAGTCAGCTCTTTGCATCAGGTGGCCAAAGTATTGGAGCTTCAGCTTTAACCTCAGTCCGTCCGATGAATATTCAGGACTGATTTCCTTTAGGATTGACTGGTTGGATCTTCTTGTAGTCCAAGGGACTCTCAAGAGTCTTCTCCAGCAACACAGCTTGAAAGCATCCATTCTTTGGGTCCCAACCTTCTTTGTGGTCCAGGTCTCACATCCATACACAAAACCATAGCTATACAGACTTTTGTCAGCAAAGTAGTGTCTCTGCTTTTGAATATGCTGTCCAGGTTGGTCATAGCTTTTCTTCCAAGGAGCAAGCATCTTTTAATTTCATGGCTGCAGTCACCATCTGCAGTGATTTTGGAGCCCAAGAGAAGAAAGTCTGCCACTGTTTCCATCGTTTCCCCATCTATTTTCCATGAAGTGATGGGACCAGATGCCATGATCTTCGTTTTCTGAATGTTGAACTTTAAGCCAGCTTTTTCACTCTCCTCTTTCACTTTCATCCAGAGGCTCTTTAGCTCCTCTTCACTTTCTGCCATAAGGGTGGTGTCATCTGCATATCCAAGGTTATCGATATTTCTCCTGGCAATCTTGATTCCAGCTTGTGCTTCATCCATCCTGGCATTTCGAATGATGTACTCTGCATATAAGTTAAATAAGCAGGATTATCTGATTAAATTAAAGGACTACAGGAATTGAGGACAGTGAGTTTCTTGAGAAAAACCTGATCTTTTGTTTCCGTGTTTTAACCTCAGAAGCATTTTAACCACAGGCCCTAGATTTTCCAGGATGTTTTTCTTCAAACATTCACTCTGATTGAATTTTCTGCACATGAGTTCACAAACCTTTGCAGATAAAAGGGAGCTTCTGTCAGGTCATCTTACATCAAGGAGGGATTTGGGAGCCGTGCCCTGTGTGGCCGGGCATGGTGTGCCTCGCACCCAGCTATGCGTGTGTCCTGCCACCAGGCACTCGGGTCAGAGCTCAGGCTCGCGTGGAAGCACAGCCTGGGCCTTGATTTTCACAGCCCTCAGCCGGGAACTCCCTGCTTTCATTTGTGATATCAGTTCCCTCATCCGTCCTTCTTCTTCCTTTCATTCTTTTTTCATTCATTCTTTGACTTTTTCTTCTTCTTTCTCCTCCTTCTTCTCACAAGCGGATCTGATGCACCCACGTCAGGTCCTGGTTTTGAAACGATGACAGCTTGAGTGGCGCTTTTACCCAAGAAGCCAACGTGTGTGTTAGGTGTGAAACGTGAGCGCAGCCCAGGGGCGGTAAGCGCTTCTCCGTGACAACACGCCCGGGCTCAGGCGACTTCCCACACAGTCGAGCGCCTGACAGATACCTCTGCGGCAGCTGCATGAGGTTCAGGTGAACGGGCAGCTTGGTTTGCGCGTGGCCTCGCTGTAGAAGTGCTTGAGCAGCACACACGAGCCGCCTCGCCTCTGCTCACAGAGAAGCAGGCCGTTCTGTCTTTGCAAAAGGACGCTCGCCGGATTCCAGTGAACGAGCAAGTGTTTCCACACAGATGGTTCTCCTTCCTGCCTGGGCACAAACACTGCTGGTGGGAAAGCACCCAGAGGGGCCTGCTACAGTTGATCAGCATCGGGACTGACTTGAGCTCAGGTCAGACTCTTTTTAAGGTTTATTTATCTGCTTCTTTATTTCTGGATGCTCCGGGTCTTCGTTGCCTCCCTCAGGCTTTCTCTGGTTGTGACGAGCAAGGACCACCCTCTAGTGTGGGGCACAGGCTCATCACTGTGGCGACTTCCCTCGTTGCAGGGCGCAGGCTCAGTAGCTGCGGCGCACGAGCTTAGTGGCCCCGTGGCATGTGGGGTCCTCTGGACCAGGGATTGATCCCGTGTCCCCTGGGTTGGCAGGCTGACTGTTAACCACAGGGAAGCCCTGGGTCCAATCCTAATGTCTGTGAGACTCCTTCCTCCCTGCTCAGCCCTTCCCGGGGGTCAGGATTAAGTATTGGCTTTGCTCCCATTACTTCGGGGTTTTATCTGCGAAAGAGGCCCATGCTGACGGCTTTGTTTACAGAGAAACAAACCACGTGGGTTTGTGTTATGAGTCCTGCATGAAGACATAAGAAGACTTCATCACCTTCGTTCACATTTAGCCGGATTGCCACCTGCCTCACTCACAGCTTGACTCAGGGACAGTGACTGTGTGGCTGAAACAGACCAGAGGCTGGGAAGACTTCAGGGCACACTTCTTAGGACCTTCCTCTGGACAGGGCGAGAAAGGGACTGGGGGTCTACTCTGCAGAAGGTGCTCAGGCACTGCTGTTTTCTCTTCTTTAATCGATTACAGAGTGCGTGGTTCGAGCTGATTGACATAAAATGTGTTCTCAGACCTCTTTGTCAGCATCCTCACTGCCAGGCTTAAGCTGATCTCTCCTCCACCTATGAAAAGAAGTTGGCAGCGGAAATGAATCGTGCGTCAGGGATGGAGGGGCACATTCGGCCTGCTCTGGAGAAAAGCTGTCTCCACTTCACGTAGCCACTGCTGCAGCAGGCGTGCAAACAGCACATGGGCTTTCAAGAGGCACGTGTCTGCACCGAACAGGCCCTGGGAGGACTCTGCCAGGCCAGCCTTTGATAGCGTTTTCTTTGAGTTCTCTTTTCAGAGAGGCAGTCAAATGGTCTCTTTTTAAAATATCTATTGTTTTCAGCTGAGCATCAACTATAACAAAGCCTGGCGCCAGACGCCTTGGAGGTAGAGCTGGCAGCCAGACGGGCTGCCGTCTTCAAGGAGCTGACAGTCTGGTGGAAGAGAGCCATGCCCACACAGGCGAGAGCAGAGCAAGGTGGAGGGGCTTCACAGGACATGCGGGGAAGGGGGGACGTGTGCCCCGGAGGGACCAGAGCTCCTCACAGAGCCCGCGGCCCCAGGCTTGACCTGTCCGCGCGGACCGCCTGCCTTTAATCAGGCCTTATGCACTCCAAAGGAGTTTCTTTTTTTTGCTAAACACTTGGTACTCAAGAAAGACTTCGGGTGAAGAAAATCTACAGTTTCCTTCCATCTGGGGTAATTCGATGAATAAAAGAAGGTTCGAACGGACGTTTCCCGACTCCTGTGGACGATCTGGGGGCTGGCATAGAGGCTGGGCCTCGGTGAGTGTGTTCATTTCCTGTGCTGCTGTGACAGATTTCCATCAACGGAGCGGCCGAGAGCTGCAGAAGCGTGCTCCCTCTCAATTCCAGAGGCCAAGTCCAGCCCTGGTGCCGGCAGGGCTGTTCTCCCAGCCCTGAAGCACCGAGACGAGGCTCCTTCCTGCTCGCAGGGCCCGTATGTTCCAGCTGCATCTCTGCAGCGCCATCCTTGCGTTCACCTGGCGTCTCCCTCCTTTGTGCTCAATTAGGCCCCACCCTGATGCATCAGAACCTCGTCTTCTTATCCCGGTGACATCTGCAGAGACACTCCTTGCAAATCAGGCCGCAGTCATCGGTGGCAGGGGTTACGACGTCAGCGTGTCATTTCAGGGACTAAGTCCAGCCCATAGCCAAGAGCAGCACGGCGCCTCTTCTTTAACCAGCAGTTGGTAAACTTGCTGTTACTGTCTAGTCGCTCAGTTGTGTCTGACTCTGTGACCCCACGGACTGTGGCTCACCAGGCCCCTCTATCATGGGCGTCTCCAGGCCAGAATACTGGAGTGGGTCACCATTTCCTCCTCCAGGGGACCTTCCCGACCCAGGGATTGAACCCACCTGTCCTGCGTCTCTGCACTGCAGGCAGACTTTTTACCGCTGATCCACCTGGGAAGCTCACTTGTTTGGATGAAACAGCCGCCAAAGTGTGTGTGCCGCAGCACGCGCGCCCGAGGTCTGAACTGCTGCGTGTTAGCCTCTCCGTGCACCCAGGTCTGATGGCCGTGAACGGGCTCCCGTGCTCGGCTGTGTGAGCTGTGTTACCATCACGTGCCCCTTCCCTGGGTGGCCTCTGAGTGCCACAGAGGGGCTGGGGGCGTGGTTTGTCGCTGGTGTGTTTTATGACAGCCCAGGACCCCTGAGGCGGCGCTACTGGTTAAGAACCTGCCTGCCAGTGCAGGAGACGTAGGTGTGGGTTCAGTCCCTGGGTTGGGAAGGGTCCCCTGGGGAAGGGAATGGCAGCCCACTCCGGTATTCTTGCCTGGAGAATCCCATGGGCAGAGGGGCCTGGTGGGCTCCAGTCCATGGAGTCACCCAGAGTCAGACACGACTGAGCGTCTGAGCGCAGCCCAGGACCCCTGAGCCGCCGCCCCGACTCCCGTGACACGCCCGCTAGTGAAGCAGTGATTGTCGCCGCCGGGGGCCCCGTCGCTCCCCGCCGCCGCGTGCCAGGTGACGGCGTGTGTTCAGGGTGGCCTTCCACGGTCGGTGCCGTGCGTCAGAGGAGACACTCAGGAGAAGGGGGCATTTCTGGTTGTTCTCCAAGCACAGCACCGGGAGGGACCTGTCCTTGGGATCCCCGCCCGAGATCATGTTCCCGCCGACCCAGGACCGGCAGTGCCTGCCTCCTGTTTGGGAGAAGGAACCCACTTTTTGCCGGTGAAAGCTGTTACAGCCCGATCCCGCTCCCTGCGCCGTGGCCTGGGGTGTCCTGACCTGTGTTAGGTCCCCAGTAAACGTGCCGCGTGCTCCGGGAGATGACACTGTGCTGTCTGAGCCCTAACCAAACGGGAAGTGTAGACAGGGCCGTTTCTGGTATCAACCATCCGCTCCTTGGCTCAGCAAAGCCGCTGCTTCAGAGGACCACAGCAGGGTCAGGGAGGACTCAGGCGGCTGCCTGCTTCCTTGAAGAGAGCGCTGGAGGTATCTCAAAGACTGGGCACAGAAGTCGTGCCTTACTCTTGCCCGGCATGACCCTGTGAAACTGGCCCCGAAAGAGTGCGATCTCCTGTCCAGAAACGGACCCTACTTGACCAGGACTTTCACCAGACCCTGTGTTCCCTCCAAAACCCACCGTGGATTCCCTGGTGTGCCCTGAAGTCCAGCCCTGTGAGCAGGGCACCACGGTGGGAGGTGAGCAGGGAGTGGGCGCCCGAGCGGGTGAGACAGCTTCGATTTAGTCAGTCCCTCTCTGCTTCCACACAGTGACCTAAAAAGAAGTATTATCCCCTGGGGTGCTTTTGGAGTTGTTGGTCTAAATTGTTTCTTTTGGATTCACTCTCAACCACGCCTTCAGAGAGGCCCGAGCGTCCCCGGACGGAGGGAACCTCGGTGGGGAGGGCTTCCTGATTCCACACTCGGGGGTGCAGCAGAGCCTCGGTGATTAGTTTATGGCCCGGATCATTGTATTTTTATTACGCTCATAAAACCTGTGTTTCTCCTCATTTTCCTAATGGCTTCAGTGAGCTTCTGTACCTTCTCCAGGCACATTAAACCGCGGCGCGCAAGAAGGGCCGATTAGGGCCAGTCTGGGAGCTGGCGAAGCTTAGACCAGGGCATCCGCCTTGATTGTTGGATTTCCGCTGAAGAAGAGGGGAGCGTGTGGGCTTGAGTGTAATTCATGTTTGTGTGGGCTTTTTTGTAAACATTGCAGCAAGTCCCATTAAATTCTACCGCGGATGATACACCATGAGGGGCCTTAAGAATCTTAGCTGTTTCTATCACAGGGGTGGGGGTGATACCACCCCCGCCAATTTAAAAGAGACACCAGTATTAAAAGAGACAGCATCGCGCACACGTCTGATTTTCAGAATATAATTTAAAGGGGAACTCAGTACCAAGAACATGAAAAGAAAGCATTTTATATCTGAGTTATGTGGATTTTATAAACTACAAGATCTTAATCAGATTGTTGAATCTATGCTGTAAAGAAATGGAAGCTCTGATACCAACTTCACATCTAGATGCAGTTGTCTGTAAAGACTTCTGAGAAGTTAGCGTAACCCAGCACAGGGGACGCGGAGACTTTGTCCCTGCACTTCACGTGCCACAGGTCCTCAGGCTGCTCAGGGATCCCTTAGAGTCAGTGAGTTGAGCGACTGAGCTCCAAGTCCACGGCCACTGGCTTTGATACGTGTCTGAAAAGGAGTCGAGTTCGAGGGCCTGTGTGTCTTCACGGGTCTGGTGTTCAAATGCGGGTCCGTTTGCTTGCGTGTCCTGGAGCTGGTGTAGGGGCTGCGGTGGATGACCGTCAGTTCAGGATGCCCTCTCCTTTGGGCAGAGCTGCTGTATTTTGGTAGAAGTGGGCACGCACTCTCTGTAACACACGTGGGCAGGAATCTTCCAGAGTCAGCTTCGGGTGGGATGGCAGCTCCACAAAGCAGACTGCTTCTCTGGTCCCACGGTGGTGACGAGCATACAAACGTGCCCGTGATCTCCCCCGTGTCCCTCAGAACAGCGGTGTGTCCGAGCCGGCAGGCTGCCTGCCTGGGGCCCAGCACCCGATGCCCGGTGGCCTGTTTGTGGCACGTCAGAGACCAGCAGGGAGGACCTGAGGCTGAGTGGAGCAGGGAACCTAAGGGGTGTTAAGGCGTGGAACGGGTTTACTACATCCTGTTTGCAATGTCTCCTGGAACGTGCAGGCTGGGCCCATGTACTCAGCTGCAAAGGCAGAGCTCACTGCCTAAGGATCCAGTTTCCCGGGGACGGGGCCGTGTGCGCCGTGTGTCTGGGGCGCTGACTCCGCGCATGGCAGGGCTCGGCGCCTCACCCGCCTCTCGGTCCGCAGATGGTGTGGGAGAGCGGCTGCGTGGTCGTCGTCATGCTGACCCCCCTCTCGGAGAACGGCGTCCGGCAGTGCTACCACTACTGGCCCGACGAGGGCTCCAACCTCTACCACATCTACGAGGTACTTCCCAGGGCGCCCGCCGGGCCGTGGGCAGGGGGCCGTGGCAGCTGTGGGTGGGCCCGTCCTGGGCAGACACCGGGCCGCCGTCCCTGGAAGCCCCAGGAGGTTTGCCCAGCCCTGCGGTCAGCAGACCCTGCAGACAGCCGTGCCGCAGGAACTCTGCCAGGAAGGGCGTGGTTTCCATTTTTAAATTCCAAGAATCCAAATTCGGACAGAAAGCACCCAAGAAAGGACTCACGGGGGCCTGTTTTTGGGAAGCGGCCCCTGCTGACCCTGGCTCTTCGCCGCCCGCCTGCCCCGGCTCCCGCTCCTTCGCGGGGCCTGTGCCCATAGCGCCCACTCGGCCTTTGGACTCGCGGGTCCCCTGCTGGCCAGCTCGTTTCCTTGGCTGGCTTTTTGCCCACATCAAGAAGGAAGTAAGTAACCTTGGGCAGTTAAACCAATACAGAGTGTGCCCTTCGACTTCGCTTCCCATTAAAATTCATCAGAACACCAGAGTCCCTCAGGAGGGTTCACCTCAGACGCCTGCCTGGATGTTCCCCTCTAAGCTGGTCATGCTTTTGGGGTCCCCGCCTGGGCTCCCAGCGCTCAGAGCCTGGCAGTGTCTATACGAACCTTTCGGTTTCGGCTTTCTGCAGCTGGGTGGGGCCTCTCTTAGGAAAGGCCAGTGAGGATAGAGCCCCGTTTGAGTTTTTGTCCGAAAGTGTAATTTTTTTCTGGTGATTTTTCTTGGAGGTTTATATGGCTTGGAAAAGACAGAAAGTGCACTCGTTCTGATTGGAACGCATTTTTCCCAATAATTTGACTATTTTGCCCCTGAGTGACATGTAGAGAAAGAAGCACAAAGTGACCTTTTGCATAAACCGTGCTGAACTTGGAAAGCTGGACAGGCCCCCCGCCTGCCGCGTGCAGTCTGCCCTCAGGGTCCCCAGCCCCCTCCCCACAAAGTGGCTGCATGCTCGGGGAGCCGGGCCCCCAGCCGACGCGCTCTCTGCCCGCCCCCGCCCCGTCCGCTCCCCCTCCAGGTGCATCTGGTCTCTGAGCACATCTGGTGCGAGGATTTCCTCGTGAGGAGCTTCTACCTGAAGAACCTGCAGACGAACGAGACCCGCACGGTGACTCAGTTCCACTTCCTGAGCTGGTATGACCAGGGGGTGCCTTCCTCCACCAGGTCCCTCCTGGATTTCCGCAGGTAAGACCCGCGGCCCGCCAGCGGGGTAGCGCACTCGGGTTGCCCGCGGAGAGAGGGGACGTCTGGGTCCGAGGGGCTGTTTGCTGTAAGACGTGCCGTCTGTCTGATGCTTGTATGTCACAGGTACATCCGTGTTATCTGCAGTGGAGGGGGGGAGACTGTGGTAACTCACATGTTGGTTGTAAAGCGTCTGTAGCTTTAGAGGTGTTAGATGCTAGTGGGGCTGGGTATCTTAGAATTGTGGAAATGTGGTCATGGTTATCAATAAGATTCTTCACGTAGGGAAGAATTCCTGGGGTTCTTATTTCACAAGGTATGGATGAATACAGCCCAGAGTTTTGGCTACTTGGCTGCTTAGAGATGGTGGTGAGAATGAGGCCCAGATGACTAGCTAATGGGTGACCTTGGATAAAACGCCTGGCTGGGGGTCACACATAACCCTGTATCTGTGGTGCAGTTTCGAAACTGACTGTTTTAAACATCTAGAAAGAAAATGAAGATGTTGAGGGCTACCCAGAACCATACTCTACGCTCCCTGGAACCTCTGATTGGAAGTAGGCTTCCAGTAAATCTTCAAAACGAGAAATTGGAGAGTCAAGACAAAACACTCTTTAACACACTTGAATTGCACGTGGTCAGAAACTGACTTGTGTCTGAACGGTTCACAGACACGTAACTCCTGGGAAGTCAGAATGGCGACTGCTGTTGTCGTCAACGGGGGGTTTCGAGTGTAAAGCTGGGTTTCTTGAATTTGGGGCACAGATTCTGAAGGTTACTTTGATACTGCTTCTCTTCCTTTTAGTCCACTTTGGAAAAACAAAACAGGGCTTGTTTTCTTTTTTTTATTAGATAATCCTTTGTATCAAATAGCACGTGAAACAGCTCCCGGAGAGACACTTGCTTGGCGTCACACCCGTCACCCTCAGTCCGTCCCCAGGGAGGCAGGGGGTGCGTGGCACACACCCAGACGTGCCCCCAGCCCCCACCCATCCCAATTGCCTGGTCATTTTTTACATTTTCTTAATACAAATTTATTTCTAAAAACCTTGCTTAGAGCCCGTTTCCTGATAGAATCTTCAAAAAGCAGTCAGTACTGGCAGAATGGGTGCAGCTGCACAGACGGCCACCCCTGCGCTCCGACCGGGGTACTTGCTCATGTGTGCATATGGGCGTGTTTCCAGCTCCATATCCATGTGTGGAATCGGACAATCCACAACCCACCCTCTGTGTGTGCAGTCCGTCAGGAAGACAGATCGGATTCCCCCGCTTCCCTCTCTCCAGAGTCCCAGGAGACAGGGCCCGAGAAGGTTTCAGGAAATGAGATGCGTACAGGCCTGCGGGCCCATCTCGCTGGAGAACGCTGGGGGCTGCTCGTGCGGCCCCAGGCCTTGGTCCCGTCACATGCTCAGGGCACGTGGCGCTCCCACGCGGCCGCTGCTCTGTGACTCTCTGTCCGGCAGAGGAGACTGCTGGGAAGACGCTGGTCACTGCAGGGCAGCGGGCTGCGTGGCCCCCTCTGAGCAATAGGCCCAGCTCATTCCGTCTCTGGCCGAGCGCGTTCATCAGAGACCGAGATGTGTAATTAAATATTTCTGGCGCCCAGAGGGAGCACATTTACACTTTAAAGAGAAAGTGCCACGCTAAGAGATAATTAGCATCACATGCGAGGGCCTTGCTCTGGAAGAACTCTCCCTGTCTCTGTCTCTCTCGTGGCTGTGTGCACTGACACTCACTGATGCTGCTCTCTGTAAAGATGGACATGCTCTCTGTAAACCGGACAACCCTTACTCTGCCAGCCAATTAGCGGTGGCCGGTGTCATTTTTGTGATGTTGCAGCTAGTAATATGAGCCCAGTTGCATAGTCACAAAAGTGATCATTGGAAACTGTGACTGTGCTGCAGGGACAGTGTGGGAAGCCCCCTTTCTGAGCCTCTCACGCCCTCTGGCCTTTGCTTGCTGGTGGTTGCATGGCGGTTCCCTCTCACGCAGTGACCATGGGTCGGTTTGTATCACTAACCGTTCTCTCTCGGTGACTTCCTCCTGTTCCAGTATGCGCGGTGGCCACTTTTCTCAGTGTTTGACCTCTTGCTGACTGACGATTTGTTCCAGTAAAGTAAGCCAGACAGCCGTGCGTTGCTCCTCTCCACCAATAACCCGCGGCGCTGTCTCGGGTCGACCAGATGGACGCTGTGTGGACTCTGTGCTGCTTCTGCTTTGCCCTTTGTGATGCTCTGTGTGGTAATAACACAAGTGCCTGGTTCTCTCTGATAAACTTCTCCACCACAGCAGCACCCCGGACCTCACTGCTCGCCTCCTCGGTTGCTTGTGGCTGTCGACAGGCAGGGTTAGCACAGGGCAGGGCTGGCGTGGACGTCAAATTGCAGTGAGACCTCCCTGGGGTCCCCCACGAGCCAGCCGGTCACAACACGCGTGCAAGAATGACATTTTAGACAGGTGCCACAGGAGAGGCCGGGACTGCAGGCATGGGGAAGCCAGTGCCGCCAGGAACCCACGTCTCAGCAGCGATTCTTAGCCAGGGAGGTGACGCTCACTGCCTTCTGCCACAGGGCAGCCTGACCAGCCGTACAGGAGGCTCCACTGGCCTGCCGACTCCTTATGTGGTTCTTGGCCAAACCAGCACAGTTTAAAGAAGGCTGTCTGCTTGTTATGTTTATTTCTCTTTTAATGGACCCATTTGTGCTTGGTCCCATCAGAAAAAAAATGAGCAAAACTGGGTGACTGACCAAAAGTTGGGTCTAGCCTTTAGAAACACAGGCAGGACCTTCAGGCAGGAAATATAACTGGAGGGGCCAAGCCGAGGTGGTCCACACACTAAAGATGTGCACACTGAGAAGCGTCCAGGATGACTTGCCCTCTGAAGGCTCCGGGCCTGTAGCAGCAAGCCGCCCCAGCTCGCAGCTCTGCACACACACACACAGTGCGTGCATCACGCCTGGACACACGCCTGTGCACACGCACACACACGACCTGCGTGGGGCTGGCGGGCTCCCCGCCGCTCACACTTGAGGCACGTCCTCGGGGTCTGGCATCTGTTTTGTCGGAGCTGAAGCTCCCGTTGCCTTGACAACCTGAGTCGGGAAAGGGAGGCTTAGAAGGAGGAGCAGGCGGGTCTGTTTTCCAATCCCGTTCATCCTCAGAGGGCAGAGCACTTTCCGGGGACCCCACGCCCGTGCGCCCTCAGCTCTGAGCCATCCGCATTCCCTCTGCCCCAAGCCTTGGCCCAGCTGCCAGCCCGAGCAGGGAGCCGCTGCACAGCGGCGATGACGCGGCCTCGGGGAGCAGCCTGTGGGCCCGGGTCCTCACCCGCAGCTGGAGGGCTGGGCCCAGGCGTGGCCGCCTCCAGGCCTGTCTTACCGGGACTGCACAGCCAGGCCTGCCGGCCGTCCTGCTGGTCAGGAGGGTGGAGCCTCCCTTAGAGGCACCTGTTCTGTTCAGTCCACAGCATAAGTGGGAGCTCAGCCCAGCTCCAATGTCTGGGCATCAGCATCATTGTGCGTGATGCTGGAATACCCCTCGGCTCCTCCGTCAGACACCACCCTGGGCTTCCTCCCAGCCCCACACCCTCCCAGGCTGTCGTGGCAAAAGGACCCGCTGATTGGTGTCCACGTTCAGCTATCTCCCTGCTGAGCGGACAAGCCTTGGCAGAGAAGTGTGACATTTTCCCATTTCCGGTATGAAGTAAGAGGTTTTTCTCCACCGTCGTCCTTTTCAAAATTTTATTTTCCGTCTTAAATTGTGTAAACTCACACTCAGAGCCCGTCTCACACACCTGCTCACACACTTCTCCTCCCAGTTAACCGAAGCTCTGTGTTTGCTTTTCCTCATTTAGGAAGATTTTCCTAAGAACTTGGACGTACTTTGTAAACATGTGTATTTCTTTCCTTGAATTACAAGAAATTTCAGCTTACACAGTAAATATTAAACTGTGCTCTGTTTTGATTTAGGACTTGGGTACAAAATCCTAATCTATGCTTCTTGTTAATTTGCATAAACTCTGATCTAAAATCTGCACAAGAGTTGTTTTACATAAAATCAGGTTTGTAAAAGTGGAAAAACTTGTCTTGGACATAGTTGAGGTTTCTCCAAAATTTAGATGTCTTTGCAAAACTGACAGATCAAGAAAGCTCTTTAAGATGCTGTTCTGAGATGTCACAGTAATAGTACATTCTAGTATGATGTCTGGACTGTAAGAAATTCAGTGTATAAATTGCTAAACTCAAAAATTTCAGTGAGGAGTCTAGACACGCCACAACAACAAAAGTCAAATGGACTAGTCAATAGGAGGGGAGGGGAGGGGACAGGGGGAGGGGGGCCCAAGCCGGTGGGCTGGCTGACCCGAGGCCAGAGTTCATACTTCTTAAGGGAGAAAGCAAACTGCACAAATGTAAGAATTGTTTCCAAAGCTCTGTCTAATAATGTAATATTGGAAAGAAAAATAAACCTTGGAAAATGTGTGTGTAATTTTGATTTTCTTTGTCAAAACAGGCCATTACAGAACAATGTCCATAAGACGGTCTGTTTGCTTTGGCTGCGGGCTGTTTGGTGACTGCCACGGAGCCTAGCACATAGTCATAACTTCTGTGTCTCTCTTTATTTCAGAAAAGTAAACAAGTGCTACAGGGGCCGTTCTTGTCCAATAATTGTCCACTGCAGGCAAGTACAACTTCACCCTGGATTAACATGTGTCCACTGCCTCAAAAGTAAACACTGTTAAATATAGGAGCTCAACTTCCCAATTGCTTAATAACATATCTAACTGGTGCTTCTTAAGGAAACAGAGGATAATAGCTTATTTTGTGTTAAACCTCCCGGGGCCGCTACACGAGCACCTTGAGATGGTGTGTGTTGTGTGGTGGGGTCTCAGCCCAGCACCCTTTACAGACATGTGGAACCTGTGCCAAGCACTTGGGGCCACTGGTGGACGGGACAGAACCTGGAATCAAAGGAGTGGCCTTTGGGTGGAAGTTCAGCGGCTCGTGTCCTTGAGAAGGTTACACCCAGCCTGGAAGAGAGAGCCCCTGGAAGACAGCTCCCTCTGAGGGTGGGCTCCGCACCCGCCTGCGCCAGTGAAGAAGTGTGCTCTGGCTTCCAGAACGTCTCACAGACTGTTCCCTCTGTCTGGGATGAAGAAGAACTAGGTCTCCAAAGACCGAGCACCAAGTCCGCCGATTCTGTCAAGGGTGTGCACGTGCATGTATGTGCGTGCACTCATCTGGGTGGGCTCTAAGTGTGTGCGTCTGAGTGCATGCACCCATCTGAGTGTGTGTCTGGGTGTGCCTGTGTCTGGGCGGGGTGTCTGTGTATGGACCTGCGTGCGTGTGTGTGTCTGCGTGCATGTGTGCAGGCACCCGTGTGTGTGTCTGTGTGTGCATCTGCCTGAGTGTGCGTGTGAGTGCATGCTCCCGTGTGTGTCTGTGTGTGCCTGAGTGTGCGTGTGAGTGCATGCTCCCGTGTGTGTGTCCGTGTGTGCATCTGCATGAGTGTGTGTGTGAGTGCATGCTCCCATCTGAGTGTGTGCCTGTGCATGTGACTGGGTGTGCATTTCTGAGTGTGTGCACCCATCTGACTGTGTGTGCGTGTGTGTGCATGCATCTGAGTATGTGTCTCAGTGTGTCTGCATCTGCACGTGTGTGAGAATGCGTCTGAGTGTACCTGCATACACACATCTGTGTGGGTGTGGATGTGAGTGTTTTTGAGTGTGTGTGTGAGTGCATGCACCTGTCTGTGTGTGTGTGTCTGAGTGTGCATCTCTGTGGGTGTGTATGTGTGTCTGAGTGAGTGTGTGTTTTTGAGTGTGTGAGTGCGTGCTTTGAGTCTGTGTGTGTGTGTGTCTGAGCGTGTGTGTCGTGTGTGTACGCTTGCATCTGAGTGTGTGTTGTGTGTGTCTGAGGGAGGAGGAGTACACAGTGGTTTGGGTCCCCGGGAAGTGGACCAGAACACCCTTGACCCGCCCGAGGAGCAGCTCTGGTCGGCGCTGGCTCCGAGGCGGGTCTGGGAGGAGCCTTCGGCAGCCGGCATGTCACTGGGGCACCGGGGGCCTCGGCACGGCTGTGTCCCCGCCCAGCAGCACTATGCGGGGTGGTTCTCTTTCCACCTGAGGCTTTTTCTGCTCTTTGAGAAATACATTGACGCCAAACCCAGTGACTCTGTGCTGTGAAAGGACAACTGACAGGCTCCTGGGCTACCGGCCCGCCGGCAGGTCTGAGACTGGGCAGACGCGGTGGCCACGCAGGTCCCCAGGTCCTGAAACGGAGACACTTCCCTGCCAAGTCAGCGGGTCCCGCCGGGAGTGCCCGTGGGCGGGGGACAGCCTGCTGGGCCGACAGCCCGCTCAGGGCACCGCACGAGGGACGCCGGGCTGCCCCCCAGAAGGCCGCCTTCCTTTCCTCCTGCTGCCGAGCCACGTCTCTCGGAACACGCTCACAACCCTCGCCCGGAGGAGGACTTTCCACCGGGGCTGAGGGAGACTGCAGGGCGGCTGGAGGAGGTGATGGGGGCGGACGCGCCCCGCAGTGCAGCAGATGATCGGTGGACCAGCCTGAGGCCTGCACCCAGCCTTCCTGCCCCGCAGCCAGCCCCCTGCAGGCTCCGAATACAAGGGCCGTCAGCTCCGACGCTGCCAGCCAGCTCCTTATTTCCTTTTTCCCTGACAAAATTTGCTGAATCTTTGACCAAAGAGGGGGGAAAAAGGGGAGAAAGAACAAATCAACACAGGCAAAATAGCTAATCCATACTGCTGTTAGCGCAGGCCCGCAGGCCGGAAGAAAGCTTCGACTCCTCCCCTCCCCTCCCTCCTCTCCCCTCCCCTCCCTCCTCTCCCCTCCCCTCCCTCCTCTCCCCTCCCCCTCCCTCCTCTCCCCTCCCCCTCCTTCCTCTCCCCTCCCCCATCCTCTACCCCCCTCCCCCTCCCTCATCTACCCCCCTCCCCCTCCCTCCTCTCCCCTCCCCCATCCTCTACCCCCTCCCCCTCCCTCCTCTACCCCCCTCCCCCTCCCTCCTCTCCCCTCCCCCTCCCTCCTCTCCCCTCCCCCTCCCTCCTCTCCCCTCCCCCTCCCTCCTCTCCCCTCCCCCCTCCTCTACCCCCTCCCCCTCCCTCCTCTCCCCTCCCCCTCCCTCCTCTCCCCTCCCCCTCCCTCCTCTCCCCTCCCCCTCCCTCCTCTCCCCTCCCCCTCCCTCCTCTCCCCTCCCCCTCCCTCCTCTCCCCTCCCCCTCCCTCCTCTCCCCCCCTCCCCCTCCCTCCTCTCCCCTCCCCCTCCCTCCTCTCCCCTCCCCCCCTCCTCTACCCCCCTCCCCCTCCCTCCTCTCCCTCCCCCTCCCTCCTCTCCCCTCCCCCTCCCTCCTCTCCCCTCCCCCTCCCCCTCCCTCCTCTACCCCCCTCCCCCTCCCTCCTCTCCCCTCCCCCTCCCTCCTCTCCCCTCCCCTCCCTCCTCTTCCCCCTCCCCCTCCCTCCTCTCCCCTCCCCCTCCCTTCTCTTCCCCCCCTTCCCTTCCTCCCCTCCCTCCCTCCTCTCTCCCTCCTCTTCTCCCCTCCCCCTCCCCCTCCCTCTCCTCCCCCTCCCCCTCCCTCTCCCCTCCCCCTCCCACCCTGACCCCCCATGCCCCACTCTGTGTCTCTTCCTCTCCAGTTGCCCACCCTCCCCTCCTCCCGTGGGCCCCCTGGACCGCGAGGGCACACGCTGTCGTGGGCACGTGGGGAGTGGGGGCAGCATGGCCTGTTGCGTCCTCATCTCTCTCCTTCTGTTGACAGTGACGGCGCCGGCAGGAGTGGCACCTACGTCCTGATCGACATGGTTCTCAATAAGATGGCCAAAGGTAAGAGCCGGGTAGGGGCTGCTCTGTGAGGCTGCAGCCGGATGGTGTTGCCATGGCAACCTTGGTGCAGCAGTCGCAGAAAGCCATGGGGAAATTGGCCTGCTGCCCCTCTTCTGACTCGCAGGGAAGCTGTTTGCAGCAGGCACGTCCGCTTCTGAGGGCCCTCCCTTGTCACCACCTCCGCCCGGGGTCGCATGCCGGGCTCAGGGCGCAGCGGGCGATCGGCGTCCTGTGTTAACGTCACAAGTGGGGAGAAGGCCATCTTGATCTTCCAGGGCTGTGGTGGCTCAGAAGAGCCTTAAACCCTCCCTGTTGTTACAACTGTATTTGCAAAATTCAGAGCCTAGACTCTCTGGTGGAGACTGCCTCTGCAGGGGCCCCCGTTTATCTCTGGTGGGGATTGTCTCTGAAGTAGCCCCCTTCAGATGCCCTGTGTGTAACAGCATCTGGGCGCTTGGGCTCAGAGAACTGTGATCTGAGCACGGACCCTGGGTGAGCTTGTGGGCTTGCGTGGGGTTTAGCCCCCAAGAGTGCGGGGACTGAGGGGGCTGGCGGCTCCCCGGCGTGCTCTACACGCCAAACCTGTGAGGTGTCCCCTGCAAGGCCAGCACGCTCCAGAGCCAAGTGGGAGATTCCCTCGGACCCGCCTCTGGGGGAACCAGGCACATGTCAGCGGGGAGACCCCAGCCTGACCTGTGGGGCCCCTCCTTGTCCTCAGCCTCTGGGGGCTTGGGAAGGAAGCCCTGGGATGGGCGCCGTCTCACGCGCTCCTTCCTGCCTGAGAAAACACCGTCTCCTCTACGTGGGCACACACGTACACGTGTGTCCTTAGCTGGGGCGCCTAGCTTCCAGGAACCCACCCTTCACCCTTTGCCTGGCAAGAAGAGCAGACACCAGTCGTAGAAATGGGTTTCTATACATAGTCAGACAAGTGCCAGCAACTCTGAAACAGGCGTCTTTCTTGCTCCATCTTCTCCTGGTTAAAAGAAAAGCAGAAAAGCAGAACGCACCTCTAGCCCAAGGATATGGTTGCATGAACATGAAACCGTTGTGTTACGCCGGGACTACAGAGCATGGGCGGGTTCCGCGCAGCGGGGGCCCAGACAGCCCCCACCCCCACCACCCCCCGCCCCCGCCGCAGGCTCCCTGCCGGCTTTAGGGTCCGGGGGACGGTGGGCCCGGCTCATACACCAGAGGCTGCTTCTCATGCCCTGAGGCAGCTCAGTGCTGAGACACGCAGACAAAGACCCCGCAAGCCCGCCGCCAGCGCGGGGCTCTGACTGACGCGGCTTGGTCTTACATCCGCAGAGCTAGCTCTAGTGTGCCTCTGCCTCGTCACCTGGGTCTCTCTCCATTTGCAAGCGGATGGCTGCTGCAAACCCAGAGTCTCCGTGGGACTCCTGCCTTCTCCCACCCTTGCCCCCCACCCCCCGCTGTCAGGCCCAGAGCGCCTCCCCCTGCTGAACCAAACACCTTCCGAGAACGTGGGTCATCTCACACGTTTGAGGAGACATCTTTGTGTGCGGGCAGGTGACACGCGGCCTCACGGGCACACACCGCCACGTGGAGTCCGGCTCCCCCCGAGGAGCGGGCCCCAGCAGTGTTGGAGGGGGTCGGTGTCCAGCTCGCCGGTGTGACAGCACCGGGCGCTGAGCAAAGCCACAGCCCGGGGCAGGGGCAGCGACTCCCTGTCCCAGCTGGCCCCCGCGTTCAGCAGCCGGTCTGCCTGCCGCGTCCTGTCAGATTCCACTGGAAGTGCAGGCTGGCGGCGACAATGTGAGCCCAGCCACGTGGAACCGGCCCGGGAGGGTGGGCACTGGGCCCTTTCTGAGATCAGTCACCCCTCACTCTGCCCCTGACCTGCTCCCCTCTGCCCAAGGGGCCCACGCTGAGCCATCCCCTGACCCGGGGCCCGGCCGAGGTCTCGGGGCAGATCAAAGGGCAGGGCGGCCCCTCGGCCGGCGAGGGGCCCTTTCCCGGGCCGCCCCGGCGAGCAGCCACCAGGGTTTTGTCCTGGGCCCGGCCGTGCTGCCCGGGCGGTGGGGGTGCCTTTGTCTGGCCGCCTGTGCTTGTCTAATGATCAAAGGCCGCAGGCCTGGACACAAATGCTTTCTTCCCGTCTCCTTCACTTAAAAGAAATGAATTGCAGAAGGGCTGGGAATGCCTCTGCTGCGGCCGGGCCCCCGCGTCAGCCCTGGGCCCCGAGTCCGCGGGGGCGCTCAGCGGCCAGGCCGGACCACCGCCCAGGGCCTGGCCTGTTAGTGCTGCTGCTCTGCCAGCTGGTGGGAAAGCAGGAAACCCCGGAAAATCCTTCTGCGTATTTTTCCTGTGGCCTCGAACACGCTTCTAACTCAGGGCTAACATCTCGGGTAGAATCAGGGTTTGGTGGCATTCCCCTCTCACGGAGGAAAGAGCGCAGCGCTGGCCTTGCAGCCAGGGTGCTCTCCAAGCTGTGCCTGTTATATTTTTGTCCGAGATGTCTCTTCGCCCAGGGGTTTTCATATTTCGCCACAATTTTTTAAATGAATGGAGAGCACCAGACAGATGAGGGGCTTCCCAAGGATCGCGTTGGCTGGGTTGTCGGGAGGTGGCAGCCTCGCTGGCTGAGGGCCGCTCAGCAGGAGCCCCACCTCTAGGAAGCCAGCTGTGCCGCCTGAGCTCCGGCCACTGGGGTGTCCGCGGGCGGGGCCAGCCTGGGAGCCGTTCCTTCTGTTTGGCGGGAGCCGCAGGACTGGGATTTCATCGCATGACGCAGAGCGTGGGCCCGAGTCCGCAGGTGGGCCCGGAGACGCCCAGGAAGCTCGCAGCGGCTGGGAGCTGCTTCTAAGTGGTCTCAGCACGGAGCGTGTGTGGATGTCCAGCACCTGCGTGGCTGTCTGTCCAGCCCCCGGTCTCCGTCCTCAGCAAGCTCACCTGTTTGCCGCTTCCCCGTCACACGGTGACATCGGTGAACATCTCCTCTTCCAAGGGGCGTATAACCGTCCCCTGTGCTCCCTGTCTCTGTGGCTCCGACGTCTCCAGGGACCTTGAGTGGGTGGAAACACATGGGTGTGCCCCTCTGTGTCTGGCTTCTCTCTGAGCGTCATGTCCTGGGGCTCACCGTGCCGTAGCAGGTGTCGGGACCGCCTCCGTAGTTGAGCCGGGACCGCCTCCGTAGTTGAGCCAGGACCGCCTCCGTAGTTGAGCCGGAGTAACGTTCCCCCCCGGGACGGACCATGCTTACCTTGTTCACCGTCCATCCGGGGACACGGGTTCCCTGCACCTTTCAGCTATTGGATCACTACTATTCCAGTCACGGTGTGCAAATATCTGCCTGGTTTCTGCTCTCAGTTCTTTGGGGTGAAATACCCAGAGCGGAATTGCTGGGTCATGTGGTCTTGTTCTGATTTCTCGAGGAGCTCCCATTACTGTTTTCCATGGCAGCTGCACCATTTCCCGCCCCCAGCAGCAGCTCACAGGGCAGCGCTGTGGCCGACGTCCCCACACCCGCTTGCATACTGTTTTGCACACTGTTTTGCACACGGCTTTGACAGTAGCCGTCCTGGTCACCGCGAGGTCTCGCTGCGGTTTTGCTTTGCATTTTCCTGAAGACTGGAAATGTCAAGCATCTTTTCCTGTGTGTGTTGACCCTTTGGATATGTTCTTTGGGGAAATGCCTATTCAGGTTCTTTTCTTCCATCTCTTAACTGGGCTGTTGCATTGTGGGTGTTCTTTATACACTGAGGATATCAACCCCTTATCAGATATGTGGTGGTGCAAATACTTCCTCCCATTCTGGGAGAAATAACATTTCTCCCTGAACTTTAAAACCCAGCACTCCTCCAGAGCTGTGCCGCTCAGTCAGCAGCCGCCAGTCACAGGCGGCAGCTTTCGTGGTGAGACTGAAACACTGGTCACGTGCTGAGCGCCCAATAGCACAGATGCCCAGGGCCTGCCACGCGCACGGTGCAGAGAAGGCCTCCAGGCAGGAGGCCCCATGCGATAGCTCTGCTCCAGGGAACGTGCCAGGGGCTCATGCACGCGTGCCCAGACCGCTGTCTCTCTGTCTCCCTGGGCCCCTCACCCTGCATCTCCCCTTCTGTGACCCCTTGACTGGTCTCTTCTGCTCACGGCGGTTGGTAGGATGTGAGAGTGGCCCCAGGAGACCCCTCGCTCGGGGCCACGCCAGCTCTTTCCTGCAGGACCTGGGTCCCGGCCCGGACTGTGGGGTAGGCGCCCCTCCCCAGCCCCTTTCCCCTCTCACAGGTCCTTCTGCTCCTCTCGGCCACCACTACCGTCCTATTCCTCCGTTCAGCAAACACTGGGCTGAAGCACGGAAGTGCCTTTCCACCCTGCTATCAACTGAGCAGGAGGTCTACACGGCAAGCAACGGGAGGCGAGCCCACCCTCCTGGGGCCTGCACTCTGCAGAGAGAAGCGGGCGGTGTCCGCAGCTCAGTGGGGTGCTGAGCACCGTCGAGGCCCTGGGGTGCAGGGCTGGGGTCTACTTTGCCCCTCACCCCCGTCACAGAGTCCCGTGTACATCTGTAGCCCATCCTCACACCACCAAGGGCCCTCAGGGCTCACCGATTCTGACACCTGGTTGCAAACTGAGAAAGCAGATTGCCAAGGTTTGGGGACTTTCTGGGAAGCACCCGATGGCCGGGCAATGCAGAGCCCTGGTCTTGCTGCAAAGTGGCCGAGCTCCAGTGGCTGGCGGGGGGTTCAGCACAGCAGAGATGCCACCAGGCTGCGTGGTCCAGGGACAGGGTGGAGCGGGCAGCTGGTCTGTTACAGCTGCAGCGGAAACTCCGCCAGGGAGGGGAGACGGAGATCGGACGATGGGGCCCTGGAACCGCTGGCTCACTGATTCGGGTCTGCCTGGTGCCACGGGGAAAAAACACATAGAGCTGGTCCCGGCAGGACTGACTTGGCGCCTCTGGACAAGAGGGCTGGGGGTGGGGCAGGACCCCAGGGGTCTGTGCCCACGGGGCTCTGCAGGGAGGGCTGAGCTGACCCCAGCCATGGATGACCCTTCCACAGGCAGGACTGATTGGGAGAGGCAGGCTGCAAAGAGCAGGGTATGTAGGGAGAAACGTCTCAATTTTATGTTTGGCTGAAGCACGAAGACCCAGCAGAAGATGGATTCTATAGACTGGTCTGCCTTCTCCGTGGCTTCACAGTGGTAAGACCCTGTCTCCAGCTTGTTGGAGTTTCAGGCTGAGAGAAGTATTCGGAACCAGGGAGAAGAGAGTCTTCCTTTTGCATGGAGAACTTGTATCCTGTGAGGTGACGGGCACCCACCTCTTCCTTTGTCTGTCTCTCCGTTTGGAGCTGAGACTCAGGTTGGGGGGGGCGCCGCAGGTAGGGGTCCAGGAACAGCATGGCTGGGGTGTGACCCAGGCCTGGGTGACATTATACACAAAGTGAATTTAATCGGAGAGAAATGAGACAAAATGGAACCAGCTGTTCCTGGAGAACTTCCTGACAAGCCCATCATCTGATCTGGATAGTTTTGTGAACCGTATCCCGCAATTGGCCTCCGAAATGGCCTCCAGCCTGCGGACCGTGCCTGGCCAGGTACAGCTGACGGTTCTTCCCTCTCTCCCACCTGACGACAGGTAGGCAGGGGCCCTGTGCCCCTTGGGCTACAGCAGGGGCTCCTGGCCGGTGTGGCCGCCCACCCCCTCCCCCGTGCCTCTCAGGGGTCAGACCCGCCCACACGGCCCCCAGGCTGCTGCTCCCTCCTCACTCGCCCGGTGAGAAGCCGGGAACCTGGCTGGACCCGCCCTGCTGCCAGTTCAGGGCTGTCTCTCCCGGAGTGCCTCCTCCCCGGACAGGCAGCAGCCAGCCTGTCCTCTGGGTTCTCTCACTCGCCCCCAAACCCAGACTGTCCCCGTCCCCGTGAGTGTCGTCCCCGTCTGTCCTGCTGGCCCTGGCAGGCCTGGCTGTCCGTGTTGAGTGGCATCACTTCAGCTCAGAGGCCAGGAGAGTCCCCCTGCTGTGCAGGTGCCCTGCAGAGCCCTGTGGCCACTCGGACCCTGGCTGCCTCCCCAAACCCACGCACCATCTCCCTGGAGGCCGCTGGGGCCCAGGAAGACTGCCATGCCCCGGCCCCTTCCAGCAGTAGTTCACAGCTCCTCACCAGGCAGTGAGGGCCTGTCTCTGCTCCTGCCAAGGACCTCTCATCCCTTGCGGGTGATAGGAAGTCCCAGAGCACAGCCACCCAGTCGCTGGACAGTGGCAGTCCAAACACTGTGTTAAGAAGGTGCTCTGAGCAGGCAGCAGGGTCGGGAACCAGGTCACTTTGCATCAGTGACCCCCCAAAAAACTCCTGTAGAACATTCTATGACAAGTGCTGATGTCCGTGATGCCCTCAGGAGCTCACAGCACCCCTGGGGCCTCCTTGGGCCCCTGCATCTCCTTTCACCAGGAGAGGAGGCGCGAGGAGTCCTTAGAACGGGGTCTGGAGCTGCCGTCCGCTGAGAAACTGAATGGTACAGCCCCCAGCCAGGCCGCGAGCTGGCCACACTCTCAGCTTCGACTCAGGGCCGAGGGGGCCAGGGGGCAAGGAGGGCCTTCGATGGGGTTGGGGGGCCGCATGGCGTCCAGCTCCCCTGGAGCACTCGTCCCACAGTCCACGGGAAACAAGGGTCTCCCCGGTCAGGGCAGCTGTGGGTCTGTGAGGCCTGGCTCCCCCACACTTCTGCCCTCATGCTCTGACCCTGCAGGGACTCAGGAGCATGTCCAGGGCCCCGCATGCAGGTCCTGGGGGAGATGGGGCCGGTGGGGTGGGGGGTGCCCTCAGAGACCCCTGCTCCTGAAGCCTCCGTGTCATTGGGGACTCAGTGGGTCCCCCGCCTCTTCTCTGCAGCCACAGACATAGCCCAGATGACCACTCACTGTCCCCTCAGAATTCTGACTCGTCCACTCGGGAGCCGAGTGTGTCCTGGGCCCTGTGTGTCCAGCATAGCTCCTGTGTCACTCAGGCCGTGGTGCTGGGAGGTAGTGAGGTCACCGTGGCGGAGGTCTCTGCCCCTGTGTGGCCCAACTGTGACTGCAGGGTAGGGGTGTGGTGGGGGGGATCAGGGGCGGGGTTAGGGGATGATCAGGCAGGGTTGGGGGCGATCAGGGGGCAGGGCTGGGGTGGTCAGGGGTGGGGTTGGGATGATCAGGGGTCGGGGTTGGGGTGATCAGGGCTGGGGTTGGGGTGATCAGGGGCTGGGGTTGGGGTGATCAGGGGGTGGGGTTGGGGGGCTGATCAGGGGACAGGTTAGGGTTGTGATCAGGGGTCGGGGTTGGGGGCTGATCAGGGGACAGGTTAGGGTTGTGATCAGGGGTCGGGGTTGGGGTGATCAGGGGGCAGGGTTAGGGGTGTTATTGGGGCAGGGTTGGGGTGGTCAGGGGGCGGGGTTGGGGTGATCAGGGGGTAGGTTTGGGGGTGATCATGGGGCAGGTTTGGGGGTGATCAGGGGATTGGGGTTGGTGGCTTATCAGGGGCCGGGGTTGGGTTGGTCAGGGGCAGGGTTGGGGTGATCAGGGGGTGGGGTTAGGGTTGTGATCAGGGGTCGTGGTTGAGGTGATCAGGGGCTGGGTTGGAGTGATCAGGGTGTTGAGGTTAGGGGGCTTATCAGGGGCCGGGGTTGGGTTGGTCAGGGGTGGGGTTGGGGTGATCAGGGGGCGGAGTTGGGTTGGTCAGGGGCGGGGTTGGGGTGGTCAGGGGGTGGGGTTAGGGGTGTGATTAGGGCGGGGTTGGGGTGGTCAGGGGGCGGGGTTGGGGGTGATCAGGGGATTGGGGTTGGGGGCTTATCAGGGGCGGGGTTGGGGTGGTCAGGGGGTGGGGTTAGGGGTGTGATTAGGGCGGGGTTGGGGTGGTCAGGGGCGGGGTTGGGGTGATCAGGGGGTGGGGTTGGGGTGATCAGGGGCAGGGTTGGGGTGATCAGGGGGGTGGGGTTAGGGGGCTTATCAGGGGCCTGAGTTGGGGTGATCAGGGGGCGGAGTTGGGTTGGTCAGGGGCGGGGTTGGAGTAGTCAGGGGGTGGGGTTAGGGGTGTGATTGGGGCGGGGTTGGGGTGGTCAGGGGGCGGGGTTGGGGGTGATGGGGGGGATTGGGGTTGGGGGCTTATCAGGGGCCGGGGTTGGGTTGGTCAGGGACTTGGTTGGTGTGATCAGGGGCGGGGTTGGGGGGCTGATCATGGGGCAGGGTTAGGGTTGTGATCAGGGGTCGGGGTTGGGATGATCCAAACAGGGAGCGAGCGTCTGGCGACTCTCAGCTTCTCCTGGCCTCCCGCCCACCCGTCCTCTACGAGTTTAACAGTCGCGCCTTCCTGATAGCCTGCATCTGCAGCGGCCGAGTGCTCGCAGGCCCGCGGTGCCAGGCTCCAGGTCTGGGCGTTGATCCCAGGGGTGCGCACCGTATCACAGGTGGCCTTGACGGAGCATCGCCGGACGCGTCACGCAGTTCCGGCGCCTCCTGGCGTGTTACGTGGTGGCTACCTTACTGGGGCGATACACACACAGTCCTACTTGTGTTTTTTATGACGATGTGGAGGCATCCCAGTTTCTCCTGAAAAAAAAATGTTTTCGAGTTCGTTTCTAAAAGCTTGAGAAGTACGTAGGCTATTTGGGTTCTGAGGTCCCCAGTTATCCGTGCACAAGATGCTCATTTGTCTCCATCCCAGCGAAACCTCATGAACAGGAGATTACAGTTAATCTAGAGAGCCTGCAAAAAATCGTCCTAATTGTAATTTTGACAACTCTCATCGATTCTGAGCATCCAGAAACATGCACAGAAGACCCAGGACAGAGCGTGCGTCTGTGTGTGTGTGTGCGCGTCAGTGTGGGGCTGAGGTCTGGAGGGGGCACCCCCACCTGGAGGCACCCGGAGTGGGAGGAAGGCTGCCCTCTGGCTGCGGTGACAGCCGCTGGGGCCGACCGCCGGGTGAGGACTCGCACAGCCCCTGCCCGTCACTGCCCAGCCCTTCCTTCCAAAACAGAGCTCAGCCAACAAGCACAGACCTTGGGGCCCAGCTCAGCACACGGACAGCTCCGCCCCGGCCCTGGTCCCTTCAGGTGTAATTAGCATTTTCTGGGTACCCCCCCAGAGGGCGGAGTTGAGACAGCTTCCTCCCGCAACATTCAGGCCTTTCTGTCTTGTGCCCTCGACACGTGGTGTCTTTCATGCTGAAAAGGATGCATCGCATCCCTGCGGTGCGGTTCGCGAAGCCTTCTGGGTAAAAGTCCGACCAGAACGTATTTCTGTTTCTGACATGACGTCAGCGAGGACGCCGTGGACGCGCTGCAGAAGGGAGAGACGAGGCTGGCTCCTGACCACGCGCCGCAGCCCCTCGGTCACGTGGGAGGAGGTAGCGTGGCCAAGATCGTGAGTCCCACGCCTCCCTCTGCCAGCTGGCCAGCTCCGGGAGAAATCGATGCAGGCCTGGGAAAGAGGCGCCGGTGGCCTATTTGCTTGGTTTTCTCCCACTTCGAATTGATTCTCTCATCATAAAAAAAAAAAAGCAATTTTAATATCTTTAACACTAGTGCTCTTTTAATGTTTCTCGTTTAATGGTTACTACTTCTATCTAAAGCTTAAAAAACCGCTGTTGTCTTAAGAACGCATTTAACCAATATATGAACTCCAAGCCGATGGCCCCTGAATGCCTTAGGGAGCCAAAGCCCCAGCTGTTCCTGAGTACCAAGCGGTGCCCGGGATGGCAGCAGGCCAGGCTCTTTCCGGACCCAGCCGGCCAGCCCATGTGCCTGCAGTCTGCAGCGTGCCGGTGGGGTCGCGGGCACTGGGAGAGATGGGTCAGGCTGCACACTCACCTCGTATGTGGCTGGGTCCACACCCACAGGCTGCAGCCACCTCGGCTGCACATTCTTGGAGTCACCAGCTTAAAGACCACGGAACCACTTACATACACTCATCTCACATTTGAACAGTGGTGACTTTCTCCAGTAGAAGATACTGGAAGCCTGTCCTCCGAACCACACTGTGCCCTCCCCTGTATTGGTTGTTAGCCCGTCTTCTGTTTGAGTTTTATTTGCATCTATGGAGGCTGAGCACTGAAGAACTGATGCTTTCAAACTTTGGTGCTGGAAAAGACTCTTGAGAATCCCTTGGACTGCAAGGAGATCAAACCAGTGAATACTAAAGGAAATCAACCTGAATATTCATTGGAAGGACTGTTGCTGAAGCTCCAATACTTTGGCCGCCTCATGCGAAGAGCTGACTCGTTGGAAAAGATTCTGATGCTGGGAAAGATTGAAGGCAGGAGAAGGCGACGACAGAGGATGAGACGGTTGGACGGCATCACTGAGTCAATGGATATGAGTTTGAGCAAGCTCCGGGAGATGGTGAAGGACAGAGGAGTCTGGCTTGCTGCAGTGCCTGGGGTCACAAACAGTCACTATTCACATGCCTTTCGACCTGGGCAGCGCACCACGTGTATCTATTCACCTGGACTCTAATGTGTGGTCAGTAGAATGGGATTTGTAGAAAGGACTCCATCTGAATGTGCTCAAGGGAGCTTCCTACGTGCTTGAGGGATTTAAGTAAATCCTTTTACCATCGTCTGTGAAGCCTGTTAGAAAGACACACACTGCCCACCCCGCCCGCCCCAAGGTGGCCTGTCCACTCCCGCACCACGAGGCCACCAGGATGCTCAGGGTCACTGAACGAGGTGCAGGGTCACACCTCCCCACCCCCCAGAAGAGGTCCTGCATGGGCGTGCTCTTAAAACGTCTCCCTGCATGCCTCAGGTGACTAATTACTCCAGTCCTAACGTGCAGGGAGACGGTAGCCCTGAGCCAGCTGATAAACCCATTCCGTCTGTTTCCAGCTACACATTTTTAAGCATTCCTTTGATTTCCTCCACTGCAGAGTTTTGGGTTCAGGCTAAGCTTGATTCTGAGACATCGTGCCCTGGCATTCCATATTTTAAAGACCCACTTTCTCTGTCCTCTTTGTTGCTTCCTCACCCAGCATCCCTGCAGTAAAGCCGGAGAGATTTTGTCCGTGGCAGCTGACTGGAGTGTGGCCCTGACACAGCCCAGGGAGGGGACCTCCCGTGGCCCCATGTGGAGCCCTGCAGGGAGCCATCTCAGGGCGACCAAGTAACGGGGGTCCAAGACCGCATGCCAGCCCTCCTGTCAGACCAGCCTTTCGGGCACAAACGGCTGCTGGAAAAGTGTTTCAAACCAGTTCCGAGGCACAAAGATGCACCTGAGCAAACTTGAGAGCGAAGAGAGAGGGGTTAGGCCTGGACCCCCTGGGCCCCTGAGGCTTTCATAGTAAAGGACTAGGCTCGTCTCCGTCTGATGAATCCGAACCACACACAGCAGGTGTGACGGAGGTGGGGGCCAGAGCTGCCCCAGGAGGCGGCCGGCCCAGGGTTTCTTCCACGTCTGGGTGCAACGATCACCGGCTCTGAGACCCGGACAAAGCCTTGATTTCCTTTGAACGGGGGGTGGTAACCGGCCTGATGCGTGAGAGGAAGTGTTGACAGGACACCCTGGTGGGTGGGTCCCGGCCAACCCCACTGTGCCACCCGCCCAGCCCCCACATCTGGCAAGATCGCACTGCAGACTCTCACCTCTGACCTGTAAGAGGCTTGGGCGCTGGGGACCCAGTCCTGTTCACTGTTCACCTACCAGAGGTCCTGGCAAGACAGGAAAACGAGAGTATATGTGGAATTCATAATTCATGAGATTACATTTTTAACTTAAATAGTATTGTTTCCGCAGCCCCCGGGGCACCTGGAGTCGGGGCAGGGGGGGAACGCGTCTGAGGGGCACTGGGCCACAGCACCGACCCGCCCGTGAGCACACGGGGCGCCCCAGCCTTCCTTAGTGGTGGGAACACTCACTTCTAACAGAAGGCAGCTCTTTAGAAGCCAGCATTAGGGGTATAAGGTGGACGAGGTTAGTCTGCCTTTTCATCTCTCTAAGTGAAAACCCTATGCAGGAGAAGCGAAAGCTCACCTGCTCCGTTCTCTGAAAACGGCCGGGACCTCCTGGTGGCCTTGTGGTTGGGACAGTGCCCTCACTGCCCTGGCCGGGGTGCAGGCCCTGATCGGGAAACAGACATCTTACAAGTCTCACAGCCGAGAAAATAGAAGTCTAGAGACACCACCAGATAAAGCCGAGTAGAGACCTAGTCTGTCCTGGCCGCGGCTTGCCATAGTGTGTGTATCTGCCTCTGATGCAAGCTTCTGCCCAGCTTTCTTTGGAGAAGGCAATGGCACCCCACTCCAGTGCTCTTGCCTGGAAGATCCCATGGACGGAGGAGCCTGGTGGGCTGCAGTCCATGGGGTCGCTGAGAGTCAGACACAACTGAGCGACTTCACTTTCACTTTTCACTTTCATGCATTGGAGAAGGAAATGGCAACCCACTCCAGTGTTCTTCCCTGGAGAATCCTAGGGATGGGGGAGCCTGGTGTGCTGCCGTCTATGGGGTCACACAGAGTTGGACACAACTGAAGTGACTTAGCAGCAGCAGCCCAGCTTTCTTGAGCCAACACGAACGAAAGCCGCCTTGCCCTGTGTTCCTGTGTGAACCCCGAAATGCCCCTCCCGGCCAGGCAGTTGAAGGGTGACGGTCACCGTCATTTGGCCGCTGAGCCCGGAGGCCCCAGCAGCGGGTGAGGGGCCCCGTGTGCACTGTGCCCGTGTGAGCCCGGCGTGTGTCTGTCAGCCCCGTGTGCACTGTGCCCGTGTGAGCCCGGCGTGTGTCTGTCGGCCCCGTGTGCACTGTGCCCGTGTGAGCCCGGCGTGTGTCTGTCGGCCCCGTGTGCACAGCGCCATCTGAGCCCGGCGTGTGTCTGTCGGCCCCGTGTGCACTGTGCCCGTGTGAGGCCGGCGTGTGTCTGTCGGCCCCGCGTGCACGGCGCCATCTGAGCCCAGCGTATGTCTTGCAGGCGCCAAGGAGATCGACATCGCCGCCACCCTGGAGCATCTGCGGGACCAGCGGCCAGGCATGGTCCAGACTAAGGTACCCGGCCAGGCCTGGGGCTCGGGGTCGGGGTGCATGGGGCGGTTTTCTCCAAAGGAGCGAGGCGCAGGCTGGCCAGCTGCCTCCCGCACCACCTCCACTCGGGACTGGACGCAGGCTGCCCATCCCAGGAGGTCGGGGCGGCTCCAGCTGCAGCCCCAGTGTTCCAGCCTGAGCAGATGCGGTTGGACCTCAGGGCCCGGGACCCTCCGTGTGCCAGACGGGGGGAGTGGGGGAACAGCGGGGTCTCCCCATCAGAGGCCAGCGACGTGTGTGGTGTGTTCCGCCCAAGCCCACAGCCACAGCCTCACTGCGAGGTTATTAGGACAGCTGTCACCAGAGTGTCCCCAGGCCATGCTGGGCCCCTGAGCACCCTGAGTAGCTTACTGAAACAGCCCCACTGCAAGGTTATTAGGACGGCGGTCACCAGAGTGTCCCCGGGCCGTGCTGGGCCCCTGAGCACCCTGAGTAGCTTACTGAAAACGCTAAGTTTGCAGCGAAAGCAGCAGAGCCTAAAGATCCCTGGATAGCCTTGGGTTCCTTGGAGCCGGAACCAACGTCCACATACTGGCCCATTCCCTTAGCACTGCAGAAGTGTCCATGTCCAGCCACAGACACCCCACACACATGTCCTGCACAGGGTCCTCTCCTTCCTGGCGTGGCCCAGACTCTCCGGGTGCCATCAGCGCCTCCACTAAAGCCGCCCTTGCAGAGGATTTCAGTTCTAAAAATCATAAAAGCCCTCCCAGGAGACCAGGCCACATTGTGCTCCGGTGCCAAGTAGTGAGGGTCTGGGACCCCCATCGTCCCAGCTTGGGGTCTTACTGTCCCCACAGGGTGTCAGCAGCTCCTGGGCCCTGTTCCATGCCACAGACGGGACAGGGCAGCGTCTGAGCCTCGAGGGAGGGTGCACAGGCTTCACTCAGCCTGCTCTGTCGGGCGGGAAGGAGCCCAGTGCCTAGTAAGCACGGCAAGCACACTTTGACCCCGAAGGTCATTTCTCAGAACAGCTTCATGGGCCCCTATGGCTGGTTCCATGTGGTCAAAGTCAGCCCCGAGCATGGAGGCAAAACCAACTCAGCTCCTTCGTGCAGAGCCAGGAAACCGTTCCGGGTGGAGCCGGAGCACATGCCTAGCGGCCAGGTCTCTGGCGCTCGCTGTTCCTCCACCGGCAGTGGATGGGGCCCTGGGAGAGCTGGACCCTGCCCGCGCCTGCCTGCCATCCCAGTGACAGGCAGCCCTCGGGTCCAGGGGCCCTGGTGGGGCAGTCCTGCTGGGCTGCCTGTGCCGTGGGAGGTGGCCTGCTCATCCAGAAATCCAGGGTTGGCTCACTGTCCGGGACCCAGCCCCAGGCGGCCGCTGCACGTGGGCCTGGAGGCTCGTCCCTGGGAGAGCCCACTGTGCTTCGGGAGGCTCGTGGCCGCCAGCAGAGGCTCTGAGCTAGAACCTGGCAGGTCGTCCCTGGTGGCTGCGATGGTAAAGAATCTGCCTGCAGCGCAGGAGACCCGGGTTTGATTCCTGGACCAGGAAGATCCCCTGGAGAAGGGAATGTTTACCCACTCCAGTATGCTTGCCTGGAGAAGCCCATGGACAGAGGGGCCTGGCGGGCTACAGTCCCTGGGGTCGCAGAGAGCCGGACACGACTGAGCGACCGAGCAACTTAGCGCAGAACAGCACACAGGTTTCCACTATGTACCAGCCGCTCAGTGGGGATCCACCATTCCTCCCGGCACTGGGCTCAAGTCTGTCGATGACTGGAGCTATCGAGTATCTAAGCCATTGATAGGGCTCTCCTCCATCAGAGCCCCTTAACTGCTATCGAGGGAGTCGGCCTAGTTTGCTCTTTTGCAGTTTCTTTGGTGTGACGGGGAAGTACTGGGGACACTGCTGCGAGTGTGGCATGCCGAGTTGGGAGCAGGTTGTGGACCCGGGAAGCCTGCCGGACAGGTGGGCCTGTCCTCTGTCTGCCGAGCCCCCGTTTCTGGAGGGGCAGACGGTTCCGACACCCAGGACTCGCCCCTAGTTTCTACTCAGCAGTCCTGCAGGTTCCGCCTGCACGAGAAGCGTGTCCCGTCCCAGGTGCCCTGGTGTCCGTGGGCACACGCATGCCTAAGCTGGCACAGTGGAGGGTGAGACGAGGTTTCTTGGCAAACGGAAGTGAGTCGGATTGAGCCGGATGGTGGGAGGATTTTCAAAGAGCACGAGTACCACCCTTTCCATTCTGAGGCCAGGGAACCCCGAGGGGTCGTGACTGTGACCGTTTCCAGTGAGTCTCAGAGGGACGGGAGGCTGCATCCAGCCCCACCCCTCAGGGGCCATGCTGGGGCTGGGGTCAGAAGGAGCTGGGGGAGGGGGTGCACAGAGCCTGCGGCAGCCACTGTCCCGCTCACACGTCCACCCCAGCTTCTCCAGCGACAGAAGCGGAGATGAACACGGCGCAGCCGTCTGCTCCGGGCCTCCGCCCGCAAACCCGTGCCCTGCCCACCTCCCGCGGCAGTCTGCAGCTTTTCCCGTCCTCCCTAAACAGCTTCTCTCCGCAGGGTGGCACACGGAGCCCGCGGCTGCAGCAGAAGGGCGCCGCTCACGTCTCCCTCCTCTGTCCCTCCAGGAGCAGTTCGAGTTCGCCCTGACGGCCGTGGCCGAGGAGGTGAACGCCATCCTCAAAGCCTTTCCCCAGTGAGGCCGGAGGCGCCCACAACCGGCGCCCCGTCAGCGCCCACGGACGCCGTGCCCGCCTCTCCTGCGGCAGCTGCCTAGTGATCTAGTCCTTAAGACTCTACAGTCAGCGCAGCTTAGCAGTTAAAACGTGTGTTTTTGTTCAGCCAAGTAACAAAGGGAGGTCTACAGGCAGACGCAATGACGGGGGCAATCAGTTCTTCTATTCTCGATTTCTTGAAAAAACTTTATTTTTCCTTAAAACACACATCCGTGTTCTTAATTGCCAATCATATCATATGGACGGCACCATCAGTGTGGTCCCCAGAAGAGGGCTGGTTTGTGACCTGTCACTCTCTGGAGGGTCAGCCATGCAGGGCGGGGCCCAGAGGGGCCACCAGGCCACCCCAGTAGAAGACATACTTGGCGTTTGTCCTTATGACTGTGCACCGGGAGAAACCGCCCGCTTCCGCAGCAGCTGGGTGGACGTGACGGCGACATTCTGCAGCCTTGGGGTAGATCATTAAACACAGTCGTGCCAGCTCCTCATCCGATCTGGGCTGCTGCACACCCTCCCCCAAGCACTGCTGGGGGACAGTGACAGCCCCTCCCAAACTTCCACTCCCCCAGGACAGCCAGGGCCCCCTGGGGCAAACGCGTTCCCACCCAGAGTGCCTCCTTCCAGGCCAGCAGACAGGGACACTTGGCAAGGCCCTGGCAGAGCCCCAACCTCCAGACACGGCTTTTAGCTACAAATAGGGGTTTACACGTGTGTCTGTCACTTCAGTCATGTTCGACTCCTTGCGACCCCCTGGACTGTAGCCCGCCAGGCTCCTCTGTCCACGGGATTGCCCAGGCAGGGATACTGGATTTCACTCAGATGCAGCTAAACGCTTCCCTGAGGGGTAATGAAAATGGAGGGCAGGCCTGCGTGGTGCCCTCCCCAGGAAGGCCTGGGCCCTGCTGGCATCCAGAGAGGACCAGGAGTGCCCACACCGTGGGGGAAGGGCAGGGAGGCCTGCCGTTGTCTGCTTCTTTCCTGCATGGGATCCAGGCACCTGGGAAGCGGAGGCAGCCGGGCCCCTCCGGGGCTCAGGCTCCTGGCCTCTCGGGCAGATCCCCGTGTCACACAGACACGCGTCTAGCGACCCTTCAGATTTGCCAAAACAGCACTTGGGCACCAAGTTACCGCCCCCACCCCGAAGCAAGAGTGTGCTTCACTGGACTGAGCACAGCTGGACGCGGAGGGGGCTGTGCGGCTGCTGCGCGTGGCGCTGCCTCGGTTTAGGGAGTAAGACGCTCCGGTGACCCTGGGCCCTCTGCTTCCCATGTGGCACGCCGTCCGGGCATCTTAAACAGATGCCACGCCTCGTAACACGGGACAGGGGAGGTGGCCGACCGGATGGGGAGAAAGGTGCCAAAATACCGTGTGTGTCTCTAAATGGTGGTGTCGTGCGTATCTGCTTCAACATGCTGATCATTTCCTTCCCAAAGCTGTTTCTCTACCTGGAATCTAAACAGTTAATGGAAACTAGTTTATCTGAACGTAGGAAGCATATTCCTACTCGTAATTCCTTACATTTTATGTCTTCAGTGTGAGATATACAAATATATTTAATTGTGTCTGATTAAACTTCTGATTTCACATCTGAGCGGTCTTTATTTGGATGAGAGCAGTTTTTTGGGTTCTTTGTGTGTGTCCCATCCATCCTGTCTCCTGAAGCTGTGGGCGTTTAGATGCCAGAACAAACTGTGCGTCCATGGAGCTCCGTACTGAGTTCTAGTTTTATTTGCGGAGCTGGGTGTGTACAGGGGGCCAGAGTGTCACGTGTGGCTGCGAGTCTATTCATTAAAAAGAGATGAAACAGTCTCGGGTGAGCGTTGGGGCGTGCTCCGCCTCTGGTGTCCCTGCCCCTCTTCACTGCATGTGTCTGCCCAGGGAGCGTCCGGGAGTGGTGGCCCATCTTTGCTGCCCACAGGGGAGGGCGGCTCCCCATCTCACAGAGACACGAGCCGCCCCAGGAGCCTCTCAGGCCCGGGACCCCCTGGGAGCAGTGAGACCCAGCCGGACGACCCTGCCGCCGTGACCCGCCGCCCCGCTCTCGCCTGTGCGGTCTCCGCGGGCGGTGGTGAGACGCGGGGGTCTGTGCTTCCAGAGCAGACACAGGTGTTCGTTTCTCAGGAAATCAGCCCCCCGTCTCGGCTGCAGGGCACCCAGCTCTGCTCCGTAGGCTCCGCCCCTGCGGGCCCTTCCTTCCCTGAGCTCGCTTCTCATCGGGGCCCTGCCCTGGGTCTGGCACACTTCTGCTGTCCATGTGATGGGAGTCGCTGTCATTCATGCACACACACTTGACAACAGGTGGCACATCTCGAGACACGCGCGTGTGAGTCTGCTTGGGGCCTAAAGAGGCCCCTCCATCCAGGGTACTCGGGTGCTGAGCAGGATGGACTTTGAAAATGTCATGCAGAGCCAGCTCTGAAGACAGACAGGATGCAGACGGAGGGCGTGCCCTCAGGCTGGGGAACCCCATCCACGTGTCCACGTGGGGCCAGCCGCCCTGCCGTCAGCACCCCCGAGCTGACAGGCCCGCAGGAGCCAGCTTCAGTGCCCTGGGAGTCCCCAGTCAGCAGCTCCCCGTACACGCCGGCGGCCGCTGTCACCCGGCCTGGCGAGGTGGCGGGGACGTGCTCACCCGCAGGCCAGCGACTCCTCTGTGGAGCTGGGTCACGGTCTCGGGGCCTGCAGGACTGTGTCCACATGTCTGCGTGCTCTTCAGATTCTCACCTGCAGACGCCACACGTTCTTAAGTTTAATCCGCGTTTGCAGTGTCTTCCCCTACTGTGCTTAAGGTCTAGGCAATCCCCCAGACAACAGTAAAGTCTCGATTGGCCAGACTCGCTGATTTCTGGGCCGCAAACACACCCGCCAGGAATGGTGTTAATGCCAGCTCACTCGGTGAACTGCGAAGACAGCTGCTAGAGTCGCGGGAGGGAAGTGCCGTCCAAACAGGAAGGGATGCGTTTTGAGTGTTTATCACCGATGTCTTCATCTAATGTGTCAGTTAACATAATTTGATTTTAATTGTGGCTATATTTAACAACCAGCCTGTAACACTCCCAGAAATTTAAGTCTGCTCCTGCAAGTCCACAGGAGCCGGCTGTGGTACACCTCTGCCTCGAGACCATGGAGAAGTCTGCAGAAAGGCCGGCCCCACCATCCAGCCTGAAGAAGGTGGGCGCCCTGTCTGAGAGGCCGGGGCTTGTTCCCCACGCCCAGGGGACACAGGGAGTCCTCAACGTGAACAGGATGAAAAACTGATGAGACGCGGATGAAGCCCTGAGGTCTCCACCTCACGGAGGCAAAACGGCTCAGATAGACCACATGCAAGCCCCAGAGGAGATGTCCCCGTGGGGCTCAGCTCCGGATGAACCGTCACCGAGCCCAGGAGGCCAAGGTCACCACTGTGATGACACGCGGTGATACGACTCGGGAAGACAGTCGCAGATTTAAACTCTGTAAATGCCAGTGAGGAGAACAGCACAAAACGAGCGCAAGGGGCTCTGAAAAAGAACCGGCAGACAAGACGGAGCAGCAGCCGCGTCCTAGAAACAGAGGCCAGGCTGCCCGAGGCGAAGACAGAGATGGTGCGGGAGCCTGGGGGCCGAGCTTCCAGGCACGAAGGAAGGGTCTCGGGATGAGATGAAGTCAGGCACTGCCTACCATCTTCGCACAGTGACACGTGGTAGCCAGACATCCCAGCCATGGTTCTGAAACGTGCAGAAATATTGAACAACCATGTTGTGTAACAAGAACTTACATAGCGTTGAAGGTAAACACTACTTCAAAAACCAACAAAGTTGTGGGAAAAGATGAGATTTGTGGTTACCAGAGGCAGGAGGTGGGAGGAAGCAGAATTGGATGAAGGCTGTCAAAGGTACAAGCTTCCAGTTATAAGATAAGTAAGTACCAGCGATGTGATTTACAACATGATAGATATAATTAACACTGTGTTATATAGGAAAGTTCTTAGAGTAAATCCTGAGTTCTCATCACAAGGAAACAATTCGATTTCTTTAATTTTGTATCTGTTTGAAATGATGGGTGTTTACTGTAATTATTGTAGTCACATTTCACGATGTATGTGTCCGGTCGTTCTGTACATACCTTGCTCACCCCGTGTGTGTGTAAACTATAGCTCATTAGACTGAAAGGAGAGAGGAAAGGAACCCAACCAAGCTCTGGAAGGAAACCCAAGGGGAGCAGTTATTCAGAAACCAGAGAACGCCAGGCTCATTTTACAGGCCGTCCAGATGAGACAGAAGGGAGGCAGCAGCTGAAGCCGAGCTGTGGATGGAGGATGGGGCTGCAGACACGCCGTGAGCGTGCGACGACGTGACGCGTGCAGCTCGCAGCGGGCAGGACGCATGCGCTGAACCAGGGACGGAAGAGGTTGCCCAGGCTCGCAGGAGCGGCGGTCCCCTCCAGGGCAGATGCCAAGGCTGCATCCAGGGCCCACATTCCGTCCTGTCTCAGCCAGGAGAGCCGGGCCCTCTGCACCCTGCCCACGCCCAGCTCCAACTCAGAGCCGGCAGCAGGCCGCGTGTGGAGTTTTACTATCGAGGTGGAGAAGACTCTTGAGAGTCCCTTGGACTGCAAGGAGATCCAACCAGTCCATCCTAAAGGAAATCAGTCCTGAATACTCATTGGAAGGACTGATGCTGAAGCTGAAACTTCAATACTTTGGCCACCTGATGGGAAGAACTGACTCATTTGAAAAGACCCTGATGCTGGGAAAGACTGAAGGAGGGAGGAGAAGGGGACAACAGAGGATGAGGTGGTTGGATGGCATCACCGACTTGGTGGACATGAGTTTGAGCAGGCTTCGGGAGTTGGTGATGGACAGGGAGGCCTGGCGTGCTGCAGTCCTTTGGGTCGCAAAGAGTCAGACACGACTGAGTGACTGAAATGAACTGAACTGAGCCTTCCTTGTCTATTGGCACCAGGGACCCAAACTATGAGTCTCCCAACCACGAGGAGGACATTCTTCCCCGACAATACCCACCAATTAGTGTGCGCCACGTGTATACCCTGCTGGAGGTGGGCCGTGCGGTGGGAGGTCCAGTCCCTGGTCTTCAAGATCCACCAGGAAACATGGGCGCCTGGGGGGCCTCAGAGCAGCGTGTGACAGGTCCTCTGCAGGGGCCTGTGAGGAGGGATCTGGGGGTGAGCCACCCCCCTTCACAGGCTCGGCGGCTCTCAGAGCACACCTGGGACGACACAGGCTCCGAATTCGTCCTGACACTCGCCAACGCCCCCACATCTCCCTGGGCACGGAGCGTGCCAGGGGCGGGCGTCTCACTGCTCACCTTCGCGACACCTCAGGGCTGAACCGTCACTGCTGCCTGAGATGACGGTGACTTTCACAAGCTGTTAGATGCGATCTGGCAAACAGAAAGCGAAGGGCCCACCTATCGAGTGCCATAAACTAGGCCATCCATGGCGTGCCCAGCGCTTCTCCAGACAGCAACCCCGGGGTCTATGTCGGGGTGGGGGTGGGCTCGCTGGAATTCCCGGAAGATGCGCCGGGTGGGGGCAGACAGCCTCGCACCAGCTGGCAGATCCAGCCTTGTTAAAAATGGCCGCCTCCCCCAGGAGTCCTGAGCCCTTGCTTGATGACGTGGGGTCCCTGGAGCAGCCCACAGCCTGACTCGAAGAGTCTGCCCCTCCCCCGGTGTCACTCTCCAGCCCTGCCCCCCAAAAACTAACTGCAAGTGTCTTCAGGCACCCCAGCCTGCCCTGGGGGTTGGTGCTTGTAGAGAATTCTCCATCCTCCCCTAAGACACCCAGGTCACAGGGGTCAGCAACCCCCTCTCCACCCACACCAAGTCCATTCGCCACCTTGGCCTGGCACCAAGGTCCTGCAGCTGGGTCACCCAGGTCCACCCGCTGTCCACGCTGCTCTGTCTCCCTGGCTGGGAGCAGCGTCCCCTCTGCAGGGTCGTGGGTGAAAACGCTCCCCACAAACCTCTGCCCCACCCTGGCCCACCTGGGCCCCCCTGGCCAGGACGAGCCACGTTGAGTCGATACTGTTGGTCTGATTTATTGGGTGGTGCAGGCGGAGAGGGCACATTCAGGAAGCTTTAGTTTTTTCTTACAAAACTGACACCCGTGCTTTCAGAGGCCGGTCTGCTCACCTCTGCTCCCAACCTTTTCCCTGCTCTCTCACTCCTGCTTTCAAATTCCAACAAGAAAGCCCCACCATCACCCCGCGGGGGAGTGACAGCAATATTATGTGTTGTCTGTGTTGTGTGTTTATTAATCAAGTAGAACGCTAATTAAAAAAACCTTCATAATTAGCAGAACAGGCATTAATTCAAAGACGGTTATTGGAATAGAAAATTAGAATTTGATTACACCTTTGTTCCTAAACAATGGCTGGCTTTCATTTTGTTGGGGTATTTGTTTAGAGACTGGTCTTCGCCGTCTAGGCCGCTCCGTTTCTTAGCCGAGCTACACGGCCCGTGTCCCGGCTCCGCGGCTCAGCGCCGCTGATGGCTGCCGCTGTCGGCTCGGACGGTGCTCCCAGGAGCCGGGACTGTGCTCCCAGGAGCCGGGACGGTGCTCCCAGGAGCCGGGACTGTGCCCTTCCGCCGGGCCGTGATGGCCGGGCCCCGGGCCGAGCCCGGCGCGGTGGAGACTCGGCCCGGGGTGGGCGTGGGGACGCGTGGGGACCCTCGCGGGCACGGCCCCCTCTTGTCCGGAACCCGGGTTTCCAGAGTCCGTCCCGCGCACGTCGGGGCGCTGAGGGCTGGCGGGTTTGCTCCCGTCTCTGAGAGAAGTTGCAGAGAAGGCAATGGCACCCCACTCCAGTACCCTTGCCTGGAAAATCCCATGGACCGAGGAGCCTGGTGGGCTGCAGTCCGTCAGGCACAACTGAGCGACTTCACTTTCACTTTTCACTTTCATGCATTGAGAAGGAAATGGCAACCCACTCCAGTGTTCTTGCCTGGAGAATCCCAAGGACGGAGGAGCCTGGTGCGCTGCCGTCTATGGGGTCACACAGAGTCGGACACGACTGAAGCGACTTAGCAGCAGCTGCAGAAGCTGAGAAAAGCCGAGTCCCCAGAGAGGCCGCCGGTGAGGGGGCCAGTTCTCGGACGAAAGGAGGCGAGAGGTGCCTCCGCGCCGCCCTGGGCTCGCCCTCCCCTGCTCACCCTGGCCGGGGGGCGGGGGTGCCTCCAACAGCCGCCCTGGTTTCTTCGCCCTCCTCTCCTCGCCTTGGCTGGGGGCGGCCTTGGGTCCAGCCCCTCTGCTGGCCTCTCTCTCTGCTTGTCTGTCCTCTGCCTGTCTGTGTGTCTCTCTCTCCTCCCTCCTGGGGCATCTGCTTTGAAAGAGCAGCTTACACACACGTCTCAGGGTTTGGACTGGCTCAATGTCTAATTCAAACCCATCTTTCTTGAACATTTCCTCCCGTCTCTACTTCATTACCTGACACAATCATAGTTAAAATATAGTGATAATTTATCAAGTCGTTAAAAATAGCTTCTCCCGTCCACAGACGCTGTTTCATCAGGTCCCGAGTCTGTCAGACCGACTTTGTCATATGCCTGGTGGCAGGATGTTTGGGGCTCTCTCTCTTCACTCCTGTAAACTGTCCCAGGAGCGGAGGCACCCTCGCGAGGCCACAGCCTCTGATGCCCTCATACCCAGCCTCCGCCCTGAGCCCTGAGCCCTGAGCCCTGGGTCTGTCCCCAGGTTTAGAAGAAGGACATAGTCACCGCCCCCAGCATGGACGGGGCCCAGCCACGCCTCCTGCCCAGCCCCGGGCAGGCCATCCCTCACCCGCTTAGGCCACAGAGCTTGGGATCAGCCCCGGCTGCTTCCTCTGGGGCCACTGGGCGCCCCCCTTCTGCTTATCTGCAGCCAGACTGCTTCCTTCTGGTTCTCTGAGGGCCTCACACACTCTCATTTTCTTTCCCATTTTCATGGAAATCAGAAAAATCGATCCACAAGCAGTCAGACCGGTCACTCCCTGCAGAGAAGGAACAGACCACCCCTGAGCAGGGTCCCCAGGCGCCTTTCCAGGGGCTCCCCTGCCCCCCCTGCCTCCTGCAGGCAGATGGTGCCCCCACCATACCCACTGTGTGCCAGGCCCCAACTGGGGGCCACAGCCAGGAGGGTGGATGGCAGGCATGGAATCCCCTCCCTTCTCACCACGTCGGCAGCCAATGCCTTGTTTAATCACATTTGATAATTGTATTTTGTGAGTTCAAATGTGTATTTATTATCAGAACACATTCTCACTAAAAAACAATGAAAATTTTCAGAATACTGAGAAACGAGGCTGTTTCAGTCAACTCCAAAATCCTAAAGTCAAGATTTATAGAGAATCCCCGCAGTCTCATAGCAAATGGGACCCAGTGGAAGGTCAAGGATCCTGGCCCCTCCAGGCTTGGGGGGCTCAGCATCTGGAAGGCCCAGGACTGAGGGCTGGCTCTGCAGGGGTGGGGACGCCCCAACAAGGGCTGCTGGAGGAGCTACAAGACCCCCGTTAAGAGGCTGACCTCACAGAAGACCTTCTGCTGGGGACAGAGGGGCACAGAGAGACAGTATTGGCAGGTGGGAGGGGGTGGGCATGCGGTCAGCAGAGGGGGTGCGCATGTGTGTGCTCGTGTGTGCTTGAGTGTGTGCACATGTGCACACGTGTATGTGCATGCCTGTGCTTGTTTTCGCATGTGCATGCATGTGCTTGTGTGTATTCCTATCTGTGTGTATTGTGTGCACTTGTATGTGTGCTCATATACATGTGCGCGTGTGCTCATGTGTGTGCGCGCTCAAGTGTGTGCATGTGCTCGAGTGTGTGCACGTGTGCACACGTGTGTGTGTGCATGCATGTGCTTTTCACGTGTGTGCATGCATGTACTTGTGTGTGTGCTCCTATCTGTGTGTGCTGTGTGCACTTGTATGTGTGCTCATATACATGTGCGTGTGTGCTCGAGAGTGCGTGCTCGAGTGTATGTGTGCTCGAGTGTGTGCACGTGTGTGCCCATGTGTGCTCGTGTCTGTGTGCATTGTGTGCACTTGTTTGTGCTCATATACATGTGCGTGTGCTCGAGTGTGCACACGTGTGCTTGCATGTGCACATGAGCTCGAGTGTGTGCAAATGTGCTTGTGTGTGTGCCCGTGCATCAGCGTGAGGAGGTGGAGAAGCAGCAGGAGAGGTGGGTGGAGGGGCCCTGGGGCAGTGCTGGGGAGGGTGGGGGAGGCACCAGAGAAAGTCAGGGCACAGAGCTGGGGGTGAGGCACAGAGCAGGCAGGACTGGCCCCTGTGGACCCCAGCTGGGGCTGACTGGCTGTCGTGGTCAGTCAAGCTGCTTAGCACCCGGGAGGAGGTGTCACTGAGGCCTCGGTGGCTCGTGGGCACCAGAGCAGCTGCTGGCCCTGCAGCCACGTGTGCTGCTTTGGCCCACAGGCCAGGGCTGGGTTTCAGCCCCCATTTGTCCCCTCAGCCGAGGGCCCTTGTGCAGTGCACAACATACCAAACTGCCCTCGGGTGGTGGAAAGCCAGGGCACCCGGCCTGCCGCACACAAGGCCAAGCAGCAGCTGGACGGGCACAGGAAGGTGGCCAAAAGCTAGTGGCACCAAGTCCCGCCAGCTGCCCAGGCTCAGAACATGGGGTCCCACCTAGCCATGAGGGCCGTGGGGAAGCCGAGGGCAGAGTCCAGGGCCCAGCTCACTGAGAGAAGCTGGGCATCTGGGTTTGTAACAAGCATCACAGGAGCATCAACATCCACGTCCAGAGAGACGCCTGACCTCAGGCTTGGGGGGAACAGGGGGCAGAGAGCAAGAGAGACGGGGCACGCCTCTGGGCTGCACTCTGCCCCCATCACCCCCTCCATGCGGTCATCTTTGCAAACCACTCCCGGTTCTATTGTGGAACAAGATAAAAGACAGAAATAACAGAGGCAACACCCGTCACCCGGAGAGGTTCTGTCCAGAGACCACCTGGTCCACCTGCCCTACGCCAAGTCTGCTGATCGTCCTTAAGTGACTTCTTTGCCCAGAGTCGACCCTGCATCCCGGTCCTGTCCTCAAACCAGAAGGGGCTGAGAAGTGGAGGGTAAATGTCATACAGACAAAGGTCTTTTCAAATTCAGTTCAGTTCGGTCACTCAGTCATGTCAGACTCTTTGCGACCCCACGGACTGCAGCATACCAGGCCTCCCTGTCCATCACCAACTCCCAGAGTTCACCCAAACCCATGGCCATCGAGTCGGTGATGCCATCCAGCCATCTGCCATCCCCTTCTCCTCCCGCCTTCAATCTTTCCCAGCATCAGGATCTTTTCCAATGAGTCAGTTTTTCACATCAGGTGGCCAAAGTAAAGTTTCCAGGCTCCCGTAAACATGGGGAAGCCATGATCAGGGGCTCTGAAAGACTCAGAAGCCAACCAAAGGGAAATCGGGTTTGGCGGTAAGAGAAGATTTGCCTGCCTAGCGAGTGTTCAGCCAAAGCCAGAAACGACTGCGTCCTTCTGTGCGGCTTACTAAACTTCAATTTCAGCAACAGTATATTTTCAGCAGGAAACAGAAGTAGCTTCAAATTCAGTTTTACCAAAAATATGAAATCAGAGGTGTATTCTTTGATCTACAGTAAAGGCTGAGACCACAAGCGTTCAGCAAGGTTGGGAGACACCCGTTTTCCGCCGGCCACCCCGGCCTCCCAGTCCGCACGCCCGTCCCGCCCAGGGAGATGCGGGTCACAGCTCAGCCACCACAGGGGAGGAGCCAGCGGGGACCCGGCGCCACACAGCCCGTCCCACAGGAGGCCGCGGCACCCACCAGCACGGACCAGCGCTGCGGCCACTGCGGACGGTCAGAGGCAGAGGGGCTTCACGGAGGTGTCACACTTCGGGGGTCAAAAAATACGCACCCGAGTGTGACCAGCAGCCTGAGGCATAAAACCTGAGAGCACATTGTGTCCTGTTCACAATTTGTATGAAACTGTTCTGTGTGCAAGCATAAGACGCAAGCAAATGATGCTCAAGAATCTTCAGTGATTTGCCGACATTTAGAAAATCAAGAACAATTCTAACTTGAGAATACGTTCCAGCTTTTGAGAATGAACGAAAAGCTGAATGTTAACTTTGCAATTTCACAAAGAGGAAAAAGTCCATCCATGGACACGTCAACTTTGGTTCAAGTGTGAAAAATAGAGCTTGTGTGAGGACAAGAAGAGCGTGTGAGGGACCTGACGAGTCCTGCGTCCCACCGATGGAGTCAGAGGCCTCCCCTCATCACAGACGCGACACAGGACAGGGGCCAGTCACTGGTGTGCTGAGAAGTCCGTGTTTTGCTACACAAACTCCTTAAACTTTAATGCTGACTGTTTGCTTCCTAATAATAAAATTGTGACTGTGCAGTTGCTGGGCCGGAGCACCTCCTGCAGTGGAGACGTCTGGCTTCCGCCTCAGCGTGGACTGGCTTTGATTCTAACGTTCGGTCAGAAGCCATTTGGCCATGAGGCTGTTTCTGGGCGCCTGTGGTCAGAGCCTTGCTGGACCAAGACAGCGGCCAGCTCCACCCTGCCCTCCTCCCTTCGGCCCTCCCAGCTCCAGGATGACCCGGGTCCCAGCAGGTCCTGGGCACGCAGCGTGTGCAGCCTGCAGCAGGGCCCTGGGCCTGGAGAAGGCCACAGAGGGTGTGGGGATGACGGAGATGGGAGGGAGGGCCCGTGTGTGTGAAGACGCTCGGGTTTGCAGCCCCTACCCTGAGGCTTGCCCTGGCCTCACCAGGAGAGAGAGAGGCCCTGTGGGTGGTCCTGGAGTCTGGGGTCTAGACAGAGAGGCAAGAGGGCTCCCCGGCTGGGCCAGGAGGCCTGGGAGGGACTGTGAGCAGAAGGTGGAGTGGCCAAGCTCCAGGCGGCGGGCCAAGCCCCACCTCCCAGACCTGCCTGTGAGCGTCTTCCCACCAGCACCTCTGCATCCGTCAGCTCTCACTGCATAACAAGCATCCCAGGCTCCCTGGCTTCAGATGACTGCCACTTGATTCTCTCTCACGATTCTGGTGCTGAGCAGACTCAACCTCAGGTATCACTGGGGTCTCTTGTGGGGCTGCAGTCAGGTGACTGCTGTGCTGGGATGCCCATGATGCCTCTGCCACCTGCCACGGGGGGACAGACCAGGGCCTCTGTGTGTGTCTCTGTCTCACACACACGCGCGCACACACACATGCACACATACACACACTTCTGGTTTTCTCCCCAGAACTCCCAGTGGCCCGTGTGCCCCAGGGCCCTGCAGGCAGCAACCTGAAGCATTGGTGGCACAGACGGTGAAGGGCACTGGCTGCCCGCCTGGCCTGGGGATGCATGGGGACACCACTGGTGAACCTCCGGCTAGGAGGCGGTTGGCTCTGGAACCATCAGTCCAGGGCAATCTCCCTTTTCATCTGAAAGGGAGGGTGTCCTCTTGGCTTAGGAACAAGTTGCTTTTCATAAGTGGTTTAGAATTGTTGGCTAAAGTTACACCCTGCTCAGCAGACATTTTTGGACTCGGCAGTCTTCCACGTGGGCTGTGCGGTAGGTGTTCCGCTTTATTGGAAGAAAACACCTGTCCTGATTGTGCACAGGTTACGGGACACATGGGAAGGGCCCCTGTGTGTCCAGGCTGGGCCCTGAGACAGCAGCAGGAGGTCCAGCTCCATCCCCAATCCCAGGCCCCTCAAGGGCGTGGACAGTGAGCGGCCTGGGGCCCCAGCTCCCATCGTCCTCGGGTGGGCCAGGGCAGCCGCAGGCCCTGGATACACGGAGGCTGTGTAGGGGGAGGCCTGGCTCCTGGGATGGTGACGGCCAGGGGTGCTCAGGGGAGGAGGACAGACGGGAACAGGAGCCGTGGACACCAGGCGCAGGCGGTGGGGCACTGCTGTGCAGGGGGCCCTGCGTGACCGGCCCCCAGGGCAGGTCAGCCCCCAGACAGGGGGGCCTGCCTGAGGGCACATGGCCAGCTGGTGGGGCAGGTGTGCAGGCTGCCCGGCTCAGGACGCTCGCTTCTGCCCCTGGGGGCCAGACACCGAGCACTTCCAGAGAAGTAAGGACGGGGTGGGGGGGTTAAAGCCGCGTGAAAGGCCCCAGCCCAGAAGTGGGGACTGATGAGATCCCCAACAGGCCAGAAGCCAGTGTCGGCCTCAGGGGGAAAGGGGGCAGGAGGGAGCCTGCCGGGAGCCAGCGTGAGGAACTCCACCCTTGGCAAAGGTCATGAGGAAGGAGGCTCGGCATACGCAAAGGCAGGATTGAGCCTCAGGAAACCCCATTCCCGAGCATCTACCCCCAAAACCAGAGTCTGTTTTATGCTCTCACCTACACCTCTGACTTTACGGGGGGCTCTCCCCCATCACCATTTCTCTCGGAGAAGGAGTTAATTTGCAGCTCCAGTTAATAAAAATTCCTGGGCATGACAAGTGTTTCAACTTACAAACTTCTCTGAAGGTTCTCTAGCCTACCTAAACAAGTTCGTCCGGCCACATGTGATTGTTTACAGCCTCCCAACCATGAGAGGCATGAGATGCTTTAAAACTTTCTAAATACAGACTCTTTTGAGAAGTTAGAAAATTATTAGTATAGTACATTGATTACAAATTATATTGGTGAAGGGTTTTTCATTTGTTGAGCCAATATTTGCTGCTAAATCTCCATATTCCCTGCCCTTATAATGAATATAACTAGCATATAGGAGAAATAAATATTAACCTTTAAGATTAATCATGTTAACCTTAGGTTAAATAAATTCCTTTCTTAGTTGTAACTCGCTACACCCTCACCCTATAGGACTGCAACTTTATCTGCTACCTTCAGAGGGTGGTGCCTAGTTTAAGAAAAAACACCCTTGGAAAAAATAAGTTTTTTGGTTATCAGAAAGAAAGAATCATAAAATGTCAGCAGGCCTCATGGCCAGAAGATGATGTAAAACCCCTAAGACCTTTGTATAATTTTATATGAAGCACCTGATTGTGACAAGGGTCAGGTCTGCTGACCCCCACGTGACTCTGTATTCATCCCTATGTATAACAAAAAGGTATATAAGCAAACCTGAAAAATAAAGCAATGGGATCAGTTTCTGGAAAGACTGGTTCCCCCATGTCGTTCTTTCTTGCTCCCCGTTTTTCTGGCTGAATTCCCATCTGGTATGTGGGTACTCACCAAGCCTGCTAATTTTGCCTGGGCTTCTAAGATCAGACCAGGGAGGCCTCAGTGCCTCCTCTCCTTCGGGAGAACAGAAAGACGCCTGTGGCCTACGTAGGTGGTGATTGGTATTCCACGTAAACCAAGTTATTCAGCCTCTTTTTCTCCGCTAATTTTTTAATCTCTCTCTATCTGTAATTAAATAAGCTTTTTCCTAGGACACCGATTCCGTCCCCACCTTCGAATTACCTTGGATCCACCGGGGCTGGACCCCGGCAGGAGCTTCAGGGGCCCAGCAGCTCAGGCAGGGCCGCCCAGACGGCGGTGCAGGTCGCGCACTGCACCATCCCCGGCCGGCTGCGGCGACACGCCCCAAGCTGGGCGGCCCCGCGTGTGACCAGGCCTCGGGACTCAGGATGGCAGGGAGGTGCGGCTGCGAGGGGGCCCAGGGTGGGAGCCAGGGCTCCAGGGGCCTCATCTCCAGATGAAGGCACTGGACTCTGCTTCTGTAGAGGCCACGTGAGTCCTCACCACGTGGGTGCTTCTGTAGGCATGGCTGCACATGCTGGGGGCGACGAAGCCTCCCCGCGGCAGGGAGAGTGGAGCGCAGCCGGCAGAGCCCTGGAGGGGCCAGCCCCGAGCAGAAGCGCGCCACGGGGGAGCGCCTGCGGTCACCCTCGGGGTGGCCTGGCGCTGGGGCCGCAGGACAGCCGGCGCTACCGAAGGGCAGGCCCCGGCATCCAGGGCAACCACAGCCTCTGAGCAGCGCGGGAGGAACCCGAACGGGGGCCTTCAAGCTCTGCCCCAACCCCTGCCAGCCCTGCAGAAGCAAGCCCAGGGCTCCAAGCGGAGGCCCCACCCCCGAGGATGAGCCTGAACTGGGGCGGAGGCCCCACCCCCGGGGATAAACCTGAACTGGGGCGGAGGCCCCTTCCTGAGGATGAACCTGAACTGAGGAGGAGGCCCCACCCCCGGGGATGAGCCTGAACTGGGGCGGAGGCCCCACCCCCGAGGATGAACCTGAACTGGGAGGAGCCGTCACTGGAGGACAGTTTGCAGTCTGAGCTGAGCTGCTACGGAAACAAAGGCGAGGGAACATGTCCTCTGGACCAGCAGGTCCTCCACCAAAAGGAAGCAGCAGGGGTCACAGTGCACGACCTCTGGGGCGGGGTCATCAGAGCCCGGGGACTTCCACCCGCTCCTCCGCCCCACGTGCTCACCCGCAGACCCGGCCGCCGTGTGCAGGCCGTGGGAGCCCGTGTGCACGTGACCTGCCAATCGCCCCGCTGGGACCCGGCCCGCAGCCGTCACTGCCGGCCAGACGTGTGGGGAAGGCATCTCAGCGTCCTCCTGCCGAAGCGCCAGACACCACGAGAGAGGCAAGGCTTCCCCGCCTGCCTAGGATGCACAGCTCGCCCGCAGACTCTGCAGCAACAATGGCTCACCATTACTACTGTGGTTTTCTAAATTGCACAGTGGGTTTAGGGCTTCCCTGGGGGCTGAGACATAGAGAATCTGCCTGTAACGCAGGAGACAGGGGTGCGATCCCCGGGTCAGGAAGATGCCCTGGAGGAGGGCTCGGCACCCCACTCCAGTATTCCTGCCTGGAGAATCCCAGGACAGAGGAGCCTGGGGGGCTACAGTCCACGGGGTCGCCGAGAGTCGGACATGACTGAGCACCTGAGCAGTGAACACACACAGGCACACACACACCACATAATGCCTGTGCACACACACGCCACACACACGAGGGCGCAGGGCCCGGAGGGGCGGCCTGACTTCCTGAGTTAGAATACAGGCAGCATCTGGGCAGCGAGGGAGAACGTTTCTAGAAACACATCAGAACCCGCACGAGGGGACTACGTGTGACGACTTCCCACTTGTCCTGGGGCCCCTTTCCCAGAGCAGAAGCTCCCCGGGGGGAGGGCTGGCCTGTCAACGACTCGGCCCCAGAGAAGAGTCAGCTGCTGACCCCGCAGAGAGAGCAGCCACGTGGGCGAGCCAACGGGGGAGACCCGACCCTGTGGCTTCCCCGTCCGCGGTCCCCCGATGGCCCCGGGGCCCGCCGTGCTCTGGAGAGGCCAGGCTGTCCACCAGATGCCAGGAGACCACCAGTCCGCACACACGGGGCCCGCCACGCAGCGGGCCCTGAGCTTCTCCCAGGCCGCACGAGGTGGGGGCTCAGACAGGCTGGTGGACACCTGCCCCGTCACAGAGGCGACCAAGCACGGCCCCCTAGCCTGGCCCAGACGCGCCTGCGCCAGAGCCTGAGCCAGCTACCCTTGGGTGCCCTGCTGCCGGAGGGGCCTGGGCGCCAAGGAGGGCAGAGACCTGCTGGCTCGCCGGCCACCCCAGCACGTCTGCACCAGCTGCACTCACAGCTGGCCCCACGCACGCGTGCTGGCATGGCAGAAGCGGTCTTACCCAGCTCACTCCGTCTCCCAGGCCTTGCAGACAGAGCCAGAGACGAGGCTGCATAGACCCACCCGGGCACTGGGGCACAGACCCACCCAGCTCCAGGCACTGGGCCCGGGGCCCTCCATTCGGGGGAGCTCACACCTGCTCCTGTCCTCACGGGGCTCCATCTGCTCCTGTGCAGAATCAAACTTCCGAGGGCCTGAGTCTTCTGCTGTCCTGGGACACGGAAGTCTGACCAGCAGCCTGACCACAACTGCTCCTCTGCTGAAAAGAAAACTAGGAACCCCAGCACCACGAACTGCGCCTCCGTTTCCAGGCGCACCAAGGCCGTGCCTCCCCTCTGCCTGGCATGGACTCTGTCCTGCGGAGCGTCACCTCTGCGAGGGCGCCCGTGGACTCTGGGGGTCCCTTCCAGCTCAGTCTAGGGCCCCTGCGATTGCTCATGCTCTGGGCGGGCTGTGTTCCTGCTAGTTTTGCTTGGGTGTTGGGCAGGGCAGGGCACCCCTCCGAGCTGGGGTGGGCGCGGCTGTAAGGGTGGCCTGTGCATTCCCGGGAGTCAGAAGGGATGGGGTTCAGAGGTCGCTGCTCCGTCCCGCCTCCCTGCTCCGTCCCCGCCTCACGGGATGTCTCAGGGCCACACGCGCTGACCACTCACACGTCAAGGCTGTGAGTTGATACCTGATGAGGGCTGCCCCCTTCCACTCCCGCCGGCCCCCACCCCCTGCTGAACACCCCTGGATTTCTGCAAGAGTGTATAGAGAGCCTTGGTGGGATTAACTGTGAGCAGGGACCCTTCTGAGCTGCAAAGGTGCTTTCCAAGCAGGCGCCTGGAAGCTGGAGAGGCAGGAACCCCGTGGCTCGCTCAGGCTGGACTGAGGGGTGCAGACAGTGGCGGCGGGGGGGGGCTCTCCCAGCTGGAGGACTCCCTCCCCAGCCCTGCCCCTGCCCACCGGGAGCCTCCAGCCAGCACTCATTAGCCCTCGCATCTCTCATCCAGCTTCTGGGTGTGATCAAAAATTAGGTTTAGCATATTAGGTGAGGAGAGGGGGCTTGGAAATGACACCTCGGTGATTGATGCTGCTAATAAGCCTTCAGCCGGGAGTTCCCACCCCATACCCGCCCCCACCCCCACCCCCCGGGGCTCACCCCCCTGGGCTCCGTCCCCGGCGCCAGGAGGAGGGGGCACCCAGCCCCGCCTGTGTCTCCCAGGGTGGTGCGGGCCTGCATTCCCAGACCGGGTCTTTCTTCTTCCATCCTCCTCTCCTCCCACGGCCCCTCAGATACTCACACCTCCCTAAACTGAAGGAAGGGGTGGACTGGCCCCTCACGCATCACCCTCGAGCTCAGCCCATCTGCCTCCGTCTCGGGGTCTCGCTCCATTTTCCTCCCCTCTGGGAGGCGCACCCACTGGCTACACTCCACTGACTGCAGCCCACTGTCCATGTTCCTCCTGGTGAGACCATCTGTAGAAGCAAGCCCGCCCTCAGGCCGGTTCCCCTTAAGACACAGCTCATTCTAGCAGAGAAAAGCGTCCAAGCAACTAAACGTTGCTTTTCAACTCACGGTAGGCGAGAACCTTCTCGGAGCAGCGCGTTGTCCTGGGTGCAGTGGGAGCGCACAGCACCTGCCCTTCAGCGGGCGACGGCAGAGGCCAAAGGTGCCCTAAAAACTAAGGCAGGGGGTTGGCAGGAAGTTGCCAGAGGCACAGGAGTCCAGCCGCAGGGGTGCTCCCTGCTGTTCCAACGTGGGGACCGGGAACAAGGGCAGACCCGCAGGGCAGGGCAGGGCACCAGCTCCAACAGGCGGCAGGCTCGCATGGGAGCGTGAACCTTCATGCGGGGTTCACATCAGGCCAACAACTTAGAAATTCTCCTGGAGGTATCGGGAGCTGTTAAGGGGTCTAACCAGAGACCACCAACACAGCAAAGAGGCCTCACTGGGCTGAGCCATCCTGCAAAGAAGAGGCAACACGGGTGTCCACAGCAGAAAGGCTGGTGTGTCCCTCCCGAGAGCAAGCCCCCCTCCAGGCAGGGCGATCCCCACCTCACTGTCCTCCTTCTGAGCCACTGATGCCCCAAGGCCATCGCACATCCCACCCCGTCCGGGACCACCGTGATGGCTACTGAGTTAGCCTGTCCGCCGCAGTATTGTCCTGGCCAGCACGGATTAAATTACTTCACTGGCAAATGCTGCTCCCAGACTCACAGCAGAGTGTTCACCCCTGGCTCCCGGAAGCGGGGGTCCCGTCTCGGGAAGGCTCCTGGGGGTGGGGTAGGAAGATCCACCTTCCTCTTTTTCATGAGGAGTCTTGTCGAGCACAGTCCTGTGACAGCAGAGGGGCTGGTGGGAGGTGGACGGGTCCCACTCTGGGAAAGACACTTAACATCTGCTGATCAGGTCACCAGGACAAATAAAACCCTGTATGGGAGCCTGTGCGCTGAACGGGGCACCCGCATTGGCGGAGCACTGGGGCGCGGATGGAGGTTCCGGGAATGACGGTCCCGTTTCCACATCGACGGTGTTTCCCAGGAAGGAGTCCTCACCAGCTGCCAACCCTGCACACACGAGGTCTGAGTCTGTCCAGCCCCCACCTGCAGCTACACGTGGCTTCTACATGTGGCTTCTCCCCCGGAAACCACCACACCCCGGATCTGCGTGGCAAAACTGAGCGCCTCCTCTCGAAGCCTCCACCCCACGTGCCTCCAAAGTAACCCCAAGCCCAGGGAAGGTCTTCCTGGAGTTTCTTCTCTGTCCCTCCCCCCCGCCCCACCGTTCCTCCAGACCCTTCCCTCCGTCTGCACCATCCCTGGGGGCCACGATCTCGCTGCTTTTCTCATGTTCACAAGACCCACCTTCCCCGCCCCTCCCCCGCCCCGGCCACTGTCTCCCTCCGCGCTGACCCCTAACCCACGCCCACCTCCAGGGCTCCGTCCTTCCAACAGCAAATCTGACAGCGCCACTCCAGACGGCAGCAGCTCTCCGTCCCCGGATAAGATGCTTCCAAGGACCTTCACAACCTCCCCCCAGCCCCAGTGCACACTGGGCTCTGGCCACGCTGCACTCCTGCAGCCCAGGGCCCCACCTTCTTCCAGGGCCGTTCCCATGACAGCAGCAGCCTCTCTGGTCCCTCCATGAAACCTTGCTGGTCCTTAAAGATGGGCCAGGTTTGGGGACATCGCAGCCAATGGGCTGTGACACTCCCCAGCAGACCACTCATGCCTCCCTCACCGCAGCACTGTCCCGGGGTCTCCTTCGCTGCCCACCCCACGAGCCCTCCTGGAAGGGCTCTCTGTTCTTCCTGGCACCCTCAGAGCCTTGCACAGGTCAGGCGGCCAGTGGACATATGCTGGACATGGAAACCACGAGCTCCTTCCCTCCCCCAGCACCGACATCCACCATCTTCGCAGGTATTATTTCTGTCCCGCCTCATTCCAAAAGGATTGAAGGATGCTTTGATCAAAACTTCACAAAGACCGATTTACCGGGATCATAATGATAAATCTATTCATTTGACCAAGAAATAACGTGTTCAGCTCAAAGTGCGGCAATGATTGAGTCCCAGCTCCAAGTCCACCCTGGACGTTCTCAGAAGCCAGACTTTCCTCTTGATTCTGGAGGTTTGGATGCAAACAACATCCGCCCGTGGTTCGTACATGATTCCAGGGGAAGGCAGTGAGAAGTCGCTCATCCATTCTTTGAAAAAAAGCTGCAGAGGACGCTAGTTCTGGGCACCCCCACCTCGACTATGAGCTCGTTTTCCGAGGAGCTAGTCCACCCAGGCGGCTGGCTTCCACAGAGGGGTCAGGAACGCCAGCAGGGCAGGAGGGATGCAGGGCCCTGGGAGCCATCCCCAGCGGGCATCCAAGCTCAGATTCACCCCAGTAAAGGGGGGAGCTAGACGGGGCCCTCAGAGCCCTTCCGTGTCGGGAACCCTGAGGTTCTGAGTTTCTGCTCCACCGGAGGGGGGCTGTCTGAAAGAAAAACCCACTAAGGCTGAGGGGCGCGGCCTCTGCAAAGAGATCCCCGTGCGGGGGCCTCCGGGGCGGGGGCTGAGGGAGGCCGCCAGCGGACTTTGCTCCTCCGCTCGTTCCGCGCGGATCAGAACCCTTACCCGCAAGACGCCGCCTGCACCGCGGGTGGGCAGCCCTGAGCAAGGCGAGCAAAGTCCCGCTGCGGCCAGACATGGCGCGGCTGCGGCGAGGCCGAGGGGGCACGCAGCCCGCGGGGAGGTCGGAGCCGCGGAGGGCGAGGGAGGCTGCGGCCCAGCCCGCCCGGGAACGGCCAGCCGCGCAGACCGAGGACGCGCGCCTGTGCGCACCGGCGGCGCGACGGGGGCGGCGCCTGAGGGCGCGGCGCGGGACCGGGAGCCCGGAGCACGCTGCCCAGGAGCTGCCGGCGGGCGGGAGGCGTGCTGGCCCGAGGCCCGGCCCAGAGCAGCCCGGGGGCCGCCCTTCTCAGAGGCGGAGGGCCTCCCGGGCTTTGTCCCACTGCCCACCGCCCTGCCCATGTTCCCCATTTCTCCGCTTTCTGCAGGACCCACCCTGGAGAAGAAATCAGGCTACAGTGGCGCTGGGTGGCCGCATCCTCCCACTGCGGCCGGTGAGCAGAGCACAGGGGACAGCGGACTGGACTCCAAGGTCAGGCTGGACCAGTCGGCCGGGCCTGCCCGCCCCCATCCGAGGTCGGGGGGACCAGCGGGCCTGCCCGCCCCCATCCGAGGTCGGGGGGAACCAGCCGGGCCTGCCCGCCCCCATCCGAGGTCAGGGGGACCAGCGGGCCTGCCCGCCCCCATCCGAGGTCAGGGGGGATCCGAGGTCGGGGGGACCAGCCAGCTTTGCCCCCACTCCCATAGCTCCTCCTCCTCTGCCATCAGGACCCCTGAGGCTCTGAGCCCGAGGGTCTCTACAGCCGCTCCGTCCCCTCTGAACCGTGATGTGGTGGCATCTGGAAGGGAGCCCACATGGGACCAGCCCTGACCGGACAGAAACAGGCGAGCTGTGGACACGAGTGCCGTGGGGGACAGCACCCACCCCCGTGGGCCCGGGGCCCCCCTGAGAGCAGAGGCGAGGAGGGGCCCATGGGCCAGTGAGACGCCAGCTGAGCGGTGTCTGACACACCTCAAGGGCACATCCCGGTGCACCTCCTGCCTCCGGTCCCAGGACTGGAGATTCAGCAATGGCGATACCAGCAAATGTCATGTCGACCATTAGCAAAATCCTAAAGCAGTTTGTACCTCAGCCACCTGATGCAAAGAGCCGACTCATTAGAAAAGACCCTGATGCTGGGAAAGATTGAAGGCAGGAGGAGAAGGGGACGACAGAAGATGAGAGGGTTGGATGGCATCACTGACTCGATGGCCGTGAGTTTGAGCAAGCTCTGGGAGTTGGTGATGGACAAGGAGGCCTGGTGTGCTACAGTCTATGGGGTCGCAAAGAGTCGGACATGACTGAGAGACTGAACTGAGCTGAAACCCTGAACAAACCCCCGCAGACTGAATCCAGCAACGTGTGAGAGTTATACATGAGGACTGGGTGGGATTTATCCCAGGAACACAAGTCATTTAAATCTGAAGATCAATAAAGGGATATATCAAACTGATAGAATAAAAAACAAAACAAAACACATGACCGTTTCAACACACACAGAAGAAGCATTTGAAAACCCATGATCCTTGTATACTATCATGTAAGAATCGAATCGCCAGTCTATGTCTGACGCAGGATACAGCATGCTTGGGGCTGGTGCATGGGGATGACCCAGAGAGACGTTATGGGGAGGGAGGTGGGAGGGGGGTCATGTTTGGGAACGCATGTAAGAATTAAAGATTTTAAAATTTAAAAAAAAAAAACCATGATCTTTTCGTGATAACAACACTCAGCAAGGTAGGAAAAGAAGGGAAATTTCTCAGCCTAACAAAGGGCATCTGAAGGAAAACCCACAGCCAATGTCACACTTCACCGTGAAAGTCTGATGACTTATTTCCCTGTAGGATCATGAAGACAGATATCCAGTCTCACCCGGCCATTCGTAAACCTGCTGGGGGCTCTCCCCTGGACAGCGAGGCAGGAACAGGAAATAAAAGACATCCAAGTGGGAAAGGAATAAGCAGAACTGTCCTCAGACAGGTGACATGAAGCAGAGTGTAAACCCTAAGGGAGCTGCTGAGAAACTGTCACAACTAATAAACTAGTTCAGCAAAATAGTGTGATCGGGTCAGTATACAAAAGCAATTATATTCCTGTCCTCTTGCAGTGAACAAACTAAAACATGAAATTATGGAAACAGTTACATTCAAGATAATATCAAAAAGAATGAACTGCTTAGGAATAAACTTAACAAGTGAAACGTGAAATGTAAAGTGTATGCTCTGAAAACTCCCAAGTGGTATTGTGAGAAATGAAGATCTGAAAGAATGGAAGGACATCCCATGTTCATGGAAGACGGAGCATTCCCCAGGCTGAGAGCAGATTCACCTCAGTTCATATCAGAATACCAGCCCTCTTCCTCGTAGAAGCTGAGAAACTGCTGTAACAAGGGTTGTATTGGGACACACTGAACCCCACACAGCTCTGGAGCCCAGAAGTCTGCTGCCAGTTGGGTGGGCTGGGTTCCCTCTGCGGCCCCCAAAAGGGAGGTTCTCACCCGTTCAGCCCACATGGTTATGGCCCGCAGGTCTCCCAGGCTCACAGAGCATCAGCCCGGCCCCTGTCTCCGTCGTCAGGGCCTTCCCTGCGCGACTGCGCCTCCCTCTCCACTGTGGATGCCTGTGCTGGGCCGGCCACCTCCTCCAGGGCGCCCTCCTATCAATGATAACTGCAAAGACCCAACTCCAGGTACGGGGTCAGGACTTAATATATCTTAGTAGGGGGGAGGCACAACATTCTACCCTCAGCTGGCCACAGGGACTTGCCTTTACCACATGCTTTACTGACCTCTCCTTGGGCCTGGGGGACACCAGAGGGCAGCAGGCTGTGTCACGAGGAAGCACCCGTCCATCCACCGGCCTGCGGTCCTGCTGTGTCCTGGCTCGTTCACTTTGCCTTCATGGATTTCACTGTGTTTGACTTTGTGAGTTTTTCTTTTTTTGTTAAACAGTGTTCACTGTACGAGCATCGAGCATCACACACAGTCTTCAAGGGCCTACTCCCTACTTTCTGTCATCACAACTTGGGCCTGGGATGCACCCTAGGAAAGGTGTTTCAGGAGTTAAGCACCATCCTAAGATGCAACCAGTCAATCCTAAAGGAAATCAACCCTGAATATTCATTGGAAGGACTGATGCTGAAGCTGAAGCCCCAACACTTTGGCCAGTTGAAGCGAAGAGCATCAGGAGAAAAGAGCATCACTGGAAAAGACCCTGATGCTGGGGAAGACTGAGGGCAGGCGGAGAAGGGGACGACAGAGGATGAGACGGCTGGATGGCATCACCGACTCAACAGACATGAGTTTGAGCGAGCTCCAGGAGATGGTGAAGGACAGGGAGGCCTGGCGTGCTGCAGCCCAGGGGGTCGTCGAGTCGGACACGACTGAGCAACCGCTCAACAACAAATGTGGAGGGAAGATGCCATTCCTCCCACAGGGGCCGGAGCCGCATGACATCAGATCTCCGGTGTTTGGACAGGAGCGGTGCCGCTGGGCCTTGCAGGTCAGAGCAAAGGGAGGCGGGCCCCCAGCCCCGCCCCGCTCCTCTGACCCTCTGGGCAGGGCTTCAGGCGGCGGCGCCCCCCCAAACCCCCGCCTTGTTTTGCTGCCTTTCTTGCTCCCCGTGTGCTGTCCTGGAGGGGGCAGGGGGGTGCCGCCTGACTCATCTTCACCTTTGCGTCCCCAGCACACACTGGGAACATTTCTAGAGGCTCCGTCAGGGTATCTGTAGACTGAAAGCTCACAAGCGTGGAGTGATGATAACAGAACGCCTGGCCTGCAACCACGGAGATGCTCTGATTGACAGCTCCCACTGCCTTCCCTCCCCCAGGACCCCTGCTTCTCCAGCCCCGGCCCTCTGGGTGGTCACCTTGCCCGGGCAGCTGCCGGCTCGAGGTTGCCCCCGGGAGAGTCCAAGGTGGGCCTCCCTAGCATGGTGTCCCAAGGTGCTCTGAGAGCAGCTGGCCCCAGGGGACAGGAGGAGACGCCACCGGGGCCATCCACCCTGGAGCCCAGCCAGGAGAGTGCAGTGGGGAATACGGGGAAGAGGGACTCGTGACAAAGGCTAGGACATCGGCCCAAACGCGAGGGGAAGACAGACCCCAGGTCACTCCAGAGTTGCGAACAACAGGGGCTTTAACAGGGAAAGGGCTTTAAAGGTTATTATGCATTTATCAGTAAAAAAGCAATAGGAATTTCTAACAGCGACAGCTGGAAGGAGCAGAAGACACCCTCCTTCAATCACCATGGAAATCTCTGCTCATCACGCACAATCATATTTAGTTATTAATAGACGTCGGCGAGACTGACATTCTGCACATTTCATCCCAAGACGCGTCGGGGACACTTCTGGCATTTAGCTTATCATTTTCATCAGTGTCTCCCATGGATTGACCAGCCTGACCCCAAAATCTCACACTGTCGTTCACCGTAAGCGAATTTATCAACATGTACGGAGTCGGAATACACACGAGAGCTTTAACTGTTTGCATACGAAATTGCTTCATTCTCCACGCTTCAAAAAAATTCAATTTTGCATAATAAATGATGATAAGGGCCAGTTGACAATTATATAGGTGGGAAGAGTGGGAGGGAGTGATTGGAATTTCAATAGGCCTGTGAGTGTGTCTGGGGGTTGCCTAAGTAATCAGCGTGCGGGCTGATTCTCTCCATTGTTGGGGGTTAATACAAAGCCCTTCAGCTCCTATTAGAGGTGGCCCTACTTCAGCTGCAAATTGGCACATTCCTATTAGTATTTTCCTCCTCTGACACATCCTGCAACTGACTTAGATGCACAGTCAGGCGAATATTAAAATTAATTAGGCTATTATTTGAATTCAGAGAAACAGCAGCCTGCCTCAAAAAAATCTTACTTGGGGACACACGCGCGTGCACACACACCACAGCCAGCCTCGCACAAAACACAAAAGCCTGCCGTCACCTGCCGCAGACCCACCCAGAACGTCCCCGAGTGCCTTGGGGGTGGGACCATCACATCAAAGAAGAGGGAGCAGAGCTCACTCTGGGCTTTTCTGCCACGGCCGCTCTCCCACCAGGGCGAGGCTGTGCGCAGAGGGAAGTGTGATTTTAGTCTGATTTACGTCCAGTTGCACTGGTTTCGGGCCAGGGCTGTGATTCACCTCCCTAGGCAGAGGTGTCCCCCGTGTTCTAACCCCGTTATCGGATCCGCTGTCCTGCTGCTCTGCACCCGCTCCGACCACGTCAGGCTGAGGCACGAACACAGCTGCGGGAGGCTCTCGTCCTGACCGCGGACGGCCGCCTGCTGGTCGCTCGCACCGCAGGGCACCCACGGCTGTTGCACAGAGAGGGCTTTGGGGGAGCACTAACCGCACTTGTGATTAGCACGCGAATCCGTACACCCGCCTCAGCCTGAGCGCTCCTTTTGAAGGTGTGTGCTCTGTACTCAGTCGCTTCCCTTCTGGCTGACTCTCTGCCACCCCGTGGACTGCAGCCCAGCAGGCTCCTCTGTCCATGAAATTCCCCAAGCAAGAACACTGGAGTGGGTTGCCATTTCCTCCTCCAGGGGATCTTCCTCACCGGGGATCGAACCCAGGCCTCCCACACTGCAGGTGGATTTTTCGCCATCTGAACCACCAGGGAGGTCCAAGGTGTCTTGACTGCAAAACTGAGTTGTACATTCTCACCTAAAAAATTCCAATTTTTTTCCATGGTGTGTCTGCACATTGCAGCCTCTGAAACCGCGTGGGACTTTCTCAGCCATGATGTTGCAGAGAGTACTGGGGTCCACACCATGCATGACCCTGACGCCCACCCCCATCGGAGGGGCTGTGCACTCTGGGCTCCATGTTGGGCGCCTGCCCTCCTGACTCCTCCCAGACCCAGTGTGGAGTGGTAGCCACAGTCAGTCTCTGAGGAGGGAAGTGGGAGATGAGAAGCCGAGGAGAGGAGTCCCCTGTGCTGGCCCCTGATGGTGACTCCGCCGCCCGGGCACGCGGGGGACTCTGTCCCGAAGGGCGCCCACCTGGGACACCCGCAACCTTGGCTTAAAAGGGGGTGAAGTCGGGTCCACCCACATCTCCTAGGATGTGGGCCAATCATCCGTCATCAGACTCGCCTGATCTGAATATCTGCCCAGAGAAGGGGTCAGGGGGACACACCAGCCTTCCAGACTTGGCTCTAGATTCATGAAAAAGAAAACACTGCCGTTTAAACCCTAAAGAACAGGACAGAATTTAGTGGAAACAAGGATACTTCTTAACAGCTGACCGCTAAGTCCAAGAGCGTGTGACAGGGTGGGGTGGTGCACACGTGAGGGCTCGGGTCTGGTCCGGCCGAGGAAGGGGTCACGGCCCCGACGCCTCAGATCCAGGCTGACGTGGTCTGGCAGCAGCAGCCGCCCCGCCCACATGCACGCCAGCCTGCGGAAGGGCAGGCCTGCCTCCACTGCTGGGCGGCAGAGGGTCCAGGTGAGCCCAGGTTCCAGCTCGGGGTGGGCCACCAGAGACTCTAGACCCCACTGTGCCCCCTGTGACCCCCCACGACCCGTGTAACCCCCTCCCCGTGACCCCCTCCCTGGGACTCCACCACGACCCCGTGTGAACCCTTCCCGTCGACCCCCTCACGTGGTCCCCTCCCCACGCCGCCCTCAGGCGTAAGCCCAGAGCGGCGCTGTGTCTCCAGGGCGGAAGCCACTGTTCCCCTCCCGCCCATGCTCAGCCGTGCTGTGCTGGGCTCAGTCGCTCAGTCGTGTCCAGCTAGTTGCGACCCCATGGACTGTATCTGGCCAGGCTCCTCTGTCCATGGGATTCTCCAGGCCAGGATACTGGACCAGGTTGCCATCCCCTCTTCCAGGGGGTTTTCCCGACCCAGGGATCAAACCCAGCTCTCCCACGTTGCAGGTGGATTCTTTACCAGCTGAGCCACCAGGGAAGCTCCCCATGTCCGTCTGCACACCACCAAGTGCCACGCCAGCCGCGGAATCTCCCCTCCCACGTGGCGCTGCCCTCAGCCCTGCACCCCAGTGTGTCCCAGGGTGCTGCAGCCCTAGGCCCCGAACCTCACGTCCCTCCACATCACCCAGGGTGAATTCTGCAGAAACGTGTGCATGGACTCCAAGGGTCTAACCCACGAGGAGTGGTGAACAGGGGACACAGGGGAAGGAGAAACTCCTGGAAGCCGGAAAGTTGATCTGCTTGTCCAGACTGACTCAGTAGAGCAATGACTGCAGATGCTGACTCCTCGGTGGGGCAGTGGGTGCAGAGGGCCGTGGCGGGCGCCGCAGTCTAGAGTGGGTGCAGAGGGCCATGGCGGGCGCCGCGGTCTAGAGTGGGTGCAGAGGGCCATGGCGGGCGCCACGGTCTAGAGTGGGTGCAGAGGGCCATGGCGGGCGCCACGGTCTAGAGTGGGGTGCTGTGGGTCTATAGTGGGGTGCCATGGGTCTATAGTGGGGTGCTGTGGGTTTATAGTGGGGTTCCGTGGGTCTATAGTGGGGTGACATGGTCTATAGTGGGGTGCTATGGTCTATAGTGGGGTGCCATGGGTCTATAGTGGGGTGCTGTGGGTTTATAGTGGGGTCCCGTGGGTCTATAGTGGGGTGACATGGTCTATAGTGGGGTGCTATGGGTCTATAGTGGGGTGCTATGGGTCTATAGTGGGGTGCCATGGGTCTATAGTGGGGTGTCATGGTCTATAGTGGGGTGTCTGGTCTATAGTGGGGTGCCATGGTCTATAGTGGGGTGCCATGGCCTATAATGGATGCCATGGTCTATAGTGGGGTGCCATGGGTCCATTCTGAAGGAGATCAGCCCTGGGATTTCTTTGGAAGAAATGATGCTAAAGCTGAAACTCCAGTACTTTGGCCACCTCATGCGAAGAGCTGACTCATTGGAAAAAACTCTGATGCTGGGAGGGATTGGGGGCAGGAGGAGGAGGGGACGACAGAGGATGAGATGGCTGGATGGCATCACCGACTCGATGGACATGAGTCTGAGTGAACTCCGGGAGTTGGTGATGGACAGGGAAGCCTGGCGTGCTGCGATTCATGGGGTCGCAAAGAGTCGGACACGACTGAGCGACTGAACTGAACTGAACTGAACTTAAATGAACTGTGGGTCTATAGTGGGGTGCCATGGTTCTATAGTGGGGTGCTGTGGTTTCTAGGGGAGTGCCACAGTTATATAGTGGGGTGTCTGGCCTATAGTGGGGTGTCATGGTTTTTAGTGGGGCGTTGTGGTCAATAGTGGGTGTCGTCTATAGTGGGGTACTGTGGTCTGTGTGGGGTGCTGTGGTCTCTATGGGGTGCTCTGGTCTGTGTGGGGTGCTGTGGTCTGTGTGGGGTGCTGTGGTCTGTGTGGGGTGCTCTGGTCTGTGTGGGGTGCTGTGGTCTGTGTGAGGTGCTCTGGCCTGTGTGGGGTGCCAAGGTCTACAGTGGGTGCAGGGGAGCGGTGGGTGCAAGTGTGGCTGTTTTCAATCCACAGGCCCCGGACGCCTTGAGATGGAAGGCTGGGGGAAGGGCTGGAGAGCAGGGGCGGGAGTGTGGGAGAGCTGCCCACTGGATCCCCCGGGGAGCCGGCCCTGAGATGGAGCTGAGCCGGCAGGACATGCATTGGGGTGACTGTGGGACCAGTGACTCTGGGGGCAAGGGGGGGCCACACATGGTCTCACTGGAGCCCCTGCCAGCCCAGCAGTGCACGGTGGAGCTGGAGGGCCCTTCAGAACGGACAGGCTGAGCCTGAGGGTGGGGCCGTATACCTGTGCGCTCACACACGTGCACACGCAGACATGCACACACACAGCTGTGGCCCTGAGGAGCCCCCCCTCTCAGCTGGGACCATTCCAGAGGGGCTGGTAGAGGCCTGACCCCCTCCAGCCCTTCCAACCACTCACAGCAGGCCCTCCACTCAGGAGGGGGGCCCCGGCACCCCCCACCCCTGCTGCCCAGCTACGAGGCCACCCTCCCCCACCCAGCTCAAGACAGCCGCACCCTAGGGAGGATGCTACAGGGGGGGTCTCTGGACTGAGACCCCAGGAACAACTGAGGGCAGGGGCCAGCCTCACTAAAGGGGGCCACCTGCCAAAGCCTACACATGGGGACACCCAGACAGCGGGCACACGGGGACACCCAGACACTGGGCACACGGGGACACCCAGACAGCAGGCACACGGGGACACCCAGACAGCGGACACATGGGGACACCCAGACAGCAGGCACACGGGGACACCCAGACAGCGGGCACACGGGGACACCCTAACACTGGGTACGTGGGGACACCCAGACAGTGGACATACGGGCATACCCAGACACCGGGCACACGGGGACACCCAGACAGCGGGCACACAGGAACACCCAGACAGCGGACATACGGGGACACCCTAACACTGGGTACACGGGGACATCCAGACAGCAGGCACACGGGGAAACCCAGACAGCGGGCACACGGGGACACCCTAACACAGGGTACATGGGGACACCCAGACGGCGGGCACATGGGGATATCCTAACACTGGGTACACAGGTATACCCAGAGAGTGGGTGGGTGGGCATACCCAGACACCAGCAGCAAGGCTCACACGCTGAGCAGGCTGTGGCCTCCCGAGGAGGCAGCGGTGGATGGGCCCCGTGGGGAGACAGCAGGAGGCCGCTGAGCCAGCTGCGAGAGCCTGACTCAGATCCCGGCACACGCCCACGCCTGAGGGCTTTATTTATGGACCAAAGCTACAGGGAGAGGAAAGCCTCATAGAAAATATAATCAGAATGTTCAGAGGGATGAGAGAAGAGATTGCAGCCACGGGGGCGGGGGTTGGGGGGAAGCAAGATGCTGTTTAAACAGAACAGAACAAAGAATCAAAAGAACTCCTGTGACAGGAGAGATAAAATTTTTAATAGAATGTTTGGAAGAAACAGCTGAGGGAAGGGCCCTAAAAGTGAAACTAAGGCTGAACCATGGGGAAAGGGGCACGCAGAGCACAGCCTCCGTGAGGGGGCCTGGAATGAGGCGGGAAGGGCTGCAGAGAGCGCGCCCGGGAGGCCACTGTGGACCGAGGCCCTGGGCCCACGCAGGGCCCACGCTGCCCCCTCGGGGCTGACCCCAGCTGCACCGGGCTCCGCCTGGAGAGGGAAGGGGTGGGGACCCTGAGCACGACCCAGGACGAATTTCTGCCAGAGCCTCCCTTCAAGACGGCAGGGGTGTGCTAGGCTCGGAGGAAGCTTCCAGCAGACCCAGAGTCTTGCTCTTGCCCTCTCTGTCCAGTCTGTGGTTGCAGAGGGCGTGAAGTACGAACCCTGAGCTGGTTGTATGCACTGGCTGTGTGACATTAATTCACGTCACGCTCAGCTTTGCACGTGTACAGCTCTGGACCTACTGCGTGTGAACTGCCAGATCCCTCACAGTCCTAACCAGATGGCTGTCAGGCAGGAACCAAGAGTAGCTGTGTCTTTCCAGCATGTGAGGGCTTCCCTGCTTCCCAGGTGGCACTTGGGGTAAAGAATTTGCCTGCAATGCAGGAGATGCAGGAAGTGTGGGTTCGATCCCTGGGTTGGGAAGATCCCCTGGAGGAGGGCACGGCAACCCACTCCAGCATTCTGGCCTGGAGAATCCCACAGACAGAGGAGCCTGGCGGGCTACAGTCCATGGGGTCGCACAGAGTCAGGCACGACTGAGTGACTAACAACGGGTTCAGTTCGCTGTACAGCAGAAACTAACACATTTTAAATCAACTATCGTCCAATAAAAATTTTTAAATAAAGACAAATGAGAGTTGAGCATAAAAATAATAAAGTGCCTCATTTACAATGTTTAAAAAACTGTGTCCCTTTGAGTCAACACACACACTAGGAAGAGAGAGGACAGAGAGATGTGAAAGCAAAGGATTGGGTCAGGGGAAGGCCACACGAGCACCGTCCCGGGGGGTTTGCAGTGTTTCCAGACTTAAAAACGGAATGAAAGAAGACAAGCAAATAAGCACAATCTAACATGGGGGAAACACAAAGGAAAGATGCACGTTGGTAGGAGACGGTGAAAAGCCGAAGCCGAAGTCATGGGAACCGTCGTAAAGACCTGCGTGCTCTCTCAGGGAGGCTTGGCTATCAAAAACGATGTCAGTAACTCGTCTGCGGGACTTCTCTAGTCGTCCAGTGGTTGAGAGTTGCCTGAAAGGCACGAAACATGGTTCGATTCCTGGTCCAGGAAGATTCCCCATGCCTCGGGCAGTGAAGCCTGTGCCCCACGGCAAAGAGAAGCCGCCGCAGTGAGAAGCCCGCGGACCACAGCTAGAGAAAGCCCGCGCGCAGCTAGGGCCAGAAATAAATCACAAGTTTTTAAAAAACAGCTACTGTTTAGGGTAGGCTTGTAAACAAAATGGAATTAAAATGCCAGATGGAAATCGTATGGGAGAAGGGCGGAGCCATCAGGTGAAGCCGCCCAAGGTCTGCATGTTCCGAAGATGCCTGCTCGTGTAGGGATCGGACGTCCTATCTCTGTGAAGGTGGCTCCCCGAGAACGGGGTCCTGGAGGGATAAAGAACCTGATCGACCCAACAGCGAGTCATGGCGGGGGGGGAGGAGCAACGGCAGAAACCCGAGAAATAACACAAAATGGGATTACAGCGAGAAGTCCCAAGTCATCCACTTTCACCAGAAACGCAACTGAATTTAATTATCAGTTAAAATAGACTCTCCAGCTGGAGCTTAAAAAATATATACAGTTTAGAAGAACATGTCTAAAATGAAACAGTTTGACAAAAAAAAAGAAATGCAAAAACTAAACCAGGCACGTGCTGAACAGCAAAGACCGGCATAAAAATCCCGAGTTTAGGACACGTGTTGTCCAGTCCCCCAAAAGTGCAGAAGCAGAGGGGGACCAGGGAAGCTCCCAGGAGACAGAAAGTCATTGACACACCCGAGACCAGAGACAGGAGAGCGGGCCTTAAAGAGGCAGGAGAGGCCAACCTCATCCGCTCTCCACCAGCGGGCAGAGGGACACAGGAGAGACCCTGTCTGCCCAGACATGTGCTCTCACCCCTCCGTCCGAACCGCACCCCTCTGCCGGCTTGTGCACCGCCAGGACCGCAGGCTGGGCGCCCTGGCTTGCTCCAGCAGCAGGGCCGCCCCCGCCCCCCGCGGGGTGCCCCCCCAGGCATCAGCAGGGGCCTGCCTTCAGCACTGGACCCCCGCGGTTCCTGTGGTCCTGACCTGCATCTCGGGGCCCATGCCCCCAGGGCACTGGGCTGGGCCCACCGCGGTCAGACAGCAGCCCACATCCTGCAGGAGGCCCACAGCTCCTCGGGACCTTCGAGCGCCAGGTCCGCCACAGGCTCCTGAAACCACGCGCAGCGATGTCAGCCCGCTGTGGGCGCTGGGGCAGGAACCAGCGGCCACGCCTCGCCTCCCGCCTGGAGCCCGTGCTATGCGGCCGGAGGCGTCCAGGCGAGCATCTTCTCCAGGTGCAAAGGTGCCCCACCCTGGTCTCCGTGGCCAAGACCCACCCGCTGCTTAGGCACCGTGGCCTCACCCCGACCCCCTCCACCCTCAGAGACCCCCCCTTCCTCGACGTGAAACACCCGCCCAGGCTTGGGCCCCGCAGGTCCCCGGGTGTGCAGGGGTCCCAGTGAACCGCGGGAGGTGGTGGGGTAGCTGTCAAGGCTCTGGGTCGTCACCGGGAGGCTTAGCTTCATCAGTTCAACCAGGAGCGGCCTGGACGCAGGCTACCCCGGGCCGGCCAGCACCACCTCCCTTTCTGACCTGCATCTCATCCGCTCTGCTAAAGCGACTCGGCCGGGTCCACAGGCCCGAGCCCGCCGTTCCCAGCCTGTCCTCGCGCTCCGTGCGTCTCCCGCGGGCGGTGACGCAGACGTGATGCTCGTCCTGACCCGTCTGTCCTCCCAGCAGTTACCCTGCTGCTTGCGCCTGACACGTTGGAGGGCCCACAGAACTAACCGTGCACCAACAGTCACTCCGAGCTGGTCAACCGGACAGGCTGTGTTTTAATAACAGTCACTGGTCCTGGAACTGGTGCAGATTTTGCCTAGCACAGAAACAGAGGGGCGCCAGCTTCGCTGCATTTCAGCTGAGGTGGCACCTCTTGGCTCGCAGGCTGTCCTGGGTGGATTCTTCTCGGTGTTGGCTTGTCTCACTGTTTTCATGACAAGAAATGGGTAACACCAAACCTCCCTCTTCAGACATCACTTTCCCACGAGCCCGTCTGCACGGCGTCCGTGCTCAGCCGCCCCCAGCGTGTCTGACCCTTTGCGACCCTGCCTCAGAAGCTCCCAAACGGAGCCCTTCGTGGGCCTCCAACGCGGGGGCCATCAGCCCGTCCCCGCAGTTCCACCAGCTGCAGGAGCCCCGGCGACTCTGTCCGTTGCCCGTTTCCACCTCCCCGTGGGGCGCCCAGGCCGGCCGCACACGCGCCGCAAAGGGATGAGACTGGCGGCCTCGGGCAGGAAGGATGCTTGCACGCTTGCGTCCAGTACCTGGACTCTGACGCCTTCTTCCAACTGAGCGCCTTTGTCTGCCCGCCGCCGCTGCGGGTGGACACGGAAGAGAGCTGGGGACTCCCAGCTTTTCTGTTTCGCTGCTTTTAAATTCTTAAACAATCGATGCTACCAGTGACTGTCTCCAGGTGACCCTGGAAAGAGCGGGTGACTCATGGCTCTTCATGAAAACCGTCCCCACAATTCTGAAAACAACACAACCCCACCATCCCTGCAACAGAAAGATGGAAAGGCTCAGACTTCAGAAACAGACGGCGTTCTGGAAGGAAGTTCGGTCGATTGTTCCTCTCATCTTTGGGGTCTTGCAATGCTTAGAAATTCCTGGGCTGAACCGGGCCTCGCGCAATAAACGCTGCGATGCGGGAGTGACGAATGCAATTTTCACCTAAACCGCTTCTCTGTCCCTCTGGAATAAAGCCTCTGCCTCTGAAATAAAGTTCTTTCTCTCCTCTTTCTTCCACGTAATAGTCGCAGGGCTCCGGGTAGTGAGAGACGGCCTGCTGGTCCGGGCAGGTAATGACAGGTATTTTCACAGCTTTTTCAGAGAATTGGCTCTTTGTGTTGAGTGCTGGGCACAGGTCACCTTCTCCCTCGCGGAGGCCACGTCTGTGAGTCCGTCTGTCCTCAGGAGCCTCATGTCCTGCCTCCAGAGCAGGGTCTGGGGTTAGGGGAGCCGCGGGAACGGGGGTGGAACTTGGGAGCCCACAGCCAGGGGCGCACGGCCGGCTCCCCTCCCCAGGCAGGACAGGCCCTGAAGAGGAGCTCTAACCCCCCGGCGTTTACTGCGGACCGAGCTCCTGGGCTGTTAACCAAGCTCTGGGCCCTCAGACGCTGCCCAGCCCGCCTGCTCGGAGCCCAGTGCCAGGGGAGGCGACAAGGTGGGGGGTGCCTGGCCCTCTGCCCTCCATGCCCCTCTGCCTGCCACGGGCCAGGCAGTGGGGCAGCAGACACCACCGTGCGGAGACCAGCCCAGGAACACAAGCTGCTGTGGATGGGAGGGCCCCAGAAAGGGGGCCAGGCCACTCTTCCCCAGCAGGGAGGGAGGGCCCCGTGACCACGGCCACGCTGGTCCACGCTCCAGGAAAGGAAGAAAGGCCCGAGAGCCTGTCGGTAAATGTTTCTTTGCCTCTGGGGTGTAGGTTGAGGGATCTGCAGCGGGAGGTGGGAGAGGGGTCCTCGGTGATCCGCCAGCCAAGGACCCAACCCTGCCCGGCTCCCGGCCCCGCGGGCCCGGAGGAAAAGCATCTCAAATTCAGAAAATGCCACTTCTAGTGTTTCTATCCCATTTTGTCTCTGATCACACACACAAAAAAAGGATGCCCCTAAAGGGTCACAAGGTTCAGCGAAAAATCCTACAAGCTTTTCCAGAACAAATAACAGACACTGACCCCTGGCCCTCTCTTTGCATAAGAATTAACGCCGGCGGCCCAGCCCCTCTAGTGGCAACTGGGACTTCGTAAATGCCAGCTTCTGATTTAAAACTCTGATTTTTTTTTTCTTTTCCCCCTTAAGAAGCCAGAAGAAAAGGGGTAACTCGGAGCTCATCTGCATCACAGATCAGGCCTCTCCGAGAAAATCAAGCATCCATAATTCATGGCATGTTTCCTGCCGGGGCTGGAGGCAGCGAGATCCTAGCAACAGAGTCCTGGCAACGCGGCGCAGCCAATGGGGCGGGCTCGCTGCCCGCGGGAGGGGACGCGTGCCTGTGGCGCCCTCACGCCTGCAGCCGCTTCATTCAGGGGCTCTTGCTCGTGAGCGAGCGGCTCGGCTCGGCTCGGCTCGGCTCGGCTCGGCTCGGCTTGACTCTGCTCGGCTCGGCTCGGCTCGGCTCGGCTGGGTTCGGCTCGGCTCGGCTCGGCTCGGCTCGGCTCGGCTCGGCTCCGCTCGGCTGGGTTCGGTTCGGCTCGGCTCGGCTCGGCTCGGCTCGGCTCGGCTCGGCTCCGCTCGGCTCGGCTCCGCTCGGCTCCGCTCGGCTCGGCTCCGCTCGGCTCGGCTCGGCTCGGCTCGGCTCCGCTCGGCTCCGCTCGGCTCGGCTCCGCTCGGCTCCGCTCGGCTCGGCTCCGCTCGGCTCCGCTCGGCTCCGCTCGGCTCGGCTCCGCTCGGCTCCGCTCGGCTCGGGCGGGAGGACGAGGGCCGCTTAAAATCGGGCCGGGCCTGGGTTTTCCGAAGCCGCGGTCGCCGGCATGCCCGCTGGCAGACGCGAGAGCGCGCGCTACTAAACTTAAAACAGCACCTTCCCTCACCAGCCACACAGCCCCCGACTGCCGGTCTGCGAGGGGCCCCGTCGGCGCTCGAGGGCTCGTCGCGTGCGAGCAGCCCCGCTGGGCCTCCGCTTCTGCAGCCGCGGGCGCGCTTGCCTCGCTCTGAGACGTGCTCTCGGCACCCCAGCTGCTGGAAGCCACGCCCAAGCCGGGGCGCTCGTCCCGCCGCAGCGGCGAAGCGCACACCGCGTAGCCCGCGGGTCCTCCGGCAGGCTTGCGCTCAAGTCACCCCACCGCCGGCGAACCCCGCACCCGCCGGCAGCGCAGGCCCAGCCCGGTGCCCGCTCAGGGCCCTGCCGCGGAAGCTGGGCGTCGGGTCCTGCGCATCTCAGCTTCCACTCCGCACACACAGACACCCTCTCTTTCTACTCGGAGGTGCTACCGTGCGGTGTGGTCTATGCGGGCAGAGCCTTCAGCGTGCCCGTCCCACGAGGAGACACCAGAGAAGCCTCGGGTGCTGGCAGCAACGGAAACATTTCTTACGGATGCTCCAAGCCGTATCTGGGGACTCGCTGCCCTGCATTGAACTCCGGTGAATTGAATAAATTAGCAAGAGTGGGCAAGCTGCCAAGAGCAAAGCGGAACCCGCAGGATCCCCACCGAGCCCAGGTCTAGCTCAGAAGCCCCTCAGAAAGCGGGAGGGGCTCACCTTCAAAACCGCTCTGGAAGGAGAGCTCGGGAGAGGTGGTGATTCCCTGGCTCAGTTCATACTGATGGCTCTTCAAGCGTTACTGCAAAAAATACTCATCTCTGAAAAATCAGTGGTTTTTTTCCTTGTTGAAATGGGTGTTTTCCATCAAGTCAGATGAGAACGTCACCTTTGCCAATGGTTTAGATTTAAAATCACACAGCTCTGCAGACTCAAATGGGCTCTGCAAAGCTCATCGCACTTTAAGGAAGAAATGCACGGGTCTCCCCTGTGGTCCAGGGGTTTAGGACTCAGCACTTCCAATTCAGGGTGTGCCGGTCCAATCTCTGGTCAGGGAACTAGTCGCTCAGTTGTGTCTTTGCGACCCTGTGGTCTGTAGCCCACCAGGCTCCTCTTTCCATGGGATTCCCCAGGCAAGAATACTGGAGTGGGTAACCTTTCCTTTCTCCAGGGGATCTTCCCCACCCAGGGACTGAACCCAGGTCTCCCACATTGCAGGCAGTTTCTTAACAGACTGCGCCACCAGGGAAGCCCCAGATCCCACATGCCATGGGACCAAAAAAAAAAAAAAAAAATTCTTTTTAATCTGAAAAAGAAAAAGCAGACAAACACACCCAGAGTCAGTCACTGCAGTGGAAATACGAGAGACTGCGGGGGTGTCAGTAATGGGACACCTCTTTTCTGTCCTGTGTTTAGGCACAGGAAGGAAGTCTGTGTGTAGCAGATCTGACCTTTCATTCAGACCACCCCAGGATCCTCTGGTGTGTGCGGCTGAAAGGCACACCCGCTAGGGAGGGTGCTCCTGGCCACCCCTGCTTCCTTCAGGGGCACACATTCCCCCCAGACACCCCCTGAGGAAAGCAAGCTTTAAGAGCCGCTGGGAGCACAGAATTCCAGTGAAGACATTTCTTTTCCTCTCATACTGATAAAAGCTTGCAATGGGAATCAAAAAAGATGCCTGCTATTTTAAATACCTTTGCACATTCTCGTTTATCACAATATATTCCCTAAAAAAGAAAAAAGACCCTGGCGATCGGGCAGCAGCCTAACTCCCTGGTGGCCCCCCTCATCATCAGAGGCCCGTGGGGAGCAGAGAGCCTGCACACGCGCGGTAGTGACAGACGTGGGGAAGGCCTGGCTCCCGGAAGAGCGAGCCTCTCCCTGAGGATGGCTCGTGACCGACGTCACCACTGCCTCCTGCCGCCAGGTGGCAGCACATGGAAACCCACCGGGCGTCCATGGCACAGTGCGTGGTCCTCGTCCGCAGTCTGCAGGCCCGATGACCGCAGCACGGCCCCGCCTGGCTACCGCCGCGCCCAGCAGCCCCAACCCGAGAGGACTCTGGGTCCCACTGGGCCGCCTCTGCGGGCTCTGTGTGACTGTGACATACGGCGATGTCGGGGTCCCCAGACCCTCCACCCCAAGAGAGGAGCAGGCGGAGGCCTCCGTGTCGCCAGCTCTGTGCCTGGGTCTGATGCCAGGCGCGTGCACACCCGTGCGTGCACACGCACATTCACGTGCAGGCTTACTGCTCTCCCTGCTGGCTTTCTCGCGCCTCAGGTGGGCGGCCCCTGGGCTGGCAAGCGAGCAGCAGGGCGTGTGCCCACTGCCCAGTGCCTGTCTCGGGAGTGCTCTCTGCAGGAGCCAGCCGGATTCCCAGGGGTTCCCATGTCGGGCTTGAACAAGAACCAAGCGCGAGTGAGCTCACACACAAAACAGAAACAGACTCGGACACAAGCAGACTGATGGTCACCAAAGGGAGAGGGGTGGGGATAAGCCAGGAGTGTGGGGTTAACACAGACACACCGCTGTGCATGAAACAGGCAGCCACCAGGGAGCTGCTGAACAGCGCAGGGACGTCTACCCCACAGTTTTAAATAACTTCGGAGGGAAAGGAATCTGAAAAAATAGATACGGTGGTAGTACCCGAGTCATGGCGCTGTATAAACTAACACAACGTTGTAAATCAAGTGTGTGTGTGTGTGTGTGTGTGTGTCCAACTCTGTGCAGCCCCACGGACCATAGCCCGTCAGGCTCCTCTGTCCATGGAATTCCCCAGGCAAGGAGACTGGAGTGGGTAGCCATCCCCTTCTCCAGGGGATCTTCCCAACCCAGGGATCAAATCTGGGCCTCCCAATTAAAAAACTAAAATTAAAACAGAAACAAGAACAGGCACGCTGCAACAGCTCTGAAGGGGGCTCTCCACGGCTGTTTCAGTGATGTCCCAGAAAGGGCTATGACGTGAGAAGTGTCCAGGACACGCACTGTTGAGTGGGAAGGCAGGATTCACACCTGTGTCTGTATGAGGACGCACTTTGTAACGAAACGTGTACACAAATCTGCTCCCTAGCAGGAAGGAATGTTCTGACACTTTCACAACGGCACTCTCCATGATGGACTGTTAACGTGGTCTTCGTCCACTTCCCTTGCTCTTCGGCTTCTCGTGAGCCAGGGTCTTTGTGACAGGGGCGTGCCGTTAGCCGAAGGTTCTAGAGCCTGTGGCCTGGTGGCAGGGTTGACAGCTGCCTCTGGCGCTGGTGGGACTTTTAGAAGGACCAGGAAGCAGCGAGGGCCAAAGAGGGGGGCTTCCACGAGGGTGGGAGAGGGGCTGCGGCAGGAGTCCCGCGGCCTGAGGGCAGGAGGGGGAAGGACGCAGGCCCGCGAGGACCTCCAACCTCAGCACAGGCCCCTCGCGCCCCACATGGCCTTCCATGCCCTTGGCTTCCACTTTCTGAGGAGCAAGAGGTTGGTGGTGGCCCCCCAGCTCCTCCCGCAGGAGGGGAGGGGAGGACGTCAGATGGCGCGGTCCCCGCTCTTGGAGGGGACGTGCCCTCGCTGACCCCGCTCACGGGCCGTGGTGTGCCCGGTGATGCAGACTCTGATTTCCTCCTCCAAAGGCCCAGAGGGGGGTGCGCTGCCCAGGACGGGCCTGGTCTTCTCCTCCCTCTTCCCCCTTTCTCAGCGCCCACCCTGGGCACGGGGGAGCCCTGCTGCATCAAGGTCCGGGTCCCCAGAGCCTGTCCTCCAGAGACAAGCCGATGCTCGGAGCCTGGGCCCGCTTCCCACGGCTGCCCAGGACAGCCTCCGGGGTGAGCCCAGCCAGGGAAGCTGAGAACGTGACCTTTAGCCCTTGGCGCAGCAGGGGTTAGGGTTCAAGAGAGGTCAAGGATGACGGTGATCAGGCCCCTTGCTGCACTGTGGGAGCCCCAACTGCCCCTCTGGTCGCCCCATCCTTCACGCCAGGTGGAAGCTCTGAGCCCATTTGAAGCAAGAATGAGGCTCAAAGTCTCTGAGCCAGAAATAAGAAGAGTGGGAAAAAATTAAATAAAAAATCAGGGACAAGACAGAGAGTCGGGGGTCCCTGCCAGAGGGACCTAATCAAGACAGAGTCACAAGTTGTGATGTTTTGATTAAAGAACAAGTTGCCGAGGAGGCCTAAGCTGCGACCACGCCTCTCCCTCCTGCAGGCATGGAGCCCCGAGCAGAGCAGGTGGACACCAGGGGCAGCTTCAGGCCAGACCTGGTCAAGCGTGGACAGTCGAGCACGTGGCCCAATGGCTCCAGTGTCCGCGCCTATAAAACAACAGTGGTGAGAGTGCCCCCACAGAGGGTTTTGTGACGATCGAACGAGGCCCGCGTGCGGGAGGCTTACAGACAGCAAGCGCTGCGTCCCCGTGGGGCGTTAGTGATGGCACTGACCGCGCGGACACAGGCAACTAGAAGACACAGAGTTCCAGTCTGGAAGAAGTCTCCAAAAGGTGAGGGGCCAACAGAGTTCTGACCACGCTGGAATTCGCAAAAGAGGGGGAGGGGATCATTAGGAATCTGTTTAACCGAAAAAAGCAAAACCTACACCCTGCAGCCTACAGAACATTGTTGAAGGAAGTTAAAGGTCTAAATAAAAGTATCCCGTGATCACAGGTCAGAAGACACGGTGTTACTACGATACCGATTCTCCCCAAACTCAGCTACAGATCTGATTCAGTTCTGATCAGAATCCCAGCTGATTGATAGAGTTTAAAAAATGAGAAACTGATTTAATATTCACATGAAACTTCAAGGGACCCAAAAAGAGCCAAGGCAGTGCCACTCCTGCCACTAGAACGCACGCTGCTGGAGACGAGCGTCCCCCGCGTGCCCAGTGAGAGGCGCGTCCGAGCCAGCAGGGACCAGGCCCCGCCACACAGCCAGAAGCCTCAGGCTCAGCGGGACTCACCGCTGCCTTGGTGGTGCCCAGTGGGACTGATGGGTTTACAGGCAGGGACAACGTGCCGTGCCGCTGACATCCTGCTCGCCCACAGTTAGGGGCGTGGAGAAGGAAGGAGGTATGCAGACGGCAGACGCGGACAGACAAGGCGCAGCGGGACAGAGGCCGGCTCTGCACAAAGGCTGGGCACTGGGACCGAAAGGCGGGCCTCCGCCCGAGTGCACCAAGGTTGGACCGAGTGGCCATCAAGATTCCATCTGCTTTCGCCTCCAGTGTGAACACAGTGGCAGGTCCCTGGTGCCAAATACTCGATGAAACACTGTCTGGGCCGGACTCTGAAATGAATGGTCAGCCATCAGCAGGGCCCTGCCACCTGGGAGCAGCCAGTACCGCCCCCCGCCGGGGGTGCTTTTTCTGCTTTCCCAAGGGCCCCCCACCCAGCGGGAGCTCCTTGAGCCAGGATCTGGGTGTGAAGGCCAAAGGTCCAGATGGTGCGGCCAGGACAGAGCCTGTCCAGGGCAGGTGCCCGGCCTCCTGGGTTCGGGGGGACCCGAGGCTGGGACGCGATGGGGAAGCCTGCTCAGGTCACCTGGATGGGGCTCGCTGGACTGAGTCACTGAAAACTCACGGTTGCCGAGTTTGCTTTCTTTCCGACACTTCCCTTGGTCTCTAAGTTTCTGTGTGGGAAGCAGTAGCATCTAGAGGAATTTAATCATTGAACGGCATCCGCTTTTAAAAAGAAAATTTTAAATAATTAAAAAATACTCAGATCTCTCCTTCCAACCCGCCCCCCTCCCCGGAGCAGAGGCCTCAGCATAAGAAGCAGGAGAACGCAGACGGAGCAGAGCTTGAAGTGGGAGCTCCCCACACCACGTTCCCCAGCCCTCAGCCGCAGCCCCCGCTCCCGGCTCAGCTGGCGAGGAGCCCACGCCCGCCGCGGGCAGACAGCTGGGAGGACGGGCCCCTCGGCTCCTGGGCCAGGGTGCTCGTGTGCGCGCAGACGCCCAGGCCTCTGCCCTGGCCAGCCGGCCCTCCCAGCCCCAACTCGTTGTGCACCCCTGCACGCCCTGGAATCTCTCTCCCCTTAAGAGGATGCTAATCTTGTGGGCCCAGGCCCCATCCCACTCATGACTCCTCTTCACCTTCATCACGTGACTCCCTGAAGGCCCCGTGGGGGGTCAGGGCCCCAACACAGGGGGCAGGGGGCCCTCCAGGCCCCTGTCTTCGAACCTGCCCGTGTCCTCAGGAGGCTCCGGTCCAGCTATCACTACAGACCCGCCCTGGGGCCCCAGGTCACCTGCATCTGACACTTAGGACAGCCTCCTTCTAGCTCTGCCCCTGTGTGCAGGGTCAGGGGGCCCAGATGAGGGGACAGCACCCGAGGAAAGGGGGTGGCAGGCGAGCGGGGGCAGGGGAGGCAAGGGGACGGGCCCTCCAGGACCAGAAGTCCCTGCTGGCTGGTGACAGCCCTCCTGGAAAGGAATCTGCCCGAGCAGGCGTCTCTGCCCTGGGGACGCCAGGAACCCATGCCGGGGCGCCCTGTCCACGCAGGGAGGGCACAGGTGCTGCCCTCGAGGAGACGTCTGCAGCCCATCAGCAAAGCGGGGAGCAGAGGCTTCTTCCTGCCCCGTCTGGCTCTTCGGCGTCTCACTGCCATTAGCTTTGTCACCTGTTGCACTGGGGGTCCCCCGTCTGACTTGTTGGCTCAGCGGCACCCCCAGGCACTCACACTTCTGTTGGACGCACCTCCTGTCACGTGGTGACCCCACAACTGCCCTTGGTGGGGGCGGCTCATGTGTGCGGAGTTGGGGCCAGCCCCGCCCACCGTCCGTCCATCGAGGGTCTCTGCCCCTGAGCCGCTGGGCAGGCCCCTGACCAGGGTCTCTCTACCTCTCAGTCTCTCTCTCATCGTGATTTCTAAGCTGGCAGGAGAGTGCTCCCAGCCTGACGACCACAGCAAGGCCGGGGCTCCTGGGCCAGCGGTAGTGTCGCCCAACCCAGCTGATGGCGGCCACACTTGGTTCCTCGGGAACTGGAGGGGTTGGAATGGTGGTCATGCAGGGCGGAGGCCGGCCTCCTCTGCCCCCTCCCCTCCAGGCCCCCCGCTTCCCCACAGAGTGACGGCCCAGGGCAGGGGGCACCTAGCCTGCCTGGCTCCCAGCAGCTCCACAAAGCTCAGCACTCACCTCCCCAGGGCTGGGTGCCCACACCAGGCAATGCCTGGAGTCCCATCTCCCCCAAGTGACCCCTGGGGACATTTGCGGCTGCCCGCTGGCAGTGGCTGAACATGGGAAAATAGTGGTGGGGATGGAATAACGCTCCCAGAGACGTCCAGCACTGACCACTGGAGCCGGGGGCACCCTCGGCAGTGGGCAAAGGGTCTCGGCAGATGGCAAGGGCTACGGCTGCACCCCGCTGACCGCAGCTCCCCTCGAAGGCTGAGGGGCTCCTGGAACAGGCACTGGGGAGCGGACGCAGGAGGAGAGGTTAGGCGGTGGGGGCCCCTTGCTGGGCCCTGTGGGGCCCCAGGAGGAGCCGGCAGCCTGGGGGAAAAGATGCCCGCGGCGGGGAGGAAGTGACTCCTGTGCTCCGGCCCCAAGACCAGGACCACACAGCCCCGTGGCCTCCTCCCGGAGCCCGCAGCCCAGCCCCGCCCCAACGCCTCCCTCAGCCACAGGCCTGTGAGGGCACCGGACGTGTGAGTGTGAGCACGCGCTCGCACGATGGAGGACGTGGGCAGATGCCATCGCGATGGGGACGAGGCAGCAGCACTTCTCGAGGGCGAGATGCCACTTAGGGAAGGACAGAGAGCTGGCGAGACGGACACACGCCGCCCTCGTCAGGATGGCAGTTCCATGGGAGCCGGGCGTGATCCAAGGATTTAGGAAGGCTGGAGCGCGCGGGCTGCGCTGGTCTCCCGGTGGGATGACGGACTGGGGCTGGTTGCCTGTGCACACACGTGTGGCACAAGGTCTGAGCCACGACCGGGACACGTGGAGCTAACGTCTGACTCCTCCTGCACAAGTGGCCCGTGTGGAGGCTGGTGTGACCCTTGTGGGTGCCCCCTCGAGGACCGCTCGGAGAACCAGTGATGGTGTCGGCCAGCTCGGGTTAAATCTCTTCTTCCCTCTCACTGAGCACCCCACCGCACCTCCACCGGCCCCCACCACCAAGCCCCACTGCGCCCCCACCACAGTCCCCAGCACACCCCCACCAAGCCCCACCAAGCCCCCACCACAGTCCCCAGCACGCCCCCAGCACACCCCCACCACGCCCCACCATGCCCCACCATGTCCCTACCACGCCCCACAGCAGTCCCCAGCACGCCCCACCGCACCCCACCGTGCCCCTACCTCGCCCCACCACGCCCCCATCGCAGTCCCCACTACGCCCCACCACGCCCTCACAGCGCATCACCATGCGCCACCACGCCCCCACCGCAGTCCCCAGCACGCCCCACCATGTCCCTACCACGCCCCACCGCAGTCCCCAGCACGCCCCACAGGGCGAGGCTGCCCAACCTGTGGTGCCCTCCCCTCCACTCGCCAGGCTCCCTGGTGAGCCCCTGGCTGTTCCCAGGATCAAGCGCTCTCGGCCAAGCACAGAGTCCTCAGCCCGCTGTCCTCCCAGGTGGCCACCGCGCGGCGGCGCAGCTGGACGCGTCACGTGCCGTGACCGTGTGTTTCGCCATGTGGCACCTCAGGGCCAGCAGGGGCTGCGAGCACCTCTCATCCAGGCGATGGTGCCGCAAGAGATGCCGCGGAAAACCCGGGCCTGTGGGTCAGCGAGTCCTGCCTCTTCGTCTCGAGAGGCTCTCCAGGACCGTCCAGCCGGGACCGCGCTTCCCCGTGACGGCGGTGCATCGTCTGCAGAGAGCTTCCCCTGACCACTCACCCCACGCGACCACGTGGCCGGATTCCAGTCCCCACCTAGGAGCGCGAGGACTTCAGACAAACCTGGACTCTGCTCTGATTCCAGCCGCTGCCATCGGCTCGGGCCCACCAGCCAGGCCTGATCACAAAGGTGGCTGTAAGCCGGGGCTTCACAGCCTCCACGGAGCCGCAGGAACGGAGTCCCCCTCCCTGACCAGGAGGGCGTCGGGCATCAGCCTCCTCCGCGTTTCTCTGCAAAGGCTCCAGGCACCTGCTACCCTGGACTTCGTGCACCGTCCAGCAAACGCTCGCATCCTGGCTCCAGGCTTCGAGACCAGCAAGGCTTCTCCAGACATCCCCTGCTTAGACAACCCTACCAGTTCCTTCCACCCTGAAAAAGAAGGGTTTCAGCAAAAACCACTGGAAAAAAAGAAAAGGAAAATTGTGAGTGCTCCCCACAGACTCGGTTGTCAGTTTGTTTGCTGTGATCAACATCAACGCTCAAGACATAAAGTGTTTCTGTGTCATCAGAGCCACATTTAGGAAGGAGACAGGATGCTCAATTCTGGGAAATCTCCGGAGTCATTGGCACCCGCTGTGACAGAGGCGAGGCAGCCGGCATCCAGGCTGCGTCCCCGCCACTGGCCGCCCAGGGTCAGCTCACGTAAGTATGTACATGTACCTGTTAGTCGCTCGGTCGTGTCTGACTCTGCGACCCCATGGACTGCAGCCCGCCAGGCTCCTCTGTCCATGGGAGTCTCCAGGCAAGAATGCTGGAGTGGGGTGCCCTTTCCCTGTATCTACTTCAGCTTTCAGTATTTTCTACATTATCTATCATTCTGAACACTTCATAAATGGTTTTTTAAATGTGACGAACACCTGGGAGGTGCCACGGACAGCCTTAAACACACACAGCCTTAACCACACACACAGCCTTAACCACACACACAGCCTTAACCACACACACACACAGCCTTAACCACACACACACACAGCCTTAACCACACACACACACAGCCTTAACCACACACACAGCCTTAACCACACACACAGCCTTAACCACACACACAGCCTTAACCACACACACACACAGCCTTAACCACACACACAGCCTTAACCACACACACAGCCTTAACCACACACACACACAGCCTTAACCACACACACAGCCTTAACCACACACACAGCCTTAACCACACACACACACAGCCTTAACCACACACACAGCCTTAACCACACACACAGCCTTAACCACACACACACACAGCCTTAACCACACACACAGCCTTAACCACACACACAGCCTTAACCACACACACACACAGCCTTAACCACACACACAGCCTTAACCACACACACACACAGCCTTAACCACACACACACACAGCCTTAACCACACACACAGCCTTAACCACACACATAGCCTTAACCACACACACACCCAGCCTTAACCGCACACCCAGCCTTAACCGCACACACAGCCTTAACCGCACACACAGCCTTAACCACACACACACACAGCCTTAACCACACACACAGCCTTAACTGCACCACATTTTGACTGATGGCCACGTTTTGATGACTACTCCACCTCTGGTGATGTCCAGGACATGAATTCCTTAGGGAATTTCCTGGGGCAGCTATAATGACCACTATTTCTATCAAATTTAGAACGTATATATTGTTAACCCATGTCCCTGAAAGTAGTAATGAAAGTATATATTTCAGAGCAAGAACCATTTCATCCCAGGGATCTTATTTTATGAAATGCTTGCTTGCCAAAGACCACAGTTTATTTTTTACACTTTCATTGAATGACTGACATTTGAGACATTCCCTAATTAACTCCAGCTCTTTCTAAGCCGGCTGTGATAAACATAACCTGTGCCAAGATCAGAGCCGTCAGTTCTGGCAAGTCCACAGCCGGGATGAAGGGGAGACACACACGTGCGCAGAGTTCGGTTCTGCCAGGGAACCCACTGCGGGGGGGTGGGGGTGGAGCCTGGGCTTCTGATTGGCCCACAGACATCGCATCAAAGTCTGCAAACCGTAGACTGTGTATAAGGAAGAGAGCTCCGGAGATGTGCAGACAGCCTCTGAACCCGCAACAGAGCTGGCCGCCTGGCTCTAATGACACGTGTTTAGCTGGCAGATAAGACTGTCTTTATAGTCTCTCGAGACGGCTGGGACTCACAGAGAAGGGCCCGTCAATGCAGCTCAAGATTAGCAGAAAGTAGATTTAAGAGCCCAGGGGCGGAGGGAAGAGGTCTCCAGCCCACCTTCTACCTCCTCATCTGGAATTTGGACGACAGGGTGCTGTGACGGCCCGGCCCCCTCCCGCCAACCCCCACGATCAGAAAGGTCTGGCTGGAGTCTCAGCAGGGAGGGTGGAGTCAGGAGACTCTCAAGGCTCCAGATGAAGCAAAGCTGCCACCATGATCCAGAAAGATGCCTGAATCCCATCCTCACTGCCACACGCTGGGCTTTCAAGGCAGACAGTAAGCCCTCTGCGCATCGGACTGCAGTTCACAGGGGAGTCTGATATTATTAACAACTGATGCCATACATCAGCTGACTGGCATCAAAACGGAAGCCTAGGGACCTCGCTGGTGGTCCAGGGGTCGAGAATCTGCCTTCCAATGCAGGGTGCTGACCTCCTCTGTGCCGCAGAGCAATCAAGCCACGCGCTGCAACCAGAGAAAGCTGAGCCCCGCAGTGAAGACCCCGCACAGCCATCAAAACAAAACCGGAAGCCAGTCTCACAGAAGGATGTGTTTCCCTGGACTGACTGGTGACCCGGGAGGGTCTTCTCCGTCCGAGTTTGGATCAGGAGGTTGTTTTGAGGACGAGGCCGTGGCAGGCTTGCCGAGCGCTGCACGCGTTTCCTAGTCCTCCCAGGCGTTTACATGGGACTGCGCGGCGGGGTGGGGGTGGCGGGGTCCTAGTTAGGACTGGGGCAGCTCGGGCCTGGCCTCTGCCTGTTTCCCCTCTGCTTTGTTTCTTTCCATCTCGGTATCAAGAACAGCCTGGTAGGGAGCCAAGGACGGGGCCACCAGGTGTCACCCTCTCTGATGTCGCCGTGTCAGGAGCGAGACTCGCCGTGCACTGAGGTGACAAGACACACAAAACCGAGGGGTTCGGTATGAGGATGTTATACCACACCCTGGAGAAACAGCTAATTAGTCGTAAAAGTTCGGATTAATGAAACAGCTGCGTGTTTGCACCAAAGGCTTCAGAAACAGTTCAAGAGAGCTTTGGTCAAGCGCAGAGGCACACGCCTCCTGTGTGCTCCCAGCCCGCAGGCATGCTGGGGGCCTGGTCACGTGAACAGCCCCTGCAGCCTCGATGACCTCGCTCTGGTGCAGGTTTGGGCAGACTCGGCGTTTTCTCCTTGTTGCCCCGTAGTAGGGGACAGGTGTGGGGTGCAGAGGGTCACAGGATTATTTTAGCTAGAAGGTGCTAGATACATTAACAACCAATTTTTTTTCCCATTAGCCCAGAAAACTAGAAGTTACCATTTTCAAATATTATTTGAGTAAAAGCTGTAGGAATGTTCTTGGCGTGAGTGTAGGGAAAAATCTAGAACTTTCGGTAGAGCCAAATTTTACCTTTGGAAGAGTTCTTGTGAGCCCTTTGATGTGTTATTTATAACACGGTGAGACTAGATGGTAAATGTTGAATGAGAAAGCTCCCTGCTCTCCATTAAAACAGTTATACTCCACCAGGGGACAGGAAACCCTGTGGCCCCCCACTTGGACTCACTTTAGCTTTGATTAACTTCAACATTATTACAGCGTCTGATTTACTGATTTACTCTATCGTGTGTGCCTGTGTTCGTGTGTGTTATATGTGTGCATGCAGGACGTGTGTGCGTGTCTAGGTGTGCACGTGTATGCATGTGTGTGCAGGTATGTGTCTGCATGTGTGCATACCTGTGTGTGCAAGTGTGTGTGTGTGCAGGTGTGCAGTTATATGTGTGCATGCCTGTGTGTGCAAGTATGCATGTCTGGATGTGTGTGCATGTGTGAACATCTGTGTGCATGCGTGTGCGTGTGCGAGTATGCGTGTGTGCGTGCACGTGCCTGTGCGTGTATTCATACCTGTGTGTGCGTGTGCGCAAGTATGCATGTGTGTGGATATCTGTGTGCGTGTGTGCGTGTTGTGTAGGTGTGTGTGCATGCGTGTGCAAGTATGTGCAGGTTGGGGCAGAGGTGGGGGGCGGCGCTCCTGCCCAGTCGTTTTCCTTTATGGAGGCGCCCTCTTGTGGCCACATAAAATATTGCACCACAGCCGTCTTGCACACACTTTTCTCTGCGATGGCCTTGGATAAGGAAAAATTCCCTCTAAGCTGCATAGCCATGAGAACTTTCAGGAAATACTTGATGTGGGTTTTTTTAAGTGGAGATGTTGGAGTGTTATGGCACGGGAACCACATTCTAAGCTAGGATCTCCCAGATGAGGGCCGCAGGCAATGGACTGGCAGATGACGGACTGACCAGGATGATGGGGCCAGCGAGTGACTCAGGCCGTGGCAGCCATGCCCCCGCTCCCCCTGGGCTCCCCCCAGCGTCCCCGCCTCCCTCAGGATGCCAGTCACCGCTCTGCGACTACCCTCACTCACACCGCCAGGCCCTGGGGGGTCTGGGGGCGTGGTGGGCGGGCAGCTGTGGCCCACAGGCAGCAGAATGCTTGCGCCCGGCCTGGCCCTGCGCCCAGGCTGCTCGGCCCGGCGGGCATTCTTGGTGCCGCCCCTCACCCCAAGTCCGGCTCCAGGCTCCTCTCCCGTCAGGCGTCCACCAGGCCTGCGTGGTGCTGCCCGCGGGTGGTCGAGACGGCGGGGGAGCAGCCCCTCGCGGGCTCCTCAGGGATGAGCACCGAGGAGGAGGGGGCAGAACCCACAATGTGTCAGGTGATGAGGACCTCAAGGCCACCGGAAGACACCGGTGTCACCGCCTTTGGAGCAGCGGGTGCTCACGGTGAGAGTGAGTGGGCAGAGGAACCACCCCGCCGCCCACAGCCCCACCCCGACCTGGCTCCCTCTGTCCAGCCTGGGCCTGAGCTCAAGGGGCGCCTCTGACACGGGGAGGGGCCCTCACAGGTGAGCCTGCCCTGCCCTCCTCGGGCAGACATGGCCCCCAGGGCCGGCCCACCAGCACGCAGCGGGCGCTGCGGGAGGGGGCAGGGGCCCCAGCCCCTCTCCCCTGCCTGCCATGTCCAGGCCAGGCTGGCTCTGCCGGCCGCAGCACCATGCCCGGACTCTGCCTGTCCTGGAGGCTGCCCTCCCCTGGCCCCCACCCCAAGGTCCCCGTCCTCTCGCCCAGACCCTCCTCCCCAAGAGTTCTCACCGCCCGGCTCCACCCACCTGCCTCCTCAGGGGCCCAACTCCGCTGGCGTGGCAGCAAGGCCTGCACTCCCCTGCACCCAGGCCGTGGCAGGAGCCGGGCAAGGCCGTGGGGCCTGCTCATCCCACTCAAACAGCCGTGAGCGCGTCCCGAAGGGCTGCCAACATCGGCCGGCACAGACACGCCGCCCCTCTGCTCACAGGCCACAGCCTCCTGCTCCGGGTCCTGGGAGGACCCCCGCTAGATGCACGCCTCCCTCAATCACCCAGAGCACCCTGGGCCGTCCGGGTATTTGAGACTAAACAGAGAAAGGGACTCTGGTTTTTAGCTGTCACCTGGGGTGTCCTTGGAGGAAGCCAGGGGATGAGCAGTATTCTGAGCACTGGTATTAACACGTCGGAAAACACACAGCGTGCCAGGCCTTTGCTGCGCACTGGACCTCAGGGAAAACCGCCTCTGCAGAACCAGCTGAGGGCGCAGAGAGAATGCGGCGAACACTCAGAGGCGAGAGGAGACGACGCCAGGCCTCGGCCAGAGGATCTGGCAGGCAGACCGTGTCCTTCTCCACGGCCCCCAAGGGCCTGCCGCCCCCAGTCCCAGGGGGCACAGGACACAGGCAGGGCCCAGGCGGGTCACCCCCGGGGACGGGCCGCATTTTGGAGGCCTGACCGGTGGACACAGGGTGTCCCCGGGGCCTGCCCTCTTCCGCCTGGGCCCCATCGTGCAGCAAGGAGCCCTCCGCCCAGAAGCAGGCCTCTGGGCCAGGGGCACGGCCAGCGTTCCGGCCAGCCCCAGCCCTTCCTCCAGAGCCCACCGCCCGGCCGGACCCACACATCACGCACCCTTTCCCCGGAACAAGAGACCCATCGCACTGTCATCCGTGGCTGCCCAGTCACTGTGTGAACAGCTACTCGGCCAGAGAAACAGTCATTTCTGTGCCATAAAACGGAATTCCGCTTGTTCACTAAAAAGGAATGCTGTTAATCAAGCGAAACCTATGAAGCCCCGGACACAAAGGCGAAGGGTCGCCTGATGCACTGGGGCCCTGGGGAGCCGCGCCCCTGGGCTGCTGAGGGAACACGGCCGAACCCTCAACCCGCCCCCGCTCCAGGCCGCGGTCAGAGCTGCTGGGCCCGGGCGTGGACAGAGTCCGTCCGCTTCTCCTGGGAAAGAAGCTGGCGGTGCTGACGGAACAGCTGAGCCGTGTTCTGGCGAGCATCAGCGGGGCGTGGGTCCACCTGAGAGCCGAGCGCCCGTCAGCAGCAGGTCCAGGGCCGGTGCCCACCTGCTGACTGGCCCACGTGACCCCTGCCTAGGGTTGCCTTGAGCCGGGCGGAAACCCCGACTGTGAGACGGCGCTTCCACGCGCGACCCTGACCCCCACCCCAACACGGGGCGGCTCCTGACCCCCATCCTCACTCTGCAGACTCAGCCGCAACCCCCGTGGATGCGGCAAGCAGGGGTGCGGCCAGGTGCCCTGGGCACAGGGAAAGCCAACAGAAAACCTGGGCCTCCCAGCGTGGCAGCGGGGTCTGGGCGAGCCGTGGGGGCAGCAGAAGTGGGGGGCCCACTCTGAGGGCCAGTGGCGCGTGGGAGGAGGGCGGCCAGATGGGCCGGGTCAGGACCCCGACGCCCAGACGGCAGGACACCCCTGCCAGCTGCCACGTGGGCCCAGAGTGGACCCAGCGCCGCCCGCGGAGGACGGACGCCCTGCTGCTCAGACGTCAGGACGCAGGCAGCTTGCAGCTCAGCGACAGCGACCCAGGCATCCAGCCCTCCTGGGACCGATGGACAGGCAAGCGTGGTCCCCTGACACGGACGCTCCTCAGCCCCCCAGACGGGCCTGCCCAGGGACACAGGCCAGTCACAGGAGCACAGACCCTGCGGGCCTCTCCTCAAAGGAGGCCCTGGAGCCCCTGAATCAGAGACAGGAAGGAGGATGGGGCGGGGTCGTGCTGTTGGGGACACTTTAGGAATACGAGAACGTCTGGGAAGGATGGTGCGATGTCTGCCCAGCTGTGTAAAGGTGCTGAACGTCCTGAGCTACTCAGTAAAAACTGGCTAATACGGTAAATTCACTCATCGGCACCGGAAGGGCTGATGCTGAGAAGCTCTAGTACTTCAGCCACCTGATGGAAAGAGCCTACTCTTTGGAAAAGACCCTGATGCTGGGAAAGACTGAAGGCAGGAGAAGGGAACGCCAGAGGATGAGATGGGTGGATGGCATCACCAACTCAATGGACATGAGTTTGAGCTCCGGGAGTCGGTGACGGACAGGGAGGCCTGGCGTGCTGCAGTCCATGAGGTGGCAGAGTCGGACACGACTGAGCGAATGAACATCAGTATTTCACCGGGACTAAAAAGAACAAAACTCCAAGCAGCTCAAGGCCCGCTGTCAGCTCCTCCGCAGGCAGAGCCGGGCCCCTCAGCCTTATCTCCCAAACGCGGCCATTCATCCATTCACTCCTTCTGTTTGTCAAGATACACGGATTGAGCAGCCCCCTGCGAAGCCCTGGGCTGGACGTGGTCTGGCAGGATCCCAGGCCAGGCCCCTCTGATTCTGCGGTAGAGGCAGGGCTGTCAGGGTCTCCAGTTATTGGCCGAGGCCTCTGGCTCCATCACTGCTGGCCCGGTGAGGGTCGCAGGCCAGCGGGCCACGTGCGTGGTGGGGCATCGGCCGTCTGGGGGTGCACGGCCTCTTGGCAGGGCCTGTGGGTGGGGGATGACAGCCCCGACCTCCGGGTGAGATGTGGGCCCCCTGCTCTCAACAGGGTGACAGGCCTGCACGTCCTGGAAGGGTGGGGACCTCAGGCCTGGCTGAGAAGGTGGCGAGGGCACCTGGCTGCCTCACTGGACAGCCCGTACTCCCAGGGGCCTGTCCCCAGGTCCCCCCAGCCAGGCAGGCACAGCGGAGGGCCAGCCCAGGGAAGCTCTGAGGGGCCTCTTCAGGGAGGGGGGTGGTGTGGGGCAAGGGAGGGACCCGGCCCCCAGAGCGCCCCCCACCTCTGCCAGCTCGGTGGGGGCCATCCGCTCCTGTCCAGGAGGATGGGAAGCGGGTACACGCTGGGCATCTTTCAAGCCCGGAGGCCCCTGCCTGCTCCTGCCCATCCCCCACGCCTGGGCTGGGAGCCCCCCAAGGGTCCTCACCCACTCTGGTCCCAGGCCACCTTCAGGCCCCAAGGATGACACCCGCGGAGGCCCGGATGCGCTGCCGACTGGGATGTGTGGACCCCCAGGCGAGCAGAGACGTGGCCTGGACCCTGAGTCTGGGGCGGGGGGCAGGGGTGGGGTTGGGGGTGGGTCCTAGGTCCCTCTGCTGATCTACAGAAGAAAACCTCATTCATCAGGCAGGACTGTTAACGCCACTGGGGCCCACGTCTTTAAGGCTCCAGCAGTAGTCTGGAAGCTTCTCCAGGAACGGGTCCTGGTTCCATGCTGCCCCGACTGACTGAGGACGGCACACGGGCCCAACGGTGCCTCTTCTAAGTGCACCGCTTTCAAAACGAACGTTTCCAAACCTCTGCTGCGGTGAGGTCCTCAGCCCCCAGCACGGGGAAGCGGCGGTGCCTGGGAGGCCTCCTGGGGGTGAGCCCAGCCCCCTCCCGTGCCCCTGCCTCCCCGGCGCTGCCCGCGGGCGGCTGACTCCGCCCCGCCGTCCTGGGAGGCGGGACCGCGGGGGCCTGGCCTCCGTGTGCCGCGCTGCTCGCTCCGGAGCCGCGCGCGGCCTGGCCGCGTGGAGACGCACGTGGGGGCACGGCGGCTGGCTGACGCCTCGCAGATGACCGCCCCGTCCTGGGTCCCCGCAGCAGGACGCTCCGCGGGGTGGCCCACTGAGCTGGACCGCAGTCAGAGGCCGAGAGGGGGGTGGTCCTCACGGGGGCTACTGCGGGCCGTGTCCCCCTCCCTCGGCCAGGGACGTACTCCTACGGCCCGCCACCGTCCGGCTTCCCGCGCGTCGGCAAGGCCGCTGTCTCACCGCCCCGTGCTCGGTGGGGACGTCTCCCCCTGCGGTCACACGTGTCAGGGCCTAGACCCCAAAACCTCACTGGATCCCTCTTGACAGACGACGGAGAAGGGTTGCTCTGTTTACCCCTAACTGGGGTTCACAAACGATGTCAAGTGTCAGTCGGTAACGCTTAGTTTATTCACGTGGGTAGCACTTAAAATCCGTTACGCTTTCATGGTTACATGTTCCACACTAAGCATCAAACACCGTCCACTCTACCCCCCAAGGGCCCCGCACGACCTCCCTCCACGGTCACCCGAAAACCACACGCGGCACGCTCGCTCCTGGTGCCCACGCTCACGGAGCCGCCCCGCACACCCGGGCCCCTGGGCAAGGGCCGCTGGCCTGTGGAAGCTTCTCACGGAGCCCTCGGCGCCCGGGGCGAGGGCGAGGGGCTGCTGTCGAGGAAGGCTCTGCCAGGGCGGCTGCCAAAAGCTGGGGACCCCCGCCCGAGGCGGGGAGCTCTTTGGAGGAGCGGGGCCGAAGCTCTAGCTTTCAGCTCAGCGCACGCGCTCGGGACCCGACGAGCCCAGACCCGCACTAGGACTCGGAGGTGGCCCCGCGGGGCAGAAGCTTGCAGACTCCCGCCTTCCTGCCAGGAGAACAGCTCCGGGTCCAGGAGATGGGCGAGCTGAGGCGGAACGCGGACTGCTCGCAGAGGACGGGGATGAAAGCCGTCAGCGTGAGAGGGACTGCAGCCCTCGGGCGGCCAGGTCGCCTGGGGAAGGTCTGGCTCCCTGAAGCTCCGGGAGGGGTCGCCCGGCGTCGGAGGTCACCTTCACACCGCCCTGCGCTCAAACGGAGCCTAGATTCACACACGCAGCGGCAGGAGGAGAGGGCGTGTCAGAGCATGCACACACGCCCGGGCCACGCACGGCCGGGGCGGCGGGACCCCGCGTGTGTGCCGGGCAGCGAGGGGGCCGAGGCCGCCAGAGGGGACGCGCGGGCGCGGCGGGAGGGGCAGGGGCGGCCGGCGGCGCCGCCCTCCGCCCCCCCGGCCCCGGCCCCGGGCGCCGCCCGCAGGAGGCGGGCCGCACGCGAGTGCCCTCGGCTGCTCCGCCGCAGCCGTCTAGAGGGGGCCCTTGGTCGACTTCTTCTTCTTCGACTCCTCTCTGTGCTTCGGCTTCTTCCTCTTGCCGCCTTCTTTGAATCCTAAGGAGACAGGCTTGTGAGACGCTGCAGGCGGCAGTGCGTGGCTCTAAACATCCCCTCCCCGGCTGACACACCGCACGGCCAACGCCACCTGCTCCGTATCCGAGGCCCAACAGAAACACGAGCTGACTCAATGCCTGGCGATGAAAGCCTCTCACACCAGCACCCCGGGTCCCAGAGGCCGAGTGCCCGCCCGCCCGCCCGCCTGCCCGCCGGGAGCCCACGGCCCCACGCCCGGCCCCACAACCCACCCCAAAGCACCCAGGGGCTCCTCTGTAGGCAGAAGCCCAGCAGTGACCATGTCCCGCCTTCCTGCCTGCCCGAGGCTGGGGAGAAGGACAAGGGCCCAAACCACTCGCCTTCTGGAGTTCTACCTGGAGCCAGGCACCCAGGGCCGCTCTGCACAAACGGCTCAGGGCCTGTGGGCGCGTCCACACGGATGCAGGGGGCGGGGACGCTGAGTATGGGGGAGAAGAGACCACTGTGACGTCCTGCCCAGAACCAGACCAGGGCCACTGCGGACCCGTGAGCCAGCACACGTGGCCCCAAGCCTGAGAAGGCCCCCTAAGCGGCCCCGGGTTTCATATTACGCAGCAGGTGCATCTCAGAGCGAAACCACTGGGGCCCCAGCCTGTTCAAAGGCCCTGCACCCACTCGGGGACCCCTTCTCAGAACCAACACCCAGTGGGCAGGGTGCTCAGGGACCCCTTCTCAGAACCAACACCCGGTGGGCGGGGCGCTCAGGGACCCCCTTCTCTCAGAACCAACATCCAGTGGGCAACACCCGGGGACCCCTTCTCAGAGGACCAACACCCAGTGGGCGGGCCCACTCGGGGACCCCTTCTCTCAGAACCAAAACCTGGTGGGCAGGCCCACTCAGGGACCCCCTTCTCAGAACCAACACCTGGTGGGCAACACCCGGGGATCCCCTTCTCAGAACCAACACCCGGTGGGCAGGCCAGCTCAGGGACCCCTTCTCAGAATCAACGCCCAGGTGGGTGGGCCCACTCGGGTGTCAACAGGGCTGGTGTCAACCACAGTCTCCCACCTGCAGGCACCTGGGCGGGACCCGCGGCCAAGCGCGAGGCCACAGTCACTCTGCTTTTCCTGCCGAACCCTCCTCTCCCGAGACGCCCTGCAGCAGCCGCTGTCCTCCCCCTGCACGGGCCTGGCCTCCACTACCCACGGGCTGCATGGGCCTCGCTGTGGCCCCTGGTTCCACCTCCTGACCAGACGTCTAAACAAGCGCCTCGAGGCAGGTCCTACCAACCAGAGGGACCCCTTCCAGCCAGGAGACCCCCATCAAGTCCTGTGTGTCCAGGAAGCTGGACTCACGGCCATGTCCCCCACCACGTCCAGCCTGCGTGCCGTCAGGGCCAGGAGGTGGCAATTAGCCGGGGGAGGATGCCCGCAGGCCCACAAGAGGCACAGCAAGCCTGTCCCGAACTCACCCAGCCCTTCTGTCCGCCTCCATCTTTCACTCGACCACCCAGAAGGTTATCTGCCATCCCTGGGGCTCTGCGGACCTGGCTCAGGGCCCAGCACACCCAGCATCCGGCGGGCAGCCCTGGACCTGTTCCACGTTGAGGGGGCGCCAGGGGGGCTACAGGCACTGAGCTGCCAGCAGGAAGTTCCAGGAGAAGAAAGCAGCAGGCCCTGTCCTTTCAGGTCCCTGCCTTGCCCCAGGTGCAGAGTCAGCCCCACTGAGACGCCATCCCGACCCCGCAGGTGAGGGGCCACCTGTCCCTCCACCTTGTGGCCAGCTGTGGTCAGCCTGGCGACTTCCGGCCCTGAGAACCAAAGTGATCGCTGAGAACTGACGAACAACCCCAGCTATAGATGCCCGACGCCTGGCTCCAGACTCAGCCAGGTCCGGCCTGCACACAGCCGTGCCCTCAGACGTGATACAGAACCTTCTATGGGGACCGCAGTTCAAAGACCCCCCTGGGCCCCCCAAGATAACGGCGGGTCAAGAAGCTGAAATAGGACGGGACAGGGCCCGTGTGATCCCGGGCGGGAGCCCTCCACTGGAGGGGGGAGCGGGGCCAGGTCGGCACCCAGGACCCAGCGAGAGGGCCCCCGAGGGCAGGGGGCCCCAAGGCCGCGCGCGTGATCAGCACGAGGGTGGGGAGCGCGGTCAAGCGGCAGACGGAGGGCTCCCGGGGGCAGGCTGTGCCCGCAGGCTCTGCCGAGTCCACACGCACACGCGGTGCTGGGAGCCTGGCGCCCGTTTAATGTGGCCGCGCACGGCCGCCCCCACCCCCCCGTCAGGCCAGCACGCAGCAGCACAGGCGGCGTCTCGGTCCTCGGGGGCCCCGCGGCGGCCGCGGGGCGGGCTCGCGGTGCACACCTGCGCAGAAGGCGCCCGGCGCGTCCTCGTCCTCCCCCGCGGCGTGCGCCGCCGGCCGGGGCGGGGGCGCGGGCCGCGGCGGCCGCAGCGAGCGGGCGCTGGAGCTGGCGGGCTGGGCGGGCAGCGCGCTCTGGCCTCGTCGCAGGCACTCCTCCGCGAAGGCGTCCTCGTCGGCCACACCTGAAAGCAGAGGGCGAGACGCGCGTGAGCCGGGCCGGGGCCGCGTCCTCGCGCCTGCGCGGCCGGAGCTGAGCCTCGCGGAGAGAAAGGGGGGACCAGGCTGGGCCTCGCCGCGCCCCGGGCTCAAGGATCCCGAAAGCCCCCCGTTGGCCCCGGGGCAACGGCGGGGCCGTGCTGCACGGGCATCGCCCCGGGGAGAGGGCAGGGCCGGCCGTGGGCCCTGCCGCGATGGAGGCAGCAGACTCCCCGCGTCCCCCGCGCAGGCCGGAGCGCCGCTGGAGCTCTGAGCCGAGGACCCGCACACTCGGTCACTTGTCACACCAGACAAACGGCCGAGCGCGTGCCTCCGCGCTCAGGGGGTGTGTTTCTATCAGTCTTTTCGAAAAACGGGAGGAAGTTCTGCATGTGATGCGAACACCAGGGACACCAGAAGGAAACAAGTGGCAGCCGCGAGCGACTTCCGGCTTCCTTCTCTGCAGTCACAGCGCCCTAAGCGAGGGCACGCAGCCAGCAGCCCAGTAACGGCGGGAAATGGGGACCCCGGGTGCCCCCCAGGGGCAAGCCCCATGGGGTCATGCACGCCAGTGCCCCCTCAGCTGCCCCGCCCACCGCAGACCCCACTCCAGTCCCGCTGCCCCCGGGGGAGGACAAGATGACCGCTATGCTCCTGAGATGAAAGCCCTGCTCTGCCCTGGTAACCGGGCCCCAGGCCCCAGGCTCGGTGCTGGGCAGGGGCGCCGGGCCTCGCCTCTGTCCTCTCCAGACACGCCTCCTCCCCAAACCCCACACCTGCCGCGGCCAAGGAGTCCTCCTCCAGGAGCACAGGCGCTCACCCTCCAGGCGCAGCTGACTCTGGGGAGCCCAGACCCGGGGCCTGCGCCTCCAGGGCTCCTGAGCGGGCGCTGCGCCCTGCAAAGCCTCTGCCCGCCCTGCAGGCCTGGCAGGCGCCCTGGGGCGGGCCGCCACCAGCCTCATGGTCCCCTCCAGCAACACACATGCAGGCCTGGCAGCAGGGAGGGTCGCCTGGTGGTCAGCGTGGGGCCCTGGCCGATCTCACAGCAGACATCCACCCCGAGGGGCGCTGGCTGAGGAAGCAAGCCTGGCTGTGACCCTCACCCCCGGCCCCCTGCCTGCGCAGGGCTGTCTCACCACCCCCAAGGGGTCACCAGCACCACGGGGACACGGGCTGTGTGCGTGAACAGAGCGCCTCTGGGACACGACCGTCTGCGGGAGGAAAGTGCCTGAGTGCAGGGGCCCGAGGTGGAGCAGGGCTGGGAGCTCCCAGGGACCTAGGGGCTGTGGGGTCCAGCACACAGACACAGGCATGACCCCCAAATACACGGAGCACTCCGGGGGAGGGGGCCCCAGAGCCACAGCTAATATACGACCGTGACGGTGACGCGACCTCCAACCCGCAGGACGCAAGTGGGGAAGGTGGGCGGCCCAACCCTGCCGCTGAGGGTCGCCCCCAGGCCCACACTGGGCTCCCGTCCACCCGGCAGGAAGCAGCTGGCTGACCACTCCCGGGGGCTTCAACATGCTTTTGCGGGGACACCGCGCCGCCAGGTGGGGCCCAAGTGTCCAGGTGCTACACAGGCTCACTGTGGGCAGCCACGTGCCCACAACGGCCTGGATGTGGCAGGGTGGGCATCCTGGGGGTCGGCCTGCTGCCGGTACCCACCTCGGGTCACCTCAGAACCCCAGGGACCATCAGCTGTGCAGGAGAGGCGGGGCTCCCCCAGCCCCGTCCAGCTCAGGGAAACCCCCGGCGCGTCCGTGTGAGGGTGAGGCCAGCCCACCAGGCTGTGCGCGGGATGCCCCTCTGCTCTGGATGGGCTCCAGGGGCGCGAGCACACAGACAGGGGGGCCCCGTGGGAGCCGCAGAGCCCCTCCCGGCCCCAGCACCTCCTCAGTCCTCGGGGCTGCACCTGCCGTCTGTCTGGGCACGAAGCTCTCTGGAGACGCCAGGACCGCCGTGCGGGGCACACAGGATGCCCCCCATCCAGTGGTCAGGACGCCAGGCTTCCACTCCACTGCAGGGGAGAGGGTTCGGTCCCTGGTTAGGGAACTAAGATCCCGTGTGCCCCGTGGCATATAAATAAAATGAAAAACATGTTTAAGTTCGACAGCTGCTCTTATTTTACAAAAGCACACAGCACAGAGCGCACTCCAGGGCTCAGGGCCTGGCGATCCCCCCGAAGACTGGGGCCCACTGTGGGCCAAGGGGGGACCCTCCTGGGCCCCAGGGTCCTCTCGGCATGCAGACGGCCGTCTACCCCCGAACAGGGCGCACACGCACCCTCGAGGCTGGAACCAAGGGCAGCTCGTGCACTCTCGCGCGGAGTGGCCCCTCCCACACCCCCGGGCCACACCCAGCTCGGCGAGGGGCCCGTGCTGTGCTGTGCTGTGCTGACCCGGCGCCCCCCAGGCTCACAGCTGACTCCTGGCATCCTCCCACCTCCTGCCTGCCGCCATGAAGCCCTCTCTCTAACGAGCACCAGGCCACAGGGTCTTTGAACCGGGCATCATCCAGGGATGACGGAGGGGGCGTGGCCTCTGTGACCCGCTGATAAGCGGTGGTACCTGCATGGCTAGGCTCTTCACGTCGCATGAGCCAGCCCCCCGCAGCGTCAGGAGCCCAGAGGCCCTGGGTCTGGAGCAGCGTGATCACGTCGCTGACCCCACAAGGTTCCCCTAAAATCCCGCCTGTGTCATGCACCAGGAGAGAGTCCTCTGCAGGGTGGGGGGTGGGGCTTGAGAGAAAGAGAACTTGTCCCACTAGTCCCGCTGGGCACTTTCTGAAAGAGATCCTTCCATGTGTATCCACGCAAGCGCTCATTATGAACCCACTATTACATGCGGAGTAACACTGGGCATTAACAGGTTTACAAAACATGAGGCCACCATCCTCTTAGACGCAGAGGACATCACGCGGAACGCCCGGCTGCAGGAGGCTCAAGCTGAAATCAAGATTGCCGGCTGCGTGCTTAGCCGCTCAGTCGGGCCCGACTCACTCCGACCCCATGGACTGTAGCCCACCAGGATCCTCTGTCCATGGGGACTGTCCAGGCCAGAATACTGGAGAGAGTTGCCATGCCCTCCTCCAAGGGATCTTCCCAACTCAGGGATTGAACCCAGGTCTCCTGCTTTGCAGGCGATTCTTTACCAGTTGATACCAGGGAATGACCTCAGATATGCAGATGACACCACCCTGATGACAGAAAGTGCAGAGGAACTAAAGAGCCTCTTGATAAAAGTGAAAGAGGAGAGTGAAAAAGCTGGCTTAAAACTCAACACTCAGAAAACGAAGATCATGGCTTCCGGTCCCATTACTTCACGGCAAACAGATGGGGAAACAATGGAAACAGTGAGAGACTATTTTCTTGACCTCCAAAATCCCTGCAGACAGTGAGTACAGCCATGAAATTAAAAGGCGCTGTTCCTTGGAAGAGAAGCTACAACAAGCCTAGATAGCGTATTAAGACAGCAGAGACATCACTTTGCTGACAAAGATCCAAATAATTAAACTATGGTTTGTCCATGTATAGATGTGAAAGTTGGACTATAAAGAAAGCTGACTGCCCAAGAATTGATGACGTTGGACAAGACTCTTGAGAGTCCCTTGGACTGCATGGAGATCCAACCAATCCATCCTAAAGGAAGTCAGTTCTGAATATTCATTGGAAGGACTGATGCCAAAGCTCCAATATTCTGGCCACGTGATGTAAAGAGCTGACTCACTGAAGACTCTAATGCTGGGAAAGACTGAGGGCAGGAGAAGGGGACTGCTAAGAGGATGAGATGGTTGGATGGCCTCATGGATCTGATGGACATGAGTTTGAGCAAACTCCAGAGACGGTGAAGCACAGGGAGGCCTGGTGTGCTGCAGTCCACGGGGTCGCAGAGTCAGACAGAACTGAGCGACGGAACCACCACCATCCTCAAAACCGTGCTCGGCGGCAGGCGACACAGACCGCTGCTAGAACACGCTCCCCAGAGTGAGCTCACGCACACGCTGGGCACTGGCAAGCCCGCCCCGCGAGGCCCAGGCTGCGACCGCAGCTGGGACCAGGCCCGGGTGAGGCGGGCTCGCACCTCCCACAGCTTCTCGAGACGAGCAAGCACCCAGGAGGAGCAGCACCTAGGCATGGGCCCAGGTGGCATCTCAGAGCCATGGCCAGCCTCTGCCGGGTCCCTACGCGCTGCAGCCAGGCCCAGCCCGGGACCTGCCCCGATGGCCACGCAACGTGCACGGCAGGGCCTGCAAGGCGCCCAGCAACGGGCATGCGCACCCCCAGCCCAGCCCCAAGCCGATGCCCCGGACGCCTCCAGCCTCTCCCCGCGCAGCGGCGTCCAGAGCAGAGATGGCTCTGCCCTCAGGGCGCCGGGGCCACACGTGCCAGTGCCCCTACTCCCCGCCCAGGAGCCAGATGCCCCACCCCAAGGGGGCACGGGACACTCCTGGCAGAGGCAGGGCCAGCGCTGGAGACAGAGGCACCGCAGACAGCTGGGGCGGTCTCGCCCGTGTCCACTCTGGGGCTCCCGGTCACGCTGCCCTGGCCTCGTGCCCACAGCCTCCCCGGCACCCATGTCCTCCTGCAAGACCTGCCCCCACTCCCAGGGCTGCGTGCACCTCCGTCAGGGCAGGAGGCCAGGGCCCCAGGGTAGGTCTCTGCTCGAAGGCGGAGCAGGTCAGGAGCCAGCCAGCCCGCAGCCGTGGCCACAGGCCCAGCCGCCAACCCCTTGCGCCCCTGGGAAACAAGGCGCCCCCGGGGCAAGGACAGATGCGGCTCCTTCCTGGGAAAGCCCAGGGCAGCAGAGGCGCCCCAAGCTGCGAGGGGACGAGCCTCAGCGAGGCCTGGGAAGACTGTTCACTGGCCACCCCCCGCACTCAGCCCACAGGGCCTGGACGGGGGTCTGGCGCCTGGAGACAGACTCCGGGATGTGCCTGCACTGCTGAGACGCCGGATCTGCGGGACCGCCATGGAGCCTCGCGGTCGCCGGGCCGCGGGTGTCCGAGCCCACCCTCGGTTTTGGGCTGGAGAGCCTGTTTCTCACGGGGCCACCGGTCCTTGGAGGCCCTTAGGGTCCTGATTTCAGGCGGCAGGAGGGCGGGACAGATGCACCAGCCGCGAGTCCAGTGCGAGAGACACACAGCCCGAGGCCCCCGCCACTGCGACAGTGCCCGGGCTGCAGCCCCCAACGGCAGACGCTGCCCAGGAGGCCGACAGAGGGTCTTCCCTAAGGACAGGGTGTCCCCAGCCCAGGAAACGCCTGCAGCCAGGAGTCTTGCACTTTAAGTCGCAGCCTTGGGCCCCGCGATGCTCAGCTGCTACACTCAGGGCCAGGGCCCCACACGGCGAGCATCCATCTCTCCTTCCCCCGGGTCCCCTCTGCACTCACGACCCTGGCCCCGGGGCGACCCCCAGGCTGACCCCCCGGCCCTGCTGTGGACAATTCAACAATGGCCCAGGGCTGCTCCTCGCCAAACAGAAACCTCTTCTAGAAAAAGCCCGCTGTCCGCCAAGGGTCACAGAATGCAGAGTGCCCCCACTGAAGGCTCCCGCTGCGGGCCAGCCCACACCTGCAGGGGCCAGCCCCCCACCAACCCACCCACCACGGCACGGCACCAAATCCTCAGGAGTCCACGCACTGCCCCTGTGGCACGACCTAAAATTCCAGGAGCTTAAACCAGCAGTGATGGCCACCACCATCCCACCCCCACACCTAACGTCGCACCTGCTGAAAACCAGCCCCGTTTTAGGCTGCTTCCTACAGCTGCTTCTGAGCTTTCCATACAATACCATCCGTTAATTGTAAGATACTCCTCTCTGAGAATTCACCGTGCGTTTTGTTTCAACAACTTACTACATAAACGCAAAGCACGTCACGAAGGACAGTCAGTCACATCCAATTCAACCACCCAGAGCTGCCTGGGTGCCACTTCTGCTCGCCTTCTCCCAGCGCAGGAACCGCAAACGCGCAGGAACTAACTGGAGCTCCTGTGGGTTACCTCTCCGCATCCTTTCACTTGGGGAACTACACACACACCAGAGACCATCCTGCCCCGTGGCTCCAAGGGAGATAAAATTTCAACACAAACCGCGACCTGCAGCCCCTGCGCAGAAGCTCGGTGGCGTCAGCGAGCAGCTATGAGGGGAATGTCCCAGCAGCGGCCACACGCATGGCCGGGACCCCAAACGCTTGGCTTTCCTCAGATGGAGCCCCAGCAGGGGCAGGGATCCGGCTGACAACCTGGAAACAGAAGCAAACCTCCTCGTGTAAAAACAGTCGCTTTTCCCTAATGTGTACAACCCCCCAGGGCCTCGATGGCGGCTGCTTTTTGCTCTTCTCTGTTAAGGGAGTGGGCGGGGTTAATCCCATGCTTCCCCACATCAGGAATCCCACTGACACACACTGGGATTACTCAAACACCCAAAAATGCACCAGCGGCCCAACAGGGGACCCCAGGGTGCAGGGTCTGGTATGCGTCGTTCTCACAGGGCTCAGTGCTGGCCCCGCAGCTCGGGCTCACACACAGCCCCGGGCGGGGACGCAGACCCACGGGGGCAGGGAGGGAGCAAACCCCAGGAGACTGGGGACAGGAGACACGAAACGCAGGCCTCAACCACAGGCAGAGCACACGGGGCGCAGGCCTCAACCACAGGCAGACGGAGAAGGCAGGCGGCAGCAGGGAAGAGTCAGGACGGGAGGGACGCAGCTGGGTGTGGAGGCCAAAGCCACAGCAAGAGCCTCCTGTGTTGCCACCCCAGCCCAAGCGCTGCAGGGCATCCACGCCGCTGAAGCCCCAGGGGGCCGGCCGCCCCAGCAGCGCTGCGCTCAGGAGAGCCCTCGTGCTCTCACCCTGCCCTGAGGCAGCCCCCACGCGCGCCCTCCTCCCCCGAGCGCCTGCAGGGCTCGTCACAAGGGGCGCCCATGCGCCTCGGGCTGCTCCAGGCACGGCCCACTGCTCACACACCAGGGGTGGACTGCTGGAGCCCCGAGGGACAGCCACCAGGAAGGTGGAGGCCAGCCGGGCCCGCTGGTGCGCCCAAGGGCCCCCAACCCCCGTCCAGGCCCCTGCGCACCCGGCGAGAGCCCAGCAGCTCGCCCAGAGCCCCCTCCCCTCCCCTGCAGAGCCCCCAGCCCACAGAGCCCCCTCCCCCACAGTGCCCCCTCCCCTCCCTGGCAGAGCCCCCAGCCCACAGAGCCCCCTCCCCCACAGTGCCCCCTCCCCTCCCCTGCAGAGCCCCCAGCCCACAGAGCCCCCTCCCCCACAGTGCCCCCTCCCCTCCCCTGCAGAGCCCCCAGCCCACAGAGCCCCCTCCCCCACAGTGCCCCCTCCCCTCCCTGGCAGAGCCCCCAGCCCACAGAGCCCCCTCCCCCACAGTGCCCCCTCCCCTCCCCTGCAGAGCCCCCAGCCCACAGAGCCCCCTCCCCCACAGTGCCCCCTCCCCTCCCCTGCAGAGCCCCCAGCCCACAGAGCCCCCTCCCCCACAGTGCCCCCTCCCCTCCCTGGCAGAGCCCCCAGCCCACAGAGCCCCAGGCCTGAGGCCCTTCCCCTCTCATTCCGCTAGCAGAGCCCCCTCCCCTCACCTGCAGAGCCCCAAGCCCCACAGGGCCCCCAGGCCCATGCCGCCTCCCAGAGAGACGGCTGGCTGGCTCCTGGAAGAGGCCCCAAGAGAAGCTGGGTCAGGGCCAGGCAGGACTGGTGAATGGCCAGGGCCCCTAAGCACCTGAGGGGGTGGCCTGGGCCCTCCCCAGCTCAGTCTGCACTCAGGAGGAAGCAGGGCCCTCCCCAGGATGACTGAAGGCCATCCCCACAGACACTGACCAACATAAACCATCAGAGGGCTGACTGCTGCAGGGCCCCACGGCCACAAAATCTGACTTTTCTCGAGACACCATTTAAAAAACGTAAAATTCTCAGAATGAGTGAGCCTAGTGTAGTGGTGATATCCGTTGAATATTTTTTAAAAACCTGTATTACCTAGACTAGCAGACACGTGCCAAGGAACTCGCAAGCATTTCATCAAAATACCCCACCAGCAGGCACCACAGTGGCAGCGCCACCTGGGTGGCAAGAAGACCCAGACAGGACAACGCGAGAGCCCCCAGCGGGGGGCGCCACACAGGGCTTCAGGGATGCCAACACTGGCAAGAGATCTGGGAGCAGGCTGCGTGATCTCAACACACGCCAACGCTCCAAGTAATCAAAGCCACACACGGACAAATACCAGTGAAAATACGTGAAGGAAAACTACAAAACGTTCAGACGCGCAATGTGTACGCCGTTCAACCGGAGGCTACCCCCAGACACAACAGCTTCCAGTCACGTGAGCGTGTGGCAGCTGACAAGAGGGAGGACTCCGTCGGGGTGAGCAGACAGCAGACGGCGATGGGACAGGCGCCCCGAGATCCAAGGACGACTGCAGGGACACAGGGATGCCTGATGCTCACCCTCCAGCAGAGGCTCCGCGTCACCTCGTGCGCGAGGAGTCCCCCGCTCCCTGCAGGAGGTACCTGACGACTACCAGCTTTCAACGCACACACATCTGCGCCCGATTATTCCACATCGTCCAGGCGCCGAGTTCAGCGGGACCTCTCCTACGGGAACACCACCCCACACAGACACACAGATGGTCAAAGAACAAGCGAACATCCACACTTCACCGGGCAGCACCACCCTGGGGCGGGGGCCGCGATGGACGCCCACGGCCACCAGCAGACCACAGCTGGAACAGCTGCCCCGGCCGCACCGGCGGGGCCACAGCCGTTCCAGAATCAACTGGAACCCGGACCCCGTGTGGCAGGATGCCAGCAGCCAGGCCCCGGACTCCACAGGAGCCTTCCCTGACCTCCTCAGACTCGAGCCCAGGTCAGCCGCACTCGGGCCCCTCACCCAGCCCCCAAAGAAGGGGCGCAGACACAGGACTCAGAGGGACCGCCTCTCTTCTTGCCCAGCTCTGGGCTCCGCGTCGCCTCCACACATGGCAGGGCCTCGGGCTGCCAGCTCCGGTGAGGGGAAAGCTCGTCAGCGTGGGAAGACAGTAGCAGGAAAGGCCGGCAGGGCCTGCCTGCACTGGCCTGCAAGGGGCGCAGCCATGCCAACGGGAGGCCCCGTCTCTCTCTCAGGCAATGCTGGGTAAATGCACCATCCTTCTAGGAGCTCCAGGAGCACCTTTAGTTAGAAGGCAAGTCCACTTCATTCCACTTTTAAGTGTGAATGCTCTTCAAGAGGTCAAATCACATGGGGTGATTTTTTGGTGCAAGCAGAAAAGAGTGCTTTTTGAATGTCAGCAAACATTTCAAAGGTGGTGGGATCACAGCCCGCCAGGCTCCACTGTCCATAGAACTCCCCTCCAGACAAGAATACTGGTGTGGGTGGCCATTTCCTTCTCCAGGGGATCTTCCCCACCCAGGGATCGAACTCCCATCTCCTGCGGCCCATGCGTCGGCAGGGGGATTCTTAACCAGAGCCACCTGGGAAGCCCAGTACCTGGCGTATCGCACATCACACAGCTCCTGCGTCTGGACTATTTTAAGTAACTTCTACCCCCCACCTCCCGCCTGCGCCTCGGTGCTGACCTCCACCCCATAGTGCTGGGCTGTCCATCCAGGGGTAAACCGACGTGTACACGTGACTAGCACAGCATGTGTGCAGTACTCTGGGCAGCTGCTGGACTCAGGCCACAGCCATCTGGCCACTTCTCAAGGTGCTGGTACTTGACATCCTTTTAATGAAATTATGACTCCCCATTTTAAGCTGGAAAGTCGCTTGCAATTACTGCTTAAAAAAGAATCACAGGTACATGACTTTTTAGACTTCCGACACCTAGTAACGACTGTGTGCAAACTAAAACGTTCTGTGTACTGATTCTCACAACCACCAATATACCGCAAATCACTGAAAAAAAAAAGAATAGAAGCCTAACGCGCAGATGTCTCTCAAGCCCAGGGGCTCTGGCATGGAGGGGCGGCTGCAGGACGAGGAAGGCCCCAGAAGGCCGAGGGCTGAGCACATCCACCAAGGCAGGCCGCCCACTGCTGAGCGCCCGCCCGAGTGGGGCTCCGCGGGGGCAGGGCGCCACACACCCCCAGGAGACAGGACGGTCCCCGCAGAGCAGGGAGGGGGGAGGCCACGCCACACCCGCTCCAGCACTCCCGGGACCGGGGGCCTGCAGCCCGGGCTCGCTCCCCTGCTCCTGGGCCTCCCGCGACACCAGGCCGAGGGAGAGGGCGGGGAGGGCGCAGGCCATGGGCCAGGCGCCCCTCCAAGGGCAGATGAGCCCTCTGTGGGGAGAGACGGCCGACGCGTAATCCGCTGCGGCATCTGCTGTGAGACCGAACCACCGGCAACCATGACGCACTGGTCCAAAAAACCGGAATGGCACACCCGGAGGCACCAAGGCCTCCCACGCTGGACGCAGGGGTCACAGGGGGCGGGAGGCCCGGGGAACAAGGCGCCCAGCTCACGGCACCACTGCCAGGGCTGCGGGGGTGAGCCCTGCGGGGGGGCAGGCACCCTGCTGAACACGCGACAGACGCCTCGGGCAGGCCCAGCGCCCCAGCGCCGGTGCGGGGAGGCAGCGCACGAACGGCCAGCCCGCCCTCGTGGGCCCTGTCCTCCCACGGCGGCTGGGATGCAGAAGACGACTCTGCTCTCTGAGAACCGCGTCAGAGGGAAAGGGGAAGACGTCCAGCCACGGTTTCCACGAGGCGCACACCTCACCCGGTCCAAACCTCAGTCAAGGCCCAGGGGGGCAGTCTGGTGAGACGGGTGGACGGAGCGTGAGCAGAGAGCAAGCAACGGGCCTTGGAGGCCCAGTCCCCCCGCTCACCGGCAGGACGCTGCCACCGAGTCCCAGCGAGGCCTAGTCTTGCACACCCCTCACCACCGTGATGCCGATTGCTGCTCAGAGAAAGAGCTACCCTGACCTCCCTTCCTCTGACCTTGATAAGTAGCAAGACAGTATGACTAGTCACCAAAAACAGGGAAACAAAAAAGTCTTACCACATTTTCGTTGCTGGTTACACTCAGTACTAAATCTCCACCTAGCTAAGTCAATTCATTGCAACTGCAAGGACTAGCAGATTCAAAGGTGCGAGACACGGATGGAAACTCACCACGTGAACAGTTCTAGAAGCAGAAGCCTCAGACTTAAAGGGCGCAGCCAAGAATGACAGGAAGGAACCGATGATTCAGGCCAACGCCTTCACACCTGTGCCACTAAACCACCCCCTCTGAAAGCAGCAACCACCTCGAGCATCACTCAGGTGGGGCAGGATCCGGGGTTTAAAGTAAAAGGCCGTGGCTCACACACATGCAGTCCAACCTCAGACCACACAGCAACAAGGGAGCAAACTCACTCAACAACCCTTGCTCCAAAGCCCCCTGAAACCGCAGTGATCACCTCTGTCTTGGCTGTGAACTTCCTGACGACTAGCCACTGAGAAACAAGACCACTAACACCTGATCAGAAAGTTGCTGCTGGATTCTCTGCTGGATTCTGGTGACGTGAGACCGCCCCTGCAGAGGCCAAGCACAGCTGGTGGGCGACCAGGCAGGCAGGGCGAGGCTTCAGCAGACAAGGGGGTGAGGACCGAGAGGAACGACGCCGGCCCACGACAGTGGCCGAGACCCCGGCAGACCAGACCCGAGGCACAGGCGCTAGCTGCGGGCGGTCTACAGCTGTCTCCGCAGACCTCCACAACGCACCCTGCATGGACCGTCGGGAGGAGGAAAGGGGAGCAGGCGCGAACACCGGGATCGTCCGGATCACAGAAACCCTGACTGGGCTTCGGAACGCAAGCCTGAACCTTTGGAGCCTGGAAATGACAGGGCAGAGGCACCCGCCGTCGGGAAGGGGCGCGGAGACGAGGAAAGAAACAGCATGAGCACCGCTCTCCCCGAGACTGGGCTCCAAGGGCTCCACGAACGTGCAGAGCGCACAGGCGACGAGACTGTCTGGAGCTTGGCCACCGGCAGCCTAGCGGGAAGCGGGGCCCAGTCTCCTCCCGCAAAGACCCCCGGAGCTCCAGGAAGACCTTCAACCACGAGTGCAGGGACCAGCCAAGGAGCAGCACCGTGAGGACAGTGAGAAGCCGCTGCCCATGGGGCCGGGGGCTCTGGCGGCGCCGCACCCAGCAGCCTGCCCACACACAGCCACATCCCAGCACAGGGCCGAAGGCTGCAGACACCCGCCCGCCCACGTCCCAGGGCGCCGGGAAGAAGGCCCCACCGTGCCGAGCTCTCCGCCCACGTCACCGATGGGCCTATCCATGGTCGTGCCAACACCAGCGCCTCCCCGAGCGGGGACGGTGGCGCCCCCAGAGCACCGTCGCCGGCAGACGGCCCTCTTCCCCCGCGCTCGGCCAACCCAGGGGTGCGCTCTCAGGCACCAGGACCGCTGAGGGGCGCACCAGACTCCTCTTCACTGACCTGGTGTGCCGAGGCGGCCTTGAACCTGTTCTCCTCAACAGTTCATCCCACCCGTCAGACACCGATTTCAAGTCCCGGGACCCTCTCCCTGAGGGACTGAGGCCAGCCACGTCTGGGCTGACAGCGCAGACGCAGCACGCCCCCCAGGCCAGGCTGTCGGCCGGGCGGACTTCACAGCGCGGCTTCCCAGCGTGACCGCCCACACTTTGCGGGCCCCGTGTGCTAAGACGGAGCCGCGCGGCCACACTTTCCTTGCCTCCCTGGGCCCAGCCGTCTCCTCGTGCGCACATCCACGTCTGCATCGCTTCTTTAAATAGCTCCTTCCAGCAGTCTCACACTGTTCAGGCTCAGAACCACCGAGCAGGGCAGTAAGACGACCACCTAGCTCTCGGTAATATCCCTCTGGCGGGAATTCCAGCTATCAGTGGCAATGACAGATCACACTGATCGAAAAACAAAAGAAAACCCCTTTATGTCCGCCCACGCCAGCATCAAGTGACCGTCCTGCGCATGTTACCTTTCAACGAGCTGGTGTCAAACACAGCCTAGAGAACTGGGAAGGATGGGAATGTGGACAGCTGGTTCTCCCCTCCCTGAAGAAATGTTCAATAAACTGCTAATCATTATTCCACATCAAAAGGCGATTTTCATACACTCTCCAAATACATCAAAGAACACGTGTCAATAAGGTCCAGCGTCAGCCTCAGCGTCCAGACGCAGAACGCAGGACTCCAGGAGCCCGGCACGGAGTCACACACACACAGGACAGGCTCCACTCGGGAAAGAATGCACCGAACACATTTGCATTTATTTTCTTTTTTTTTTTTTTTAAAAGCAAATGACAAAGACCCAGTTTACCAGCTTAACTTTTTTAAACCTAAGCTTAACATTACATATTTAAACAATTGTCAAAACTTACTAAGTTGCCAGCATTCATGCACGACTGAAAACATCCTCAATGCACATTAAACCAGAAATGCATTACCATTAACGTATTAATATCATCACTACTAAATACTGAAAAAACTGAGATTATCTTGTGGAAGAGTCATCCTGGCAATGTTAACTTCACAGCAGGCTGAGACTACTCGGCTCACGTTTCAAACACAATGGAAAAGCAGTCCGTGCTGGTGTTAGTGTACGAAAGAGTCACGGCCACCTTGGATTACGTTTAATAAAAAGCAAAGTGCGTACAGAGATTTACAACAATTTTAAAGACAAATAAAATAGTCCTATTACGTGGTCCCAACAGTAAACTCAAAAGTCTATGACAAACAGGGCTCCGAAGAGCTGTGTATAAATACTTTAGATTAGGTACAGTTATACTGAAAGTCGAGTTCGTTTGAAATCTTCAAAAAAATGTTCCTGTTAATCCTCACATGGCGCGTGCCAGAGTTAGGGTTCTGCTACGCACGTGCGGTCAGCTACTTGTTATCCAAGCGCAGCAGCTGCTCCTTACCATTTATCGTCAAGGACTTTAACTGGCCGTCTTCTTCAACTTCCACCCTTTCTTGACCATTCTCGACAATCCTGTGGGAGGGGAGGCAAGGGGGATAACACACACCGTAAGATCGTCATTTGAGGTGAGCAGGCCTGCCTATGGACCTGAGCGCGCACCTTTAGAGGACCCGCCGCGGGCACCCCTGAAGCCAGCGACTCTGTGGCTGAAGCCAGCGTCCTGAGCGCGGGCGCCTCTGGCTGAGCACAGGCAGCAGCTGCCGAAGCGGCCAAGGTGCTACAACGGAGGCACTGCCATCCCAACACCCCCCTGCACACTGGACGGGGCGGCACCCAATGTGCCACAGGAAGCAGACATCTCAAAGGACAAGCTCTGATCGGAGGGGGCCCAGATGGCCCAGACACCCTGCCCTTCCCGGGGGTGGCACTGGTGATGCCCCCCACACCTATGCCTGAGGACACAGACGCCAGGCCCGCACCTCTTGGTGGTGATCTTCCTGCCGTTCACCACTTTCGTCGACGTCGATACGGACTTGTAGTTGCCCATCCCACTCCCGCCGAAGGCCGAGGAGGAGGAGAACGCCGTGAGGCCCCCGTGGCTTAGCGAGCCGAAGGAAGTGAGCCCTGTAAGAGACAGCAGAGGGGTCAGAGACGAGCGCAGCACGCGCGGCCAGCCCAGGGAAGCAGACGCAAGCCCCTGTGGGGCCGCCCGGCCACCTCCCCTACCAACGGGCCAGCACCCCGCCCCCACACATCTCACAGGATGGAGCAAACCCCGCCACAGACTGGCACACCCAACAAGCTTCTGCTGGCTCCCTGTAACTGTGACCACAGGGGATACAAATCTCCATTGCCAGGAAGCTGAAATAATTTTAGCAAGAATACCACAATTATCAGGAGAAGTATGGGTCTGGAGTTCCTGGACTAACTCTCAGCTATGAAGTGCTCACCTAGGACATGAACCCTGACTCTCAGAAGTCACAACAAAGCAAGTCCACTCTGGGCTGGGGCTGAGGCTGCTCTGCCTGTTGGAGCCCGCTGCCTGTCCCATCCTGAATGCCCCCTTACAGCAGAAACACGCCCTCCCCACGGCTCCTTAAAGGGGAGGACTGCATGCCACACATACTCCTTAAGTGAAATGCTCTTTGACAGGCTTGCCCAGCTTTCTTTTCTCTGACTCTCCCTTAAATCCCGGCATACTACGTAGCATCTGAGGAGAGGGCCTGCCAGAGGGAAGCACAGCTTCACTGGCCCTGGGTAGCACAGACCCCTGGCTTCGGAGGAGCAGAGTCTGGGAGCTGCATCCCCTGTGCTGCCCACAGAGTGTGGGACACTCACACAAGGGAGGCCCAGAACAGATAGAGGAACTGGGCGAGCACCAGAGAAGAGCTGAGATTCCAACTCTCCACGTGAAATGCGGCTGCGCCAGGCTGTGTGCCTGACTCCAGCTGATGGATGGCCTCCAGTCGCCAGCCAGTGCCACGCACCAAACCGCACCAGTAGACTCCGCATGGCACACGCAGGCCCCACTACAGCCTTAGCTCCTGACCCCATCGACTTGGACTCCCCAGGACATTTTTTTTCCTTAAACTGCTGAGGAGGTTAGATTAAAAAGGATTTAATGAGATTATCTGAGTTATTCCAGTTATTTATCCCAAAACCTCACTCCTTTTAACCAAGAATTTCATTAAATACTGGCCTTTAATAGTGAAGATCTGAAGTAGGTTCTCAAGTATAACATTCTTTGGAAAATTAGGGCGGGGGCGGGGGGGGAATGTGGGTTACTAAGCAAAGATCTGTATATACACAAACAGTGGCAAATCCAAGTTGTTCCACAAAAGGCATGTGCACACTACAAAGTGCCCTGAATGAAAGAAGCCTGCACTGGCATCCACTCAGACACCAGGGTAAGTCTGAGGGTGTAGTACCTGCATCAAAGGAAGGAAATCCCCCTCCAAAGGGGGGAAATCCGCTGAAAGCAGAGAAGAACGAGCCCGTGCCTCGGCTCCGGCTTCCGCGGGGGCCCCTTCGATTCCCAAAGAAGTCCTCAAACGGGTCTTCTAAAAAGAAACAGAAGTGCTTAGTGAAACCTTGACCCCAGGGTGCTTCTCCACAGGAGAGCCGCACAGGGAATGCGGGCGACGCCTCCTGACACTGTTCCAGCAGGAGCAAAGCTTCTCCACAGCGCAGCTCGCCTTCAGAGCAACCCATCTAACCTGCGGCTTTACTGCGGTTTCCGAGACTCATCTAAAACCAGAACACAACGTGTCCCAACATAAAGCTCAAGGTCATCAATACGCACCGCAGACTGAGCAGAGAGCTGGGGGCAGAGCTGTCCACACGGAGCTCTTTCTGGTGGCTGTCACCAATCAATGAGCACTTACTGAAAACATGAATCAGACAAACTTTTAAAATTCACTGAGGTTCCCTATTAAGTTCACTATGAAATCCATCAGTGCTGTATTTTTTCTAGGAAATGGGAATTCTCTGAGAAATAAAAGCAAGGACTCCTGACAGATGGTTAAGAGAAACGAACCCATGACACAGAAGCAAGAGAACCGGCACGGCCTATTTCTAAACCAGGCAGGCGTGATCAAAGCAGGAAATTCACGCATCTGGGTGGCGAAAGGAACAGGAGAACAGTGAGCAGAACACGGTCATGAGCATGCAGGCGAGCGGGGACTGCGGCTCACAGCGCACCCCGCGCGCAGGCGACCATGACTGGGAACCCCCCAGGTAGCCGGCAGTGACCAGAGGCAGACCCGAGCTGGAGGGACGCTCAGAGTGGGGATGGGCAAGCAGGTGGAAAGACTACAAGCCTTTCTTAAGAGAGCCGTTAACAGTGCAGGAAAGCAGGCCTGAAGAAGCAGGCATTAGAAAGCACGGTCACTGGCGGCTTCTTCAGAGACCCAGAAAGAAGGCAGGAGAGGGAGGAGGACCGAACAGGAGCCGGCCCAAGGCAGACACTGCTTCACCAGCTCCACGGGGAGCCGAGGCAGGACGGAGCCCAGAGGCTGCTGCTTCTGAGCCGCAGGGCCCCGCTCCACAGTGCGTGTGTGCGTGCCGCCACGTGAGGCGCAGCCTCAAGAGGCCACTCCTGTCAGCAGCTGTGTAAGCGTGCCTGCCAGTCCCATCATTCCCAGTTAGGAGCATAAAGACAAAGCCTAAGCATAAACTTTGGAGTCAAAACACTTTATAGATCTCTAGAGAGACTTCATTCTGTTCAAATAAAATTCAAGCATTCGATTAAGTTACTTTTCACCTTATTCTCACCGGGGTCTGCACAGCGACGCTGACACGTTTTCCATTCATCCAGTCACAGGACAGCAGGTAATCACACTCATGTTACGACCGCCCAGGTAAAGGCACAGCTGTGGCGAGTGCAGCTTGGACTCGGTGTGATCGCATTCTCAAGAAGAGCCACATGAGCAGCCTCAGACGCTCACTGCCCTTGCGAGAGCTCCTGACCCTCAGGTCTCCGCAGGCTCCCGGGGCCACAGCCAGCCACAGCCTGCGCCCTCCTGCAGCCTCCCCTCATTACCGCTGACAATCGTTTAGTTATGATTTAAGGCTCACACAGCAACTGGAACCTTCAGGACTCTCCACAAAACTACTGGGGCCAACTTAAACCAGGGTCCATTTGATACCACCATTAAATGGTTTTCATTTGTTTACATGAAGCTAAGTGAACTTTCATAATTATAAGTCACCTTGTTCAGAAGCTACTTCAAAAGATAGTTGAGTAGCATTATAAGAATAAGGCCAGTTGGGTTTTCAGTTACATTTTTTTTGTTTTCTTGTATTCTTTCATTTTTGAAGTCTTTTATCTTGCACACTTCTGTATTATACAGCCTAAATATGGATTTTTACAATTCCAGTAGCCACCGAATTTTAACGTGTAATTTCAGATAGTAAAGTCACAACAGCTAACCCTAAAAATGAAGTCTCATCTGTAAGTCATGGTGACGCTAGAAAACAGGTCTTTTAAGAAAGTCGCGACGACGATCCTGTGTTGACAGGAGCCAGGCCGAGACCAGCACTCCCACCTCCCGCCACAGGCTGCGGCGGGTGTGGAGAACAGGCGGCGTGAGCTTTGGGCTTCCCAGGCGACTCAGTGTAAGGAATCTGCCTGCCCATGCAGGAGGCGTGGGTTTGATCCCTGGCTCGGGAAGATCCTCTGCAGGAGAAAATGGAAACCCACTGCAGTATTCTTTGGACAGAGGAGCCTGGCGGACTACAGCTCATGGGGTCACGAAAGAGTCGGACGTGACTGAGCAGGCCATAAGCTTTCACAACCTTTAGGCTCCAAGCTAAATACAATAGTTAATTAACAGACCCTCTCATCCAGCAATTCAATCTACTTCATGGACATCAACTCATCAAACATGGAAATAACTTACTGAAGGGCCCCCAAGCTTTTATAGTGAAAATTCCCTAATTACGTAATTTTCCAATATAGAAATGGAGAGCATGTTAAATGAAGGTTATTGAAGGGTCATCAGGTTTAAGCTTTAGAAAAAACACACATCCCAACTCTAACATCTGAAAAGCGTTCACAGTGGGCTTTCAACTGGCAACAAGACAAGGGTGGTTCCCCGCTCTGTCCTTCGACCTCGATTGTTTTCCAAATTCTTATGTTCAATCTGTATGGTTATTATTTTTAAGGGTAAAAGGGGTAAAAACTGCATTTATCTTGTAAGTAAATCTGAATCAGACACAACGTCACCGAACATGCTGCCCAGAAACACTCCTCTGCAATCTTACATGGTCCTGCTCTTCTCAGAAACACCAAGCCAAGTCCACTAAGGTGATGCTTGCAAACACCTAAGTAATAATGTCAATCTTATGACAAAAAACACGCCAACCGAATGCTGTGAAAAACCACCACCAGACGTGTTCCAAATGTTCACACAAGCACATTCTCGTAGAAAGACTTAAGGGGAAAGCTAAGCGAAAAGATAGTTTAGAGCCATACGTGCCCCCAGGAGCAGAGGCCAAGGGCCTGACCGAGGGCACTCAGCGAAGGCGTGCAGCTCCTGTCCTCACAGAGCTCACCACCCAGTCCCCGGGCCACACGCACACAACTGCACAGCAAAGGAAAACACCACCAACTCTAACAAGCATCCTGAGCATGTCAAACAAAAACAGGCCCCTCCACTACAGTCTCGGTGCTAAGGCACAGCAACCCTGAGGAAAAAGCGACACGTGACTCAAAAGCCAGGACAGCAGACAGACTCCAGGGCGACCACCCCACCTGCACTGACCCCAACGCCACAAGCTAAGGTCAAAACACTCCTTCGCAACAACTCGAAGTTTGTAATGTTTTCTTCTCGCATATTCAGAAGTAGAAAACAACATATTTGAAAAGTTATTTGAAATAAACAAACCTAAGTGACTCAAAAACAGCCATGGGTGACACACGGCTGGGACCCCGGGGAGGAGGGCTTTGGGGCGCTTCTCCATGGCTGACCCGGCATTGGGGTGGTACCTGGCAGTGCACGGCAAGCTCAAGATTAATACTCGGCAAATGACCATCCTGCTTCCAGCTGTGCACACAGCTTCATTACAAATGTGACTCCTAGTTACGCCACAGGCCTAGCTGGAACACTATTTTCTAGCAGTTACAAACAGCCATCCAAGCCAAGGGTGCTGAGCACACGCAAGGGATCCAGACCCCCTACTTCAGTGGCGACGGAAGCCGGGCCCCTGCAACTCTACCCCTCACCAAGCAGCTGCGAGGGAGCCGCCCTCCCCCTGCCTGCGGCCAGGACAGCCCACCGCCCTCAGCCACAGGGACCACCACGCCAGGAGGAAGGAGTCCAGCCTGGACTCCTGCATGGGCTCGGGAAGCTCCCCCATGGGGGAGCCGGGAAAGCCACTAAAGTCTCAAAACCAACTCTGGATTCCCAGGAAGATCATGCAAAGCCTGGGGCCCAGCCACTGCTCTCGTGACCCAGAAAACAACTCTGAGAGTGGCCTTCTCAGAAGCCTTTCCTCTCCGTCGAGGGTGGAGGTGGTAGGACCACAAGGCCCATCCACCCGGCACCCACCCGCATGAAACTGTCCTGCAACAGCAGCTCCAGCCCCAGCTCCACCCGCAGGAGGTCCCAGCCACTGACGGGCCGGGCCAGCCCAGCCCAGCACCCCTCCCCTGAGGGGACAGGGGCTCAGCAGGGCCTTCGCAGTCACTGAGCCACAGGGGAGTGCCCCCTTGGGAGGGGTCATCACACCTGCCCTGCCTCCACAGCCACAGGCTACGCTTTCCCACTTGTGGCTTCTCTCAGCAGCACAACTTCACCAGTGCCTACTTCCAAACCACGCTGCCTCCAAGCTGAGCGGACAGCTGTGTACGCCACAGGATGCACAGGGCCCCCAACGATGGCCCGCGACCCTGACCTCGGGCGGGAGGCAGGGCCGCTGCAGACAAGCAGGCCCCCTGTCCACATAAGGAGGGACACGCAGGCGTACAGAGGAGACCCCGTGCAAAGACATAGCAGCCGTCTGAGGCGGCCAGAGCAGCGGGAGACCGCCGTCCTTGGGGCCGCGGCTCCTCCCGAGCCCCTGGTTCCCTCGGGGCCCCAGGGAGCCATCAGGTGCGGGTGGTGGAAACTCTTTATTCTAGAGGCTCCGCTCAGCGGGCCGGCCGCGGGGCAGCGGCAGGGCCTCGGGCTCGGGCCCGCTGTCCTCACTGAGTAGCTCCTCACACTCCTCGAGGAGCTCCTCCGGGTCCCCCGGGCTGGCCTCATCCTCACTGGAGATGAACTCCAAGTCCTCACTGGGGGGCTCGCCCCCACCCAGGCTAGCGCCCTCGCTGGGCTCGTCGTCACTAAAGAGGTCGCGCTCCTCGCTGGACACCACGTCCAGCGCCTCACTGTCCTCCTCGCTCGCGCTCTCCGCCACCGCCTCCTCTTCAGGCTCCAACTCCTCGCTGGCCGCCTCCTCGAACCCTGGGGGGAGAACGACCGGCTCACTACCCTCCAGCACCGGGCCGGGCGCTGGGCGGGCCTGCCTGGCCGGACGCGAGGGGCCGCCGGGCAGCGTGCGCACGCCCAGGGGAGCTCCCGGCCTCAGAGCTGGGCCACAGAGACGCCTCCCCACACGGTGGCCCCCGCTAGGGTTCCAGGGCTCAGCGGCTCTTCCGTCTGAGAACCTCATTTCACTAGCACCATCCTTTAATGATAAACCAAGGAAGGGGTCATCGCAATTTAAAGTAACATGATCCCTACACTTGAATGTTTCCAAAGGAGGTTCTCCCAGGGCTAGGGGGAAGTCAGCTCAGCCCACAGCCCTGCCGGCACCCCTCCGTCGGAAAGCCAGGCGCCTGGCTGCTGGGCCCGCGGCCTCTGCCCACAGGGGGCAGGCCTCACAACGAGTGTGGCCCCGGGTACAGGACTCCGTCCTTCCCACCAGCTCTCCGCTTCAAGGTCCCTCCCCTTTCACCTGGGCCGTCTGAAACCAGACCCGGGGTATTACGTTCCGATAAATGCAAAACGAACCTCAGAATGTCTTTTAACAGACTCTGAGCTACTCTTTTTGGAAAACAGGAGAGGAAAAGAGTTGGTCGTGTGGAAAATTAAGACAAGAAATAACACACTCCTCTAAATGGACAGCGTGACAGGGCTGGTGTGGCTGCCGGGAAACAACTCCACGCCTGCTGAGGCAGCACACCCTCGGCCCCACGGCCGCTCAGCCCTGCTCTCAAGTACCGCCAGCGCGCTGCACTGTCACTTCGCACAGGTAGTAGCCGTGGAGCAGCTCCTTTGCCCGGGCGTAAATCCTGAGAGCCTGAAAATGGAAGTCGCCTAGAACACCTACAAGAACGGACTGGAGGAGGGCCACCGCCGCAGGGGCCACGAGAGACGGGGGGGCTGCTAGCGCAGCGTGGGCCTCGAGCCCCGGGCAGAGGCCGAGGGGCCCAGCCCCCAGCGGACCCGGAACCCAGGAGAAGAAACCTCCACCCAGCGACCCGCACACCCAAACTCTTCTGATTCAAGTCACGTGCACATCAAGACCTCCTCACGTGCACAAACCTCAACTCAGAAGACGTGAAGGTCGGTGCTCACAAGGGTAAAACCGCATTATTTGCTCTCCCAGCCCCAACTACCCTTGCCCCTCTTCACTCCGGAAAGAGCTGCTCAGGGAAAACCATTCTTAGTGAGGAAGCTTAACCCATCAGATCTTTTTCCCCAAAAAAAACACAATCTGGCTACCATTACACACTGAGGACTCTTTCCTGACACTCTTTTTTAAGAAAACCACCCTGTGCCAGAGCTGGTGTGAGCAGGCCGGCCTCGGGCGTGGTGAGGTGGCCTGCCCTGCCCTCCTCAGCCTGAGGGACCCTCCATCCCCGGCTCAAGCGGCCAGACTCCTGGCCAGTTTCACCGGACACTACCCTGCTCCCCCAAAACACATCGGGAGCTTGTTAAAGGTTGTAATGAGACACCAAGGTAATCTTAAGGCAGAAAAGTCATTAAAACTCTTCTGTGTCTTTCTTACAGTAATATTTCCTACAATTATAAAGGACAATTAATAAAGAATGTAATTAATTTCATATGATACTTACAGGGAGCCTTCCCAATGTTTCCTGCAGCAGTAATTAACGCAAAAAAAGCCTTCGAAACAGATGAGTCTCCTCCCCCACCCCTCACACTGCCCTGCTTAGCTTCCACTGCTCTGTTCTGTACACTAGCGTATATACACATCCCTCCTCCACAAGCCACTCTCCCCAAAAGTAGGCGGCACCACAGTAAACAGGAAGCACAGTCTCTTCGAACCCCCACGGAGTCACAGGAGGACTGCCCCCAAGAAGGGCCACACCTACCGGACACAGCAGCGCCTTACTCTTCGCCACGCCCGCCGTGTGCAGGGCCCACGGCTCCCCTGTGCTATCTACAGACACAGCTGCTCTTCCTGTCGCCCTCCCGAGGGGCTGCAGCAGGTGTCTTGTCTTTTCCACCAGGCTCCGGGCAGTGAAGGAGCAGACACAGGGCGCTGTCTCCCCACCCAGGGGCAGAGACAACAGGCATCACGGTGCGCACGGCAGGCGGCCCAGCTCACACCACTGCCAACGCCAGACCCTGCCACGCATTCCTGCCACGCCGCCTCGCATCGGGCACCAGGACCCAGAGGCCAGCGGCTGGGAACGCTCTCCTACAGTGAAGAGCAGCCAGAGCAGCAAGGTCTCCCGGCAAAGCTATTCTCAAAGACTAACAACTTGTGATACCTTGCTCTAGAGGTGTCCTTTCTTTCCAAGAACTGCAAACTCAACAGTCCTAACACCACAATCAGAAAAACAAAGAGAAGTTTATGAATCAAATGTCTTCTGAGCAACATCTGCCTTGATGCTTAGTGTTTTCAATCAGACTCCTACACAGGAAATTCAGAGAATTCATTGTCTGACCAGGAGCAGCCCCACCTCCTTCCCACTGCAGAGGAAGCTAATTAGAGTGAAACGCATAGCCGAGGACACGAAGCGTTCAAACCTTTATTATGTTCACGTGCAAGGTGTCAATTCCACATTCAAACTCTTATTATGTTAACGTGCAAGGTATAAATTCTGAAACATTTTCCAAAGGAAGAAGGGAAAAGGGTTTAGTTAAACTCGTGCACTGCTCAAACAGCAAGTTTAAGGACAAGCTACAAGAGTGGTGAAACGGAAAGGGTACATCCGTTGTCGTGAGTCATGAACACGTTATGCAAATGATGACCCAGATAATGAACTTACCGAAGAAGTCGAATGAAAATGGGTCCCTTCCACCAAAAAATTCCCTGAAGACTTCATCTGGGTTTCGGAATGTGAAGCCAAACTCAAACGGACTGTCAAAGTGACTTCCACCTACAGAAGCAAGCACAGCTCAGTCAGGGCCTCCCGCGTGGCAGGCACACAAACACTGTCCACGCATTACTACCTGCATCCTGACCCAAACAAGGCATGAGTTCCATACACCCGAAGCTCGCTCAAGTCCTGCTGGGAGCAAAGTCTCCTGCGCCAGGAGCTGAGAAACACGCGCAGGTCCATGTCCCCGAGCCGCCCCCGAGCCACCCGCGCACTGGGGGCTCCCGCCGCTCTGGGTGCAGCAGCCACACACAGCATTTCAGGCTGTGGAGCAGCTGCTCGGGCATGTGCAGGAGGTCTGAGGCGCGCGAGCCCAAACGCCCACCGCGGAGCTCGCAGGGCAGCAGGTCACTGCGCCACTCTCCATCAAAACGCACACGCCCAAGCCTCATGACCAGAGGCAGCCACTGCGGTGGCTCTTTAGTTTTTTGATAGAACATCCAGTAAGGATGCTTTTGACACAACCTCCAGTATTGATCTCAGGGTACACTCAGCGTACGACAGTAAGGTTTTACCTTATTTCCTAACTACAAAAGGTACACTAGTAGGTACTTTCTAGTACAAGATTTTTAATAGGCCTTTTCCAGGCCATCCATCTCTCCTTCCTCTCCCCAGTTCAGCCTGCTCTCCGGACTGCATTCCTATTTACTGACAGACTGGATCACCGTAAGACTGTATCATCAGGCCACCTCCTTTCATCACAAGGCCAGGAGAAGGACCAGTGTGCACATACGTACCTCCACCGCCACCGTTTAATCCTTCTTTGCCATATCTGTCATAGATGTCCCGTTTTTTAGCTATAAATTTAAAAAGATAAATCAGTAAAGACCAAGTTCTCTTCCCTCAAATTTAGTAAAGCGTTTCTGAAGCTGTGAACCAAAGGCCCCCCACAGCTCTCAAGGTCCACACTTGTTTTTGAAGAGCTGGGACCCCCTTACTGTGACACTTGAGGGCATCAAAGTCTGGCGGCTGCAGCCCCCGGGGTCGCAAAGAGTCCGGCTGCAACTTAGGGACTGAACAACAACAACTCCCTTAAAAACACCTCAGAATATTTTTAAGTAAAGCTTAAAAGACTTATTTCAAAAAAAAAAAACTTATTTCACTCTACTGCTAACTGTGTGCCACGCACTGCATCAAAACCCCACTACAAAGCTGCAAAGCGACTCCACCCCTAGACATGGACCTGACTACAAAGTGCCACTCGGGAGAAAACCCACGGCACAGCAAGGAGCAGGACAGGGCCTTGGCGAGGGCAGAGAGGGGCCACGCGGAGCCAGCCCCGAGCCTGGCCGTCCCTGGCCAGGCAGCAGCCCGCCCGAGCCCGGGCGATGGTTCTCAAACAAGAGCAGTGACAGTGCAGCCCTGCTCAGACACACAGGCTCTGCAGACACACTGTGTGTGGCAAGTGAGGGGGTAACGGGGAAACAAGTGTGGAAGCAAGCTATCCGCAGCCAGGGTGGGCATCAGTGCCTTAAGAACAGTAGCTGTGTGTCTGTGCCGGTAACTCCTGGACCTGAAGGCTTCCTAAGGAAGCATGAAGAATAGACTCCCCCTTACAAATACACACAAAAAGCAGCATTTTCATGGGAGCTTTAAAGGTTCTGCTGCTGCCAAAAATCACGTTTGACATCTGAATTTACTTCTCAAATTGTCTCATGTTCTTGGTCTGCGAATCCACAAATCTGGGAGTGCTGATCAGGCACACAAGCAGGACAATGAGAGTCAACTACACCAGACGCTCATGGAGTGAGGTGACGAGGCCTTCTTCTAAACCAGAGCAGGTGTCCGCTTCCTCTGGTCTAGTCTTTTAAGCGCCTCGGCCGAGAGTCACACCAGGTCACTCAGGGCTGCTTCCCGGCAAGGCGCTGTGAGCACTTTTCCAGTTTTCTCACGAAGTTCCACAGTCCTCGCCCTGCCCCAAGGCTTCTCTTACCAAGAACCCAAGGTCTGGCTAACACCCTCTGTACGACCCATGAAGCTAAACCAACAGGCCTGAGCTTCCAGTGCCGTTCAGCTCCCAACTCTAACAGGGCAGGGAAGCCTACAAGCTGTGGAGTCCACACCTCAGCAGTGTGCGCAACACCTGACTTCCCGAAACTCAGGAGGGCCTTCCCAGGAGGCCAGCACCTCAGCACAGGGTGCTCAGGAGGGCGACGGGGGCCAGAGGCCACGACACCCCAGCCCCGGCGGCCTCCGGTGCCAGGCAGAGACTTACAGAGCCGCCCGGGAGACGCCTAGAGGCCAGGGGACACAGCACTCACAGGGCCTTATCGGGAGGCTGGCGGGGACAGGGCACCCAGTCTGCCCAGAAAACCCCCCTCACGACCCCAAAGCCCCTCGGCCAGGCCTTCCTCTGCAGGCCCCACCCGGGGGCACAGCCCCCACGCTCCCCACTCACCGTCTGACAACACTTCATACGCCTCAGCTACTTGCTTGAATTTTCTCTCTGCTTCTTCTTTGTTCTCAGGATTTTTATCTGGATGCCACTTCAGTGCCAGTTTCCTGTATCTTAAAAAGGAGTTAAGGGTACTGATCACATCCCACTTCCAGGGTGGTGTCTAATGTGTCACATGAAGCAAACATTTCAAAGCAAAAGCTCTAAGCGGAGACTAGACAGGCGTGGCGCACACCCTGCCCTTCCCCCAGGGGCAGCACCAGTGACGCCCCCACCACCACACCAACGCAGGAGAACACAGAAGCCAGGCCCGCCCCTCTTGGTGGTGGTCTTCATGCCATTCACACCTTATTTAAGAAGAGCACCATCACTGCACCATGCCGTTCCTGGCTGTGGCCAGGCGCAGTGTGAACGCCACGGCCCACCGTGACACAGCTAAAACACCATCCACGTCCTGCTCGACATTAACACCGAGGGAACTACACAGACCTCAGCGCGCCCTGAGGCTGCCTGCGGCCTGAGACTCGCCTCAGGCGCGCCACGGACTGCAGCGAGGACACAGGGGCGCAGGCTCAAACCCCACCACGGACCCGAGCCAGCCACACAACGGGGGCTGGCAGCAGCCCACTGAGGATGGGCGGCGGCGCCCGTGAGCGCCAGGGCTGCTCCGCTGCCAAATCCAACAGCAAAGCTCTTTGGGCTGATTTCATACCTTCGGGGAGTTTTTGATCTAATTCCAGCAGAAATGAAATCCATGTCCCAAGATAAAGTGCCAGAGGAAAGCAAGTGGCCCCTTCCCTGGGTGACAGGTGAGCCTAGGTCTCAGGGGGCACAAGCTCACCTGCCAACCGGGGCCTAAGATTCCAACTTAGCGCACAGCAGACTCACAGCACGCAAACTGCAATTCAGTTTCCACAGGCCGTGCAAACTCACACCACGGTGACCAGGTGCACTCCTTCAGAACACGGTTACTTACGCCTTTTTAATATCCTCGGCCGAGGCGTGTCTCTGCACGCCTAGAACTTCATAGTAATCCACCATGTTTTAACAGGCTGCTGGAACAAGTCCTGCAATCAGAAATCCATGGTCAGTGACGAGACGGCCCAGGCTGGGCTGGTAGCGGGGGTACGGGGTGGGGAGACGGAGCAGGAGGTAGGAGATGTCACCTCGCCTGGGCACTAACCACCAGCCTGTCAGGCCAGAGCCTCATCTGGGAGCCGCTTCCAAGTCTCACACTCTAAGACCCTTCCTGATGTAGGAAAAAACGCTTTGAAATAAGCTAAGAATAGCCTCAACTAAATAAAACTGACAGGTGACTCTGCAGCAGCCTTGGGGCCTGCTGCCCACCAGCTGCCAGGTCCCTGGTCCAGACCGACCAAAGCGCTGTCCCCTCCTCACACCCTGTGCCAGGTGCTGGGCAAGACTGCAGCCACTTGATGAACACCTTGTGCCCAGCCTGGGGACGCCACAAGGAACCGCAGACACATTCCACCCGCCGGCTCGGACTCGGGGCTATCCCTGTGGCTGCCTCCCGGGCCTCCAACATCTGACGTGGGGACACACAGCACCACCCTGCTGGCAGTGCAGGGAGAGGGCAGCCTCGGAGTGGGCCCGCAGAGGTTCACAGGAGAGGAGCCCCTGCTCCACCTCCTCTGCGAAGAGGGGGCCTCGAGTCACACGCCAGTCACGACCGACACACCTGCCACCTCTCAAGATATGAAGTCCAGCAAGCGTCCGTCTTTAACCTGACTGGTAAGTCACCTCACTAAACCAGTGACCAACAACCGACACGAAACAGACCCACACGACACAAGCCTACAGAACAATTTCAGCCAATAAATCAAGTTCTTCTGTCAGGCTACTGAGTGCTAAACTGAAGCCAGGCTTTCGGTAGCCTTTCCCCAAATTCTAGGACCAGATTTTGAGAAGAAACGTTCTGACTGTAAACAAATACCTGAGACCATAACCTCCCTGAGCCCGTTCTGCTAAGGTTAGATATAAACACTGCCGCAACTGGGACACAGTCTCTCAACACAGGGCGCACAGCTGGATTGTGTTTCCACTCTTCCATACTGGGGAGCAACTCACGGTGAAAAACACAAGCCTGCTGCACCGTGACTCAGCATACAGGCATGCATAGCCCGCGTGCACAGCCCTCCTTGACTTTACAGAGGCTGGCTGCTATCTGAAGGCCAGACACACACAGGGAAAAGCCCTCCTCACCAGTCCAAGGACTTCATGCAGAAAATGATAGATAAGAAAGCAGAATCAAAACCAGAAACCCCTCTGACCAACTCAAAACTCCTAGAAATGTTATGTGAAAACCCAGCACACACATCTGAAGAGCCAGCTGAGCGCCCAGGAAAGCAGGAGCTCAAGTACCAGAAACAGAATTAATTATACCAAGAATGGTGAGCCAGAGATTGGGGGGCGGCTTTGCTCTGTTTTCAGGATGGGACTTGTTTCAGTGGACAGGAAACTAACGGCTGCGATGAGGACTCACAAAATACAGGTCCCTCTAAAGGCTGTAGCGTTCCTCGGCACCACCTTTGGGATTGGAATAAACACTGACCTCTTCCGGTCCTGTGGCCACTGCTGAGTTTCCCACATTTGCTGGCATACTGAGTGCAGCACTTTCACAGCATCATCTTTCAGGATTTGAAATACTTCAACTGGAATTCCATCACCTCCACTAGCTTTGTTCATAGTGATGCTTCCTAAGGCCCACTGGACTTCACATTCCAGGATGTCTGGCTCTAGGTGAGTGATCACACCATCGTGATTAACTGGGTCATAAAGATGTTTATTATATAGTTCTGTGTATTCTTGCTACCTCTTCCTAGTATCTTCTGCTTCTGTTAGCTTCATACCATTTCTGTCCTTTATTGAGCCCATCTTTGCATGGAATGTTCCCTTGGTATCTCTAATTTTCTTCATCACTAGTCTTGCCCATTCTATTGTTTTCCCCTCTTTTGCACTGATCACTGAGGAAGGCTTTCTTATCTCTCCTCGCTATTCTTTGGAACGCTACATTCAAATGGGTGTATCTTTCCTTTTCTCCTTTGCCTTTACCTTCTCTCTACAGCTATTTGTAAGGCCTCCTCAGACAGCCATTTTGCCTGTTTTGCATTTCTTTTTCTTGGGGATGGTCTTGCTCACTGCCTCCTGTACAATGTCACGAACCTCTGTCCAACCTCTTCAGGCACTCTATCAGATCTAATACCATGAATTTATTCGTCACTTCGTGTATAATCGTAAAGGATTTGATTTAGGTCATACCTGAATGGTCTAGTGGTTTTCCTTACTTTCTTCAATTAAAGTCGGAATTTGGCAACAAGGAGTTCATGATCTGAGCCACAGTCAGCTCCCGGTCTTGTTTTTGCTGACTGTATAGAGCTTCTCCATTCTGTGGCTGCAAAGAATATGATCTATCTGATTTCAGTGTTGACCATCTGGTGATGTCCATGTATAGAGTCTTCTCTTGTATTGTAGGAAGAGGGTGTTTGCTATGACCAGTGTTTTCTCTTGGCCAAACTGTTAGCCTTTGCCCTGCTTCATTCTGTACTCCAAGGCCAAATCTGCCTCCAGGTTCTCTTGACCTCCTACTCTTGCCTTCCAGTCCCTAAGATGCAAAGCACATCTTTCTGTGGTGTTAGTTCTCGCACTCATCTCACACACTAGCAAAGTGATGCTCAAAATTCTCCAAGCCGGGCTTCAACAATATGTGAACCATGAACTTCCCAATGTTCAAGCTGGTTTTAGAAAAGGCAGAGGAAATTGCCAACATCAGTCGGATCATTGAAGAAACAAGAGAATTTCAGAGAAGCACCTCCTTTTGCTTTACTGACTACGTGAAAGCCTTTGACTGTGTGGATCACAACAAACTGTGGAAAATTCTTCAAGAGATGGGAATACCAGACCACCTGACCTGCCTCCTGAGAAATCTATATGCCAGTCAAAAAGCAACAGTTAGACCTGGACATGGAACAACAGACTGTTTCCAAACCGGCAAAGGAGTTATGTCAAGACTGGATATTGTCATCCTGTTTATTTAACTTATATGCAGAGTACATCATGTGAAATGCTAGGCTGGATGAAGCACAAGCTGGAATCAAGACTGCTGGGAGAAATATCAATAACCTCAGATAGACAGGTAATACCAGCCTTATGGCAGAAAATTAAGAACTAAAGAGCCTCTTGATGAAAGTGAGGAGAGTGAAAAACCTGGCTTAAAACTCAACATTCAGAAAACTAAGATCATGGCATCTGGTCCCATCACTTCATAGCAAATAGATGGGGAAACAGTGACAGACATTACCTTTTTAGGCTCTAAAATCACTGCAGATGGTTGACTGCAGCCATGAAATTAAAAGACATTTGCTCCTTGGAAGAAAAGTTATGACCAACCTAGACAGCATATTAAAGAGCAGAGACATTACTTTGCCAACAAATGTCCGGATAGTCAAAGCTATGGTTTTTCCGGTAGTCAGGTATGGATGTGAGAGTTGGACTATAAAGAAAGCTGAGCACCGAAGAATTGATGCTTTTGAACTGTGGTGTTGGAGAAGACTCCACGCCCGCCAGAGGTGGCCACTGCTGGCACCTACAGCACCTCCTGGATGAGCCGCCCACCCCCAGGACCAGCCCTGGCTGGGGGGCGCACAAGCTCCACAAGCACCAGCCCCGGGGACAGAGGCACCCGGCCACAGGGGCTCTTTCTTTCTCAGCGGAGACTGCCCCGGAAGGAAGTTCCTTCACCACAGTCCTGGCCAGCACCCAGCCAGCCCACCACTTGAACCTTACTCTTTTTTACGGTCACGAGAAAGCGCTTCCCCCGTTAACACCCAGGGCACATTTTCAGGGCTCAGGCTGGCGGACCTGGCAAGCCCGAGCACACGTGGGCTTTCTTCTCGGAGGCCCCCAGTTTGCATTCCACCTGCCTGCCTGCTCCCCTCAGTCAGCTGTGGGAACGCCGGGGGCTCAGAGCCCTCTCACCCTACTCCCGCGCTTTCATCTGCTCTGTTATTTAACTACCGTTTATGAAGCAATGATTCCCTCCTGTTAGCCCCAATCATAGGCCTCACTCTGGCATTTCAGACACAAATAGACAGATGGCTCTCAACACAGCCACTTGGACGTCTGACAAGACACCCCAAATAGAACGTGACCACATCTCATGCTGTCCTCCCCGCTCCCACCTGGCCTCTTCCTATAACTCCACTCCCCGGCTGGAAACCCTCGCCACGCTCTACACTGCTCCACCCCACGCACAGCAAACCAACCCACAGTTTCGTGTGGTTCACTGCAGACCCCTCAAACCCCTTCACTTTTCTCATCTTTGGTGGCACCAGATACCCTTTCTGACATCCTGTGGGAGCCTCTTTTCTCACAGCCAAGATGAGCTATAAATATGCAAACAGTATCACAACAGATACAACATGCTGTCCAGACCAGAAAAAACCAGCTCTAAAGGACACGGTCGGCTCCACTGGGGATTCCTGGAATGGCGCTTTGCTGCCCCAGCTAATGCTAGGTCTCGAACAGGCAAGGCACAAGACGAGCCTAGGAGATGTTGTCAGTCGAGAGAGTAAAGATGCTACTAGCAAAAACTGCAGGCCTGGTCAGGAAAAAACAAGGAGAGACTGTGGAGCAGTGCCAGCTTGGAAGTGACTAAGAATAAATGAAAACTAAGCGCTGTCTGAGCTCCTGGACTGGTATCTGGGGCAGCAAGAGAATGCTGGGGGTGGGAGTGAGGCAGGAAACTGGTGTGATGTGAATGAAGTCTGCAGTTAACAGCACTATGCCAACCTGATTTTTTATTTTTCAAAACCACACCATGGTTACATGTTATGATACTAAGGAAAGCTCGGTAAGAGGCATACAGGAAAGCTCTTGTATTATCTCCGCAACTCTCCAATAAATACACAATGGTTTCAAAATAAAAAGTTAAAAATAAGCCAAAAACAGAAAAAAGTACAACTACGTCAAAATGACACCGGAACAAAACTGATGAAACACCCACAAATCAGAAGGGATTCTCAACATCTGGCGTGTATTTTTCCTTCCAGTTTCACTGAGACGTAACTGGCATATACCACTATAAACATTTCAGGTGTACAGAATCACAATCTGATCACCACAATCAGTTTAGTGAACACCTATCATCTCATATGGGCTTCCCTGGGGGCTCGGCGGTAAAGAACGTGCCCGCCAATGCAGGAGACTTGGGTCTGATCCCTGGGTCAGGAAGATCTCCTAGAGAAGGAACTGGCAACCCACTCCAGTATTCCTCCCTGGGAAATCCCATGGTCAGAGAGGCCTGTAGCCTGGCAGGCTACAGTTCATGGGGTCACAAGAGAGTCAGACATGACTTCGCAACTAAACCACCACCACCATCTCATATAAACACAAAATGAAAGAAACAGAAAAGCACTTTTTCCTTGTGATGAGAACTCAGGATTCACTCTTGACTCTTGACCACCTGAGCCACCGGGGAAGCTCACATGACATGCCGCAGTGTTAACTGTACTCCTTATGCTACACCTTCAATCCCTAGCATTCATCTCTGGTAACCTGAGTGACTGTCATGCGTTTCAAGTGCAGACACCAGGCCATGGCCTGGTGGTCCAGCGGTCAGCTCTCCACCCTCCCACTGCAGGAGGCACAGTGGACCCCACTACTGTTTTTCTCAAGTTGTCAGCGCTGTGTCAGCTCTCCTGGGAAACCTCGGAACTTGATGGTCAACACAAACCGGGCCAAGCCGCGGCCTTTTCAGGCCTGCAGCCTCGTCCTCTCTCCTGCCGTTCCCTTTGTGCGACTGTGGCTCTCCAGATAAGTGCAGTCCACGGCTTGCCTGGTACACTCCACCTTGGGTATCTTGGCCCACTGACTCAACAGATCAAAACCTTTTGGGTACCAATTATACCATCAACACATTCATTCTCAGTAAAAACTAAAGTAATTCTGAGCAAATTTATGTATATTTACTACGCAATAACAATCGTGACACTTTTGGGACCAAGTTACCAAGTTCAGAAGACAGACATGTAAAAAAAAACAACTTAGGCATACAAAATTAAGTATGAACGGTGTTGGGGAGAGGTTATAGACACAGTGGGTAAAGAAATAAGTTTATGGACCCAGCCTATGCCACCAGGCCATGCCGTGACCATCTTTCAAATGTCTTTCAAAACTGGACTCAATCCTCAAATACTGCCACTGCTTTTTCAACTAAGGTCATGTGATATTCTCAATCTGCTGTAAAGCCAACAACCTTCAGAGCCTCTTCAACAGGAGCAGACCCCGTCTCAAGACGCCACCTTCTTTGCGCACTCTTTTAAAGCAGCAACCCCTCACCGCCTCAGAGGCTCTCGCAGGGCGGCAGCAGGCCAGGCCCGCCTTCAGGGCCCGCCTCCAAGTCTGGCTCTCCAGCTGTCTCCACCGCGCCTGCCCTCCCTCCTCCACTGAGCCGAGCGCCCGAGTCACCCGCGAAGGCCAGAACCAACCTATCCCAAACTCCTGTTAGTTAGGGTTAGTTGGTGCTTCACCCTCTTCCCATGAATTGCAAATACGCTTAACGGCATCTAGAATGGTGAGTCCTTCTCTGAGAGTTTTCGACTGACTTTGTCCAGATCATCAGAGGAGTCACCGCCTATGGCACCAACAGCCTTACAAAGCGTATTTCTTAAATAACAAGACTGGAAAGTCTAAAATTACTCCTTGACCCATGGGCTGCAGAATGGAGGTTGTGCTAGCTGGAACGAAACAACATGAATCTCACCATACATCTCCGGAGTTCTTGGGTCATGGTCAGTGAGCAGTAACTTCTGAAAGAATGTTTTAACCCGAGCAGCGGGCCTCAGCAGTGGGTGTGAAGCATCCAGGGAGCCGCGCTGCCGACAGCTCTGCTGTCATCCAGGCTCTGTGCGGTTCCAGAGCGCAGGCAGAGCAGCTCCAGCGTAACTCACAAGGACCCCAGCACTCCCAGACGGCCGCCGAGCACTGGCTTCACCTCCAAGTCCCGCGCCACGTTAGCCTCTCACGGAGAGCCCGCCCATCCTCAGACGCTCTGAAGACAGGCGCTGACTTCTCTCTAGTCTGAACGTCCGACAGTGTCTCCTTCCAGCATCAGGCTGACTCACCTACACTGAAAATCTGCTGCTCTGTGCAGCCGCCTTCTCCAGGGATCTGAGCTGGATCTTCTGGATATCGCTGCAGCTTCCACGTCAGCAGCGGCTGCTTCACCTCGCGCTTGACGTTACACAGACAGCTTCTCTCCTCAAACTTCATGAACCAGCTTCTGCCAGCTTCAGACTTCCCCAGCAGCTTCCTCATCTCTGTCAGCCTTCACACAACTGAAGAGTTAGAGCCACGCCTGGGCTTTGGCAGACCACGAAAACCTTCTCCACCACAGCAGTAAGGCGATTTTGCTTTCTCACCACTCATGTGTTCACTGGAGTGGCACTTTCCTTCAAGAATCTTTCCTTTGCATTCAGAACCTGGCTATTCGGCACAAGAGGCCTAGCTCTAGCTTTCCGCAGGCCTTTTGTCAGTAAACATCTTCATTCCTGGCTTCTAATTTAAAATGAGAGGGAGACTCTTCCTTTCACTTGAAGAGCCCACTGCAGAGATCTAACTGGCCTAATTTCAGTATTGTTGTGTCTCAGGGAACAGGGAGGCCTGAGGAGGGGGAGAAAGATGGTGGGGTCGGTGAAGCAGTCAGAACACAGGGTCTTAGACGGTCTTAGAAGGGCCTAAAACAATTACAACAGTAACATCAGAGATCACTGATCACAGATCATTAACGTAATCATGAAAAACCCTGAAATATTGTGAGAATTACCAAACTGACAGTCACAAAGTAAGCAAATGCTGTGAGAAAAACGGGGCCAATAGACTTGATCGACGCAAGGTTGTCACAAACCATCGACTTGTTCAGGGAAAAAAAAGGCTACACCTCCACTGAAGTGAACCGCTATAAACCGGGGCCTGCCTGGGCCTGAACGACTGCTGCACACATCCAAACCAGAATTATCAATGCCGAAACGAGGGGTACTTGTCTGCGCTTACCCCCACACACGGCTTCACACGGTGTTCAGCCACTGTCTCGAGGCGCCCCGGAAGGAGAGGCGCACAGCTGCTCAAGAGGGGTCGCCAGCATGAGCGCCCAGCTGCTGCGGTCTCTCACCCCTCGGCCAGTCCAGTGGCACAGGCGTCCCCTACTCTAGAAAGAAAGACCTTTAAGAAAGACCTATATGGAGCTTCCCTGGCGGTCCAGTGGCTGGGCCTCCACACTCCCAATGCAGGGCCCGGGCTGGGGAACTGGATCCCACGGTCGCGGCTGGGAGTTGGCATGCCACCACTAAATCCCCCATGCCACAGCTGAGACCTGGTGCAGCCAAGTATATAATTTAAAAAAAAAAAAAGAATGCTTAAAAAATAACCCACATTTAGTACCACCTGTTTTTGACAATCGCAAGAAATCTGAAGAGGATTTTCCCTTTTACAAGAGAAGGAAAGGCTGACAGCAGCGCCCACGCCAGCAGCGAGCGGCCGCGCGCCTTCCCAGGGCCACACACAGCTCCCCGGCCGCGGGCAGCAACAGCTGTGAGCACCTGGGCTTCTCCTCCATTCATGCTGTGCCTCGGTGAGCGAGACGGGTCCTCAGCTAACTGCTTCTTCCCTACAGACCTCTGTAGCTCAGAAAGGGCTTCCCAGGACGCCCCTTCTTCTGACAGTGAGTGTGACTGTACAGGCCTCACGGGGCACACACCACAACGTCGCCAACACCTGAGACAGAGCTGTAAACCTTCCAAGGCTCTCGCTCCTCAGCCTGGGTCGCTCCTCTCAGCGGTCACGGGGGAGGGGGGCTGCCAGGACGTATGTGTAGAATTTAACTTACAATGGCCCACTCAGAGAAGCATCTCCTTTTCCGTCTTCCTCAACTATTCATATGCAAGATTCTGAACAAGCACCTCAGGTGACAGTCACAAACATCCTTCCAGGAGAGGTGCCCTATGAGTCAGCTCTGAAAAGCCAAGTTTCTTGAACTGCTTAACTAGTTCCTTTTAGGTTATAACCCTGTGTCTCTACTGAATTTCTAAAGGAGAATTTCCAAGTCATTACACAGGCCCCATGGTCTCATAGACACTAAAGAACTTTTGTGCCAACACATCGGCCTTCCTGCCTCTACACGATGACCCCGAGCCATGTTCCTCAAGCTCGGGGTGTGACAAAGACATCTCTGCACTGAGTCCTTTGGCTATTCTGTCCCAAATCTTGCCCATCCACGCAAATTAAAACTGTGTAACTGGGCTAACCTGACAACCTTGAGAATTCCCCGGCAGCCCATTGGCCTGGGCTCCTCAATCCCCCTGCAGGAGGCACAGGTCTGATCCCTGGCTGGGGAACCAAGATCCCGCATGCCACACAGCACAGCAAAAGAATTTTTAAATAACCATCTTTCCACCCAAAAGACTGTTCTGATATCTCTCCATCTAACACCTAAGAAACCTCACTCTGCTTGCAATAAAAACGCTCCTTATTCCTTTCTAATCCAAGAGACTCCATGTTGAAAATGGAGCTGAAGGGGGAAAATCAACGTTCCTCCTTCCAGATAGCTTTGCCCCACAGACTGCTACCTATTACACAGTGTTTTACGTTATGCAATTTGTCTCTTGAAGATGTTCTCTATTCTTCAGCTTAAAAAATCAGCAAATCAAAATACGTGTTACCTTCTAACTTCCAAGTGGAGAAACTTTAAAGTAAACACGTTGTTTAAATGTTGAATTCATGTTGTGACATGGAACTAATTTTGTGCAATACTACTGCTTAATGGAAAGGGGGCAAGTTTTAAAAGAAACAGATGGCAAACGTGGACAAGTTCCTCCACATCATCTCAGTATCTGATGAATGAGATGTAGCACAGAGAGCAGGGGACAAAGACAGAGATCAACTGTCATTCCTTATCACAAATCATCATCTTCTGTGTCTTGTTCTTACTCAACATGCCTTAAAGTATTCCAGAAACAAACAAGGGAATTTATTTCCTCTATAACTCAAGATCCAAGACCATTCTCTCATCTGGCAATCATCACCCATTAGACACTTACAGGTATGACTAACGTCCTTTCATTAAAATAATACATGGCACGTACTGGTGTTTCATCAGTCCTGGTACTTGTGAACTGAATCTGCACGCTAGCTGTATTGTCCTCTAAACTCCCCTAACCTCTGGATTCCATTATTAACCACAGAAAGGGGCACAGATAAACCAGGAAAAAAGGATCCAGTTCCACCGCTATCTTCCGAGCACTCTGGGTCCAGGACAACTCTACAGTCACAGGAGCACACGACGGAAAATGCCAGGTCTGCCCAAAGGCCCTCACAGGAGGGCCCAGTGCACCAGCACACACAGTGAAAGAGTGAGTGATAGTCACTCAGTCGTGTCCGACTCTTTGCGACCCCATGGACTGTTGCCTGCCAGGCTCCGCTGTCCAAGGGATTCTCCAGACAAGAACACTGGAGTGGGCTGCCATTTCCCCACCTCTCTTGGTGAAAAAGGTAGGATAAAAATTTCAAAAGACACAAAATCACATGCTGCCGTAAGAAATCACCATTCCAAAGACATGTGATCTTTGCACCTGAGTTTAAGAACCCTAAAATACCTGGAGTATTCTGACACACGAATAGAGCCACCGCCTCACAGCCAAATGCGATGACTGCTGCTTTTTATTTAGAATAATCAAGACGTCCTTACAAACAGGTTAGGTTTTCAGAGAAAACCAAACTATGCCTAAATGAGGTATAGCTTTTGAAGTAAGGTTTAGAATATAAATTAGACGGAACCTTCTCTACTCTGATATATACTACAACACTTAAAAATTTAACCTTTTAGTCCTTTTTCCAGAAACTCCCCTCACTTTAAAAATGAAGTATTTTTAAAATTCACCTTTTTTCAGTTCAGAAATAAAGTAAAAATTTTACTCTAATAAAAGGATAGGCGCAAGCTTGCCCTCTAAGGCACTCTCCAACACTAACAAAAGGAGTCAACTGTTCTTTGTATGTCTCCCTAAAAATAAAAGTTTGAAAAACACCTTATAATCTATAATAGAAGCACCAACTTTTTTTCTTGTTGACAAATCCAGTAAGCCGGCAGGCTTTCTTCAATCAGGCTTTAAAACTGTCTTTCTGTGCACTATTCTTACCTTCACCAACTTCTCTTTTCTTCATTTATTTCACTTTTTTTAAGTTTGAAGTTCTCTTAAATTCTATTCACCAAGAGAAACCAAAGCACTTCTTAAACCTTGCCACTGATCCCACCCTAGATCACAAATGAGCCCGCAGTTAACCTGCTCTTGCCACTGGGTGGCGTCCTGGACGAATTTTAAGCAAACCAGGTTTATAACACAGAACACCAGCCTACCTTCTAGATCATTTCCAAGGAAGTAAAAAAGCAAAAACAAAAACACGCTTTCTAAAAATTCTGTTAAGATATCAAAAGACTGACTACGTTCACTTACTTCTTACCAACAGACACCAAGAGTGACATTTAATCATCCTTAAGCACTAACCCAGGTAGCAGCAGCTGACCTTGAACGTGCAGTCACGTGCGACTGCACCCCGGTGGAACGTGAGGTGACCGCTACATCACTAAGCTGGCGCGCTGAGGGTTACACTGTGATGCCGAAAAACCGAACTGAAAATGACTGTGTCTTCTTTAAAACTATGAAAGGCACAGACGCATTCCACCCCAAACCTGAGTCCAGGTGGAAAACGTCACTGCTGGTGAGGAGTACAATTCTGTTTGGAGCTGTTCAAAATAGAGTCAATACAAGGGAAACTGGTTCTACCCTGAGATCAAACACCTAAAAATTCAATGGGTTTGCCTGAAGAGTAAGGCTATTGTTTGCCACGCACTGCAGGTAGTCACACCACAATTCCCGATCCTCCACTTAGTATCCAGAGTATTACTCAAACCATACTCTCCACCCAGCCCTCCAGGTAAGTCTCTCTCCTGCAGTCAGAAATAATTCTCGAATCTACCTCTTTCGAGTCAAGAGAAACGAATTTAAAACAATGATATTTTAAAGAAGGTGCTGAACACATGTCAAATTTTTGGAAAAACCCTTAAATTCCCAACTTTCTCGTATTGTACAGCACTACACACCAAGCCTGCTTAAGCCAATCTGTAAAACCAACATCTCATCCCCTTTTGTTCTCCTCCCACTTCAAGTCATCCACACCTACAAACGACTAACCTAGCCAATTTACTCCCCAAGTTCACACTCTGCATAATCCCCCAAATTCCACAGCTCCTTAGCACGCACAAGGGACACTCATAATGGTTCAGATGGTAAAGAACCCGCCTGCAATGCAGGAGACTTGGGTTCGATGCCTGGGCTGGGAAGATCCCCTGGCGAAGGGAACGGCTACCCACTCCAGTATTTTTGCCTGGAGAACCCCCTGACAGAAAAGGCTAGCGGACTAGAGTCCGCAGCGCAGCAGAGCCGGACAGGAATGAGAGGCTAACACAAACACACCCCCAGGAGCACTGGAAACAGGAGAAGCGTGAACTAAACTCCCCAGAAACCATCAGGGGAGCGGCAGTCTAGAAATAGGCTGGGGAAAGAAGTACAAAATGCCTTTCACAAATCAAGGTGACACCGATTCGGTTAACTACTAGGAAAAAGCGACTAAAACACGAACAAGTAAGTTCAAACGGTAAGAGCTTCTCTTTCCTTTTTTGGGCAGTCAGCCTAACTTTTCCACTGAATCAATTAGTCGCCTTAAAAGAGTCTAGCCATAAAGTCTTAGTACGATTCCACAACTGCAATTAAAACGTTGCGAATACAGAGGGCGCCGCCGCGCCCACGCTTGCCAGGCAGCCCCCTCGGGTTGGTGCGGAGACCTTTCCACAAAGGCCGTGTCCTTTCCGTGGCTCGTGAGTTAGCAGTGAGATTCAAACGTCTTGACTGGCGACCCAACACGCTCTGAAAACGTTTCGCGAAACAACGCAAGCTTGCAATTTCCACTTCTTGCGTCAATTCTTTCCTTACTTGGGCAAAACTTGACAGAAACTTCAGTTATATAAACTGCCATACCCCCTGAACAGAAACCAAGCGAACCGTTTTGGTGAGCTGAAAGCCGAACCATTTCGACCATCCCATCCACACGCTTCGGAAGAGCAGGCAGGGAGTTCCGGACACGCGGCCCCCGACTCCTCCCGCAAACCCACCTCCCTCCTGGGCTCAGGGGCGTCCCCGCGGGGCCTTCAAACACTCAGACCCTCAGCCTCCCACGTGGCAGCTCCCTCGCCCCTTCCCCGGCCGCTGCTCGGCGCCTCCACCCCGAGCCCGCCGCTCGGTCCCGGCACCCGCCCGGCCCCAACCGCCGGCGCGGGGCCCCCAGGGCGCCGGGAGCGGCGGCGGCCGGGAGCGGCGGCGGCCGGGAGGGGGAGGAGCGGAGAAGGGGGCGAGGGGACGGCCGGAGCCCGCCCCGACACGCGACCCCAACGCGGGCCCGCGGCCCGAGCCGGCGCGGCCCCACACCAAACCCCGTCTCCAGCCCTCGGGCCCCTTCCCCGAGTCCTCGGCCCCCGGCCCCACACGCCGCAGCCGAGGCCCGGGCCAGGTGGGCCGCCGGGCCCTCCCCGCGGCCGCTGGCGGCCCTCACCGAGGACGCGGGAGCCGGCGGCGGAAGGCGCGCTGGGGCTACGGCCGGGGCTCCTCGGCTCCGGCGCGGCGGCGCGGTGGCGGAGGCGGCGACGGTCCTCGCGCTTTCCTTTCTCTCCTTTCTCCAACAACAAACAGGAAGTGCGTCAGGCGGCGGCGGCGCGGCGACGACACTTCCGCCCGGCCCCGAGGCCGCGCGTGCGCAAAGCGCCGACCGCCCCGACCCCCTCCTCCCCCGCCTTCCCGAAGATTCTGCGCGGCCCGGGACGCGGCCCGCAGCGCGCATGCGCAGCCGAGGCCCGGTCGCCGGCAGCCGCGCGGCGCCGCGTGCGGGTTCCTGGCGCGCGCCCGTGTCGGTTGGGGCCCGAGGCGTGGGCGCTGTGGGTTTTGGTCTTCCCGCCCTGGATTCTCTGGAGTCATTTCTGGTGTTTCTTCAGTCCTCCCTGTCTTACTTACCTGGCCCTGGGCAGGTGACCAGTTAGCAAAAGAGAACGTGTTTACGCTGAGTCCATGCTCGCTCCCTTCCTTTGGAAGGTCACAGCAGCCTCCGCGGGCGGGGCGGCTCAGTTTGTTGGGTGTTCGCGTCTCCTGACGAAGCGGAGAAGCCGCGGCGGGGCTGGAATTTCCCTCAGGACCGGCGCCGCACGCAGCCCTATCTGTCTGCAGGCCCCAGGCTTGCTTTCCCTCCGGGGTGACAGTGCTGACGAGCGACGAGCGACGTCTCACATTTAATGAGACCCCACCTGAGGCGAGCGGGAGCTAACCTGGACACACAAGCAGCAACAGACGTGGTGTCCAGTGGGCTAGCCACGAATAACTTGGTCTTCCTCCGGAAAGATACGGATTAAAACATCTGTCCATGCAGGGAAGTGTGTCAGGAGGAAACCAAAGGCTACCAACAAAGCGCCTCCCGGCATTCCAGGGGGACAAACACCCAGAGCGTTAGCCAATACTCCATCTGTAAAAAGCGGTCTGTAAAACAACAGAGAAGCTCTTCAGCGATGAAAGACATTGTACAATAAGTGTTAGCTCAGATGGCGGTGCTGCCGGACGGTACTTCAATGGAAGATTACAAAAGGGAACCGCAAGGATTTGTATTTGCAGACGCGTGGGGGGAAGGGAAGCCTGGGCCTGTTAACCTGGTGGGAAGGGAAGCCCGGCCAGGACTAATCTGCAGTTTGCAGGTTGGAAGAAAGAGCAGGGAGACAGTGACTTTGGCTCCCCATCTGTAAAATGGGGATATGGACTTCCTGGGAAGGTTCATTGTCTGCCCTGGGCTCTGTGCTTATCACTTAGTGATAACTCAGGAATTCATAGCTCTTCTGTGTCGAGAAACTTCTGTCTCTTTGAGAAACTGATAAAAGGCATGGACTTCTCCCCAGCCAAACGTGCAAGTGATAGGAGAAAATTTGTATACCCGGCACACACACACACAGGCAGCCTGCCGAGTCCAGGAACCAAAGGTGAAGGTCCTCAATGACAGCTTGGCAATTTTAACTATGCTGAAAAATTCATCTCTGATGGAAGAATAACGTTTGTAAATAATTTGCCCTGAGGCAATAAATGCAAGAACAGAAAATGAAAGAAAAAAGAACATACAAGGTTACTGATATCGACTTTGGAGATAATCTGTTCCTTATCAGGAATACTTGGCAAGCCATAAAAATAATAATGTAATTATGCTTACTAACATCGAATGTATCCAACTTGCATTATTGAGACAGTGGGTATAGTGCTCTTCTAGTAAAATTGTATTTGCCGGGGTGGGGGTGGGGGTGGGTGGATGGGGCTGGGGCCGTACACATATAATTTTCTGTCTTTGCTTTTGAGTTCTTGGTTATAATGAAACTCTATAATGAAATACAAAAGAGAAAAATAAATACAGGTTGTATTAACATGTATGTTCTCAGTCGTGTCCCTCTCTTTGTGACTCCATGGACTGTAGCCTGCCAGTCTCCTTTCCATGAGATTTCAGGCAAGAATGACGAGTGGGTTGCCATTTCCGTCTCCAGGGATCTTCCCAACCCTGAGATGGAACTGGAGTCTCCGGCATTGCAGGCAGACTCTGTGCCACTGCCACCTGGGAAGCCCCTCAGGGAGGAAGATGCATACACAAATGGAGATTTCTCTTATAAATGCAAATTCCCCCACAAAAGGGTAAAGTTTGATTTGGTTCTCAGTTTCTCCTGCTCCTGCAGTTTCTCAAAAATAAAGTTGCCAAATAATCTTTACGCCCAAGAGTCATACCTAGGATGGAATATTCTACCAGTTCAACACACGGAGAACTGGGAGACTGTTCAGCAAAGAGTATTTCACATAATTCTCACTTACTTTTTTCTTTTCCTTTTAAAAAAATATTTATTTATTTGGCTGTGCCGGGCCTTAGTTGTGACGCGCCAGATCTTTAGTTGCAGCACGTGGGGTCTCGTTCCTTGACCAGGGATCGAACCCGGGCCCTGTGCACTGGGAGCTTGGAGTCTCGGCCGCTGGACCACCAGGGAAGCCCCCTCGCTTTCTTTTTCCTGATTTGAAGCATTGTTTGAACTTTTGTGTTGGGTATAAAATATTTTTATTTTAGTATTACTTTTCAAAACTAATAAAATCATTTTTATGAAGTTGAAATCATGAGTCTTCCATAACACACAGTGGTGTGAAGTGGTGAGAGATTGAATACAGCTGTGGGATAAACATGAGTATGTTTTCATTTATCCATCTCGTGAGCATACGTTGAGCGCCTGCTGTACACCAGGACTCTTCCCCTCGAAGACCTCTGAATCCGTTGAGGAAGACAGGGCCATAAGCCAGAGCTTCGGGGATCTCAGCTTACAGGCTCTGGGGCCCAGAGGGGAGACATTCAAACCAGGATGGGGGTGGGGGGTGGGGCTGGGCACAGATGGAGAAAAACTCCTCAGAAGAAGCCAGTCTTTGTTTGCTCTGTATTTTTAATTTTTACAATGTTGTGTTGGTTTCTGCCATACAAAAATGCAAAGCTGCACTCACCCTCTGCGATGGCCCACACTGTGGAGAGTGCTTCTCTCTGAATCTGAATAAATCTTCTTACCTATCAAAAACAAAAAAAGCAAAAGGAAAGTGAAAAAGTCTTCATCGTTCAGTTGTGTCCGACTCTGTGACTCCAAGGACTGTAGCCCGCCAGGCTCCTGTCCATGGGATTCTCCAGGCAAGAACACTGGAGTGAGTAGCCATGCCCTCCTCCAGGGGAGCTTCCCCACCTGGGGATGGAACCCAGGTCTCCTGCATTGCAGGCAGATTCTAACCAGCCATAATTATACATATAGCCCCTCCCTCTTGAGCCCCCCCCCCCCCACCCCACCCCTCTAGGTCATCACAGAGCACCAGAGTGGGCTCCCTGGGTTACAGGGCAACTTCTCATCAAGGATCCACTCTACACAGGCTAGTGTACGTATGCTGATGCTACCTGCTCCGTTTGCCCCCGTCCCCCTCCCCCACTGTGTCCACAGGTCAGCTCTCTGCATCTGCGCCTCCATTCAGAAGCGGCCCCGCTCGAGTGAGTTCTGAAAGAACAGGAGGAGTTAATGTTTGAAGCCCTGTGTGGGTGGAGAGAACTCCAGACCAATGAAATCCTTCCAAGGGTCACGAAGAAGCTGACTGAATGGCTGATTAGTACTCTTTCTAAAACTAAAGTTGTCCCACACTGTAGGAATGGCAACAGGCCTCTCATTTCAGAAGGAAACCTCCTTTTTGGCTCTGCAAATGTACGGGTGTCAACGAAGTCTAGCGGAGAGAGGCTGATTGGAGGGCTGTGTGACGTGGTGACACTGTGGAGAAAAGCATCTTTGCAAAAGTTGTGACTGTTTTACCTGCAGAAGGTGGACAGGAAGGGAGGGCTGGAGGTGGGGAGTAGAGGCCTGGTTGGGAGGATGGCTGGGAGGGGCCACCTTGTGGGGAGGACAGAGCAGGGAGCCCGGGGACCTGTGGTCACTGATGCCGGATCACGAGCTGTTTCCAAGCATTTTCACTCCTTCTATGACATCTCTGGGTTGCAGAAATGGGGATCAGCCTTTCCAGCCTGGTGTTATCTTTTCGTGTGTGAAAGGTCATCTTGAGGAAGAAGCAGGGGCCGGGCCTGTGTTCAAAAGACGGTGACCACGGGGTGGATCCCAGCCCGGAGACCCTGGGAGAGGAGCCCAGGGAGGGGACAGGATCTGGATTTCTTGCAGCCATGTTATTATTATTTTAATAGATGTACTCTCTTTTTAAACCATTTTTTAAAAGCGATTGAGTGAGTGTAGCTGGCCTGGGTCTCTGTCACTGCTCGGGGCTTTCTCCAGTCCCTCTGAGCAGGGCTCCTCTGCAGTTGTGATGCGAGGGCCTCTCACTGCGGTGGCTTCTTGTCTCGGAGCACTGGCTCTAGGCCTGCAGGCTCAGTAGTTGGGCTTTGTTGTGGGATCTTCCCGGACCAGGCATCGAACCCGAGTCCCCTGCATCGGCAGGTGGCTCTTATCCACTGGGCCCCCAGGGCAGTCCTTGCAGCCACTTTAGGAGGAGGCTCAGATTATTTCACTGGACAGTGAAAGGAAACGGTGACCGTGAAACCTTGGAAACGCTTCTGCGTTATAGAGGAAAAAGAAGTCTCGAGTGCCTGTGCCTGACGAGGTGTGGGGGTGAAGGAAAGGAAAACTCAGTTCCACGCTGTGATGGTTCTGACCAGGAGGAACAGCTGGTGTGGGTGAAGACAGTGCAGATGTCGGCTGTGGGGAAAAGGGACCCTGGAGGTCTGCTGGAAACACCCAGCAGGTGGTGTCACCGGGACCCAGGACTCCCAAGGCCTGTCAGAGCTGCTCACCAAGGCTTGAGAGCCTCGTTGCCATGGCAAGAGAAGGGGCAGCCGAGCTAAAAGCTGGGAGTAGGGGTGAGCCCAGGAAATAGTCAACATCGTCATGTAAGGAAAGACGGAGAGGAGCTGAGACCCGGTCATGGTTCACAGGTCGGTGGCCTTTTCTGGAGTGATTCTAGGGGACTGGATTACAGCCCGGTGCTTGGTGGGAAACCCTGGCAGCAGTTAGACGGATTTGTCTCCAAGAGAGAAGGAAGGAAAGAAGATACCAAGAAAGAGAAGCTCACCGGAAGGCCTGGTGTTTACCTGGCTTTGCTGTGTTTATTTCTGCAGACAGACATTCCTGCGTCTTTCTAACTAAAGAGGCCATGGACAGAAAAGGAACTGAAGATGCTGGAGAGAAAGCGAAGGTTACAGTCATTCTCAAGGAGTCTGGATGCTTGGAACCCCACGTTCTTTTAAAACAGATGGGAAGTCGAGGGGGTAGTGACCAGGGGGGTCAGAGGTGGAACCCCACCATCTGACACAGGACCACCCCCCCCCCAGGGGAGGAGGTAAGGAGGACACAGATGGATTGCAGAGAGCTGTGAGTGAGGAGCTTTGGAATTCCAGAACACATTCAGCATGCGTAAAGGGCGAGCAATAGAGAAGGTCCTTCATCTCAACAGAAAAGGAACAGGGAGGAGCTTGTATCTGGAAACCGCCACACTGCCGGACCTCTGGACAGTGTGGTCTTGGCTGAGCGGGAAGGGGACAGAGTGCCAGCGCCGGGGCCGAGGAGGAGAAAGGCTGCTCTTCCGTTGGGACCCCCAGCACTTGAGGCACGAGCTTAGCTGTGTGCCCGGCGTCCCCAGGAGGCCCACTGAGGCGTCAGTGTTGACGAGCTGTGACGTTGACTCTGCCAGGAGCCTCGGTTCCCTGTCGGTGAGATAGGAATGACGGGGACTGCCGTGCCATGTGCGTGCGCTGGAACTGTGAAGATCAGAGTCGCAGATAAAGGGTATGGTGAAAGCTCCAGGTGTTGAGTGAGACATGGGCAGTTTCACAGACATATTTAGCGTATATGTTTCTCTACTCAGAACACTGCCTTCAACGGCCGACAGGAACGTATCAACCAAAAGTCTCCGCACAGGTCAGAACGCTCAAAAAGTCTACAAACAAGGGCTGGAGAGGGTGTGGGGAAACGGAGCTCTTCTACACTGTCAGTGGGGGTGTAAACTGGTGCAGCCACTATGGAGAACAGTGCGGAGGGTCTTTAAAAAACTAGAAATAGGGACTTGCCTGGTGGTCCAGTGGTTAGAACTCCATGCTTCCGCTGCAGGGAGTTCGATCCCTGGTAAGGGAACTAAGATTCCATATGCCCCCCATGCCCCCCCAGCCCCCCCACCACACACACACACACACTAGAACCACCGTATGACCCAGCAATCCCGTTCCTAGGAACATGTCCGACTCTTTGTGAGTCCATGGACTGCAGCCCGCCAGGCGCCTCTGTCCATGGGACTCTCCAGGCAGGAACACTGGAGTACGTCGCGGTGCCCTCCTCCAGAGCATCTTCCCGACCCGGGATCAAGCCCGCGTCTCTTGCGTCTCTTGCGTCTCTTGCGTCTCTTGCGTCTCTCTTGCGTCTCTTGCGTCTCTTGCGTCTCTCTTGCGTCTCTTGCGTCTCTTGCGTCTCTCTTGCGTCTCTTGCATCCCTTGCGTCCCTTGCGTCTCTCTTGCGTCTCTTGCGTCTCTTGCGTCTCTCTTGCGTCTCTTGCGTCTCTCTTGCGTCTCTTGCGTCTCTTGCGTCTCTTGCGTCCCTTGCGTCCCTTGCGTCTCTCTTGCGTCTCTTGCGTCTCTTGCGTCTCTCTTGCGTCTCTTGCGTCCCTTGCGTCCCTTGCGTCTCTCTTGCGTCTCTTGCGTCTCTTGCGTCTCTCTTGCGTCTCTTGCGTCTCTTGCGTCTCTCTTGCGTCTCTTGCGTCTCTCTTGCGTCTCTTGCGTCTCTTGCGTCCCTTGCGTCCCTTGCGTCCCTTGCGTCTCTCTTGCGTCTCTTGCGTCCCTTGCGTCCCTTGCGTCTCTTGCGTCTCTCTTGCGTCTCTTGCGTCTCTTGCGTCTCTTGCGTCTCTCTTGCGTCTCTTGCGTCTCTCTTGCGTCTCTTGCGTCCCTTGCGTCTCTTGCGTCTCTGCATTGGCAGGCGGGCTCTTAGCACTGGCGCCCGCTGCCACTAGTTCCCTGTTGTTCCCGAAGAAAGACATATTCAATATCTTGTAATAAACTATAATGGAAAATAACTGTCAAAAGGAATATAGTTGTGTACCTATATGTATACGTGTAACCAAATCACTTGCTATGCACCTGAAACATTTTAAGTTAACTGTTGCTTCAGTGTTTTAAAAAAGATAAAAAAACAGTGGCTTTTCCTTGATGCCCAGCTGGCTGGCCAGTATCGTGCCAGTGACAATGACGTATTAGCGTGATTTAAGTGATGAGACAGCTAGAGAGTAGTCCGCTCTCTGCAGCTAGAGGAAGCTTGCACAGCAACGGAGACTCAGTTCAGCCAAAAATAAGTTAATTTTCAAAAGGACATCATAGACCCAAATGTCGATCTAAAACTATAAAACTTCTAGAAGAAAACACGGGTGAAAATATTTGTACAGGCACAAAAAGCATTCACTACAAAAGAAAAAAAATGAAAAACTGGACTCATTAAAAGCAAAAACTTTTGTTCATCAAAAAGCACAGTGTTGTACCAAAGGAGAGAAGGCTAGCATTCCGCTTGACAAGGATGGAAGGGACTCTCAGGCCTGACAGCATGCATGTGGCTGAGGCATTACCACTTACTTCGTGGCATCGAACCACTGTTTTTAGAAGACACACAGACAGCTAACAAACACATGAAAAGATGCCCAACATCACTCATTATTAGAGAAATGCAAATCAAACCTACAATGAGATATCACCTCACACTGGTCAGAATGGCCATCATCAAAAAGTCTACAAACAATAAATGCTGGAGAGGGTGTGGAGAAAAGGGAACACTCCTGCACTGTTGGTGGGAATGTAAATTGATACAGCCACTGTGGAAGATGGTCTGGAGATTCCTTAAAAAACTAGGAATAAAACCACCATATGACCCAGCAATCCCACTCCTAGACATATACCCTGAGGAAACCAAAATGGAAAGAGACACGTGTATGCCACTGTTCATTGCAGCACTATTTACAATACCTAGAACATGGAAGCATCTAGACGTCCATCGACAGACGAATGGATAAGAAAGCTGAGGTACACATACACAGTGGAGTATTACTCGGCCATCAAAAGGAACACATTTGAGTCAGCTCTAATGAGGTGGATGAACCTGCTGCTGCTGCTGCTAAGTTGCTTCAGTCATGTCCGACTCTGTGCGACCCCATAGACGGCAGCCCACCAAGCTCCCCCGTCCCTAGGAGTCTCCAGGCAAGAACACTGGAGTGAGTTGCCATTTCCTTCTCCAATGCATGAAAGTGAAAAGTGAAAGTGAAGTCGCTCAGTCATGCTGGACTCTTAGCAACCCCATGGACTGAAGCCTGCCAGGCTCCTCCGTCCTCGGGATTTGCCAGGTAAGAGTACTGGAGTGGGGTGCCATTGCCTTCTCTAGAACCTATTATTCACAGTGAAGTAAGTCAGAAAGAGAGAGATACATATCCTATCCTAATGCACAGATACAGAATCTAGAAAAATGGTACTGAAGACTTTATTTGCAGGGCAGCAATGGAGAAACAGACACAGAGAACAGACTCACGGACCTGGGGAGAGGGGACGAGAGGTTGAGATGCATGGAGACAGTAACATGGAAACTTACCTTACCATATGTGACACAGACCGCCAACGGGAATTTACTGTGTGGCTTAGGAAACTCAAACAGGGGCTCTGTATCAACCTAGGGCCGTGGGATGGGGCAGGAGACTGGAGAGAGGTTCAAAAGGGAGGGGATGTATGTATACCTATGACTGATTCAAGCTGAGGTTTGACAGAAAACAGCAAAATTCTGTAAAGCAATTATCCTTCAATAAAAAAATTAATTTTAAAAAAAAGCACAATTAGGAAAGTGAAAAGACAAGCCAGAGTCCGAGGAGTCCAACTCTGGGGCAAAAATCCCCTGTTCGCTGTTTACGACCTCACACCCACTGGGACAGCTGAGCAGCTGCTGGGGAAAGTGGTATTCTAGTTCCTCAAAAAATTAAAAATAGAGACATTTTCCTGGCAGACCTGTAGTTAAAACTCCCTGGTTCCACTGCAGGAGACACACATTCAGTCCCTGGTTGGGGAAACAAGATGCCACATACACGCACGGTGGGGCCAATAAAATAAAATAAAATGATTTAAATTAAAAATAGAACTATCATGTGACCCAGCAGTTCTAACTCCTGAGTAGACACACAAAAGAATGGAAGCAGGGTCTCAAGGAGGCATTTGCACGGCATGTTCATTAGCATTATTCACACTGGCCTAGAGGTAGAGCAACCCAGTGTCCTTTCATGGATGATGGATAAACAAAATGTGGTCCCTCCACGCAACGGCATGTGACTCAGCCTTAAACAGGAAGGCCAGCCTGCCACTCGCTCCAACAGGGATGGGCCTTGAGCAGATGAGCCAGTCCCCAAAGAATTAAGATTCCACCTACTGAGGCCCCTGTGTGTGTGTGTTCAGTTGCTTCAATCGTGTCCGACTCTCTGTGACCCCATGGACTGCAGCCCGCCAGGCTCCTCTGTCCACGGGATTCTCCAGGCAAGGATACTGGAGCGGGGTGCCATGCCCTCCTCCAGGGGGTCTTCCCCACCTAGGGATTGAACTCACGTCTCTCCAGTCTCTTGCACTGCAGGTGGATTTTTTTTACCACTGACCCACTGGGAGAGCCCCTGAGGTCCCTAAGGTCGTCAAATTCATAGAAAGTAGATGGGGGGGGGGGGCCGGGCGGGGCGGCCAAGAGCTGGTGGGGGGAGTCTGTGTTTACTGGGGACAGAGTATCAGCTTTACAAGGTGAGTGATGGAGACAGTGGTGGTTAAGTGTGTCCCACCAGCCTTAGAGATGGTCCCCATGGTGAAGTTCATGCTGAGTGTGTTTTATCACAGTGAAAAGATGGGAGGGAAGCCATCTTTCTGGTGGGTCATAAGCAAGCACAGGCTTTGTCCAAGGCTCAGCCCCACCCCCTGTCCCTCTCACTAGACTTCAACACTTGCTCCGGAACAGTCACCGCCAGCCACTCGCCAATCCCTGCCGGCCCCTGGGCAGCAGGGACTGGATTTGGGCAGCAGGCGGTGAGCCTGAAACAAAGCCATCACAGCTTCCCCCATAGGACTGGGCTCCTGCAGGGTAACCAGACCGTGATCCTGGAGGCACTCAGGCTGCAAACCAATACTATCAGGCTTCTGGGAGGAGTGCACGTGATGAGGTTTCTCTGGAGGAGAATCGGGCACCTGGGAGACAGGACCGGGGCGGGGGTCCCACGGCCCAGGGTGTGCAGCCTGTCGGGTCCCTTTTCCTCTCAGTCACGTGGCCTCTTCTTTATTTAACCAACACATACAGAACGTTTATTATTTCCCATGTGAGCCAAGAAATGCAGAGCGGATGACCTGCAGGCCAGCCAGGTGCCAGGACGTACCCAGAGTTCACTCCCACCACGGCTTCTGGAAAGTGGCCTCTGGCTCTGGATCATGGAGAATCTCGGGGTTCGGACCGAGTGCCTGGCTGAGCTTGAGGACCACCTCCATCACTCTGGAGTTCTGCTCCGAGTTCTGCCCACTGGGTGGGTTGCATCACCGCTTTGGAAGACTCCCCTGGAGGAAATCTGAAGCAACAAACCAGACGCGCTTGGGCAGCTGGAGGTTTCACACCAGTGCTCGCAGCATGCAAAGCCCCTGCTCGGCCCTTTGCCTTTCCTCTCCACGACTGCTCTGCCCAGAACCAGGTCCCTCGGATCTCCAGAGGACGAAACTGAGGCTCAGAGACGAGGCAGAGGGGTGCCCGAGGCAGTCTCGGGGGCCTGGGGACAGGGAAGAACTCCTGGAGGCAAGGCCTCCTCCAGCGGACCGCCACTTGCTCCGCAAAGGAGTGAGAGCAGCTTGGCGCCCGCTCTTAGAGCTCAGACCCACTGCCCGGGCACAGCGCGCCCAGCTGAGAAGAGGAGGAAGCGGGAACCTGCCGGTCCCGGAGATTCGCCGCCTGTCACGGCGCTTCCTACACTCCGAGAAGGACAAGCAGAGAGAAGGAGCGCGGTTCTGTAGCTGAAGCCACACGGGTCCTCGCTCACCCCTTGAAAGCTTCTCCAGTGGACGGCCTCTCCTCTCCAGCAGCATCCCTGCAGGATGACCGTGTCCCGGTTCCCAGTAAGCTGGCATATTCCCCTCACTTCCCCCCGCTACTTTTTTACTTTATCTCTTAACATATTTGACTTAAAAAAAATTATTTAGTTTTAATTGAAGGATAATTGCTTTGCAGGATTGGTTGGTTTCTGTTGAATCAGCCGTAGGTGGACCCGCGTCCCCCCATCCTGAGCCTCCCCCACACACCCTACTGTTCTGAACCCCAGATGAAGCTGGAAAGGGCTGTCTGGGGTTGAAATGGAAACTATGGTCACAGGACAGGGCTTCCCCAGCACATAGCCACCAGCAAATGGAATCCCCCTCCCCCGCCCAAGATGGAGCCAGGGTTCCCAGGTCTGCCACGATCCAGGCAGACAAGCCAGGGCAGCCCCCTGACCCCCCAGCTCTAACGGACTGTCCCTTCAGCACAGACCCTGCCCCCCTAGTCTGAGTTCTTAGTTTCTCAGAACTCCGGGAAAATTGAAAAACCAGTCGAACGAACAGGTGTCTTCGCCTCCATTCGCCAACTGCTGCCTCCCCCCACAGCTCAGTCTTTCTTCCTTTCCCAGTTTTTGCTGAGCCATCTGAACGCGGGTTACAGACATCCTGACATTTTGCCTCCAGCTGTCTTAGCACGTATGATCTCATAAGGAAAGCCTCCTGTGTAACCTCGTGTAACGTCATCACTCGTAAGAAAAGAGACGTTCGTGCAAGAACGTGATCTAACGTGTAACTGAAGGGGGCCAGAGTCACCCTGGCCTTCCCAGGCAGCGCTGGTGGTGAAGAACCCACCTGTCAATGCTGTGGGTGAAGAGTAAGAAGAATGAGAGTCAGAGGTTCGATCCCTGGGTCGGGAAGGTCCCCAGGAGGAGGGTGTGGCAGCTCACCACAGCATTCTTGCCTGGAGACTCCCCAGGACAGAGGAGCCTGGAGGGCCACAGTCCATGGGTTGCAAAGAGTCAGACATGACTGAGCGTGCATGTACCTAGAGTCAGTTCAGCTTTTATGGGGCCCCCGCAGGGATGGAAGTCGCTTTCTCCCTGTTAGTCTGTCTTATGTCAGTTTAACTGTTAGACTGGCCAGAGTCTAGAAGAGCAAGGAAAGATTTTCCTCCCCAACAGAGTCCCCAGCTGCATCCACAGCGTCTCACTTTGTTCTGACGTTGAGGAGGAGGAAGACTCCCAGCCTGTCCGAGGGAGGCCTGGCTTGGAGTGGAGTGGACGTGGGGCAGCAGGGGCGTCCCAGGGCCGGTGCCCACGCAGGGGTCACCTCGGGTCAGTTCCCCAGCCTGGACGGAAGGCCTGCTCCCTCTCGTTCCCGAGTCCCCCGGCTTCGAGGGGACCACTCTCCGCAGCTGCGCCCAGCACCTGTGTCTTCTGTGCCCCGTGCCCTGGAAATCAGGCCCTCTGGAAGTAGACCCTCCCAGGCCTCTCCTCCCTGGGGACGTCCACCAGAATCACCGTGGCCCAAACCCTCCCAGTGCTGGCTACCCCTCCAGCCAGCAGCCACAGCCCCATGCCCAACCCCCACTGCCTTCCAGGGTCTGAAGCCCAGAGTAGGTCTCCGCAAATGTTTATGGACTAGATGGGTGAATGCGTACTGACACCTTCCTGCACCCAGAGGCTGGAGATGGTGGTCCAGGAGAACCTTGGCCCAGAGGGCTCGCTCCAGCCAGAAGGATGCTGACAGCCAGCCCGGGGCCCAAAGAGCAACCTAGGGGGCCAGGGGCGATTCTGTAGCCAGAGGGCAGGCTCCGAGCTCCCTGGGTGCAGGCTCCAGGCTCACAGTCCTGCCAGCCATGGGGGTGGGGGCGTCAGGCTCAGGGGACTGAGGCCCTCTGAGGAATACTGGCGCTGGGGGGCGGGCTGCCTTCCTGTGACCCTGCCCCCCAGCAGTCCCCTGTGCTGTGCAGGCGGAGGAGGGCCACACAGACGTGCCCCAGTGCCCAGGTCCCCGGCCCGCTCCTGTCCTGTGTCCCATTCACCCTCTGATGGACTCGGGACATTGCCTCAGCAGCCAGCTCGGCCAGCGGTCACCCTCCGGGAAGGAGAGGCCTTACTGTGCTCCGGGGTGGGAAGGAGAGGATGCAGGCAGACCACCGGCCGCTCAGAGGTGTTTAGAGGTGAAGCTTCTCGGGCTGGGGTCGCAGGAGCCCCCAGGGCTCTGAGAGCTGGGCCCCAAAGGCCCAGCAAAGGGACCCCACCAGGGGCACGTCTGCATGCCTGACGACATCTTACAGTGAGCATCAGCGGCGTTAGCCATCAACGCGGGCCTGTGTTTTCCAGAAAGAAGGAAGGCCTGGGAGCCCGCCAGCCGCCCTCACTTAGACACCGTCCGGCTCTCAGACCCACGGCCGTCACCAGGATGACCCCAGGAAACCTCACACCGCTCAACAGATGAGGGGGACAACTCAGGACAGCCACTCGCAAGGGCTGAAAGTAAGGCGGGCTCTTGTCTGTCTGAACTGCACCTTTTTATCCAGAGTGAAAGCGCTCACGAAGCTGGGAAATCAGGACGGCTGCGTGGTCTGCCCACTGGAGTCCCGCTGCTCCTGCGGTCGCTTCCGGGGGGGTGGACGGCTCACCGCCGGCTGCAGGCCCCTTTCTCCGGGCATCAGGAGCCGGAAGTCTCGCTCGCCTGACCTGACAGGCGAGCAAACCCTCGTCCGCGCCCAGCTCTCTGGTTGCCTGGCACCCGCTGGCCGCGGCCCACATTCCTTCCTATCTGCACCCACGTGGCTCTTGGCGCCCTTACAGCAGCTGGACGCCCCTCGTCTTTCCAGCCCCTCATCACTTGGCAAACAGTCCCGGTATTAGCAGGATTTGCGGGTCAGAACGATAGAGGCAGACAAACCAGATCCAACTGGACGGGGTTTCAATCCTCCCAGAGCTGCAGCCGCATCTGGAAGGGGCTGTTGGCCAGCATCCCCGTGGGGCACGGGCGCGCTCCAGCCACCCCGGGAGAGCCGAGGCCCTCCGCCAGCTGGTGGGCCCCCTGTCCCGCCAGGGGGCGGTCCCTGGTCCTTAGGGACCCTGTGCTCGGGGGTGGAAGCCTCAGTCCCGCTGGGTCAGCAGCTGATTGTTTCCAGGGGGGATCTGGTAGAAACTGCCCTGCCCTCCCTACACGTTCCCCACTTTCTTCTCTAGAATTAAGCCTCAGGGTCTAGGTTCTTGGCCATTTAGAACCGCATGCTGATTACAACAAAGTAAAATAAATGCAACTTCTTACGTCTGTTAAGATCAGAGAAGATCTTGGAGTGATGGGAATTAATTATTTTTCCCCCCAAAGTTGTTTTAATTATACTACTCACTGGAAAAGACCCTGATGTTGGGAAAGATTGAGGGCAGGAGGAGAAGGGGGCGACAGAGGATGAGGTGGTTGGATGGCATCACCGACTCGATGGACGTGGGTTTGGGTGGACTCCGGGAGTTGGTGATGGACAGGGAGGCCTGGCGTGCTGCAGTTCATGGGGTCACAAAGACTCGGACACGACTGAGCGACTGAACTGAACTGAACTGAGAATGAAGACAGCATCCCAGTCCGGCTCTGGCCAACGGGGCGAGTGAAGGGTAAGGCGGCAGACTTCCAGCACTTTCTTTACGATGCCCCAACCTCCTGGAGCAGGGCCCAGACCCCCCCGGCCCCGGCCCCGGCCTGCCCCGTCCTGGAGCAGGGCCCAGACCCCCCCTGCCCCGGCCCCGGCCTGCCCCGTCCTGGACCCCCCCTCTGCTCCTCCTCGGGCCACGTCCTGGGCAGGCACCAGGTCTCTCCTTTCTGCCCACTTGTCCTGATGAACACAGCAGGAAGTACTCCGGAATCCCAAGAAAGTTAGGATGGGAACCTCCCTGGCGGTGCAGCGGTTAAGAGTCCATGCCTTCAATGCTGGAATGAGAGTTTGATCCGGTCAAGGAGCTGAAAGCCCACATGCTGTGCGGCCGAAAGAAAAGTTAGGACCAAGCTTAGAAACGGCAGAGGGACCCCGACCCTGCCGGTCAGCTGGCACCAGTGACAAGTGCTGAGACTTAACACAAATGTATGCAGCCTTCCTCTGCGTCTGGCACAGACCGCTAAGACCCTGGGGATTTCCTGAGCCATAGTTTGAGATTCATAAGAAGCCCCTTTCAACCACACCTGGGCTCCTGTGAATGGGGTGACTTTTGTGAACCCCCCGAGGAGCATCGCCAGGGGAACCAACTCTGTGATTAGGAGTTGGACTGTCAGCCCCACTCTGGTGACCTCTGGGCAGGGGACAAGCTGGAGCTTGAGCTCATCTCTGATATGATCAGAGCAAAAGGGAACAGCAGGTGATTAAACAGCTCATCCCACTAGGGGACTGTAAGCAGGAAAATATGGCAGACCCTATGAGTTGATCACTCGAGAAAGCAGGTTTGCTTAACCACAAAACCAACAGCCTAGCTTAGCAACAAAACCAGGCAACATAAACACAGACCTGCCCCCAGACAATGAAACAATGGGGCAAGAGGCCCGCCTGCTGCCCAGGGGCTCAGGGAGTTACTGATCCCTAGGACATGTCCTCTGCGCACGGGGAGAGCAATCATTTGTGGACCTAGCTCGACCATGCAGGGCCCAGAGAACTCCCCTGCTCAACCTGGAGGAGGAACTGCAGATGGGAGCATGCCATCCACTCAGGAAAGACAGACAAAGTCTCTCCCTGCCCAGTTCTTTGATTATAAAGCTGGAGCCCAGTAGTTCTCGGGGCACCGCGCCCCCTCACCAGCTCGCTTGTGAGCCTCACTAGCGTTCTTTTCTAATAAATCACCTTCTCTCTTGTTGAAGTATTTTCTACATCAAGACATAAAGGACCGTGGTACGGGAGCTCCTCTGAGCCCCCTGCAAGGACACCAGTTCCATCACCAGCAGGCACTCATTTAATCCAGCAGGCCCACAGAGAGAAGCTATGCATACATGAAAACCGCCACCTGAAGGGATTCCGAGAGCTTCCGGGTCAGTGGCCACGTGGGGGCTCTGGGAGGGTGGGGCACCCTGGGAGGAAAGGGGGTTCAGTGCCCCCAAAGCCTGGCCTGGGGGTCTCTCCCCGCTGGCTGGCCCTGACCTGCATCCTTCAAGGGAGGCAGGTCATCCAGTGAAAGAACTGCTGCCCAGCTTCCTGCAAGCTGCTCTGGAAGCGGCTGGGCTGGAGGAGGGGGTCTTGGGCTCTGCTGTGGAGCGGGCTGGGCAGAGGCCCAGGTGATGGCCTGCACTTGGGGCTGGCTTCTGGGAGGGGGCCAGGTAGATCATCATGTCAGAGCTGAGCTACACTGCAGGACCCCAGCTGGCCTCCCCGGGTAGCTTGGTGGGCGCAGCTCCCCCTCACATTTGGGGAGCAGCAGCGAGTGTGTGGAGGAGGGCACGGCAGCCCACTCCAGTGTCCGTGCCTGGAGAATGCCGCAGACAGAGGAGCCTGGAGGCTAGTCCTTGTGGGCGCAGAGTTGGACACGGCTGACTGACCAACAGCGTTGTGCAGCCCAGTGATGAGAAGGGCCGACGGCGTGACGTGAATGCAGTCGGTCGCTTTTCTCCATGTTCATTCCCAACACTAGTCACTGGGTTTGGGGTCCCCACCCACATCCCGTAAGACCTCACCTTCACTCAGGACGCCTGCAGAGACGCTTCTCCGAATAAGGCCCCATCCTGGGGCCCTGGGTGGACATGCAAACCAGGGACACTGTTCAGTCCAGTGCAACGTCTAGTGAAGTCAGCATGCACCCGGACCCATGCGGACGGAGTGCTCTGGGCAGGTCACTTCCAGCCTCTCAGAGCCTCAAATGCCACACCTGTTACCCCCGATGCGCATGGGTGGGTCGGCAAGCCCTTCTGAAAAACTCCTGGGGCCAAACATGCTTTGGACTTCTGAATTCTCCTTGACTTGGAGGGGGAATTCAGTGCGAGGACCGCATAGTCCCTCGTATCTGTGGACAGAAGCATGTGACCCACCATCCAGCCATCAACCACTGCGGGCCCCCACCCCCACCCCCGGACAGTGCATGCTGAACTCAGGACGTAGAGAAACAGCTCGCAGGCCCTCCGCAGCTGAGACACACGTGCAGGGCTAATTTGAATGACCCCAGACTCTCGCATCTCCCCCGACACAGCACTAAAGCCACAGACCTGAATGGCTGGTTTATGTGACTAGCAGTAATGTTTGGATGTTCAACTTTTTTTTCACCAGAACTCCTGGCTCCTCCCTGGCCTCTTTGGAGCAGTTCCCCAGAGCGATCGGAGAGGATGGTTTCCCGGCTATAGTCCTCAGTAAGGTCCCTC